>NW_027361770.1:21150000-21755000 GCF_039654945.1 Dendrobates tinctorius | reverse complement strand
GTAATACAGGCCTAATTCTTCGGGTCACTACGATTACAGCGATACCTCATTGATTTCTTTTTTTGTTTTGGCGCTTTTACACAATAAAAACTTTTATAGAAAAAATAATTATTTTAGCATTGCTTTATTCTTAGACCAATACATTTTTTATTTTTCCGCTGATGGAGCTGTATGGTGGCTTGTTTTTTGCGGGTTTTCATTTATATCATTTTTATTTACATTTGTCTTTTTGATCGCATTTTATTCCACTTTTCCAAGTGGTATGATGATAAAACATAACTTGTTACTTTTTTGTGTTTTTTTTACGGCATTCACTGAAGGGGTTAACTAGTGTGACACTTTTATAGATTGGATTTTTACAGACGTGGCAATACCAAACGTGTACTTTTTTGTTTATTTTTTTACATAAAAATGTGTATTTATTAGTGGATTTTTTAATTATTTTTATTCTTTTTTAATATTTTATTTTACATATTTTTAAAAAAAAGTTTTCTCCTTTCCCTAGTTTTTTATTGGACTTTCACTTTTTTTTACTTTGATTGCTCCAGCATTGCAGTGCATTATGTCTATTTTGAAAGCTTCTGACACCATGCTGTGAGCATGGTCTCAGATGCTTTCCGCTGCTTGATGACGACCCCGGGTCACCACGGCAATGATCGGGCCCCGTGATGACGTCCCGGGGACGACGATCTGAAGGCAGAGGGTTCTCCCATCCCTCTGTCATCCTCCTGAAGCTGCATTCGTGCTTGATCACAGCAATTAGGGCGTTAACAGCCAGGGGCCGCATAGACGCTGCTCCTGGCTGTTAGTGCAGAAGCTCAGCCACTGGTGGCTCTGAGCTCTTGCACTGACAGGGCAGGAGGTGCTGATATTTCAGCATCTCCTATGAGGTCATGCCATGATCGGTCAGTCAGATTGACTGACCGATCACAGTGTTCTGTGTGTGGGGACCGACGGCATGGGTCCCTGCACCCATTGCCGTGCCTCTCAGCTTTCACAGACAGCTGTCGGCACTGAACAAACATGCAGTGGTAGTTTAAATGCATGACGGACATAGTCCGCATCATGGTGCAGGAACTTACACCCAGCCATGATGGACTGTGTCCGTCAATGGACATTAAGGGGTTAATGCTACATATTTTCGTTATACCTTACAGTTCCAGCAAAGTAAATAGGATTTGCAGAACACTTATGCTCACTGCATGTTTCATTTATGCTGCATAAACTGACCTGTGATGCGTGTTTCAAATCCGCAACATGTCAATTTCTCTTGCCGAAAATATGCTTTTAAGCCTTTTGCACCAGAGCCTGTTTTTGCCTTCGTGACCGGGCCAATTTTTTCAATTCTGACCAGTGTCACTTTATGAGGTCATAACTCTAGAATGCTTCAACGGATCTTGCTGATTCTGACATTGTCTTCTCGTGACATATTGTACTTCATGACAGTGGTAAAATTTCTTTCATATAACTTGCGTTTATTTGTGAAAAAATGGACATTTGGCGAAAATGTAGAAAATTTTGCAATTTTTATGCCTTTAAATCAACGAGATATGGCACACAAAAAAACTTAATAAGTAACATTTTTCACATGTTTACTTTACATCAGAACAATTTTGGAACCAAAATTGTTTTTGTTAGGAAGTTATAAGTAGAATTGAGCGACTTTGGTCAGATCGGGTTTCGTGAAACCCGAATGAAACAAAATTTAATTCGGATGAATCTGGTCCGACTAGGGAAAAAAAAGTCGGAGTTTCATCTGAAACCCGACCCCAATGCAAGTCAATGGGGAATAAAAGTCGGCATTGAGTGGATGAATGTCATCCTCTCAATGCCGACTTTTATTTCCCATTGACTTGCATTGAGGTCGGGTTTCGGACGAAACTACGACTTTTTTTGCCCTAGTCGGACCAGTTTCATCCAACTAAAATTTTGTTTCATTCGGGTTTCACGAAACCCGATCCGACCAAAGTCACTCATCTCTAGTTATAAGGGTTAAAATTTGACCAGCGATTTCTCATTTTTACAACAAAATTTACAAAACCATTTTTTAGGGACCACCTCACATTTGAAGTGAGTTTGGGGGGCCTACATGACAGAAAATACCCAAAAGTGACACCATTCTAAAAACTGCACCCCTCAAGGTACTCAAAACCACATTCAAGACATTTATTAAGCCTTCAGGTGCTTCACATGAATGAATGGAATGTGGAGGGAAAAAAGAAACATTTCCTTTTCTTTCACAAAAATTTTCCTTTAGACCTTTTTTTTTTACTTTCGCAAGGGCAACAGGAGAAAATGGACTATACATTTTGCTTTGCAATTTCTCCTGAGCATGCCGATACCCCAAATATGGGAGAATACTACTGTTTGGGCGCACGGCAGGACTTGAAAGGGAAGGAGTGCCTTTTGACTTTTGGAATGCAAAATTGGCTGGAATCGATAGCAGACCCCATGTTGCGTTTGGAGCGCTCCTGATGTGCCTAATCAGAGATTTACACAGAAACCCTGGTGTAAGCACTCAGCATATAGTGCAGGATAAATGTGTGCCAAGCCTTACTGCGATCTTTGGGAGGCAGAATGAAAAAACAATAGCCTGTGTAGAAGTAGTTTTTTATTTATTTTTTATGCCATTCCTTGTGTGGTATTAGTGATTAGGTGACTTTATTCTTCGAGTCGGTGCGATTACAGCGATACTAGATTTATACCTGGTTTTTATGTTTGGCAGCTGTCACACACTAAAAAAATGCTTTTTATTGTGTAAACTAGTTTTTGCATCACCACATTTTGAGAGCTATAATTTTTCCATATTTTGGCCCACAGAGTCATGTGACAGCTTGTTTTTTGTGGAATGAGCTGACGTTTTTATTGGTACCATTTTCGGGCACATAAAAATTTTTGATCGCTTTCTATTCCGATTTTTGGGAGACAGAATGATCAAACGCCAGGAATTCTAGAATTTTTTTTTTTTAATGACGTTCTGTGGGTAGTAAAATTAATAAGGCAGCTTTATTCTTCAGGTCAGTACGATTGCAGTGATACCACATTTATATTTTTTTTTTTACGTTTTGCTGCTTTTTCACAATAAAAACTATTTTCTAGGAAAAATATTTGTTTTTGCATCGCTTTATTCTGAAAGCTATAACTTTTTTATTTTTCCGCTTTTGGAGCTGGATTGTGGCTTGTTTTTTGCGGGACAAGATGACGTTTTCAGTGCTAGCATTTTTATTTTGATATGACTTTTTGATCGCGTTGTATTCTACTTTTTGTGTGGTGATGTGCACCGAAGGCGTGAACAAGTGTGACCGTTTTATAAGTTGGCTCCCTGCAGATGTGGCAATACCAAATATGTGTACTTTTTTTGTTTTTAAAAATATATATATGTATTTATTGGTTTAATATTTTTTCTTTTTTTTATTTTGTGATTTTTTTAATAGTTTTAAAATATTTTTTTCTTTTTTTTACTTTTTTACTTAGTCCCTGTATGAGACTTCAAATTTCATTTGTCTGATCACTGGTCTCTTACAATGCAATACACATGTATTGCATTGCAAGAGACCTGTCAGTGCTGCAGAGGGAGATCGCTTGTTAGACTCAGCTGCAGGCCACCGTAGCTGACAGAGCCAGAGGACATCACGTGACCTCCGGTTGCCAGGCAACGCTGATCTGACTGCAGGGGGCGTCTGTGAGGTAAAAATAGCAGGGGTCTCCTCCTGCTATCTTCTAAATGCTGCGATCGCGGCAGCTAGAAGATAGCAAAGGGTTAACATCATTGCGACCTGATCTAATCACGTCCCAATGTTGTCACCTGTCAGAGCAACGGCTCTGCACAGGAATCGCAGTGCTTGCAGGCTCCTGGGGGTCCTGAGCGCTGCGAGACCACTCACCGTAGACAAACGTCGGCGCTGCACAAAGCCCAGCTAGCGCCGACGTTTAACTACTGTGGGCAGTTGGGAAACGGTTAATTTGCAGAGTTTCACTGAAGGAATGAATGAAATAAGAAAAAATTGCAGGAAAAGAAATGCACTTGTATCTTCAGTGCATTTATACAGCAAAAATGCACCAAAAAAATGCAAGTAACAGGAAGTTTCCAAAACGAAGCCAATTGACACCCCAAAAATAGACAAAGAACACAGCTAAGAAATGAGGGTAAGAACGCAATAAAAAATGTAAGTAAAGTTGGTTTCACATTTGTGTTCAGGAGGGCTGCGGCTGGCTGCCTACTTCCTTCTTTCTTCCTCCCTGAAGCTAAGCCTACTTCTGTATGCGACCTGCGTTTCCCTGCATACCTACAGTGCATTGCGAAAGTATTTAGCTCCCTGGAACTTTTCAACCTTTTCCCACATATCATGCTTCAAACATAAAGATACCAAATGTAAATTTTTGGTGAAGAATCAACAACAAGTGGAACAAATTGTGAAGTTGAACGAAATTTATTGGTAATTTTAAATTTTTGTGGAAATTCAAAAACTGAAAATTGGGGCGTGCAATATTATTCGGCCCCTTTACTTTCAGTGGAGCAAACTCACTTCAGAAGTTCATTGTGGATCTCTGAATGATCCAATGTTGTCCTTAATGACTAATGATGATAAATATAATCCACCTGTGTGTAATCAAGTCTCCATATAAATGCACCTGCACTGTGACAGTCTCAGAGTTCTGTTTTAAGTACAGAGAGCATCATGAAGACCAAGGAACACAACAGGCAGGTCCGTGAAACTGTTGCGGAGAAGTTTAAACCCGGATTTGGATACAAAATCATTTCCAAAACTTTAAACATCCCAAGGAGAACTATGCAAGCGATCATATTGAAATGGAAGGAGTATCATACCACTTCAAATCTACCAAGACCCGGCCATCCCTCTAAACTTTCATCTCAGACGAGAAGACTGATGAGAGATGCAGCCAAGAGACCCATGATTACTCTGGATGAACTGCAGAGATCTACAGCTGAGGTGGGACAGTCTGTCCATAGGACAACAATCAGTCGTATACTGCACAAATCTGGCCTTTACGGAAAAGTGGCAAGAAGAAAGCCATTTCTCAAAGATTTCCATAAAAAGTGTCATTTAAAGTTTGCAGCAAGCCACCTGGGAGACACATCAAACATGTGGAAGAAGGTGCTCTGGTCAGAGAAAAACAAAATCGAACTTTTTGGCAACATAGCTCATCACCCTGAACACACCATCCAGCAGGGACAGAGAAGCAGGTTCAAATTGATGGGAAGATGGATGGAGCCAAATACAGGACCATTCTTGAAGAAAACCTGTTGGAGTCTGCAAAAGACCTGAGACTGGGACGGAGATTTGTCTTCCAACAAGACAATGATCCCAAACATAAAGCAAAATCTAGAATGGAATGGTTCACAAATAAATGTACCCAGGTGTTAGGATGGCCAAGTCAAAGTCCATACCTGAATCCTATAGAGAATCTGTGGAAAGAGCTGAAAACTGCTGTTCACTAGAGTTGAGCGAAACGGGTCAATAAAAGTCAAAAAACGACAACTTTAGCTAAAGTTGGGTTTCGCTGTTCAAAACCAGACCACAGCGTGAGGTCAGCCATGAGATCGCCAATCAGAGTGCCAAAGTCGTGTTTCAAATAATGCTTCTAGCACCTTTTCTCAGCCAATGAAGGTGGACGCACACTGTGGGCAACGCGATGACATAGGCAGCCGCCACCACCATCTTAGAGAAGGGCATTTGAAGTGATTGGCTGGCTTTGTGTGGCGTCACAGTGGGTATAAAAGGCCGTGACCGCCGACCGCCATCTTACTTCTGCCGATCTTAGAATAGGGAGAGGTGCTGCTGCTGATTCTGTCATGATCTGACAGTTTTAAATTGCACTGGGTGAACTTTTTTTACTTTGGAAAGTTCCAAGGTGTCTTGACTGTCCCCGGTGGTGGTTAGTGGTATTGCACTTTAGGTTTTTGTGCACTTAATTATGAATCAGGTGTGACACCCTATAAAGGTGTGCTAGGGGTGTGCAGTCACTGGCTGTGATATTGTGAGATTGTTTTCACTCTGAGTTTGAGAGCATGGAGGAAGGATGGAGCTGGTGAGGAGTCCTGCGCAGTTTAGCCAGGGGGGACGTGTTTCAGCTATGGTGTCTGGACGAAGGGCTGGCATGGCGTGGTGGGGTCGCAGTGATGGTGTCAGCGGGAAGTGTCTGCATGGACTGGTGGAGTGGCTACTATGGAGAGTGGCACTCACCATGTGGGACTTGGCTGCTGAGCTGGACTCAAGCATGCTTGACTTCGTGGCAGGAGCTGAACTCATCCTTGGGACTCTGTTACTAAGCTGCAGCAACTGGTGGTGGACTCTGCTCCTAGGCAGCACTATGGTGCAGGATCCTGTTATGGTGATGGATCCAGGTGGAGGAGAAGATGCACGCAGGTGGTGGGCTCTGTTGCTAGGAGTGTACGCAGCAGAGCAAAGCTAAGTGGTGTTTCTCCTGTATTGTCTCTTTCCTCATGTGTGTTGTTAGTGCAGTGGTGGGATTAGTCTCCGCACCGACCTATTCCCTAGTGAGGGTTTAGGTTCAGGGCGAGCAAGGGGTTAAGGTTCGCGTGCGGCGACAGGTTCAGAACCTGTATAGGGAACGTAAGGAGTGCAGGGACACTGGCTCAGGGGAGCTTAGGAGGTCTCCACGTCCCCCATTCCCTATCACAGGGCCCACCATTGTAATTGTTTCCCAGGTCCCCCTTATTATTTAAATTTGCCTTACTGGAGGCGGGGTTTCCAGATTGTATGTATAACGTGTAATACCCAAATTCGCCAGCTGGAGGCGGCGTATCCACCTGCACGTTTTATTATTTAAATGCGCCCCACTGGAGGCGGTGTATCCAGGGTCACGTGTGTCACATGGGTTCGCCTTGCGGAAACATCTGCGTCCAGACACACGTGATCATGACAATTCTGAATAGGGAGAGCGTTAGGCAGGGAAGAAGAAAAAAAAAATTGCTTCTGCTGATAGTGCTTTTCACTGTACAGTTAGTGTGCAGTGAAAGGGGAGGATTTTTGCTTTTGTGCAGCAGCGCTGGTGGTGATTAGGCTACCTTTTAAGGTTGCATTGCTGTGTGCACACTGCTGTTCAAACTGCTTTTTTCAAAGCACTCCAACTTTATTTTGTTCTGGTGAGTTACCGAGCGTTCATTTTTTCACACACCGTATAGCGGTGTACGCTCCTCACACACTACTGTGTACCGGCTGGTATCACGGACAAATAGAAGCTATCTGGTTGTGACTCTGGAAAAACAAGCCTAGGAGATTTTCCATTTTTCCAGACCTACTACTTATAGAGCTGTCCGCTTTTCAAACAGTTTTGTATATCTGCAGTTTGGTGATGGTCAAAACTAGACAGAGACAGCGTGTGTCAGTACATATAGACAGAGATTGACAATTTTTCCATACAGACACTGTATAGCAGTGTACGCTCCTCACACACTACCGTGTACCGGCTGGTAGCACGGACAAATAGAAGCTATCTGGGTGTGACTCTGGAAAAGCAAGCCAAGGAGATTCTCTATTTTTCCAAACCTACACCTCAGGGAGCTGTCCACTTTTCAAACAGTTTCGTATATCTGCTGTTTGATACGGTCAAAACTAGACAGAGACAGCGTGTTTCAGTCCGTATACAAATAGACGGAGATTGACAAATTTCCATACAGGCACCGTATTGCGGTGTACGTTCCTCACTCACTACCATGTACCGCCTTGTATCACAGACAAATAGAAGCTATCTGTGTGTGACTCTGGAAAAACAAGCCGAGGAGATTTTCCATTTTTCCAGACCTACACCTCAGGGAACTGTCCACTTTTCAAACAGTTTCGTACATCTGCTGTTTGATACGGTCAAAACTAGACAGAGACAGCGTCTTTCAGTCCGTATACAAATAGACGGAGATTGACAAATTTCCATACAGACGCCGTATTGCGGTGTACGTTCCTCACTCACTACCATGTACCGCCTTGTATCACAGACAAATAGAAGCTATCTGTGTGTGACTCTGGAAAAGCAAGCCGAGGAGATTTTCCATTTTTCCAGACCTACACCTTAGAGAGCTGTTCTCTTTTCAAACAGTTTCATATATCTGCTCTTTGATACGGTAAAAACTAGACAGAGACCGCGTGTGTCAGTCCGTATACAAATAGACAGAGATTGACAATTTTCCATACAGACACCGTATAGCGGTGTACGCTCCTAATACACTATCGTGTACCGCATTGTATCACGGACAAATAGAAGCTATCTGGGTGTGACTCTGGATAAACAAGCCGAGGAGAGTTTCCATTTTTCCAGACCTACACCTTGGAGAGCTGTCCTCTTTTCATACAGTTTTGTATATCTGCAGTTTGGTTACGGTCAAAACTAGACAGAGACAGCATGTGTCAGTCCGTATACAAATAGACGGAGATTGACAATTTTCCATACAGACACCGTATAGAGCTGTCCGATTCTCAAACAGTATTGTATATCTGCCGTTCGCTTTACAGTCACATCTATACAGAGTCAGCGTGTGTGTGACTCTCCATAAATACATATACAGAGATTGTTAGTTACACAAAAAATGCATACAGCTGTACACTTCTGATACAGTTCCGTATATCTGCTTGTTGGATTACGGTCAAATACATACTGGGAGAGTGTCTGTGACTAACAAAATATATAAGTAGCTTTAATTTTTTTAATACACCTTACACAGCTGGACGCTCCTCATACAGTACCATCTCTCTGTTGGTATTTTTGGTACATTTTCCCAAACATGAGGAAGTATGGTGGAAGATTCCGCGGACGTGGGCAGGGGGCCACAGCTGATACTAATGGTGGTGGTGCGTCGGCTGGTTCTGGCAAAAGCACAATAGCAGCTAAGGCAGGAGGTGTTGAGCCTGCGTCAATGTCTGGCCCAAGAAGGCCTGTAAGGTTCCCTTTTCTTGGAGTAGGAAATGCCGCTTTTAAAGCCGGAGCATCAGGAACAGGTTTTGGCGCACTTGCCGAAACAGCCATCAGCTCTATTGCCTCCTCTTCTGAACGTTCAAAACCTGCAAGCACGGAGTCGTCAGTGCAGGGTTCTTGTCAGGAAAAACACCTTTACTTGTGTCCTTCACCCCCACCAAAAGTTAAGGATGTGGCAGCCCACACTTCAGATTACTCTATGTAGCTCTTTTCACATACCATGCCTGGGTTATCCAGTCAAATCCTGAATTCCCCAGTCCAAGATGAATCTGACTTGGAGTGCACTGATGCACAGCCACTGCTAGATGACTCTGCTGGTACATTGACCCAGAGCACTACATTGCCCTCGCAGTCTACTGAGCCAGAATCTGACCCTGATGAAACTCAGGTGCCCCTTCCCACATACTATCCCACCTTACACGGTGACACAGAGGAAGGTAAAGAGGAAGGTGCAGATGACTTTGAAGAGGAGGTGATGGATGACCCAGTTCTTTACCCGGATTGGCATCCATTGGGGGAGGAGGGTGACGCTGGCAATTTTCAGATAAGGAGAAGGATCCGCAGCAGGCATTGACATTGCAGCAGCGGTTATCTGGCAGGCCCGTAGCTGTCCAGAAACGTGGACCAAAAACTAAAGAAGTTGAAGGACAGCTTGGCCAGATGGTCAACTTAGCACAGCGTGCAAGGCCAGAAAATGTATACCATAGTACAAAGAGGGCAGTGTGGCACTTCTTTGTCCAAAATCCTACTGATGAGGCAAAGGTTACCTGTAAGAAGTGCAGAAGGACCTTTATCTGAGGCAAACAACTCAGAAATTTAAATACCAGTTGCATGCTTAGACATTTAATCAACATGCACTTAAAGTGTGGACTGACTACAAAACCTCAGGTAGCACATGTGCACCTGCTCCGACTGAAGGTAGCCCGCAACGCTTCATCGCTTCCCCCACTGTAAGACCACAGCCACCGTTAAGCATGCCACCATCACTAAATGTGGAGGTGTCGGCACAAGGCCAAAGCACTCAGGGAATCACAATGGTTTTGCAACACAACACTGAATCTAGGCCATCACCACCAATACCATCACCAACCACCTCTCACTCCGTCCGGTCCACCGCTACTTCCCCCATATGCAGCTCTCCAGTCCAGCTCACCCTACCAGACACTCTGAGTAGGACAAGAAAGTACTGATCCTCTCATCCATGTACACGGTGTTTAAACACCTACATTGCCAAACTAATCTCATTAGAGATGATGCCCTACCGTTTGGATGAAAGCGAAGCTTTCCGCGAGCTCATGGCCTATGCTGTCCCACGCTATGACCTACCCAGTCAGCACTTCTTTTCTCGAAAAGCCATCCCTGCCCTCCACGGCATGTGAAAGACCGCATTGTCCATGTACTAAAACAGTCAGTGAGTGGAAAGGTGCACCTCACAACAGATGCATGGACCAGTAGGCATGACAAGGGCCGTTACGTGTCCATCACTGCGCACTGGGTTAATGTGGTGGATGCAGGCTCCACAGGGGACAACGGCGGTGGAACAGTGCTGACTAGCCCATGGTATAGGAAACATTTGGCTGTAGGCTTTCGACCCTCCTCCTCCTCCATAAGCAAAAGCTCGTCCACAGAGCGCAGTCGCACGAGCACTCCATCTGCAGCTGGCAGTGTTGCACACGAGGTGTCCCACTATTGAACAGCTAGTGGTAAGCATCAGCAGGCTCTGTTAAAGATGATGTCTTTGGGCGACAACAGACACACCGCGGAGTTACTGGCCGACTACTTACAGCGACAAACTGAGTCATGGCTGGGCAGTCTACATCTTGAGCCAGGCAAGGTAGTCAGTGATAATGGCCGTAATTTTGTGGCAGCCTTACCATAGCCCATGCAAAACTCACACACATACCTTGCCTGGCTCACACTTTGAACCTGGTGGTGCAGTGCTTCCTTAATAATTATCCAGAGTTAACATCACTGCTCCATAAGGTGCGAAGACTGTGCTTGCACATCCGTCGCTCGGCCGTACACTCCAGTCGTAAGCAGAAGCTAAGACACAGAAAAAACACACAGTATGACAAACGTGCATAAATACTCTGTTGTAAAATATATGTAACAGTAAGCAGCAAGTGCTAGTAAAAGATGTTAACAAACCCAGGGTATTTTGTTGATACTTTTTTTGCAAAAAATTGTACGCTAAGCCACTCCACCACGTCACGGTATACCCTTCTCGGAGCAGTCCTATCTGTGGGAGAGGCGGGGAGATCCCCGCCTCTCTCCTTTGGGACATGCACATAAAAAGCCATTTTGCGCAGCGAGTCCATAGTCTTAGTTCTTGGGTGGTGTGAACAGGGCCTTACTGACCTGTTCATTTTCTGTGCGTGTGTCATGTGTTCTGAATCTATTGATTTCTTGCTTATGCAAGCTTTGGGAGATCCCCGCCTCTCTCCTTTGGTACATGCACATAAAAAGCCATTTTACCCAGCGAGCTCATACCGGGCAGCACCTTTCTGAACCCTGCTCATGAAGGTATTGTTCACATGTTCCAGTTTTAAATATATTAGATAGGACTGCTCCGAGAAGGGTATACCGTGACATGGTGGAGTGGCTTAGCGTACATTTTTTTGCAAAAGAAACGTATCAACAAAATATCCTGGTTTTGTTAACATCTTTTACTAGAACTTGCTGCTTACTGTTACATATATTTTACAACAGAGTATTTATGCACGTTTGTCATACTGTGTGTTTTTTCTGTGTCTTAGTTCTTGGGTGGTGTGAACAGGGCCTTACTGGCCAGTTCATTTTCTGTGCATCTGTCATGTGTTCTGTAAGCAGAAGCTGCAGCGATTGCTCCACCTCCCCAAGCACCGCCTAATCATAGACGTTGCAACAAGGTGGAACTCCACCCTGCACATGGTTGGGAGGCTGTGCGAACAGAGACAGGCTGTAATGCATTTGTGGGAGGATACACGGGCAGGCAGTTTGAGGGAAGACATGGAATTGTCGGGTGTGCAGTGGTCAAAGCTGAAAGACCTCTGTAAAGTCCTTCAGTGTTTTGGGGAATGCTAATGGCTGGTAAGAGCAGAAGATGCCATCATAAGCATGAGCATCCCACTTATGCGTCTGCTCATGCAAAGTTTGATGCACATTAAGGATCTGGCGCCTGCAACAGAGGAGGAGGAACAGGAAGAGGAGGAGGAGGAGGGAAGCCTTGCTGACAGTCAGCCATTGTCTGGTCAGGGAACTGTCCTGGATGAGGTGGAGGAAGAAGAGGAAGAGGAGGAGGAGGAGGGGGATGATTATTTTGGGCAGGAGGATGCTTCTCAGGGGGCAAGAGAAAATATTGGCATTCCAAGGTCAGGTACAGTGTTTGTGCGTGACTGTAGGGATGTGGATTTGCCAGAAAGTGCTCCTCCACCCAGCAGTGGCAGTGCATTATTGACACATGGAACATTGGCCCACATGTGTCATGATGCCTTGTGGATCCTTAAAAGGGACCCCCGCATTGCCAAAATGATGAAGGATGATGACTACTTGCTGGCCAGCATCCTCGATCCACGCTACAAAGGCAAATTACACATCATGCCACAGAAAAACCTAGAGCTAATATTGGCTAACAGACCAGCAACTCTGGTAAACCGTTTGTTTGAGGCTTTCCCATCACACAGCAGCGGTGCTGGTTCTCCCATGAGCCGTAGTGGGCACAATGGAAGAGGTGTTCATGGTGCACACAGCCGAAGTGGCATTGGAGACAGGGGTTTAATGACCATGTTGTGGAATGATTTCTCAAGTACCGCTCACACGACTGCTAATACTGCATCGATTAAAAGTGACAGGAGACAGCAGTTGTCAACTATGGTTACAAACTACTTCTCCTCCCATATCGATGTTTTCCCTCACAGGTCATTCCCCTTTGACTATTGGGCCTCTAAACTGGACAACTGGCCTGAATTGGCAAACTATGCCTTACAGGAGCTAGCTTGCCCTGCTGCTAGTGTGTTATCTGAAAGAGTCTTCAGTGCTGCTGGTTCAATCCTGACAGAAAAAAGGACCCGTCTGTCGACCCAAAATGTTGATGATCTAACCTTCATTAAAATGATCCATGCATGGGTTTCAAAGGATTTGTCCCACCTTCCCCTGATGACACATAGGTTGCCAGAAAACTGCCTCGCTTTTGTCCTCCTCTTCCTCGGACTTGCCCAATTCCACCATTTGCAGCAGCTGAATGTCCAGCCTACATATCAACATATGCCATTTTTTAAACCTCCCTAACTGGGCTACCCACCCCCTCCCCAAGGGCTGTGGTCAACACCTGGTGCACCCGGGCAAGTGCCGCTGCACTGAACAGGTGGATGGGCCCACTGATGGCCGGCGGCACTGGCACAGGGCCCCTCATAGTACAATACAGTGTCTCTGATGGTGGGGGGCCCACTCGCCGTCAGACACACCAGCGTACTATGAGGGGCCCTGTGCCAGTACCGCTGACCACGAGTGTGCCCCCCTGCTTGGTCCTGACCACAGCACTTGCAAGTTGCAATACTTACCTTTCCCTGCTCCACCGCTGTGTAGTCTGGGCAGTTATATCCTTCACAGGGACGGACACTAAAAATTTGGTGTATTGATCGATGATGGTTAAGATGTAGCTACGGCCTGTCCTGCTGGCCTCTACCTTCAGATGATCAATGGCTACCATTTGTAATGGACGTCAACTTACAAGCGGATGCAGTGGTGCTTTATGATCACTTTTCACAGTTGTGATAGTCACAGACATGTGACATTCCTGCCAGCATTTTTCAATGTCTCTTCTCATGCCAATCCAATAGAATCGCTTACGGTCTGTGGCTTCTGTCTTTTGCACTCCAAAATGACCAGAAACATCATGATAGGCAGTGAGGACCATGTCTACATCTCTCCCTGTGATCACAATTTGATGGAGACGAGTAACGGTGATGTGATCCACGCTACTGCGATAAAGCAATCCTTTCTTCACAAAGAACCGTTTTTGCTGTCTCCACAGACACAGCTTGAAGGGTTAAAACTAAAATCAGAGCTGAAATTTCACTTCTCCGTTTTTCCTGAAGGTTTCGTTTCTCCGTTTTTGTTGCTGTAAGATAAATTTTGTAATTAGGTAAAAGTTCAAACTGTCATGAAACCAGACTGTTCCCATCAGGTGCAAGATAAGGGAGGCGGGGGTGTAGAACTCTGAAGAATATGCCATTTGGATACGGACATATATGTAGTTTCCGGTTTTCTTGCAATATTATTGGCTTATAAAGTGAAGTATTACCATGATGCTATAGGTAGTTGAGAACTTTGCATAATTAAGCAAAAGATTATAAAAGAAGTGACTAAAATAAAGGGGACTGGTGATCTGTCTCGATCCTCCCGTACAGAGACCCCCATCTCCGAGTGGTCATTTGAGTTGCTAGCAAAACTGTGGAATAATTTGGAAATCACTGGCTCAACTGTGAAGGGTTAATTTAGCCCTCCCTAAATAGCTACCCCGACAGCTGGCCGCCCAACGTGGGGTCCCCCGAACAGGGATGCCTCTGCCCCCGGAGGACAACAAGACAAAGGACCTTCGGAGCGGACTCAGGTGCTGGAAAATTGGGACTGATCATCCCCCACAACAACCATGGTAAGTTGGCAGTTATACTGTTCAGACTGACCGTTGGTGTGGTTTTCCTGTGCTTGTTGCTGCAAAGAGGATCTGAGGTTTGTCCCCGTGGTGGGGTGATTCATGGGTGGAATCATATAGAGGTGCAGTCCCGTTGGGGGCCCAGTGCTCGAACCGTACCTCATAAGGGACGGACACCCCGGATTGACCAGTGATTGTGACTCTCTTTATAGTCAAAATATCCTGAAATCCTGAATTCACTGTTAGTGTCAGGCTTGGTGATGTGATCGAAGATTGTTTATGATACGTAACTCAGGTATATGTAGATAGATATATATAACCAGAGGTGTCCGGAGGGATAGTCTGAGACACCCTCCTCCTTTCACTGAGTAACGCGTTGAATCTTGGGCAATCCCAGAGGGGGATTATTGACCCAGTGGATTAGAGACTGAAACGGCCGCCAGTACTGTGCACAACTGAAGTAAGGCTATTTAGCTCTAAATGAGAGAATCCGTGGAAGGAAAAGAAGAATTTTGTAGCTTGGCACATGAACTGTGTGACGAAGGTGTTAGGAAGAACAGAGGAAGTGAATTCTGATTGTTTCTGTTACTGCTATGCTGAAGAAGGAAAAATTGTCTATTATTATGGCAAGGACTGGATGTATTGTGGTTCAAGAAAGTGACTGTAGTGTGAGAAAGTGATTGGTTAAGAAGGAATTAAGATTGATACTAATGTGTCAGGTAGACAAATAGTTAAAAGTGATGATTTGAAAGATGAGGTCTCCCTGCTAGATGACAATTGTACAAGGAGACCGGGAGTAGCAGCCCCCACCTTTGCTGACAGTACCTATCATCATCAGCCGCCAGCCTTAGTAGTGGTTCACCAGATCCAGAGGAAAAAAAAAAGAAAAAAAAGTTTTCAGAAGACTTTAACCTGCTCTGTTCAGCAGAGAGAGGAAAAAAAAGCAAGCTAGCAACTGCAGCTGCTCCAGTTCTCCCTCCAATTCCAGCTCCCCCTCCCACATCGCCCCCACCGCAGCTCGTTCACACACAGCAAACCCCAGCCCTCCCTGCTAATTCTTGTCTGCAATTCTGGCACTGTGCCCGATTCGGACACTTTCAGAGAGATTGTCATTCCCCTGCTGCTTTAATCGGAGTAGATGGCAGACCCAATTAATATACTTTTATAACCCCTATCCATGTGGGACCCTTCCCCGAGGTTACTACTCAGTTTGTAATCTCTCCCACATGTCCAGTAAATTTACTAGGGGCAGATTTATTATCACAGTTCCGCTCCGGAATACAATTCCAAGATGATGGTCAGATGGTTCTTACATTATATAATCCCTATGTAGATGAAGACAGTGAAGAAATCTGTATTTTGCATGCCCTTCTTATGGTTATGATGGCCCTGATAGGCTCAGATACACGCCCAATATTGCCTGAGGATCAACGACTCACCCCATACCTCTCAGAGATACCATCTAAACTCTGGTCAAAAGGGCCAAATGATATAGGGAAAATGCCTGTAGAACCAGTAAAAGTGTTTCTCAAACCTGGTTCCTAATCCACATACTCTTTTGTCCCAAATACCCCAGGATGCTGCTTGGTTTACAGTTATTGATCTTACCAATGCCTTCTTTAGCATTCCGTTACACCCAGACAGCCAGTTTCTATTTGCATTCACTTATCAGGAAAGACAGTTAACATGGACAGTTATGCCACAAGGGGCCCAAAACAGTCCCAACCAGTTTGCAAAAAATATGAGCAGGTGTCTTTTGCCATTGTTGCCACTGTTAGCCTTCTCAAGCATCTGGCAGCACTGAACTGTCGGGTTTCGGCCTCGAGACTTCAGTTCTGCCTTGGTCAAGTGATATTCTTGGGTCACTGTCTCCTTCAGCGTGCCAGACACCTCGCAGAAGATAGAAAAATAGGTGTCAGCTCCCTTCCTTTCCCAAAAGATGAAACTGAACTCCAGTGTTTTCTTGGACTATGCACTTATTTTTGTCAGTGGATACCGGATGCATCCCGAATAATGCAACCCCTTTACAATGCCTTGAAAGATGGTATAATGAACTATAAGGAAAGATGGCAGTGATGAGGATTACCTCCAATTTGATTGTTCCCAATTTCTGATAGAAGAAACAGCTACTCCACCAAATGTCAGTGAGAATTCACTCCCAAATCCTGATCTGGTGTTATACACGGATGGTTCAAGATATGCTGACGAGTTTGGTAGATTCCACACAGGATTTGCTGCTACCACAGAGGACACTGTAGTGCATGCAGTTGCACTCCCGCCCTCACAGTCAGCACAAGAAGCAGACCTCCAGGCTCTGTCTACTGCATGTACTTTGGCCAAGAACAGACGGGCTAATTTATACACAGACTCACGGTATGCATTTGGTATTGCTCACGATTTTGGAGCTCTATGGGCCAATCGAGGGTTTATTACTACTGCCGGAACCCCAGTGAAAAATGCTGAAGCTGTTAAAGCCCTCATGGACTCAATCAAATTACCTACTCAGGTGGCCATTATCAAAGTTAAGGCGCATGGTCCTAGGACCAGTCCACAGACTGTTGGCAACACATTTGCGGATATGCAAGCAAAAGCCGCCGCTCTTTTACCCGTTGAACCAACCATACCAACTATGGTGACCACATGCTCTCAGCGTAAACAGTTACAAGAAGCACTGACCCTACAAGAACCTGAGGATCTAAAACAGATTTAAGTTTTCTGTCGGACCCTGCGAGACCGCTTAATGACGATGCAGAGAATGTCTCCAAAAGAAGAGGTGAAGCAATGGAAGACTGATGGGACACGAATGGATAATGGTCTCTGGAAAAAGGACGGACTTGTGTGTCTCCCTAAGCGGATGTACCCTGCTATTGCCACATGGGCACATGGACCTACACATCGAGGAAAGAATCAGGCCCTCGCACTGGTGCAAAAATTCTACTGGGCCCCGGTTCTCCAGTTGACCGGAAGCATTCCCTGTTACCAATATGACTGCGAAGAAACTGGTGATGTAAGTTATATGCAGATATGGGGTTCTAGAAGTTGTTGAAAGTGACCAAGGCCCGGCCTTTTCTTCTCATGTGTACCAAGAAGTTCTGACAATGCTTGGATCCACTGTAGCTCTCCATACTCCGTACCACCCACAATCCAGTGGGAAAGTTGAGAGGCTGAACGGCACACTGAAGGGACAATTGACCAAAATGATGCAAGAGACTACGGCTCCATGGCCAGAGCTCCTACCCATTGTACTATACCACATTCGTACTACCCCTATTGCAAAACATGGCCTGTCCCCATATGAGATATTGTTTGGTACTAGGCCCCCAGTTGCAAATTTCCAGCCTCAGCAGTTATCAGATGAAACTGACCATGCTGTTCAATATGTTTTTCAGCTTATTAAAAATCTTGCCAACACCTATGTTCTAGTTTTCTTTTCTTTGCCAGATTCAGCAGAAACCGACACCTGTTATAACCTGAAGCCTGGTGATTTGGTAGTCATGAAGAGGCATGTCAGGAAGCACTGACTAGAACCCTTGTATGACGGTCCCTATCAAGTTCTCCTTATCACCCCTATATCAGTGAAACTAGAAGGAAGACTGACTAGGATTCACGCATCGCACTGCAAGCTGGTTAAACAAGCCAATAGCAAATAAAGGGGGGCATAATGTTTTAGTTTTTTTCGCATTTTTCATATTATTATTGGTAGAAGTTAAAAGTTAAAGTTAGAAGATATTCAATGACTCAGAGATCAAAACGATAAAGATAATGATCGTAATAAGGACAGCTGGTGGTTAGACCCTTTCTCCTTTCTCAATCCAGCCAATTGATTTAAGGGAATTGGGGGCTGGATAGCTGGGATCTTACAGAGCTTGTTACACATTGCTGCCTGTATCCTTGTGGTATATGTGATACTAAAACTTGTTCTTTGGTGTATTTCTGTATGTATTAGCAAATTCTACACTAAGCCAGCTAATGATGATACCAAAGGCGTCATTGCCCCTGCTCTTCTCTGCACCGATCTCAAAAGGCTACTTGATGGAGATGTCGAAGCCAAGCACATGGCTATCTACAAAAGATCTTCACCACCGTTATCAAAAATTGTTATTCGTGAACTGCAGTATACAGGGGGGAGGGTGCAACGCGACAGCCATGACTGGTAACACGACATCAGTCATGTGAAGACCAGTACCCCTCAAGCTGTTAGCTTGGGACAGCACCTCTGATGCTGCATATGTGTTAAAAAAAATTATCTAGGGGGAATGTGAAGGGTTAAAACTAAAATCAGAGCTGAAGTTTCACTTCTCCATTTTTCCTGAAGGTTTCTTTTCTCCGTTTTTGTTGCTGTAAGATAAATTTGTAATTAGGTAAAAGTTCAAACTGTCATGAAACCAGACTGTTCCCATCAGGTGCAAGATAAGGGAGGCGGGGGTTTAGAACTCTGAAGAATATGCCATTTGGATACGGACATATATGCAGTTTCCGGTTTTCTTGCAAAATTATTGGCTTATAAAGTGAAGTATTACCATGATGCTATAGGTAGTTGAGAACTTTGCATAATTAAGCAAAAGATTATAAAAGAAGTGACTAAAATAAAGGGGACTGGTGATCTGTCTCGATCCGCCCGTACAGAGACCCCCGTCTCCGTGTGGTCATTTGAGTTGCTAGCAACACTCTGTGGAATAATTTTGAAATCACTAGCTCAACTGTGAAGGGTCAATTTAGTCCTCCCTAAATAGCTACCCCGACAACAGTAATTGAGGGTCTGCATCGCCTCTGCAACATCTACCGGGAGGTTTTCCCGCGGTGAGTAATGCCCAAATTTCTGCTAACACTCAACTTTCTGTCTGTACTTGTATCCATGTAGTTTCCAGTAGCGGAGAGTCTTGACTGGCTTACTGAGATTGAAATATAAACGAAGATTTAAAAGCACCACAACACTGTATACTGTTGTATGCTTCGAATACCTTTCCCTTTTTCTACTTTTTAAATTCTGGTGTAATACGTAGTGAGCCTGTGAGTGTCTGTGTCTGACTCAGGAAGTATAGACAGAAATTTACAATTACCCCTAGACTGGATACACCTGGTATGTGCTGATACAGTACCTTTGTTCAAAATTCTTTATTATGGTATCATCCTTTTGGGAGTGAGCATGTGTGGTTTACGCCTTCTATATATACGGTGAATCGGAGATACCAATTTTTACCCTATACTTGATACAGCTTATACAGTACCTTTGTTCGACATTTAGTATTACGGTCAAATCCATACTGAGAGAGCATCTAAGAGTGACTACAGGACTATGTATATGGAGATTTCAATTGTACCCTATAATATATATACTTGCTATCTTGTTATCCAGTACCTTTTTTACAACTTTTTTATTATGGTCAAACCCAGACTGAGTGAGCGTCTGAGGGTGACTCCGGAAAAATATACCGAGATTTCAAATTTGGCCAACACTGTATACAGCTGTACGCTTCTGATACAGTAATCTGTTTTGCGATTTAGATTCTGGTGTAATCCATAATGAGCCTGTGAACGTCTGTCTGTTACTCTGGAAATATATTTGGAGATTTAAGATTACCCCAACACTGTATACAGCTGTACGCTTGTGTTACATTACCCATTTACAGCTTTTCATATTCTTGTGTAATCCATAGTGGGCCTGTGAGCATTTGTGTCTGCCTCCTGAAATATATACGGAAATTACTAATGTTTACACTATACTGTATTATATATACCTTGTATCTGGTGATACTGTACCCTTTTTCACCTTTTTATTTTATTGGGTACTCCATACTGAGCCTGTGAGCATCTGTGCATGACTCTTGAAATATATACAGAGATTTACTGTTATCCCTAGACTGTATAGAGCTGT
This sequence comes from Dendrobates tinctorius, assembly GCF_039654945.1. Taxonomy (NCBI): domain Eukaryota; kingdom Metazoa; phylum Chordata; class Amphibia; order Anura; family Dendrobatidae; genus Dendrobates; species Dendrobates tinctorius. The sequence goes on along the minus strand of NW_027361770.1, from coordinate 21,734,544 downwards.
ACGCTTCTGATACAGTACCATATATCTGATGGTATTTTGGGTCCATTTTCCAAAATATGAGGGAGTATAGTGGAAGAGGATGCGGACGTGGGCATGGGGGGCCACCTGGTACTGATGGTGGTGGTGGTGCATCTGCTGGTAGTGCCAAAAACACAATAGCAGCTAAGGCAGGAGGTGTTGAGCCTGCATCCTGGTGTAGCTCTGGAAGGCCTGTAAGGCTCCCTTTTCTTTGAGTAGGTAGACTGCTTTTAAAGCTGGAGCATCAGGAACTGTTTTTGGCTAACATTGCTGAAACAGCCTCCAGCTCAATCGCCTCCTCTTCTGAAGTTTAAAAACTGCAAGCACTGAGTCGTCATTGCAGGCTTCTGGTCAGGAGCAACCCCTTTCCTTTTGTCCTTCACCCACATCAAAAGTAAGAATGCGGCAGCACACACTTCAGATTACTCCATGGAGCTCTTTTCACATACCATGCCGGGGTTAATTAAAAATGGGGCCCATCATATACTGGAGTATTCCAAATGGGGGACATCAGACACTGGAGCAGCATTTACGGGGCTCATTATACACTGGAGCATTAGAAATGGAGCCCATTATATATGGAGCATTATTTGGGTCCATAAGACACTGGAGCATCATCCATGGGGCCTATCATATACTGGAGCATTCTAAATGGGGCAGATCATACACTGGAGCAGCATCTATGGGGCACATTATACACTGGAGCATTACAAATGGAGCCCATTATATATGGAGCATTATTTTGGTCTATAAGACACTGGAGCATCATCCATGGGGCCTAACATATACTGGAGCATTCCAGATTGGGGACAACAGACACTGGAGCAGCATCTATGGGGCACATTATACACTGGAGCATTAGAAATGAAGCCCATTATATATGAGCATTATTTGGGCCCATAAGACACTGGAGCATCATCCATGGGGCCCATCATATACTGGAGCATTCCATATTGGGGACAACAGATACTGGAGCAGCATTTACAGGGCCCATTATACACTGGAGCATTAGAAATGGAGCCTAGTATATATCGAGCATTATTTGGGCGCATAAGACACTGGAGCATCATCCATGGGGCCCATCATATACTGGAGCATTCTAAATGGGGCAGATCATACACTGGAGCAGCATCTATGGGGCACATTATACACTGGAGCATTACAAATGGTGCCTATTATATATGGAGCATTATTTGGGCCCATAAGACACTGGAGCATCATCCATGGGGCCTATCATGTACTGGAGCATTCTAAATGGGGCAGATCATACATGGGAGCAGCATCTATGGGGTTCATTATACACTGGAGCATTAGAAATGGAGCTCATTATATATGGAGCATTATTTGGGCCCATAAGACACTGGAGCGCCATCCATGGGGTCCATCATCTACTGGAGCATTCCAGATGGGGGACATCAGATACTGGAGCAGCATTTACAGGGCCCATTATACACTGGAGCATTAGAAAAGGAGCCCATTATATATGGAGCATTATTTGGGCCCATAAGACACTGAAGCATCATCCATGGGGCCTATCATATACTGGAGCATTCTAAATGGGGCAGATCATACACTGGAGCAGCATCTATGGGGCACATTATACACTGGAGCATTAGAAATGGAGCCCATTATATATGGAGCATTATTTGGGCCCATAAAACACTGGAGCATCATTCATGGGGCCCATCATATACTGGACTATTCTAAATGGGGCAGATCAGACACTGGAGCAGCACCTATGGGGCACATTATACACTGGAGCATTAGAAATGGAGCCCATTACATGTGGAGCATTATTTGGGCCCATAAGACACTGGAGCATCATCCATGGGGCCCATCATATACAGGAGCATTCTAAATGGGGCAGATCAGACACTGGAGCGGCATATATGGGGCACATTATACACTGGAGCATTACAAATGGAGCCCATTATATATGGAGCACTATTTGGGCCCATAACACACTGGAGCATCGTCCAAAAGGAAGGGACCATCATATACTGTAGCATTATGTGGAGCTCATCATATACTGTATGGAACAATATATGTGACCAATTATTCTGCATAGAGAAATATATGGGGCTCATTATTCTGTATGGCGCACAATGTGGTGGCCGTAATACTGTATGGAGTAATATACTGTCCTTTTTTTGAGCTATTGTACAATTTAAAATAGATCAGTCATGTCATGTAAGCAGTGAAGTATTTGTCATTGTACTATACCTATATTTCTGTGCCGTATCGGAGCATCATGAGTTGTGGTAATTGTTAAAGGGGTGCGCTGACACTCTTTGGCCCAGGGCACACGAAAACCTGGAGCCAGCCCTACCGCCCCACAACTTTAGCCAAATAACCCCCAGTTTTCAATGCATAACTATTATTATGAAGTAAATAAAGGTTGACAAGCTTTAGTAATAAGAATTGATGTTTTTGGCATTGAAATGAGCACTGTAGGTGTGTTTACTGTCCTCCACTCCCTGCCGACTTTGCTTCCCCATTGACTTGCATTGGGTTTAGTGTTTCAGTTGGCCTCTGACATTTCCCTATAGTCGGCCGATTTCGTTCAACCCGACTTTTGCGAAAGTCGGGTTTCATGAAACCCGACTCGACCCTAAAAAAAGGCAAAGTCGCTCATCTCTACTGTTCACAAATGATCTCCATCAAGCCCCACTGAGCTCGAGCTGTTTGCCAAGGAAGAATGGGCAAGAAATTCAGTCTCTCGATGTACAAAACTGATAGAGACATACCCCAAGCGACTTGCAGCTGTAATCGCAGCAAAAGGTGGCGCAACAAACTATTAAGTTCAAGGGGCCGAATAATATTGAACGTCCCAATTTTCAGCTTTTGAATTTCCACAAAAATTTAAAATAACTATTAAATTTCGTTCAACTTGACAATTGTGTTCCACTTGTTGTCGATTCTTCACCAAAAATTTACATTTGGCATCTTTATGTTAATGTGAAGAGCTCCAGTACCGTAGTTCTCTGGAATTCCTCCTGTCAGATGTTCCTAGAACCTTACTTGTATGACAGACAGCTGTAGCCTCTATCGGTGACTCCTCTCAGAGTCCTGGCTCGCAAATCGGTTGCTGTTGTGTCCCAAGTCTTGGATGGGAGTAGTGCATTTACAGCCAACTACTCCACTGGTGTCTGCTGCAGAACCATAAGTGTCCATACAACCTCGGGGACCGGGCCCCGGCCTTGCGCTGAGAACCTATAGGCAGGGTTCCTCTTCCAACCCACAACTCCTCTCTGTTCTCCTACTCCTTCATTCCGCGCTGTTCCTTCTCTCTCTTATGGAAGCTTAGGTTGCAGTTCTACGTCTTTCTCCTTCTCTTCTCTTTCCCGTGCCAGCTGGCTCAGATCACTGAGGCAGTTGCAGCACTTCTTCTTCTCTTCCTCTCCTAGGGAGCTCATTCCACTAAGACCAGTTCTCAGCCTCTCCTGACTGACAGCCTTCCTCCGCCTTGAGCTCCCCTCAGGCTGACCTCGTGTCAGCCTGCTCTCAGCCTCTCCTCCAGACTGAACTCACTCAACTCTAAGCTTTCCCACTCTTTTATACTAACTCCACCCACCTCCCAGCACATGTGTTATGAAGCAGGGTTCCACGAAGGGTGCTCTGCTACCCCCAGCCTGAAGCTGCTAGGTGAACCTACTGAACTATCCTGTGTGTGGGATGCAGGTGTTGGAGTGTGGAAAGGAGTTCCCAACTTACATAGTCGGTGGGGCACTACACCTTAGGAGAAGGTGCAGTACCTCTGTGGCGACTGAGCCTCAGGGGCGCCACAAATGCACTGTATCTTTAACATTGAGTATGCAGGGACAAGCGTTGTATGTGGATGCGTCTGCATGCGATTTGACGCGTGCGGCAGCCATATACAACGCATCTCCCTGCATACAAAGAAGTAGGCAGAGCTTCAGGGAGGAAGAAAGGAGGAAATAGCCGTCTGCAGCCCTCCTGAATGCAAATATCTAACATGGCTAATCAGTGTAGGAATACTGCAGAAAATCTGCAACATCAAAAATGCACCAAATAGACATCCTAGGAAATAAGTCTAGTTTCTTATACACCACTTTCTTGTAAGTAGAATGTTTTAGATTAAATGCCAGTTTGACAAACGCGAATAGAGAAGAGCGATAACGTGTGAAACCACATGTAATAAAATGAACTTCCTACTTGCTTTAATTAGCTGATCTGCAAACCAATCATTATTAGAGGTTAGGTTTTTTTTACTCATTATTAAAATTCACTTATTCATTAGCAACAGTTTTCATCAGCTATAGCTCTTCTTGAGCAGAGCCAAGTATTCAATAATTTGTTGTTCTCTAGTAATTATATGGAAAGTAATTCCGATTACATGTGTAAACATAATGTAGCTTGTTTTATTATCTAGTAACTGACCTTTTCCATGGTCTATCAGGTTTTACCCTTCAAGATGCCCTCTAAATGCCTATTTTAATTAAAATATCACTAATGACTGTTTATTACATGGAAATTTGGGATTTCTGGCCAGAAAACCAATTAGAAACACCAAATTATATGATTTAATCAGCCTTAAAAGTTTTCCACTCAATATTACTTTTCATCTTCTTTAATGCTAGGTGCAAATTATATCTTAGGAAGCTTATTGTGACTACATATGACAATATTAACTCCTTCTTGCTGAAGCCAGTTTTAATCCTTCCGACTAGGCCATAATTTTAAAATCTGATGTGTCACTTTATGAGATAATGATTCTATTAGTCTCGAACTAGCTAACACGGTGACTGGTGAAACCCCTGGTGGGTTCTTGTGCAGGAGTGGTCTCCAAACTCCACCTATATGGCACAATACACTTGTTTCTTTAGACCTCATATACAGACAAGGGAAATCTCTCATTATTCAATTGACAAATTATCCAGTGCATTATTTTATAGAAGCAGAGATAAATTTGTGAGTGAGAGTGATGCAATATTGCCTGCAGCTGAACAGTAGGCCCTCATAGTCAATGTTACTCATGAACGTTTGGCATCTAAATCCAACACTGAACTCTGGAATGATTCTACAGTTAGGTCCACATATATTTGGACAGAGACAACATTTTTCTAATTTTGGTTCCAGACATTACCACAATGAATTTTAAACAAAACAATAAAGATGCAGTTGAAGATCAGACTTTCAGCTTTCATTTGAGGGTATCCATATTAAAATTGGATGAAGGGTTTAGGAGTTTCAGCTCCTTAACATGTGCCACCCTGTCTTTAAAGGGACCAAAAGTAATTGGACAATTGACTCAAAGGCTATTTCATGGACAGGTGTGGGCAATCCCTTTGTTATGTCATTCTCAATTAAGCAGATAAAAGGCCTGGAGTTGATTTGAGGTGTGATGCATGCATTTGGAAGGTTTTGCTGTTAAGAAAACATGCAGTCAAAGGAGCTCTCCATGCAGGTGAAACAAGCCATCCTTAAGCTGCAATAACAGAAAAAACCCATCCGAGAAATTGCTACAACATTAGGAGTGGCAAAATCTACAGTTTGGTACATCCTGAGAAAGAAAGACAGCCAACCAAGTGAACAACACTCTCCAGGAGGTAGGCCTATCAATATCCAAAACTACCATAAAGAGAAGACTGCATGAAAGTAAATACAGAGGGTTCACTGCACGGTGCAAGCCACTCATAAGCATCAAGAATAAAAAGGCTAGACTGGACTTTGCTAAAAAACATCTAAAAAAGCCAGCACATTTCTGGAAGAACATTCTTTGGACAGATGAAACCAAGATCAACCTCTACCAGAATGATAGAAAGAGAAAAGTATGGTGGAGGCGTGGTACAGCTCATGATCCAAAGCATACCACATCATTTGTAAAACACGGCAGAGGTAGTGTGATGGCTTTGGCATGCATGGCTGGGTGGCACTGGGTCACTAGTGTTTATTGATGATGTGACACAGGACAGAAGCAGCCGAATGAATTCTGAGGTATTCAGAGCCATACTGTGTGCTCAGATCCAGCCAAATGCAGCCAAACTGACTGGTCGTCGTTTCATACTACAGATGGACAATTACCCAAAACATAAAGCCCAAGCAACCCAGGAGTTTATTAAAGCAAAAAAGTGGAATATTCTTGAATGGCCAAGTCAGTCACCTGATCTCAACCCAATTGAGCATGCATTTCACTTTTTAAAGACTAAACTTCAGACAGAAAGGCTCACAAACAGCAACTGAAAACCACCACAGTGAAGGCCTGGCAGAGCATCAAAAAGGAGGAAACACAGCGTCTGGTGATGTCCATGAGTTCAAGACTTCAGGCAGTCATTGCCAACAACTGCGCATGCCTGGACAGGCTGCAACCGCAAATATCGCAAGCGCGATGCAGGACGCTAAGCTGCTAGAAAGATGGAGCTTGTGCGCGCTGGCACTAGCGCAGGTGCTGACAGAATACCACTCACTCACACAGACGTAATAACCAAGGGAAGGGGTTTCTTAATGAGTCAGTCACCAGTCCAAGCATCCGTCACCATACAAACAGCAGCAGTATAAAACTACTAGCGCATGGCATAACAGCCATGCGCACTTTTTATAGCGTACGGGACCTGCCGGAAATCTCCAGAGAACTGAGCTAAGCCAATGAAATCAGGAGCAGGACCTGAGCACCTGACTCCTGGACTCCAATGGGAGCTCGTCCCATGGGCATGCTCAGAAGCTGGAAAAAAGGACTTAGCCTCTGGAGACAAATGTGTGACTCTGGATTCCCGCATAGGCATTATAGAACCCAGATTCCTAACAGTTTCCCAGTGATTCCAAAATTGTATTTTCATGATACATTGTACTTTATCTTAATGGGAAATTTAGATCAATAAAATTTGAGTTTATTTATTACAGAATTGAGCAAAAAAGTGTTTAAAAGTTTACATTTCATACTGTTACGATTCTACCTCTCAGTGATGCAGTGTGCTGAAGCTGTCAATACTTTGATTGCCAGTAATGTCCAATAATTAGATTGGATGGCCAAGCTGGCAAGCATAGTACTGAGAGCTTCAGAATGCCCCTGTACCAGATTTAATGGCTCAGCCATCAGTAACTTCATCCCTGACACACTGAGTGGTTGAATCGTGAAACATGCTGTCACGCTGTAATACTGAGGGTTACTGCAGAGTAACACAAACTCCACTAGATGGCAGCAGAGTGGAGAATGAGCGGAATTTCCTGCAATGAAGCAGACCAGCAATAATACAGTGAAGCAACCACTAGGTGGCAGCAGAATAGTCAGAGAGCCGAGTCGATACCAGAGAATAACGCAGTACAAAGGGGAAATCCAAAACGCAGAGTCAGAAGAGAGCAAAAGGTCAGTGCTGGTCAATAGCTGAGCTGCCAGATGGGAGAGACAGGATCAGGTCAGGGACGAGCTAAAGTCAAATACCGGGGAATCCAAACAAACAAGGAAATAAGGAGCAGGGTCGGGTAGGAGGAAGGTCAACAGACACGGGTAGGGTCAGATGAATGCAGCAGGACAGATCAGCAACTCACCAAAGCCAGCTAAACACACTGAAGGTAAGCAATATAACTGGCACTGCACACAGGTTGCAGCACAGACACAGGAATGAAGCAGGGAAAATTAACCCCTGACATGGCCAGACTGGGAAAGGAGAGACAAGACAAAAATCCGGCCTGGATCATGACACATGCTTTGAATTTATATGTCCTTAAAACAGTCAAACTACTCAAAATAATTAACATTTACCATATGTCTACTTTGTGACACCGAAATCTTTGTTGTTTATTAAGGTGTTTGAAGGCTTATACATTTATCAGCAATTTTTATTTTGAGAGATCTATATGTCAAAACCCCCTAAAAAAGACCCTATTTTCAAAAACTAAACCCCAAGGTATACAAAATGGCATTATAAGGATTGTTAACCTTTCATGTGCTTTAAATTAATTAACACAAAGTATAAGGAAAAAATTAAATATGACACTTTTTTAACACAATAATGTTGCTTTAGTCCCAAAGCTTTCATTTTTGGAAAGGGTGATAATTTGCTTCGTGTGAAGCCATTTACTGTGCTTTTAAAATTGTTAAGACAGCATTATTCTGTTTGTCAGTATAATTACAATGATCAAACAATTATTTATGTCTTTCTTCTGTTTTTCTACTTTTGCATTTGAATTTGCAGAATTTCAGATTGCCTTACTGAAGGCTGTCAGAAAAATTCCTTGTTTCAAATCTTTTAATTCTTCCCCTCTTGCAACCACGGTTAAAAAAAACTAGGAAGATTGCTAGTGTAATCGGCCCTTTGGGCTTCAGTGCAAACTCAGGCACCGTGACCCTCCCAGAGGACACAGCTACACTGTTGAGCAACTCTGAAGAACCCAATTCAGAATCTACATCTAACAAAATTGAGCTAAAACCTTTTATGGGGGCTTGAAATCTACCTATATGCCTGTAACTCAAGCAGGATATATTGCAGATATCTAGTATGAACACGTTTTAAGTGAAGTGACAATTAGTTATTTTTCTTATTGATACATAGAATTTGTATGCAAAAGAATTAAAAGCTTTTTGTAAACTACAAACAAATGACGATGTTATGATAACACAAGCGGATAAGAGAGGAAACGTGGTTCTCCTCACTAAGGCCTACTACATTTCTGAGGCAATGAGTGAGTTGTCAGACACTAAGACATAAAGTGAGCTGTCATATGATCCTATTTTGAAATTCAGGAATAAATGCCAATCCTTCCTAAGCGCGTTTGCAGAAATAGGCATGATATCAACAAACAGCTGAGAAACTCCTTCCAGTATATCAGAAAAAAACTACCGTAATTGGCATTGTATCCATGAAGTTCATAAATTTGTGTCAGCCTCTCTGGCCGCACAATTGTGGCAAGCATAGGTTCTCTAACTGTGCTTCTATCTCAATATATGGATTGGTTATTTAGATGTCTGTTGAAGGATATCCCTTCTTATTTAAAAAACACAGATTAATTTTTATTGGCCTTACAGTACATTGATTGGCAGGAATATTTCTTACTAGCTTCTATCAATGTTGAAATCCTGTACACTAGCATTCCACAAGATCTTACAGTGCTGTGCAAATTAATTGGGACAAAGCATTTTTTTAAGGCCTGTTTCACACTTCCGTTTTTGACCATCAGTCAAAATCCGCCGTTTTTCAAAAAAAACAGATCTGCCATTTTTTTGGCAGATCAGTTTTTTTCCCCATTCACATGAGTGCCTGTTCAAAGCAGTTAAAACTGGTTTGAATCAACTTACGATTTTACTTAAAAAAAATGCTTTGTCCCAATTAATTTGCACAACACTGTAGTTCTAGTGTAGTTAAAGGCATTCTACAACATTCTGGGTATGGGATTAATTATATTGACTTTGTGGAGCACTGAATTTTATTTTGACACATAATTCCTTCAAATTTATGGACATGTAGTATCTACAGAAACAGGGACCACCATGGGTAGCCCTGTAGCATGTACCTTAGCTAATTTATACCTTGCGGACTTTGAAATGAAATATGTGATCAGCATTCTTAAACCATACCAGAAATACATCGGATCTTTCATCCGCTGTGTAGATGACTTTTTCGTTATATGGTCAGGTCCTGCAAGTTAGTTTTCTACCTTTGAATCAGACTAATCAAATTAATATGGCTTTTACTTCACAGTTTGGATGTCTTGAATTGGATTTCTTGGATCTACATATCTAGGTCTTGGAAGGCAGGTTGCATGCAAAAACCTTTAGAAAATCTACAGCAATGAAATCTGTGCTTCCCAAAGATAGTGCCCATCATCACCACATAAAAGTCCCTTCCCTCCAGCCTTCTCTTGCATTTATGAAAAATACACAGTAATGATGAGAATTTAAAAATTCAGTCTGAAGAATGAAAGGCTAGATTTCATAATAGAGGATACCTCCATCGTTTTTCTTGATGAGACATTTTCAAAAGCTGCTGATCTGACTCAAAAGGATATTCTCCACAAAAAAGTAAAAAACTCATCAAAAAAGGCAAAAAGAAAAGATTTATTTTTAATTTTAAATATGGCCCCATGTGTAAAATTACACACACAATAATTATAAAAAGCTGGCGGTTGTTGGAAAAAGATACCGATTTACAGGAAGTTGTCGCATGAGGAGAACTGGTTATTTAGAAATGTGGTAAAAATTTAAAAGACATAGTGGTTTATAGTCCTTCATATACCGAACAACAAACCAACACATCTGACTGTTTTTCTACTTTGCATACTATGAACAATATTATAAATAAAAATTGTGCATGCATTGCCATATTCTGAGAGCTATAACTGTTTTATTTTCCCACTGCTAGAGCTGATTTAGGAGTTGTTTTTGTGTGTGCAAAGATTACATTTTCAATGCTAAAATTTTAAATTAGTTTTTATGTGCTGATATTAAATATGTGCTCTTTTTAGTTTTACATAAAAAATGCATACTTATTGGCGAAATACTGCTTAGACCTTTTATGGGACATACATATTTTACAGCTTGATCACTGGTCTAATACACTGTAATACTTTTGCATTGAAGGGTACTAAATAATTCAGTGTTATAATGATAAACCCTTCTTATGGCAGTATTTAGCAGGCCACCACACTTGGCAGACCCCAAGGTCATTCTTTGACCTCCAGATGCCATAACAACCATAGACACCTCGGGATTGCATTAGTCCCAATGGGATGAGAGAGAGTACTCTTCTCACAATTCTTTGAATGCCGTGTCCCTCATTAATCTTAGCATATAGAGGGTTAAACAGCCTGATAATGTGCTGGCACCAGCTATGGTTGTTACTGCAGGAGCTTGGCTGTCAGTTATGTGAACTCCTGGTGGTGATTGTGCCCCCAGCTCTCTAGCCCGCATAAGCAACATAACGTAATTTACATAATTAAGTAGGAAGACCTTTACCTTTATATTGTTACATGTACTTCCAATGTTGGGAAGGGGCTAAGTACATAAACTCCATTTTAGATGATGCTAGATATTTCCCCCTTTATCCTTGTTTATAATCTTGCTATTAGCATGATGATGACTAATGAGTTTCTAGGATAGAGATGGAAGGGGGAGTGTTAGAGCTGGTCATGCTGGAAGCTTGTTGGAGATTGTTGCAGTCAGATGAACCGGAGGGAGCCATACTTGCTGGTGATTACAGCCAATATAGGCAAAACAAAGGGTGATTCTGGCGCTTCCATCCAGGTATTAAAAAAATTGTATTGATTAGAACAGGTTAAAAGTAAAACAAGAAATATCAAATCCTTAAGCCCTGTTATAATAAAAAAGAATTTATTTTATGCCTGAATGGTAGTGCCGAAATTACCCTTCGTGTTGTCTAATGAGTTTCTACTTCATCCAATTAGCATGCATCTCTCAAGTATTCAACCAGATTTTTTAATTATATATAAATCCCCAAAAAACACTGTCACCCATTCACTTCACACATGCAGGCGCTACTCTCACCTCGCCCTCAGATTCTAATACCCAGGACATCTTCAAAGGGGCTGGTGATGCAAGAAACTGCAGTAACTGCAGTGCTACCCCCTGATGACATCCTGTTTTAGGAAAGGTGATAGATGCTGCGGGGAAGTGAGTGGAGCGCCAGCCTCCTGTGACATCATGTTTAAGACTATTCCCTAAAGAAACGTTACAGGAAGGGCAGTAAAAAAAACATATTTAGGAGGTAGTTAGACAGAAAGAAGTGTGGTAATTTTATAAAAAAGCAAATTACAAAAGCAATTGAGTTGCAACTGCAGAAATGTAGAAAGGACATTTTAGGTACTGTGCCAACCCTTTATTAGTATTGCAATGCATAAACACAATATACACACAAAATAATAAATCATTGGGAATACAAGTGGAAACTATTCTAGCTTGTGACTACATAAATCATTAAGTGCAAGACACAGAAGCCTTGTAATCATAAGTACAATATCCACTTTTGTTGTATAAATCTACACATTTATCATACAATATATCAATAGCTTTAATTGGATTATAAGGTAAATGGTGTATTACACATAGCATTGCATTCCAAAATACAGTCTACAAGTACTTAAATATTTAGTCCCTTTTCAATATTTAAGACATGGCAGATCCTTTGAGTAAGCTATATTATACCCACTGGATTTGAGCTACCGAAAAAAAAGCAAGTTTTAATAGTCTTCGCACATTAAAAAAAAAGTCAGCCATGGTTAAGTCACAGTTCAACCTAGAGCCAAGGGGCACAATATGTTTCTTAGGTCAAAAGCACACGTCCTGAAGGAACGAGTGAACTGGAACAGTGTTATGGTGTTATTAATCCGGAAATTGCATTTCAAGAACATTGCTGCTTACTAGTGGTACTAATTCCTCCTCTTTTGGCTTAGCTACTTCATGGTTGATCATCTCCATTGTTCATTAAAAAAGATTTTTTTAATTGTCAATCAATAACATTTTATGTTAGGAAATTCACTTGTGGGTTTCTGCTGAATGTATTTCATTTCAAATGTGCATGGTTGCTTTAATCTTTCTTTCCCTCTTTTTATGTAGTATTGTCCCTTTCTTTCTGCAAAATATATGTGTTTGTACCTTTTTAGATTTTGGGCATTTTAACCATTTTGGTGCAGATTGAGCATGGGAGTTTCTAATTTAGTTTTTTAAGAAACTTAGTATTTATTTTGTGTGTTCTTTCTCCAGTTCAATGATTTTCTGTTACATCTGTTTCTGGTAATGCTTCAGCTTGTCAATGACACCCAGATTGCTTTTTATAGCCTGATTTTCATTAATTTGCCAAAATGTTCTATTAATCTAAGATATGGTCTTAGCAACCCCTGTGCATGTCCTGAAAAGAAAGGAAGCCGACTGCACAACAATTTGACATCAGGATGCATGCTTCGAGTTCAATGAACCCAATTGGACATAAAGAGCAATACTGGTTGAAACGTTGTATTGTATCATGGCAGAATAAAGTTTTTCTATCTTCTTCACCTGGATTGAATGCTGTTCCTCTTTCATTTTTTGGAGCCTCTATGCATGTGTCACGGATGATACAAGTGTCCATTTCATTCAGATACACAGCATACTTTTAACTATATCTACTAATTTTGAAAGTGTTCCCTTCACTTGGAAATAGCTTATCATATGTACTTTCTATTAGGTAAATGGGTTATCTGGTGAAAACAAGTTATCACCTATCCATAGATTAGTTATTTATTGATTAATGGATATCTTACTTCTGGGACCCATTGGCAGAATTGAGAATTTTAATTTCTGATGGGGTACTTTTATCCCCAGCAGTGTGTATGCCTGACCACCACTCCAATTATGCACTATGGGGCTGCTGGAAACAGCCAACCGCAGCATGCAGTAGCCCACTATGGAATGAATGAGGCAATAGACAAGAATGATTAATAGTGATAAATGCTGCCAAACATAGCGAGTCCCAGAAATCGAACCCTAGCAGATCAATAAGATATCAACAGTGTCATATTTTGAATGTTATTATTGCTGATAGCGAACTATAAGACTATAGTTAACATTAGTCATTTATAAACATTACAACTTTGTTACTTTCAAAAATTTGATGGAAAAACATTTTGGGAAACATAGGATGTTAGTCCACTGGGATGTACAAAGGTGGTTGGGTAGCCCATCTGATCGAAAAGTGTATTTTTACCTAAGAGTCTGATAGCGAGAGTGACTAGAGAAAAGAAAATTGATTTCCACTTAAATATTACATAAGTCCATATTTTCCAAAATACAAATTTTTTTTGTAATTCGATCCACATGAATGGAAAAAAAAGGCGTTAAATGCATTTTCATTTTTTTTATATTTTATAAAACATTATTTTTTACTTTATTTTTTTAGGCTCCTAAGGTTATGTTCCCATGATGAGATTTTGGTTAGTTTTTTATGCTGCATATTTTGACTGAGCAAAAAATACAGCATCTTATAGCTGCAGCCAAGTAGACTGGATTTAGAGAAAATTCATGCACACTGTCTTTTTTATGCTTAAACTGGCCTGCAATGTATTTTTGAAATCTGCAACAAAATAATTTCTCTTGGGAGATTTTGCACCTTAAATGCTGCTGTCAGCAATTGACGTTGGTATTTAAGAGGTTAATAGTAGCAGGCCGAGTTCAGCCTAATCATGTCTGAGGTATTTAATAATAGTTTGCATTATAAAATCTGGTAACAGATCCAGTTTCATTATATACTGTACGTGACATATGACTTTTTTAGTGAAGTGTTGGAGTGAACAAAGACATGGGTAATAGTGGTAACAATAAATAATAAACAGAGGATGCTTGCGATTAACATATATGATGTCTGCTATATCCTCCAATGGAAAACCAAAGAAATGGGCTAGCACACATGTCGGTATAAGTGCAATGTGTAGGTGCAGACAGAACCTAGAATAAAAATAAATGAGCAAACAATCACATCTGGGTCCTTCTCTGCCCCTGTCGATTTTGAGACCTGCTGGCATGTAGCAAGGTGAACTGCAAGAGTCAGGGACTTTCCTGATTGGTTACACCTTGTCACGGTGGCATGACTTTTATGTTGTTTTGATCAAAATTGTGTCAACTAAGTACCCTATGTTATTGTCACCTATGTTACCCTGTGTTATTGACATGTACTATTACTATTTTTTTTTTACTTACTCTGGGGTATTTGATCATTTGTTTTTATCCTAGGTTTTGTCTGTTAATGGTCACCGTGTGAATGTACACCTACACATTGCACTTATACCAGAATGTGGTCATTTCCTTGGTTTCACTTTAGTTTCTTGTACTTTGTACATATAGGCCCCTTTATAGGCTGTGCATTCTGTCTATGTAGATTTCCATGTGCAGGTGTTAAAACAATCAGGTCTGGGTTCTACTCTTCCCCCATCTATTTTGATACCTGCTGGCAGGTAGCCAGGACTACTATGAAAGTTAGTGTATATCTTGTTGCTGTGAGATGGTTTTTATGCACTTTTGATCAAAATAGTGTTAACTAGGTGCCTTATTATCAAATAGTTCAAATATTAACTATTCTTGTGCTGTGGAATATCTGAATGTTTCATACAAATCTCTGTATCTTATAGGTATCGATTGATTATTATTTATTTACTAAAGGGGGCTTCACACATAGCGATATCGCTAGCAATATCGCTAAAGCGTCACCAATTTTGTGATGCAGCAGCGATATTGCTAGCGATATCGCTAAATGTGATACATACCTCCGACCGGCTCCCCTGCTGATTATCGCTGATCACGCGAGAACGTCCTGGGCCGTTTCTCGGCGGCGGCTTCCTGCGGGGCTTCCTGCTGGCACCGGCGAGCGACGCGTGGATGCAGGCGGGAGGGCGCATTCATCGCCGCGTCTGACTGGTAAGTAATGACCGCAGACCGCTGCTACGTTGCTGGTGAGATCTGCCTGTGTGGCAGCTCACTAGCGACCATTTAGTGAAGCACAGCGATCCTGACCGGGTCGTATCGTTGTCGGGATCACTGGTGCATCGCAAAATGTAACGGGACCCTTACTGTAGGGTATTTTGTCATTTGTTTATATCCTAGGTTCTGTCTATATCCTCCAATGGACCTTGAATTGCGACAATTCTGTTATCGTCAATAAGATCTCCAGAGAGCGGAGAAAGTCTATTTAGCTATGAAATGTAGAGGATTGAAACTGAGTGGATGTTTCTAGGATTATCTGGAGAAAGATGGCCGGTTAAATATTCTTCAAGCTGTCATTAGATGCATGTGTCAGCAAACAAAACTTTAACTTACTGTTAAACCAAATGATTAGCAAGTAAGTGGTCGGCATTGTGTTATCAGTAGTGCACTTGTACATGTGAAGTACAGTAAGGTGAGGATGACATTTAAGATGATATTGCCTTTCAGTATATAAACATAGTTTGTGAAAAGTTCTCATAGTATATTTATATTGTGCATCTTAAAATAGTGAACTACATAATAATTTGACCAGTTCATGCCAATGAGGCAAAATTGTTCACTTGACTGAAGGTTATATTATCATCACAGGGAAGAGTATTGCACACTGGAAGAGTAGCAGAGAGATATAATGCAGTGAATCTTTGGTTCTCTTCATTTTTTCATTATGGAAAATTAACATATGTTAATATCAAATGTCTAAGATTGTAAAACATGAAATATCTTAGTATCTGTATAAAGCAGTATATATTTTTAAAATACACTTTTTCTCATGGAAATAGAATTTCATCTCAGATTAAAATAAATAAATACAAAGTAAAAAAAATACACACAAGTGTAAACTAATTCATAAGAAAATGACTATTGATCCAAATCAAATAATCTCTTAAAAGTTGAGAGATTAAATTACTAATGATTTAGTGCAATTATGACAATTCTTTTATTTCACAGCATTGTCCTTCAGGCTGGATTCACACACAGTATTTAGCGACTGTTCACTGTCACTACAGTTACACTATAGGTAATGTATCACTTATATTATATTAGAGGTGTGCCCGATGCTATCGCATTGGGAGGGAAGTGTGTGTGTGAGTACGTGTGTGTGTGTGAGTACATGTGTGCGTGAGTACGTGTGTTTGTGAGTGTGTGTACGTGTGTGCATGTGAGTACATGTGTGTGTGTGTACATGTGTGTGCATGTGTTTACATGTGTGTGTATGTGTGTGTACATGTGTGTTTACATGTGTGTGAGTACATGCGTGTGTGTGTGAGTACGTGTGTGTGTGTCCCGCAGCTGCCTGCTCACCCACTTCCATGCAGTCACAGCCGGCAGGAAAGAGGTTGGTTTGCGGCCTGTGCTGGAGATGTGAGTACATGTGTGTGTGTATATGTTAGTACATGTGTGTGTGTATATGTGAGTATGTGTGTATTTGTGTACATGTGTGTGTACATGTGTGTGTGAGTGTGCGTACATGTGTGTGTGTGTATGTACATGTGTGTGTGATACTCCCCTCGTTACACCCCCCTCTTTGGCAGCAGTGGGTCCGGCGGGGGGTCCAGCGGCGGTGGGGGGGGTCCAGCGGCGGTGGGGTCCTGGTGGCGGCATCAGACAGAAGGCAAACATTAGTTTGCATTGCTGCCAGTTTTCTTCATAATGCCTTGCAGCTATGACACCTCACAGATTATCATACCATCTACTATGGTAGTCAGTACCTGGGTCATCTGAGATCACTGGTTCCTACTCAAGCACAGTTTTACGGCAGAGTTGTTTTCCATCCTCAGAGTTACTGGGTAAGTATTTCACTTCTGTAAACTGTAAGCTCTTATGTTCCGTGGGGTCTTCTCTCTCCTGTAGACTGTAAGCTCTTTTGATCAGTAGGGTTCTCTCACTCACTTATAAAATGTAGGGTAATATGGTTAGCTAGGTTTTCTCTCCCTCCTCTCACCCATGTGTATTTTATTAGCAACTACATGCTTTCCAGTATTGAAATCCACGCAAATTTATTTGCCCTAAATCGATTTTTTCCAAAAATTCAATGAAGTTCCAAATTCAGATTTCAAAACCTCTGATCATCTCAAGTCATGAGCGTTTTTAAAAAAATACAGAATGTTCTTGGACTGGCTCCCTTTTTCTATATTTCTCTACTGGAATTCAAAAGCAAAGATAATATGCAACAAAATGTCACAAAAAAACTATATGTAAAGAAAATTGCGAGTGAAGGGGTCCTAAATAGAGATGAGCTAATTTCACACAAAACCCTCAAAACTGACCTGACAAAATTGTTGGCAAAAGTATGAGTAAACAACTCTGTTTAAAGCATAGTCGTTCAAACTCACCTGTGACAAGCAACAGGTGTGGGTAATGTGAGAATCACATCTGAAACCAGATAAAAAGGGGAGAAGTTGACTCAATCTTTGCATTCTGTATCTGTGTGTGCATTGTGTGTCTCCTGGATACCCGCTGTTTACCTTGGAAACCGGCGTACACACTGGTTTCCAAGGTAAATATCGGGTATCTAAGAGCCACGTGACTCCTGGATACCCGCTGTTTTCCTTGGAAACCAGCATGCACGCCAGTTTCCAAGGTAAACAGCGGGTATCCAGGAGCCGTGGCTCCTGGATACCCAATGTTTACATTAGAAACCAGCATCCAGCGTCGCTGATCGCTGGTCTCTCGCTTCCACACGCAGCGATGCGTGCTGACCAGCGGGAGGCCAGCGATCAAAAAATGGCCCAGGCCAATCGAGCACGATCAGCGATAACCAGCAGGGGGGCCGGTCACTGATCCATGTCACACACAGCGATCTCGCTGGCGAGATTGCTGTGGCGTCACAAAATCAGCAATCTCGCTAGCAAGATCGCTGTGTGAGACGGTGCCTAAAGCATGGAGAGCAAAAAGAGGAGAAGAGAATTATCTGAGGACTTGAGAACCAAAATTGTTGAATAATATCAAGAATCTCAAGATTACAAGTTCATCTCCAAAGATCTTGATGTTCCTTTGTCCAAGGTGCGCAACATAATCAAGAAGTTTACAACCCATAGCACTATATTTCCCTAGATATGAATGGCAGAGAAAAACTGATGAATGGACACTCCGGACGGTGGATAAGCAGACCCAATCAAGTTCCAAAGAAATTCAAGCTGTCCTGCAAGTTAAGGGTGCATCAGTGTCAGCATGAACTATACATCAACATTTGAATGAAATGAAAATCTATGGCAACAGACCCAATAGGACCTCACTGCTGACACAGAGACATAAAAAAACTGGACCGCAGTTTTCCAAAATGTACATGAGTAAGCCAAAATCCTTCTGGGAAAGTATCTTTTGTACAGATGAGACCAAAATAGAGCTTTTTGACACGGCATGTCATTATACTGTTTACCTCTCACGATTTCCCTGCTCAGTGAGTGATTGCTATGCTGTCCTATGGAAACTGTGTTGCTGAGATGTCTGTGTTATGATTGATAGCTTGGCTGTCCAATCCTGTGATAGTCTTGCTGAGCTATTGGTGCTTTGATTGACAGCTTGGCTATCCAATCCTGTGATGGGCTTGCTGAGCTGTCAATGCTTTGATTGACAACTCAGCTGTCCAGTCTGTGGCTGGCAGGTGCAGGACTTTCTGCAGGTGTTCGGTGTTCTGGAGATTATCCAGCTACTTAACTGAACTGTTTTCCCCTGATCCCTGCCAAACATAGTTTGTGTTTCCTTGTGAGTGTTAGCCTGATTATGTTATTCTGATCTTCTGCTACCTGACCCTTTTGGACCCTGTTCTGACTATCCCTTTGTCTTGTCCTTTGGCTTTGATCTGCTTTCTTTTATTATTGACCCTGGACTGTGATCTGACTTATGCCTTTGTTATCTACATACTCTCTTCGTATTTACCCCGGAACGTCTGACTTTTGTGCCTCATGGTCTGTCTGTGTGTAGTGACTAGTGTCAAATTACCAAAAATGAAATGAGACTTACAAAGAAAAAAACACAGTACCTACCGTCAAAGGTTCAAATATGTTTTGGGGTGTTTTGCTGCCTCTAGCACTTGGTGTTTTTTTTAACTGTAATATTCATGAAATCTGAAGATTACCAAAGGGTTTTGGGTCACAATGTAATGCCCAGTGTCAGAAAGCTGGGTTTGTGTCCTAGGTAATATGCCAGAACATGTCCAGGCCCATTTGAAGTTCGCTAATGACCATCTGAATGATCCAGAGGAGACATGGGAGAATTTCATGCGATCAGAAGAGACCAAAATAGAACCATTTGGTATCAACTCCACGTGTTTGGAAGAAAAATGAGTACAACTTCAAGAACAACTGTGAAGCATGGTGGGTGAAACATCATACTTTGGGGGTACTTGGGGGTAAAGAAGCATTTTTCAAGGTCCAGAAGTGACCTGAACCCAATGAAAAATCTTTGGAGCTAGCTGAAACTCAATGTTGCCTAGCAACAGACCCGAATTCTACAGTCGAAAACATTTAAGTCAGTTGACAGCCTTACCAGGAGTGCATGTCCCAATGAAGCCAATGAAGTCAACAAAAAATCAAACCATGTAATGCTCACAAAAAGAGGAACCTAGAGCTAAGCTTCAGAATCTGTAGGTATAAGTTACCAATTATATTTTTTTTAATTCATGATAGTGAGATTAAAAAAAGGCTGAACAAGTACTACTTTAGAATGGTTGCCAGGAGAAAACCTTTTCTTTCTATAAAGAACATGGGAATACAGAGAAAACTTTGCAAAGTTGCATCTGGACAAACCACAAGACTTCTGCAACAACGTACTTTGGACAAATGAGACAATGCCCTGAGCTACACTTGGCAAAGAAAACAAATGATAGCAGATTAGCACAAAGCCTTCATATCAACTGTGGAGGAAGGGTGATGGTTTGGGTTTATTTTGCAGCCACAAGACATGGCACCTTGCAATTATTAAATCCGTCTCCATCTCCTCTGTATTCCAAAGTATTATGTAATCAAATGTGAGGCCATCTATCCAAAAGATAAATCGTGTCCAAAGCTAGGTCATGCAACAATAAATACTCCCAAGCACACCACAGCAAATTTATATCAGAATGGCTAAAATGAAAAGAATCAATGAAACATATTTATCTGATAAGATGTATTACAAAGTTTCTTATTTAAAAAATGTACTATTGATTTGTTGCTAAAAAAAAAATCATGCTTACTCTTTAAATGGGTTTTCCAGAATGAGCAAAATGCGAGGAATTTTTGGTGATAAAAAGTTGTGGCAAGGATGTTTGGGTGATGATGAGTAGGGGCCAGAGAGTTGAGCTGTAAGATGAGTATAGGTACTGTCACACTTAGCGATGTACCAGCGATCCCGACCAGCGATATGATGCGGTCAGGATCGCTGGTACATAGCTAAGTGGTCGCTAGTGAGCTGCCACACAGGCAGATCTCACCAGCGACATCGCAGGGGTCGGGGGTCGCTACTTACCTGTCAGATGAGGCAATCCTGATGTCCTACCGCCCGCGTCCACGCTCATTGCTCATCTCTCCACAAGAAGCCCAGCAGGAAGCTGACGACGAGAAACGGTCTAGGACGTTCTCGCGCGATCAGCGATAATCAGCAGGGGAGCAGTCGGAGGTAAGTATCAGTCATAGCGATGTCGCTAGCAATATCGCTATAACGTCACAAAAACCAGTGACGTTACAGCGATATTGCTAGCAATATCGCTTAGTGTGACAGGCCCTTATAAGGTTTTTTATGTGCTGGGATCTGGCAAGATCCCAGTGCATAACAAGGAACATTAAATTTGTAGAGAATGGCTTCTCTGTAAATTGAATATCCTGGGAAAATCAGCATGAGCAGATGAGAGTGAATTTTACCTAATTCACTCATCTCTAATTCTTAGTAATTTGGCCTTGTCCTGTTCCACCCACCTGTTTTATGTCTATATCGTCGTGTATGATTTTTAATAGATGTCATTTAAAATTGTATATTAGTACAGGTTATTTTTATCAACTTGTTACTTGGCCTGCATGTTGTTTTTGTGTGTAAATTCTAGGTGCATAAGGCCACAATTATAGACTAGAAAGAATGTGTAGTTATTTACTAAAAATTTAAAAAGGAGATTGCGAAAACATACACATAGTTCCATTTTTTCTTAACATTTTTTCCTGACATTGCCAAAAATATAAAAAATACAAATTTTTATATGTATATATATATATATATATATATACAAGGGATTGGACAAAATAATGGAAACACCTGGAAACATCAGCAAAAGTTAATTTAATATGGTGTAGGTCCACCTTTTGCGGCGATTACAGCCTCAATTCTCTGAGGTATGGATTCATACAAGGTGTGAATTGTTTCCAAAGGAATTGTAGCCCATTCTTCAGTTAAAACACCATCTAGTTCTTTGAGCGACGATGGCGGTGGAAATCGACGTCTAACTTGAATCTCTAAAATCGACCATAAATGCTCAATAATGTTGAGGTCTGGGGATTGTGGGGGCCAGAAGAGATGCTCAACTTCATTACAATGTTCCTCGTGCCTTGCTTTAACGATTCTAGCTGTATGAATTGGCGCATTATCATCCTGAAAGATGGCATTGCCCTCCGGGAACAGTGCTTGAACCATAGGATGCACTTGGTCGCCCAAAATGCCTAAATAATCGCGGCTGTTAATAATTCCATGAAGGGATATCATTGGCCCGGCGGATCTCCATGAAATAGCACCCCAGATCATCACAGCACCTCCGCCATATTTTACGGTTGGGAGAAGGCATTCTGGATGGAATGCTTCGTTCGGCTGTCTCCAAACGTACACTGGGCCAGAGATCGGAAATAGGGTAAACGATGATTCGTCTGAGAATATCACATGTTTCCACTGCTCGAGGGACCAATTCTGGAGGTTTCTACACCACTCTAAACGCTTGAAAATATTTGTCATTGAGAGCAGCAGTTTTCGAATTGCAGCTCTTCCATGGAATCCAGATTTGTGCAGCTCCCGACGACCAGTTTTCGTGGAAACTGGGTTCTGTAGGTGTTCATTGAGCTCAACAGTGATTTTCGGAGCCGTGGTCTTGTGATTCTCTCTCACAATTCACTTTATAGTCCGACGGTCTCTCTCAGTCAACTTCGACTTTCGGCCGGACCTGTGCTTTGCTGCGGACGTTTTTCTTTCTCTTTCAAACGCAGCCATTACTTTGGAGACAGTACCTCTTTACACGCCAAGCATTCGGGCACTTTCTATTACACTAGCGCCTGCCATACGAGCACCAACAATTTGTCCTCTTTGAAAATACGAGAGGTCTGCCATTGGTATCAGGTTTTCATCAATGTTCTTACAATTCTGCAAAACAAACAGTTAATTTACATACACATATCACATAACACAAATAATCAGCTACAAAACATTACCATATGCCACGGTTTGCATGTTTATAACATGTTTGAAGATTATTATGTTTCCATTATTTTGTCCAACCCCTATATATATATAAATGAGCGCTGCATAACTTTTTGAACACAGATTTTGCTGCAATAGTTTATGGGCGCCACTTGCAGAGCCTGGCAAAACATCAGAAATCCCCACAAGTAGCCAAATTTTAGAAGTTTCACCCCTCTTGAAATTCATATATACATGTAGGGACTATTTGACTTCACATGTATTGTACAGATTTAAGCACAAAGTTGGTGTTGTAAGGTGAATAGCAAATTTGCCAGCGTAATGGCTAATATATTATATAAAGTTTGTGATTGTGGAGACATGCACCACATAAAATTGTTAAGCGGGAACCTCTCCACTACAACAATGTCATATAAGTTGGGAGTTTCAGCACTGATGGGTGCATTTCGATTTGAGAGCACAGATTTCACTGGATTATTGGAAGGAGCTGCGGAAAACACTTTTTCAGAGCCTCTTACCTGCAATGTTAAACTGTCTTATTTTTCCATTGACTCATGTCGGGCTGAAGTGTGACTTTTCTTTTTTTTTGTCAGTTAAGTTTAAACATTTATTGGTACCATTTTGAAGTATATTAAGTTTTGATTTCATTTTAAGACTAGATTCACTTTTATACTGTGCCCTACTCTAGGCATTTATGTCTGGGTTTATATCTGCAAAATTCATGATTTAACAGAACCATTCACTATAATGAGGCAGGTGAAGACATTCTGGACTCTGTATAGATTCTGTTCTGTTGGTGTCTGTCTTTTTATTTTTCAAACAACATAGCTGTATGAAGGCTTGTTTTATGGGGTATGACTTGAAGTTTTTGTTGGTACCATTTTGGGGTATATAATATTTTTGACTTTTTTCGTTTCTGAATTTTGGGAGGCAGAAATTTTTTTTTAAAAAAACAGCAGTTCAAAAGTTTCCTCCATTTATTTTTTCTTTCTAAGATATTCACCATTCAGTAAAACAATAAGAAAACTTTATTCTTTAGGTTAGTATAATTACGGTGATACCAGATTTATATTTTTTATGTTTTGCTTCTTCTGCACACTATGAATAAAAGAATAAAATGGCATTTCTGGGTATACCATGTTTCTTTTTCACACATTTTGAACTGTGGTTTATTTTTTTAATTGTGTTCACTTTGAGATTTAATCTGATAATTTTATAGTTTGGGTCATTCCAGATGTGGACATACCAAATATTTGTACTCTTTAACATTTGATTTTATACAAAAAGTGTGTTTTTATTGACAAAACACATTTCTATGTTTTTTTTGTTCTTTATTTTATTATATACATATCTATATTTCTTTGTTAAAATTTTTTAAATTATTTTCTTAGTCTCAACTATGTGACCATTTTATAATTCAACCATTCACTCAGACTAGTTGTCCACAAAGCTGAGTACAGAAGAGATCCATAATATTAAAAATTTATTTTTTATTAGAACATATTTAAAAAGAGTTTCGCCCCAGGAAGAAGCTGGTGGCAAAACGTGCGTCAGGGTGAGCGTACACAGTAGCTGGTCATCATGGAGTCCGGTTATACAGTCACATACAGGAACTAATGTCCTATTCAAGGGGCTTTTCTTCATACAAGTATCATCATGGTATGCTTTTTTATATTTAAAGGGTGAATAATCATATCTCCTCCTGCACCCATGTATACTCATAATTGCACTTAAGGCATTCATGAGGTACTGCATTCACTTTTGAGCAAAAGTTACAAACATCAATTATACTGCCTACTTGAATGGCATATATGCAATTTTAAGACCTCCTTGTTAAACTAAGTGTAATTTTGGGTTTAGCGTTTTGTTCCTTTATGTCTTTCTATTTACCTTATAAGTTCCTTAGAAACTTTCTTCCTGATGCGTGATATTTTACTTCACAGGTATTGTACAGAATTAAGCACAAAGTTGGTGTTGTAAGGTTAATAGCGAATTTTGCAGCGTAATGGCTAATACATTGTACAAAGCTTGTTATTCTGGAGACATGCACCACATAAATAAATAGTTCTAGTTGCCAGTGATTTCTTATCGCTTATGTCAGGAAGGGGTTAAAAAAATGTGCTTGTCATGGAGATCAGTCTTGAAATACTTAGTGCTGTGTTTATCAAAATGTATAACATGTTAGAATACATACTTGGCATTTAAAACAACACATCAGATAACCTGCATGGAGATCTGTGCTACAAACACAAGATTGATGACTGATGGTGAGCAGGCTTGCCAACTGTGGGGAAATCCTGGACAGTCCAAAACATAGGGCACTTTTTTGCTTGATCATACACAATGTTTTGAGCAGAACATGCAAACTGTAATTATCATTTCACAATTTACATAGACTTACATTAGTGTTTTTTATCCACTGCCAGTGTTTAACTGAGCAGAATTTCCATCAAATTTGTGTTTGTCGACGACAGGACCAGTAACTAGAAGCCAAGGGTCTATCTAGGTGTTCATTGAAGCAGGACCTATAGGGGAATCAAGAAAGGTGAGTATTATTAATATTATTATTTAATTATTATTTATATTATTACAGTATTCATTCTTTTAAATAAGTGTGAGAGATTTGAAAAAACACCTGAAAGCCTCATTTAAAGACATTTGTAAGGTAACCTGTCAGGTGATTTTGGCAGCATGAATCAGATCCTAGCTGCACCATTGCAACCAGTTACATATTTCTCTGAAACGCGCTGGAGTTTCAGAGAAGATTTACTTTGAAGATGTGTACATGTGGAGACACCTGTCAATCCCCTCTATAAGTGCTGGCAAGAGCAGACTTGGGGCACCACTGGACTAGTCTTATTTCTTTTTATCATCCCTGACCCGATTTTCAAAGTATATTTTCTCTGAAATGCTGGCGCACTTTGGAGACTAATATACTTGCCTGTAAGCATACAGTCAGGCTCTGGTTCATGCTGTTTGCGATATAGGCAGCACGAATTGCCTGAAAGGTTCCCTTTAAATGCTACATGAAAATGTCTGATTTATCTCTCCCTGTGAATGACTCACTCACTGTGAATTTACTTAACTAATTGGATTAGTGTTCTTGTGGCAAATCATAACATTTTATGCATTTTTCTTTTGGCAGAAACAATCTAAATACAAGTTAATAGCCCCTACAGATATTAGTGCTTGTTATGGTAACATTCTTGCATTAAACATGGATATGGGTTCACTATTATTTTATCTTTAAACTTTGATCTTACAACACTAAATAATTCTCAAATTGCAATAAACATTTTTGGCATAAAAGTATATACTATGAAAATTGTACAGGATCTCGTCCAAACCTAAGTTAAATAGCAATGTACAGAGATATCCAATTACACCTAAGTTAATTATTCATACACTTGGCAACTATAGTGTGGAACTCAGATTAATTCAACGTAGAACTTTGATCGTGCAGCAACACCTGGATGGAAGAAATTGACAACTATAGGAGAATGCCTTAATTTGCTTTTTAAATTTGGCAAACACTCAATGATTTTTTTTTAAAAATGAAATTTAATTTTAGGTGTATTATGTAAAACTAAGGATCTGTATGACTGATATTTAGCTTTAGACATGAAATTACTCATGTTTATAGATGCTCCTACACTTGCTTAAACCTTTTATTTTCAAAGATCTGTATGCAAATTATCCTAATGAAATTGATATGGAAGTCTCAGTGTGGTAAAATGTAGACATATTCTATAAAGTAACCTCTATTTGATTGTTCTTAGGCCATTTTTGATGAGTCAATTATCGGCGGCAATCATTTAAACAGGTTGACAATCATCCGACAATCAAGAAAAATGCTGATTTGTTGGGTGTGATGATTTTTGAAAATCATTGTTACCAGCAGCACTTTGCTCTGTTATGTGTTGCCTAGAATATAAAATTATATGCATACAGAATAATTGTATTAACAATAGTTCCGTGCACTTAGACGATCATTGGCCTAACAGGCCAGTAAATGACTGACAACCGTTCATCGTTTAATGCCCTGGGTTGGCTCTTGTGAAAAGGCCTTTGATCTAAGTGGCTGTAAATAGGCAATAAATATATAGCTAAATAAGTCAAACAGCAAATTGTAAGCTATTTAAGATGAAGTGCAAACACCTATAGACTAGCATTTGGTAAAGTATCTTATAAATTCCCCATCAGCAAAAATTATCTCTTGTGATAGATCAATACATATTCCAAATTAAAATTAAGATTTATGTAATGAATTAATTTATTTGCCTAATTAATATAACATTTTCATGACAATTTTGTGCCATTTTGCCAGCTACATATACATACACCTGGATTTTCTGTAAACCTGGCCCTAAATGTTAGATGAATCCAACTTTAACCCCTTTATGTCATTGGGCATAATAGTATGCCGATGCCAGACTCTCCCTGTTTGGTGAGGGCTCCGACGCTGAGCCCGCACCTTTCCGTGCACATTACATCTGATCTGTACAGCTGACGTGCCGGCAACAGCTGCAGGTGGAATCGCGATCCACCCACGGCTGTTAACTAATTAAATGCCGCTGTCAATCTCTGACAGCAGCATTTAACTTGCACTTACGGGAAGAGCGTTGTAAATCCCGTCTATCTATAAACCTCGTCACATGATTGCAGGTCACCGATGAGTCGGCATCACAATCAGAGGTCTCCAGCAGACCTCTATGGTTGTCATTGCCAGATTTCTATGAGTGCCGTCTGATCATCACCTGTGTGTAGCAGAGGAGATCAGAGTACTGCAGCTTCTAGTCTCCCATGGAGACTATTAAAGCATGCAAAAAGTAAAAGAAATTTAAAAAAGATTTTATATATATATATATATATATATATATAAGTTCAAATCACCCCATTTCGCCCCATGCAAAATAAAACAATAAAAAAAACAAATGTACACATATTTGATATCGCCGCATTGAGAATTGTCCAATCTATAAACGGCATGACAAGAAAAAAATTCAAAACGTCAGAATTATGTTTTTTTGCTCACCGCTACATTGCAATAAAATTCAATAAAGGGTGAGCAATAGATTATATCTACACCAAAATGGTATCAAAAATGTCAGCTCAGCGTGCCTAAGAAAAGCTCTCACCCAGCCCAAGATCACAAAAAATGGCGACGCTACAGGTCTAAAAAAATGGTGCCTATTTTTTACCAAAATTTGTTTTTTTTCCCACCACTTAAATAAAAAAGAACCTATGCATGTTTGGTGTCTTTGAAATCGTAATGACCGGGAGAATCATAATGGAATATACAAAGTGTTATTAGTTTCTAGAAAGCACAGTAGGTGCATTAATACTTTCTATGGAAAACTATTATTTTTAGAGGCAGCATATAAAATCTGGCACACTCAGTGTAACACTTTATTGTGTGAAAGGAGTTATCATAGCAATAGAACAATTTTTGAAGTATTGAGGTCACCGTTGCATGCCACACATGCACACAGAATGGGGAGCTTTTGTAGGTTGGTAATAGATCAGTACAGTGCTGGAAATTTGAGAAGTGAAATGTTCTTTCTTTCAAACTCTGCAGATACATGTCATAGCTAGAAATTGTCATCATGTTCATCTGGACCATATGGATATCATAAGAAAAGTGGTAAACCCCAATCAAAAAGAAAGTCATCTCTAAGTCACTATATCTTTTGTACCTGAACACTTAAGCCCCCGTTACACACTGCAATATCGCTGTAAAGTCACCGATTTTGTGACGTAGCAGCGATATTGCTAGCAATATCGCTATGTCTGATACTTACCTCCGACCGGCTCCCCCGCTGATTATCGCTGGTCGCGCGAGAAGGTCCTGGATCATATCTCGTCAGGCGCTTCCTGCTGGGCTTCCTGTGGTGCCGACGAGCGCCGCGTCTGACAGGTAAGTAGCGACCCCCGACCCCAGCGATGTGGCAGCTCACTAGCGACCACTTAGCGATGCACCAGCAATCCATATCATTGTCGGGATCGCTGGTGCATCGCTAAGTGTAACGGTACCCTTATGCATGTTGCAGGACTGGTATCAACTACTAAATGTTCACTGAGTGGTAACATTGATTTATATATATATAGTATTTTTTTCTTTAGCAAAATTTTAAAGTAATTCAGACATTATATAATGGAATGTTTACGGTGGTATTTTTGGTCTTTGCATAGTGTGCTTTGTTATGTAGAAGTAAGGGTTATATTATGATAACAACACTGGTATGCAGTAATTATGCTGTATAGTTGTAGATTCTCTTTTAAGTGGCGATGGTGAATGTGATGGGCTGTCTTTCAGGGAGACATACTATACTCTGGGGCTTTGGCCTCTTATGTTTAAATACCCTAGAATGCACTGCACACATTTGCCCTGGCTAATGTTTGTGTAGTGTTTCTCTGTAGGAATGTGGACAGTTTTACCCTGTTCCTGCCCCTGAAGACAACAATTGCGCTATGTGTCATGGTGTCATGCAGTTTTGCATATACTATGAATAGTGATGTGCATCTTATATAATGTGTTATGTTAATTTAAAGCATGTAAGTAATGTAAAGTGTTAAGGTATGATGTGAGTAGTGCATAGTTGCAGGGTAAGTACAGGATTAAGTTATGGATATATGGTAGATACTTTTATATAGTAAATGGTTTAGCAGAAGTAGAGTTTTGCTCAAAGGTTTACATACCCCGGCAGAATTTTTGCTTTCTTGGCTTTTTTTTTTTTTAGAGAATATGAATGATAACACCAAAACTTTTTCTCCACTCATGGTTAGTGGTTGGGTGAAGCCATTTATTGTCAAACAACTGTGTTTTCTCTTTTTAAATTATAATGACAACCAAAAACATCCAAATAACCCTGATCAAAAGTTTACATACCTTGGTGATTTTGGCCTTGTAACATGCACAGAAGTTGGCACAAATGGGTTTGAATGGCTACTAAAGGTAACATCCTCAACTTGTGAATTGTTTGCTTGTAATCAGTGTGTGTGCATGAAAGCTGAGTGAGTTTCTGGGATCCAGAAAAACTCTTGCATCTTTCATCCAGCCACCGACATTTCTGGATTGTAAGTCATGGGGAAAGCAAAGAATTGTCAACAGATCTATGGGAAAAAGTAATTGAACTGTATTAAACAGCAAAGGGATACAAAAAGATATCCAAGGAATTGATAATGCCTGTCAGCAGCGTTCAATCTATGATTAGCAAATGGAAAATCAGTGGCTCTGTTAAAACAAAAAACGACAGTCAGGTAGACAAGCAAAAGTTTCATCCACAACTGCCAGGAAAATTGTTTGGGATGCAAAGAAAAACAACAAAATAACACCAGCTGAAATACTGGACTCCTTGATAACTAGCAGTGTGGCTGTTTCAAGATGCACAATTAAGAGGCACTTGAAGAAAGATTGGGCTGCATGGTTGAGTCGCCAGAAGAAAGCCATTACTGTGCAATTGTCACAAAGCATCTCACTTACAATATACAAAACAGCACAGAAATAGCCCTCAAAACTTCTGTAACAAGGTAATTTGGAGTGATGAGACCAAAATTGAACTTTTTGGTCACAACCATAAACGTTACATTTGGAGTGAGGTCAACATGACCTATGATGAAAGGAATACCATTCCTACTGTAAAGCACGGAGGTGGATCGCTGATAATTTGGGAATGTGTGAGATACAAAGGCACAGGAAAATTGGTCAAATTTGAAGGAAAGATGAATGCAGCACGTTATCAGCAAATACTGGAGGCAAATTTGCAATTATAAGCACAGAAGCTGCACATAGGAAGCACACCAATCTGGGTCATCCTTGTGGAGATGCTGCGGGAAGGTGGATTTTGTAAGGGTGCCATTTGTGACAAGGTATTTTAGCGAATATCTGCCGAAGGGATGTTCGACTGATGCCAGATGGGCATGTTGAATTTGCAGAATGAGCAAAACAAAAATTGGAACAGGACCCTCAGGTCACACAGAACATTATGTTCAGTGATGAGGCAAACTTTTTTGGGTGGGCCATTTATATGGATACACCTAAATAAAAAGGGAATGTGACAGTTTTCTTGCGTAGGGTGTCTTGCATTGAAATCTGCTGCAATGACCCGGGTACTGCGTTCACTAGACATCAGCACAATTTCTATCCGCTCCTCGCGTGTTAACCTTTGCGATATGTCAATGGCTGTAAACAAAGAGAAACTTGAAAATAACTCTTGAAAGAAAATGGCCGCCATAGTCATCACGCATCTTGAAACATTTTCCCCCTCCCATATACTAATGTGCCACAAACAGGAAGTTGATATCACCAACCATTCCCATTTTATTTAGTTGTATCCATATACATGGCTCACCCTGTATATTAAAACCTAAATATTTTCTGTATACCAAATTTCCATTTCAGAATATTCAAAATTGTAGTTTATTTCCATGGATGCATAGAAAAACAGACAGGTTGATATACCAACAGATAGATGAGCAAACAGATAGATGTTAATCTATAATGAAGAATTCAGTTTTTTTCCTGTTTCATATGCTACCCCGCAGTGTAACCTGCTGGAGAAACAATAGCATACCATGGAGGGTTTTTATGAGGCTAGTCCTGTAGTTAAAAAAGAGGACGAGTAGGAGGATCATCTGTAATGTGAAACAGATAACAACTCATAATAATGATGACAAACTGTCAGGAGAGAAGAACACAGGTCTATAATTATAAGCTTTTATGCCTTGAGCAACTCACAGGTGCGCGTGATGCAATGAATTTGGGCATGCAACAACGAACCTATTCGGGAAGTTTGCTTTCACCTAGCTGTGTAAATTTAACCCTAAAGTAGCATTTAACCATGACCTCTTATGAATACATGTAATGTTTAATGTTTCCTAATGGCAAAAATCTTACATTTCAGAATAGAATGTTTCACAAAATATGGAAATATGTGATATTTGATTTTATGATATTAATGT
Source organism: Dendrobates tinctorius (assembly GCF_039654945.1). NCBI lineage: Eukaryota > Metazoa > Chordata > Amphibia > Anura > Dendrobatidae > Dendrobates > Dendrobates tinctorius. The sequence goes on along the minus strand of NW_027361770.1, from coordinate 21,702,773 downwards.
AAATAGATTTTACCATTTTACTTTACCATTCAAGAAATAATGGCTAACATTTGCTTTCAAATGGGCACACTGTCACAGTTATAATTGGTGCCTAAATGTAAGCCTATGGAGCCTAGAGCTAGGCAAAATTCAAAGTGGGGTCCATATTCTGAAATACTGCAATAACAGTAGCATTAGGCCAGAGTCACACTAGCGAGAAATACGGACGAGTGCAATACGCAAAAAAATCACATTGCACTCGTTCCAACGTTAATCTATGGGGCAGCTCCCATCAGCTGATTATTTCTCGGCCGTATTATACGTGCTGATAGAATTGCAGCATGCTGTGATTTGCACCGTATTACGCCCGAAAAATGCCAATGCAAGTCTATGGGTGCGAGAAAAATACAGATTACACACGGTCTGCTGGGGACTCTGCGCAGCCTCACTGACTACCGCTGACATCACTGAGGCTGTGCGGAGTCCCTGGCTGACGGTAGGTGAACTGACAGCATGGCGAAAAGTTCATAAGCTTTCCCATGCTTATGAGTTCATCCCTGGTCAGTCGGGGCACCTGCGCAGATATAATTTCATTCATTCTGCAGTGGTTTACAGCCAGACTGGTAGCATAAGCACTGGTCCCGATTGTAAACTAGCTTAACCCCTTGTGATGGATTGCAGCGGGGGGACCTGAATGAACTGCGGAGAGGTATGGATATTGTTGTTTTTTTATTTTTTTGCTACAGGAGAACAAGGGATTCTGTTGGATTGGCAGCATAATAAATTTGGTCAAAAACTTTGTGTAATTATTTCATTAAAATATTTTTTTAATTAATGTATGTGTGTCTTTTTTTAACTCTTTACTACTATAGGATTAATAATGAATAGGTGTCTTATTGAAACATCTCCATTATTAACCAGGCTTAATGTCATCTTTCAATAGCAAGGTGAAATTAACCCCTTATTAACCCAAGAGCCACCGCTAAAGGCAAAGGGAATAGAGAGGCTAAGTGCCAGAAAAGGTGCATCTTATAGATGCCCCTTTTCTCGAGTGGCTGGGGGCAGATGTTTGTAGCCAGGGGGGCTGATAACAATGGTCCCTCTCTAGGCTATTAATATCTGCCCTCAGTCACTGGCTTTCCCTCTTTGGCGGAGAAAATACCGTGGGAGCCCACGCAATTTTTTTCAACGAATTTACCCATTAATTGTTTTTTGGATTTTTTTAACCATGTTCACAACATGCTAAAACTGACCTGCCATTATGATTCTCCAGGTCATTACAAGTTCACAGACACAAAACATGTCTAGGTTCTTTTTTATTTAAGTGGTGAAAAAAATCCATTGTTTGTATATTAAAAAAAAAAAAGTCGTCATATTCCCAGACCTGTAGAGTCTCCATATTTCATGATCAGGCGCTGAGTGAGGGCTTATTTTTTGCATGATGAGCTGACATTTTTAATGATACCATTTTGGTGCATATAAAATCTTTTGATCGCCTGTTATTGCATTTTAATGCAATGTTGCAGTGACCAAAAAAACGTAATTTTGACGTTTTGATTTTTTTTCTCGCTATACCATTTACCAATCTGAGAAATTCTTTTTATATACTGATAGATTGGGTGATTCTGAACTCGGTGGTACCAAATATGTGTATATTTGATTTTTTAATCATTTTATTTTGAATGGGATGAAAAGAGGGTGATTTGAACTTTTATTTTTTAAAATAATTTTTTTCTACTTGCTTCAATAGTCCCTATGGGAGACTAGAAGCTGTGATCATCTGATCACTTGTGCTGCATAGAGCAGGTTGGCAGCCCTGCTTTTTGTAGCAGAAATGCTTGCTTGCTATGAGCACCCACTGCTCATGGCTATTTGGCTATGACAACTAGAGATGTGCAAATTTGTTCGGATTCGGTTGCGAATACAATCAGAATCGAATATTGTTTTTGCAATATTCGTCAAACACAGACGAGCATCATTAGAGTCAATGGGAGAAGAAATTAACAAATATGTTCGGAACCAATCATGACATACATTCGGCACGAACAGTGTTCGAACATAGCACGAATATGTCAAAATCAGATTTGAAGCCAAAATCCAAACAAAATCACTCATCTTTAATGACAACCACAGGGGTCTCCTGCAGACCCCGGGTTGTCATGCCAACTAGTTATCAGTGAGCATACTCGGTAATGCTTGATACTCGCCCGAGCATCGCTGTACTCGCGATTGTTCGGCGGGAGCTCGGGTCCCTGCCCTGCATGTTTGTACTCTTTAGAGCACCAGTCAACATGCAGGGATTCTCTGGCATGCACTGTAATGCCACAGACATGTTGGTTGCGGCATTACAGTGATTGGCTGGCCGCACAGCATCATCAGGTCTATATCAGACCTGACGCTGCCCTGCTCGTCCCAGTCAGCTCCAGAATCATCAGTGTAGAGAGAGTTGCTGCAGCGATAGGTACAAAATAGGTGGGGTATCAGTTACTGTGGGTATACCATAATTGAATTCACAAATCCAGCTAACTCAACAGTCCTTCTAAGGACCAATTATGGGGTATATACAGTAGATTGCAGTGATAGGTAGGCAGGGAGTGTATGTGGGTATATAGATATCACTGCTAGTCAGGTAAGCATTGTATGTGGCATACTTCATTACATACATCAAGAGGGTCCATTCCATTACTGTCTAATGCTGCTGCTGCCTATAACATATATTGACCGCATATACATAGCCCCAGGTATCATTGGCCCGGAATAATTTTTTTGCATCTTAATCCTGATTATTTTATTCAATAGCAATCCAGAGCACACTTTTTTCTCCATTTGCTTGTTGACACTGCAGAATACAGCCAGATCCTTTTCACAGTACAGCAGGAAAATCCAGCTATTTCAAATGGGTTTTTACCATCCCAGCGATCACATCTGAGTGCGCAGACAATTCTGCCACTTTTGTGGTACTGTAAACATTTTTTTAGAGTGTCATACAATTTCATGATACCATTTTGCTGCCAAAAAAATATTTAGCTACAGGGCAGATATTTTCTACGAGGTTTTGTCCACCACACAGGTCGCATATCATTGCGGTCAAAATTGTGCCATTTCAGGCCTCCATAGAATTGTTTTTGTTGTGTCTTAGCCAACTTATTGACACAATAATACTGACCAAAGAAAAAATACAGGCTTCATATATCTGTGGGATACAATTTGTGGCATTTGAGGCCTCCATTGAACTGTTTTTGCTGTGTGTTACCATAGTTCTTCACACTATTTTCCTTTAACCCCTTACCTACAAAAGGACGTAATATTCCGTCCATGTGACCCTGGACCTAATTACCATGGACGGAATATTACGTCACAGCGATCAGCGGCACCCACGTGGTGAGCGCAGCTGATCGCGGCCGGGTGTCAGCTGATTATCACAGCTGACACCCGGCACAATGTGTCAGGGGCGGTCACGGACCACCCACGACACGTTAACCCCTTGTACACCGCGATCAAACGCGATCGCGGTGTACCGGGGGTTAAAGGGAAGCATCGGCAGGGAGGGGGCTGCTGCGGGGGTCTCTTTCCCTACCGGCCCCCAGATCCAAGATGGCGACGGGGGCCTTCGGGGGCCTGTAGGGAGCTGACTTCTTCACTTGCTGCAAAGCGCAGGCATGAGGAAGTCTGCAGAACTGCCTGTGACAGATTGCTGATCTGTCACAGTGATCTGTGATGTGACAGATCAGCGATCTGTCACAGGACAGTGATGTCCCACCTGGGACAAGGTAATAAAGTAAAAAAAAAAAGTGTTAAAAATAATTTTACAAAAATCGCTAAATAAATTAGTAAAAAAAAAAAAAATATTCCCCAATAAATCCATTTTTTGAAAATAAAAAAACAACAATAAAAGTACACATATTTGGTATCGCCGCGTCCGTAGTGACCCGCCCTATAAAACTGTCCCATTAGTTAACCCCTTTAGCGAACCCCTTAAAAAATAAAAATAAAAAACGAAGCAAAAAATAATGATTTATTATCATACCACCGAACAAAAAGTGCAATAACGCGTGATCAAAAAGACGCATATAAATATACATGGTACCGCTGAAAACGTCATCTTGTCCCGCAAAAAACGAGCCGCCATACAGCGTCATCCGCAAAAAATAAAAAAGTTATAGCTCGCAGAATAAAGCGATGCAAAAATAATTATTTTTTATATAAAATTGTTTTCATTGCAAAAAACCGACAAAACATAAAAAACGACCTATATGAGGTATCGCTGTAACCGTACTGACCCGAAGAATAAAAACGCTTTATCAATTTTACCGCACACGGAACGGTGTAAACGCACCCCCCCCAAAAGAAATTCATGAAACGCTGGTTTTTGTTCATTGTGCGTCCCAAAAATCGGAATAAAAAGCGATAAAAAAGTCACGTGCCCGAAAATGGTACCAATGAAAACGTCAACTCATCCCGCAAAAAATAAGACCTCACATGACTCAGTGGGTCAAAATACGGAAAAATTATAGCTCTCAATATGTGGTGATGCAAAAACTATTTTTACAATAAAAAGCGTCTTTTAGCGTGTGACAGCCGCCAAACATAAAAACCGCCATAAATAGTAAATCAAACCCCCCGTTATCACCCCCTTAGTTAGGGAAAAATAATAAAACTAAAAGAAAATGTATTTATTTCCATTTTCCCATTAGGGTTAGGTTTAGGGCTAGGGTTAGGGTAAGGGCTAGGGTTAGGGCTAGGGTTAGAGCTAGGGTTAGGGCTAGGGTTAGGGCTCAGATTAGGGTTAGGGGTGTGTTGAGGTTAGGGTTGGAGTTATAATTGGGGGGTTTCCACTGTTTGGGCACATCAGGTGCTCTCCAAATGCAACATGGCGTGTGATCTCAATTCCAGCCAATTCTGCGTTGAAAAAGTCAAATGGTGCTCCTTCCCTTCCAAGCTCTGCCATGCGCCCAAACAGTGTTTTACCCCCACATATGGGGTATCAACCTACTCAGGACAAATTACAAAACAACTTTTGGGGTCCAATTTCTCCTGTTACTTTTAGGAAAATAAAAAATTGAGGGCAAAAATATCATTTTTGAGGAAAAAAATGATTTTTTTATTTTCACGCCCAGGTATTATAAACTTCTGTGAAGCACTTGGGGGTTCAAAGTGCTCACCACACATCTAGATAAGTTCCATGGGGGGTCTAGTTTCCAAAATGGGGTCACTTGTGGGGAGTTTCAATAGTTTAGGTACATCAGGGGCTCTCCAAACGCACATGACACCCGCAGACCAATCCATCAAAGTCTGCATTCCAAAACGTCACTACTTCCCTTCCGAGCCCCGACGTGTGCCCATACAGTAGTTTTCTCCCACATATGAGGTATCAGCGTACTCAGGACAAATTGGACAACAACTTTTGGGGTCCAATTTCTCCTGTTACCCTTGGGAAAATAAAAAAATTGGAGACTAATTGATCATGTTTGTAGAAAAAATACGATTTTTTTATTTTCATGCCTGGGCATTATAAACTTCTGTGAAGCCCTTGGGGGTTCAAAGTGCTCACCACACATCTAGATAAGTGCCTTAGGGGGTCTAGTTTCCAAAATGGGGTCATTTGTGGGGGGTTTCCACTGTTTAGGTACATTAGGGGCTCTCCAAAGGCAACATGACACCCGCAGACCATTCCATCAAAGTCTGCATTCCAAAACATCACTACTTCCCTTCCGAGCCCCGACGTGTCGCCATACAGTAGTTTTCTCCCACATATGGGGTGTCAGCGTACTCAGGACAAATTGGACAACAACTTTTGGGGTCCAATTTCTCCTGTTACCCTTGGGAAAATAAAAAGAATGGGGACTAAAAGATGATGTTTGTGGAAAAAATACGATTTTTTTATTTTCACGCCCGGGCGTTATAAACTTCTGTGAAGTCCTTGGGGGTTCAAAGTGCTCACCACACATCTAGATAAGTTCCTTGGGGGGTCTAGATTCCAAAATGGTGTCATTTGTGGGGGGTTTCCACTGTTTTGGTACATCAGGGGTTTTCCAATCGCGACATGGTGTCCGATCTCAATTCTAGCCAAAAACGTCAAATGGCGCTGCTTCCCTTCCGAGCTCTGCTATGCGCCCAAATAGTCATTTACACCCACATATGGGGTATCAGCGTACTCAGGACAAATTGCACAATAACTTTTAGGGTCCTGTTACCCTTGGAAAAATAAAAATTGGGGATGAAAAGATCATTTTTGTGGAAAAAATATGATTTTTTAATTGTACCGCTGTACGTTATAAACTTCTGTGAAGCCCTTGTGGGTTCAAAGCTCTCACCACATATCTAGATAAGTTCCTTGGGGGTCTATTTTCCAAAATGGGGTCACTTGGGGGGGTTTCCACTGTTTAGGTGCATCAGGGGCTCTCCAAACGCGACATGGCGTCCGATCTGAATTGCAGCCAATTTTGCATTGAAAAAGTCAAACGGCGCTCCTTCCCTACTGAGGTCTGCCATGCGCCAAAACAGTATTTCCCCCCACATATCGGGTATCAGCGTACTCAAGGCAAATTGCACATTAACTTTTGCAGTCCAATTTCTCCTGTTACCCTTGGTAAAATAAAAAAAATTGAACCTGAAGTATTTTTTTTGTGAAAAAAGTTAAATGTTCATTTTTTTTTAAAATATTCAAAAAATTCCTGTGACGCACCTATAGGGTTAATAAACTTCTTGAATGTGGTTTTGAGCACCTTAAGGGGTGCAGTTTTCACAATGGTGTCACTTTTGGGTATTTTCTATCATATAGACCCCTCAAAGTGGCTTCAAATGTGATGTGGTCCCTAAAAATAAAATGGTGTTGCAAAAATGAGAAATCGCTGGTCAATTTTTAACCCTTATAACTTCCTAACAAAAAAAATTTTGGTTCCAAAATTGTGCTGATGTAAAGTAAACATGTGGGGAATGTTATTTGTTAAGTTTTTTGTGTGCCGTATCTCTGTGATTTAAGGGCATAAAAAGTCAAAGTTGGAAAATTGCGAAATTTTCAAAATTTTCGCCAAATTTCCGCTTTTTTCACAAATAAACGCAAGTTATTTGAATGAAATTTTACCACTAACATGAAGTACAATACGTCACGAGAAAACAATGTCAGAATCACCGGGATCCATGGAAGCGTTTCAGAGTTATGACCTCATAAACGGACAGTGGTCAGAATTGTAAAAATTGGCCCGGGAGTTAACGTGCAAACCATCCTTGGTAGTGAAGGGGTTAAAAAAATAAAAATACAGGCCACATATTTTACAGTGTGGCATCTCCATCACATGCCTCATCTATCTGTGGGCTAAAAACTGTGGCATTTCAGGCCTACATTGAATTGTTTTTGCCGTGTGCTACCCTAGTTGTTCAACGGTTTCTCAAAAGCTACCCGGAGTTGCCTGATCTGCTTGTGAAAGTATGCCGCCTGTGTGCCCATTTTAGAAAGTCAGCTACAGCTTCAGCTGCCCTTGCCATGCTTCAGCAGCGTTTGCAGTTTCCGGCTCACCGACTGGTGTGTGATGTCCCCATGCGTTGGAACGCTACACTGTATATGTTGCAAAGGATTTGTAAGCAGAAGAGGGCAGTTGTTGACTACCAGCATCAACAAGGCTGTCAGTATTCAGTTCAGACTCCACACATAAGACCTCAGGAGTGGACATTGATGTTAGACATATGTACCATCCTACAAATCTTTGAGGAGTCCACCAAGATGGTGAGCGGCGATGACGCCATAAATAAGCATCATCATCCCACTTCTCTGTATTCTGAAAAGCTCTATGCTCACGATGAAAGAGGATGCATTGCAGGCGGAGCACAAAGAGATGGAGCAAGGAACCATAAAGAGTGATTACACACAGCCCAGCCTCATGTCATCCCAAAGTGAATTGGTTGACAATGAGGAAGATGAGGAGGAGGAAGAACAGGAGCTAGTTTCATGCACTTAAGATGGTACTACAAGCGCATGTCAGCGTACAATCATCTGTTCAGCGTGGATGGCCTGGGGACAGGGAGGAGGAGGACAGCATGGTCAGTCGTCCTTCCTCTTGGTGAGGACACGGAAGTTTTGCCTGTTAGCAGTCTGGCACGCGTGGCTGACATTATGCTGCACAAACTTTCCTGTGACCCTCGCATTCTCAAAATTTTGGGTGACACTCATTACTGGTTGGTGCCACTTCTAGACTCTACAAGGAGAACATTAAATCTCTGATACCAGAGGCATTCAGGTCTACTAAAATGGGGCAGTAACAGAGGGCCCTTGTTGTGGAATTATTAAAAAAATTCCCAATTGAAAACGCTGGCGGCAGAGGTCATAGTTCACTGGACAAACAAGGAGTACAGATGAGAGAGACACAACTCCAATCCAGCAGAGGCAGGGGAACACTGTTCTGGGAGAGTTTCCTCAGACCCTCCCATCGCACTGGCCCTGAGGCGCAGGGTACTCTCACAAGGAGTGCAAAGTTTTGGAAGAAGCTGAGGGAGTACCTTGCTGACCATACCAAAGTCTTCCGTGAGTCCTCTGTGCCTTTGAATTGTTGGATGGGTAACCAAGCTGGACACATGGAATGAACTGGCTCTCTATGCCTTGGAGGTCCTGGCCTGCCTGCCTCCAGCATTTTGTCAGAGCTGGTTTTTAGTGCCGCTGGTGGAATTATAACTGATATGCGGATCCGTCTGTCAACTGAAAATGCTGACAGACTGACTCTTATAAAAATGAGCAAGGGCTGGATTGGGCCAGACTTCTCTATACCACAGATTGATAACAGCAAAACATAGCCTCAAATCCAGTGTCATTTTTGGGAGGTATATTCCCATGCACCTCTTCACACCCACACATGGCTATACGCTTACTGATTTTGCCTATTTGCTGTTATTCTCCTCCTTCTCTTTATTCTCATCAGCCACCACCATTAGATCACCATGGTGACAGTGGTCCATGATACAACAGCCATGTTATTGTGTTAAAGGTTATATTTGAAGCCAGTAAAAAAAATCTTTACACATTATGTTGATGTGTACCCCTCAGGGTGTATGGGAATTAAACACCATAGGAGACCTGCTCCTTTAAATTGGGAAAAGATATTTAGCAGGCCATCCTCCACATCTCTTCCGACACCACCACTAGCTCACCAGGGTGAACGTGCTCCGTGATGCAACAGCCAGGTTTTTCTTTCAAGGATGTTTATGATGCCAGTACAAAAAACGTTTACACATTATTTTGAGGTGTACCCCACAGGGGGAAATGTTTTTCAGCCCATACACTTAGTGTATGGACATTACAAGTATAGGAGACCCGCTCTTTTAAACTGGGAAAACAATTTTAGGAGGCCATCCTCCACATCTCTTCACAGACCACCACTAGATCACCAGGGTGAATGTGTTCCATGATGCAACAGCCACATAATTGTTTTCAAGGCTGTTTATGATGCCCGTACAAAAATGTTTACACAGTATATTGAGTTGTACCCCCCAGGGGAAGATGTTTGTCAGCCAAAAAACTTAATGAAAGGGCATTACAAGTATAGGAGACCCACTTCTTTAAACTGGGAAAACATTTTTCGTAGGCCATCCTCCACATTTATTCCAAGGGGGATTGGGGTGTGTGTGGGTCACCCTCCCAGGACTGTGGGGTACTCGGTACCGGGCCGGTGTCAGGGGAATGTGTCACAGCAGCGGTGACCCGGTCCGTGGCCCTGGGCGCCCAAGTAATGGGGGAATGTAGTTAATGGAATGGAATAGTTCGTGACGCCACCTGTGGTGTTCAGCAAGGGAGATGTTAAGCCGACGCTGCATGCAGATCCGCTGGGACTGATGGTAGGGTGCAGCAAGGATGTAAAAGCTCCCCACAGGTGAAGCTATAGTCCCAGGGCAGTGTAGAGGTGGTTGGCACGGGGATTTAGCAGTGCCGTAAGGGTAGGATGCAGACAAGACACAGCAGGGTGCAATTTCTGTACCTTTACTTGATAACTGCAGTCCAGGGTCCTGATTACAGATGGTAACGGAGCAGGCTAGCCTGGAAGCAACTCAGGGATTTTCTCTCAGCAGAAGGGCTGTGCAGTCTCCTTCCTTGCGCTTGTTTGAATGAAGTACTCCAGTACTAAGTTACTCTGAAGTTCCTCCTGTCAGATGTTCCCAAGAACCTTACTTGCATGGCAGACAGCTGTAGCCTTTCTTGGGGTACTCCTCACTTGAGTCCTGGCTCTCTATCCAAGCTGCTGCTGTGCCTCAAGTCTTAGATGGGAGCAGGGCATTTACAGCCTCCTACCCCTCTGGTATCTGCTGTAGGACCGCATCCGTACAGCCATGGAGACCAGGCTCCAGTTCTTGCGCTCTCACTGCGAGGGAGCTCTCCTTTCCTAGCTCAACCTCCAGCAGCTCTCTACACGTCTGCACACTTCACCCTCCGCAGACTAACTGACTTCCCCTTCCTCCTGGCCCTCAGAGGGCACTCCTCCCCTTAATCCTGGTTCAGAGTTCCCCCTGCTGGCCTGGAGTGGAACTGTGTTGCATGTATGGATTGACTGCGAGAGAGACCCATCATTGCCTCCAAGCCTGGCATTACCCTCCCCTGGAGGAAGGCAAAGCCACTGTGGCGGCCATACTCCTGGGGGCGCCACACGTACAAATTTGGGGAAGGCCTTGCATTCACTGGGGCACACTTTATGGGTGTACCAAAGGACTAATAATGGAACTTTGTTTTCATGTGGCCATTCAAGACGTCAGTTTAAAGGCTTACTGGGGTGCGTGTAACATTGGAGCAGGGCAGGCCTTGCATTCAATGCATAGGCAAACAGTATGGGAGTACCCAATGAATAATGGGAACTTTGGTTTTATGTGGCCATCCAGTACGTCGGTTCAAAGGCTTGTAGGGGTGTGTGTAACTTTTGTGCGTGGCGGGCCTTGCATTCAATGCATAAGCAAATAGTATGGGAGTACCAAATGAATAATGGAAACTTTGTTTTCATGTGGTCATCCAGTAAGTTGGTTCAAAGGCTTATTGGGATGCATGTAAATTTTGTGCAGGGCAGGCCTTGCATTCAATGCATAAGCAAATAGTATGGGAGTACCAAATGAATAAAGCAATTTTTTTTTCATGTGGCCATCCAGTACGTCAGTTGAAAGGCTTATTGGGGTGTGGGTAACTTTGGTGCAGAGAAAGTCTTGAATTCAATGCATAAGCAAACAGTATAGGAGTACCAAATGAATAATGGGAAATTTGTTTACATGTGGCCATCCACTACATTAGTTCAAAGGCTTATTGGGGTGTGTGTAACTTAGGCAAACAGTATGGGAGTACCAAATATATGATGGGAACTTTGTTTTGATATGGCCATCCAGTACGTCAGTTCAAAGGCATTCAATGCATAAGCAAACATTATGGGAATACCAAATGTATAATGGGAACTTTGTTTTCATGCGGTCATCCAGTGTGTCGGTTCAAAGCCATATTGGGGTGCATGTAACTTTGGTGCAGGGCACCGTGGAAGCGCGGTAGTGCAAAATGGCCGTCGCCCTGTTGCTGTTCACATTGCTCCCCTGCTGAAGATTTTTATAATGATGGAAGGGGTTAAATCAGAGAATTGTATCACACAAAATAGTTAATAAATAACATTTACCACATGTCTACTTTACATCTGCATAATTTTTAAACATATTTTTTATTAGGGTGCTAGAAAAATTAAAAGTTGATGAGCAATGTCTAATTTTTCCAAAAAATTTCCAAAACATTTTGTTAGTGACCACATTACATTTGAAGTGACTTTGAGGGACAAATATGACAGAAAATACCCAAAAATGAAAACACTCTAAAAACTGCACCCCTAAAAGTGCTAAAAATCACATTCAAGAAGTTTATGGACCCTTCAGTTGCTTCACAGGAACTTAAGAAAAGTGGAAGGAAAAAAACATTTTACTTTTTTCACAAGAAAACTTTAATTTAGCCCCATATTATTTATTTTGTTGTGCTATTTCTCCTGAGTAACCCAATATGTTGGGGAAAACAATTGCTTATGCGTACGACAGGGTTCGGAAGTGAAGAAGCACCATTTGACTTTTTGAACACAAAAATGGCTGGAATCGAGAGCCGATACAATGTCATGTTTGGAGAGCCGCTGATGTGCCTAGAAGTAGAAACCCCCACACAAGTGACCCCATTTTTGAAACTACACTCCTCAAGGAATGTATCTAGATGTGTGGTGAGCATCTTGAACCTCCCAGGTGCTCCAGAGAAGTTTATCTTTTAAATCCATGAAAATAAAAAATACATTTTTCCAACAAAAATGTATTTTAGACCCAGTTTTTCCTATAGACACTTCTCCATTACTAATCATTGGGCTTGATGTCACCTGACAATACAAATATGACATCAACCCCACAAATAATAACTCCACTTGCCACTGCTACAGTGCAAGTGGGAAGAGCCGGGCAAACACCAGAATTGGCACATCTAATAGATGCGCCTTTTCAGAGTGGCTGCGGGCTGAAATTTTTAGGCTAGGTGGGCAATATCCATGGCCCATTACGAGCCTGATAATACCAGGCCTCAGCTGTCTGCTTTAGGCCGGTTTCACATTCGCGCTTTTGAGCGCAGCGACGGCCTGCGCACGGCCTGCGCCGAGCACAACCAAAATGCAACAGGTTGCATTTGGCGCTGCTCGGCGCACCGTCAAAAGGACGCATGCGCCGCCAAACGCAGACTGCGCAGACTGCGCACGGCCTGCGCCCTCTGTGATGAAGATAGGGGAGGATGGAAGAGAAGACCACCTGCGCTCCCAGTTCTTTCACTTTCTTACCTAAGTTTTCAAAGTCACTGTAGATGGTTTCCAGGTCGTTTCTTGCTGTGTCATTTGTCCCCACATGTATTAGCAGGAATGGGTAGTCATCTGTAGGTCTGAAGAGTCCTGATATCCTGTCAGACATATCTTTAATTTTTGCAACTGGAAGACAGCACATTTCTCTTGAAGTTATATCCAGTCTGCAGATAGCGGCCTCTGTTCCTCTCAACAGGGAATCCCCCATGATCACCACTCTCCGTTTCTTCTTCACAACATTTTTCTTTCTCCATCCAGGACGACTCTGAGGGCGTACAAGTTTGCTGTTTGTGGGCAAAGTCTTATCCTGATGTATTTCTTCATCGCTCTCCTGCGTAAGAGCCTGGTACTGGTTCCTGAGCAGTATAGGCACTGACTGCCTCTCGATCCTCCTGCTTCTCTGGGTCACATCTTTCCATTCCCGTTTCTTCAGGTGCACTTTGAATTTCTTCTCTGTAACATGAAGAGATAATTCTGCTCTGTCTAAGAACTCTTCACCTTCCTTAATGATCTTCAATGTAGCTAACCTCTCTTCGAAATTTTGCAACTTTTCCTCCAACAGGGACACAAGCTTGCATTTGTGGCATGTGAAGTTTGACTTTTCCACTGGTAAGTCTGTGAACGTGTTGCAAGAAATGCATATTTTTTACCCCAATTTTTTATTTTCCTAAGGGTAACAGGAGAGATTGGACCCCAAAAGTTGTTTTGCAATTTGTCCTGAGGAGGCTGATACCCCATATGTGGGGGTAAAACACTATTTGGGCGCATGGCAGAGCTTGGAAGGGAAGGAGCACCATTTGACTTTTTCAACGCAGAATTGGCTGGAATTGAGATCACATGCCATGTTGCGTTTGGAGAGCACCTGGTGTGCCCGAACAGTGGAAACCCCCCAATTCTAGCTCAAACCCTAACCCCAACACACCCCTAACCCTAATCTCAGCCCTAACCCTAGCCCTAACCCTAGCCCTAGCCCTATCCCTAGCCCTAACTCTAACCCTAGCCCTAACCCTAACCCTAATGGGAAAATGGAAATAAATACATTTTTTTTAATGTTATTATTTTTCCCTAACTAAGGGTGTGATAAAGGGGGGTTTGATTTATTATATATGGCGGGTTTTTATGTTTGGCAGCAGTCATATGCTAAAAGACGATTTTTATTGTAAAAATAGTTTTTGCATCACCTCATTTTGAGAGCTATAATTTTTCAGTCATGTGAGGTCTTATTCTTTGATCGCTTTTTATTCCGATTTTTGGGATGCAGAATGAACAAAAATCAGCAATTCATGAATTTCTTTTGGGGGTGCGTTTACACCATTCCGTGTGCGGTAAAATTGATAAGGCAGTTTTATTCTTCGGGTCAGTACGATTACACCGATTCCTCATTTATGTCTTTTTTTATGTTTTGGAGCTTTTATGCAATGAAAACATTTTTACATAAAAAATAATTATTTTTGCATCACTTTCTTCTGCGAGCTATAACTTTTTTATTTTTTTGCTGATGATGCTGTTTGGCAACTCATTTTTTGCGGGACAAGATGACGTTTTCAGCTGTGCCATGGTTATTTATATCCATCTTTTTGATCGCGCATTATTGCACTTTTTGTTCGGCAGTATGATAATAAACATTATTTTTTGCTTTGTTTTTCATTTTTATTTTTTAAGGGGTTCTGGAAAACTTTGTTTTTTTATTTTCCCCACTTAAATAAAAAAGAATTTATACATATTTGGTATCCACCAACTCCTAATGACCTGGATATTCATAATGGTAGGTCAGTTTTAGGTTTTAGTGAACATAGGAAAAAAAGCAATTGTGGAATTGAATTTTTTTGGCAATTTCACAGCACTTTTAATTTTTTTCACGTTTCCCAGTTCACTATGTAGGGTCGGTGGGCCGGGCTGGGGGGTGGTCCCTCTAGATACCGCGCAGTGACGTACAGACACAAGCTGGAGGCAAGTTTCGGGTGCAACAGGTCCAAGTTTATTCTCTCTCTCTCGCCGTCCGCCAGACAGCCTCACAGCACACCGCACTTCTCTTTACAGCTCTCCGGTTACAGAACACCTTGCGACACCGTACTTTCTCCGGGGACGTATATGTACGTACCTTCCCCTTTTACACTCTGCGACGCTTCTGACAGCTCCTTCACTGTGGCCGCCGTAGGCCTGTGCACCAACAGTAATTTTACTGGTCAAACGTCATTCCAAATACGGTGTCCTACACCCGGAGCCTTGTCTATACTGCGGTACTTTATGTCAGGACCACCCCCCTGGCCTCCTTTCTCCTCAGTCCCCCTGGTTGGGTTTTCCTCACAGTGCAGCAACTGTCACAGTCTCATCGTCACTTGAGCTCCCCCTGGGGACTGGAACTTTCTGGAACCCTCCTGTCAAATTTATAACTTTCCCGGTTCCCTATAACTCCGCCCCCATGACCAACGGTTTCTTAGCCCTAAGTTGATGTCAAGTCCTATGCTCACACTCCTCCCTGCCCTATAATGTCAGTTCAAGGTACTGGACATCACCTACACTTTCCTAGCTGTTTTCCCATTTTAAATCTGACAAGTCAGTCCGTCCGTCAGGTCACCTTCCCCACACTCCTCCTTCTTTTGTCTATTGTTGTCCCCGACAATCTTACTCTCCTACTCTTCCCTTCTGTCACTTTTCACAATCTGGTACTCCATGATTGAGGCCTTACACCTACCAGATCATCGCCGGCGCCCACCTTCCTCTTCCTGGGGTGTCCGTGGTGTCTGGGACCTGACCTAGGACTACTGTCAGCTTCACATCTTCCATCTCTTAGTCTTTCTCTTAGTTACCAGTCATGGTCGGCGTCCCGGTCTCCCAGACCCTCTCAACTCATAGACCCCTTCGGTCTCACGCTTCCTTCGGTCACACAGACCTTCCCTTACCCGGACCTGTCGCATTTTCTTGTGCATATCATACATCAGAACAACTCTATAATATCACAAGTACCCCATTTTCTTACATTTTTTTCTATTGCTTGTTAAAACCAACATATAATAAACATAAACATAACAGATTTTCTCCTCCCCCTTCCTTTAACATGGACACTTCCTCTCTCATCACATCCCCGCTTTTCCAGGCTTAATACAAACAAAACCTCAACTTTTATATTAAACTTTTTTTTTTCCATTAACTTGGACGCAAACTATCCTTGTGATTTGCACACGAAATTTCAAAAGTTCAAGCCACCTCCTCGTGGCCAGCAGCGAGGGGCCCCACAGCCGTGGAGCTCCCAGGATGTAAGGAGTGTCCTGTGAGTTCTTTCTACGGGGGCTCGTGACCTTTGGATTCAGCAATCACAGCTACCGCGTAGTAGCCGCGGGGACAGTACCCTTTATAGTACGACACCAAGTCCCCCTCGTGTAGAGCCTGGCCGTGATGAATAGAGGCCATATTAATATAAACCTTCTGGCTGGTAGCCAGATCGCGTATGAACCCATACCACCTGGGTATATTCGTATACACCGGCCGTCCCAAAGATCGTGTCGCCGCCATGCCAGCCTCCCCCTTTGCATGAAGCAGGTTCCATACTTCCTGCTCCCTGGCTTTCTTCTTTTTTACCACTTCAGCGACCCAAACGGAGGGTCCGATGAGAGCCCGGGAGTCCGGTGGGCGGGACTTAGCCGGGGACATAAACAGGGCAGAGGCGGCTGGTGATGTCTGTGGCCCAGCAGCCGCTGGGGGCGGGTGGCGGATAAGGGCAGACAGGTTTTCCGGATGTTGGGCCACAGGGCCTGACAAATAGGCTGCAGCCAGTTCCAATGCCGGCATAACCGCTGCCGCAGGGTGGACTGCATCCGGACCTTCAGCCGGAGCCGGCATAACCAGAGTAACAGCTGGTTTTGGGGAGGATGTCGTCACTTGCAGGGGGGATGCATCTTCGGTAAACAGGCTCCGCACTGGCGACAACGGGCGTGGCGTCACCGGGCGGGGTGGCTCGGGGCTGGGAGTGGAGGCCCCACTCAGCTCCGCATAGACAGTGGGATCTTCCTTGGCCAGACTTTCAGGATCACAGGAGGCCGCGCACTGCGGCTGAGTGGTGGGGGCCGCTTGAGGAGCCACCTTCCCCGGCGCCGCGGTCTCCGTCACATCTTCCCGCGGCTGCTCCCGTAGTCTCCGCTCTTCACTCCACCAACCGGTGAGGCTGGCCTCCAGGCCCAGAGGTTCCACGGAGAGGCTCTCTGCTGGTATCTTGGGTGGCCGCTCCCGTGGGATCCGCCATGGCTCTGCTCCTCCACCCGAGACCGGACTGGCTATTCGTGACTCTGAGGTATAGAACTTCTGGCAGAGCTCGATCTCCCGCCGCCATCGCCACTCCAGGCGGCCGATGCCTCTACAACCACAGCATCGCATCCCGTCCAGTGGGCAGCAATTGAATGGCGCCAAACAGCCGCAGACAATCTTTTCCTCTGTGCCACTCCCTCTGCTGAGTGGGGCGATGGCAGGCTTTTCCATCCACTTGTCAGGGTCCAGTATGTGGGAGCGCCGGCCTCCTAGTACATATTGCCGTCCCCAAGGGTACGTAGGAGGGGGCCCCAGTCCATTGGGGACAACGGCAAACACCTGGATCTCTCCTCTGCTCTGAAGCAGCACCGCCATCTTGCTCCAGACCTGGTACCGCCCCGGATCCTCTGCTGGCAACGCAGATACGCCACAGTGCTCCCAATTTGTAATCCACAGGTTGGTAATTTTCTAATCCACAGGTGTTTATAATCCACACAGTGCAGTCCAAGTTTGTTACCATTCCTCAGAGGCAAGCCTGCCGCAGAGGATATTGTATTAGAGGCATTGATCTTGCCGACTACACCAAGTGTAGGGTCGGTGGGCCGGGCTGGGGGGTGGTCCCTCTAGATACCGCGCAGTGATGTACAGACACAAGCTGGTGGCAAGTTTCGGGTGCAACAGGTCCAAGTTTATTCTCTCTCTCTCGCCGTCCGCCAGACGGCCTCACAGCACACCGCACTTTTCTTTACAGTTCTCCGGTTACAGAACACCTTGCGACACCGTACTTTCTCCGGGGACGTATATGTACGTACCTTCCCCTTTTACACTCTGCGACGCTTCTGACAGCTCCTTCACTGTGGCCGCCGTAGGCCTGTGCACCAACAGTAATTTTACTGGTCAAACGTCGTTCCAAATACGGTGTCCTACACCCGGAGCCTTGTCTATATTACAGTACTTTATGTCAGGACCACCCCCCTGACTTCCTTTCTCCTCAGTCCCCCTGGTTGGGTTTTCCTCACAGTGCAGCAACTGTCACAGTCTCTTCGTCACTTGAGCTCCCCCTGGGGACTGGAACTTTCTGGAACCCTCCTGTCAAATTTATAACTTTCCTGGTTCCCTATAACTCCGCCCCCCATGACCAACGGTTTCTTAGCCCTAAGCTGATGTCAAGTCCTATGCTCACACTCCTCCCTGCCCTCTAATGTCAGTTCAAGGTACTGCACGTCACCTACACTTTCCTAGCTGTTTTCCCTTTTTAAATCTGACCAGTCAGTCCGTCCGTCAAGTCACCTACCCTACAACTATATGGCAAAAACAAAGATGCTGTTAAAAAATGCAACTTGTTCTTCAAAAACAAGTCCTCACATGGCCATATTTTTGGAAAAATGTAAAAGTTATGGCCCCGGGAAGAGGGGGAGCAAAAAATGGAAACTCAAAAACAGAAAAACCCAAGGTGATGAAGGGGTTAAGATTTGCAAAAATGAATTTGATTTTGCATTGTCATATTCTGAGAGCTGAAATTTTTTTTTTTTTTACTGAATGGGCCATATTATGGCTTGGTTTTTTTTGCAGGACGGTTTGCGTTTTTTTATTTATACTATTTTTTTACATTTAATTTTTTGATTGCTTTTTATTAACTTTTTTTATGAGTCAGTGTGATGACATTTTTGGCATGTTTTAGTTTTTTTATGACTTTCCTCATATGGAATAAATAACTGCCCAGTTTTATAGAGCGGGTTGTTCCGGACACTTCGATATCAATTATGTGTACTGTTTTTTGCTAACTTTTGTTTTATCATAAACAATGCATTTTTAATGGTGAAAACAGTTTTTGTAACTTGTGTGCTCTCTTTTATTTTTATTATTTTTTTACATATTTTATTTTACTTTTTTCATTTTTTTTTTTTACACTTTTTCACTATGGGACATGAATATTTTTTTTTGGTTGCTTGTCTCATGCACTCATGTATTGCAGTGCATGAGACTGTCGGTGTCTTAATGCCACAGCCTGTGAGACTCATCTTATAGCTGGATCTCACACACCACCATAATTTGGGGCCACTACATACAGCATACAGTGCGGATTCTGCTGCGGATCCGCAGCGTTTCTGCAGCTGTGGGTCCGCAGCAGATTCTGCTGTGTTGTACAGTACCTTCATTTCCTATGGAAATAAAAAAAGCCTGTGCACATGCTGCGGATTTCTCCGCGCGGTTTTGCTGCGGTTTACAATCCGCAGCATGTCAATTCTTTAGTGCAGAAACGCTGCAGTTTCACACCTCATCCATTATGAGGTGTAAAACCGCAGGGCAAAATCGCAGGCAAAACCGCAGATAAACCGCAGGACTAGGATTTATCTGCGGTTTTTACTACAAAATCCGCAGAACCAAAAAACTCTGTGTGCACATAGCCTTAAAAACATTCATCATGCTGTTTGTTCAAGTTTGGGTGATAAGATTCTCAATCAAACCACATATTGTGGACATAGCAAAACCACAAGAATATGGCGATGTTATGGATAATAGCCGTTAAAGGGGTGTTCTCAAGTGTAATAGAACTTCCTTATCCATGGGATAACCTTCTTATTGCTGCCATTGCCCCCAATGATCTCCAGAATCAGAACTCTGAAGAGCCCTGGGTGAATGGATCGGAGGTTAATCATACACACTTACGCACCATTCATTCTAATAGGAGATCAGCTAAGAACTAAGCGGTGGTAGTCCACACGATCAACCTCCTACAATCGATTCAGTGGGGGCTGTTCAAAGTCCTAACTCTCAGGATAGGTGGGAGCCATGGCAGCGATCAGAAATTTATCTTGTGGGATGGGTTGTAAACTTGAGAACTCCACTTTAATGGTGTTGTCCAAGCTAAGTATAATATTGCAAGATGACTGAGATTCACTAGAAATAACGTGAATGATACTTTCTGTACTTTCTGGATTATGATGCCACTGTGCTCTCTAGCTCACGACTATTATGTCTTGAAATAGGTTACAGCAG
Organism: Dendrobates tinctorius; assembly: GCF_039654945.1. Lineage (NCBI taxonomy): Eukaryota > Metazoa > Chordata > Amphibia > Anura > Dendrobatidae > Dendrobates > Dendrobates tinctorius. The sequence continues at coordinate 21,682,734 of NW_027361770.1, read as the reverse complement.
TCATGTGACGTGAGCAGAATGCCATCAGAAAAATATCCGTGACACATGGTTCAAGTCACCAGACTGCTGCAGTCTACTACAGAACGTAATGGTCATGCGGCTACAGAGCACAGTGACAACACCACAGAGTGGACTGTGATGGATGACAGCAAGTATCATTTAATTTTCTGTATATCACTATAGCTCAGTGAACCTTTTAAGGGTCAGTCCAGTTATAATTGGCAAACTTCCTGATGTTCACCAAACGTACTAAACCCTATTGAATTCAATGGGAGGCAAAACCAAACACGTAGATAACTCCTTCAGAGGTTCCAAAAAGCTGCCAAAACAGTTTAAATCAGTCACAGACAACAGGAAAATTGATTCAGAGTACAAATAGCATAATTGTGCAGCATGGATGCATGGGACATGGCTTGGACCAGCATTTATAGCTTAAACATTGATCAGTAACAGGTGCATGAGTCACAAGTGTAGGCCTGGTGCTTTGAGAACCCTGTCAAATTCAGGCAACCCACATGGAGGAGACCCAACTTGGAGGCTAAACATAAACATTTCCAAAAAGTTAGGGTCAGATAACAGGAAAAGTGTCATCAATTGACCCACAGTAGAAATGTTATAATGGCGCAGCAGTCAGGCATGGGCCATGCATGAGACAGGGTCTGGGCCAGCATTTACAGCTTTGAAATTAAGAGGTGGTGAGGGACCACTGTAGGCCTGCTGTGCTGGGAGCACTGATACCTCATGAAACAGCTCAAACTGATTTTCTGCTCAGCCACACTCATGTGGCACAAATATCAGCTTCAGAGACTACTATTATTAGCAGTCAGGCATGAGTCATGCATGAGACAAGGTCTGGGCCAGCATTTACAGCTTTGAAATTAAGTTGAAATTAAGAGGTGGGTGAGGGACTGGTGTAGGCTTGCTGTGCTTGAAGCCCTGCCAAATTCTGTCAATACACATAAAGGAGACAATACATGGAGTCAAAATATTTCCAAAAATTAGGGGCAAACACCAAGCAAAGTATCATCAATAGACCCACAGTAAAAATGTTATAATGGTGCAGCATGGATGAGACAGGGCCTGGCCCAGCATTTATAGCTTACAAATTAATCAGTAAGAGGTGGATGAGTGACAGGTAAGGGCCTGGTGCTCTGAGACTCTTTCCAATACAGGCAACCCACCAGATGGAGACCCAACTTAAAGTCTCCAAAAAATTGTTTGCAACATCAGCAGCAGTAGCAACAGAAGACATCACAAAGGTGTCACAGACTGCAATAGCACGACATCAATACATGACACTAAAAATGACAAAATCGCCTAGTCTGTCCAATCTGCGACTGAGGTGTAAAAGTCATGGGAAATCCATGACTTGTTCATTTTGATGAAAGTTAGGCAGTCTACACTTTGAGGGGACAGGTGGATGCAGTTATCCATCAGGACACCACCACCAGTACTGAAGACGCGTTCTGAGAGAACGCTAGCTGATGGGCCTGACAAAATCTCCAAGGCATGACAGGCGAGCTCAGGCCACTCTTCCATTTTTGAAGACCAAAATTGAAAATAGTCCAACCCCCCTTGATGGCATTGATATTGAGCTACAGATACTCCTGCACCATCCTCTTCAGTCGTTCACAGCGAGTCAGATTTGAACTCTGTTCTTCTGGTGCATGGGCTGGTCTAAAAAATGTGTTAAACAACTCACAGAATTTTCTTATGCAACTTACACTGCTGCTGCTAATGTTTTGTCGATAACACCTTGATGTTCCTGGGGTCGGACAACTACAACTGGGATGCACAGTGTGTGCCTATCACAATTCAGGTTTGGATTTGTGGCAGCTCTGGTTCTGCTATAATTTAAATGTAGTTTTATTTTCCTTTCAGGACAGCTAGGGTTAATGTCTGTTTCCTTGCTGGCAGCTGCTGCGATTCTGGTTAGCTGATGTGGGTGGTGACCACTCCCACCATCCTTTAAATAGTCACCTGGCGCTTCAGCTGACTGTTGGTAATAGAGTTTTCTATGTAGACCAGCCTTGCAGTTGCAACTTCTGTTGTCAGTGCTTAATCTGATTCTTCTGTGGATTTCGGGGCACTGTTTCAGCATCCTCTGCGGTGTGGAGCTTGGCAGCGGAGTCTGGAGCTAAGTTTTGTGTATTTACCTTGTCTTTCTCGTGCTTGTCACTATCCCCTGTGTTTGTATCATCTGCATTGGTGAAGCTAGCACCCTGGCCGGCCAGCGCACTAGCCAGGGCATGGTGAGATGACAGTTAGGTACGAGATACGTGACGTCAGTGGGGGGAAGGACCCTCTTAGGGTGTTAGGAGAGTTGAGGTACAGGCTCACGTTGGAGCTCAGGAGGTGTCCCATCCCTTTTTCCCTTTGTTAGGGCCTTCCTCTCCCCTTTAACATCCCTTTGTGAGTGCATTATGCCGTCGACCCCTGTTGGGTTGTGACAGTGCCTCACTGCTTTTGGGGAAAACCACTCTTAAGATTGTCTACAAGGGTATTTCAATACTCCAGCATGCACGCATCCCTTTCTAAGGGTGGAAGCATCTGGCTAAATTTACTCTTGTACCATTAATCTAACAGAGTGGCAACCCAGTATTCAGCAATATTTCTAACCCTAAGAATATGGGCATTATGTTGAAAATAGAGTAGCAAGTAGACGCTCATGTGTTGAGCGCTTCTATGAGGTCTAAGTCCATACTGATGATGGAAACACTCAACATTCCTTCCTCCGACCAACCACGGGCAACAGAGAGCGGATCATTATCCTCTTCATTTCCTGACTGTTGTGAGTGCATCACCTCTTCCACCTCAATTTGTTCTTCAGATCCTGCATATTCACTAATAGTTTGTCTGGTACCTTGAGCCTCCCCTGGTCCCTATAAGCCACTCTCCCATGGTACCCGCCTGAGCAAAGACAGTCCGAAATTTTGAGAAAATGCTATCCCTTCTGCATCCTCCTCTGCTTCCAACTCTTCTTCTGGGACCATCACCTCTTCACGCAGACTATTCAAATTGTGCTCCAGCATGTAGATAAACGGAATAGTGATGCTGATGATGGCATTGTCAGTGCTAGCAATCTTAGTAGCCATTTCAAAACTATGCAGAAGGGTGCAGAGATCCATCATCTGTGCCCACTCCACAAGCATGATTTGCACCACATCTGGATTGCATTAGCCAAGGCTATGCAAAAGGACATACTGCATCAGGGCTCATCACTGCTGTCACAGCCACTGCAACATGTGCAGAGTGGCATTCAACTGCGTCAGAACATTGCTAATCAACCAGTTAACTGGAAGACTGAAAGACCTATGCAGCAATACAAGTTGATGGTCTGCGGGGTGCTATCGTCAGAAGTGAGCACACAGTGACCGTGAATTCTGCAGCAGCTCATCCAGGCCAGGATAGTGGAGGAGAAATTGCTGTACCACCAGGTTGAGGACGTGAACAATGCCAGGCATGTCTGCGAGATTGCCACGGCATAGGGCCGCCACCCGGTTTGTACCATTGTTGCATACAGTCTTCCCTGGCTCCAGGTTTAGTGGAGACAGCCATTACTCTATCTCGACCTGGATACCTGTCCACAAATCACTGGTCAGACCACACTTGGAGTATTGTGTGCAATTTTGGACACCGGTGCTCAAGTAAGACGTTACTGAACTTGAAAGGGTTCAAAGGCGGGCTACTAAAATGATAAATGGAGTTGGTTCCCTACAATACCCAGAAAGGTTATCAAAATTAGGTCTATTTACTCTAGAAAAGAGAAGACTTAGGGGAGACCTAATATATATGTACAAGTATATCAGAGGGCAATACAGAGATCTCTCCAATGAACTGTTTGTACCAAGGACTGTGACAAGAACAAGGGGGCATTCTCTTCGTTTGGAGGAAAGAAAATTTCTGCACCAGCATAGAAGAGGGTTCTTCACGGTAAGAGCAGTGAGGCTCTGGAATTCTCTTCCTGAGGAAGTGGTGATGGCCAACTCACTGAATGAATTTAAGAAAGAAATGGATGCTTTTCTTGTGAGTAACAGTATAAAAGGTTACGAATAACATAATATTATAGGTAGATGGTTGACCCAGCTTAGGGGAAGGAATTTTTTTCCCTATGGAGAAAATTGGCTTCTACTCTGTGGGTTTTTTGCCTTCCCCAGGATCAACAATGCAGAACAGCTGTACTAAAAATAGGCTGAACTAGATGGACATAAGGTCTTCCTTCAGCCTTCTATGTTACTATGTAATTCTTGAGCTGTGTGACTGCAATCACCAATGCATATCAATTTAAACACTGATTGATTTTGGTGAACCATGGCTGCACAGTATGGAGATGGGAGAGATTCTATCTACACTGTTGGAACGTATGTCTGATTAACAGAGAAGATGAGGGCACATGTGGAGGGCCTAGAGAAGGTGAAGAGGTAGCAGTGGAGGAATTTTTAGATACAGAGGTTTGCCCCACAAGCCTTCGGGATTCAATGACTTGTGGAATAGCCCTTTAACCACCTGTCCCCACAGCCACCAGAGTCACCCAGTGCCCAGTCAGTGAGATGCAAAGCCCCTTTCCATGTATGCTTGTCCAGGTGTCTTGGGTGTGTCAGAGATGCCTGACAGTCATCCTGGATCTGGCTGCAGAAGTTCATTGCAATAAGCTCAAGCACCTTCTTGAATTTCTTTTATGAAGCAATATCTCTCTCCCTTTAGGATTGAGTGGTTGCCTCCACCTTCTGCTGCTGATTAAACAGCCTGGTGAGGGTTGAAATTCATTCAGCAGCTGCTGCATTCTGCTGGTGTTAGCTCTACTTACCTCAGCCTTGTTGGAAGCTTTAACAGTCGGTTAGTGGCTTCACTGAGGACTCTCAGAGGATTGCTAGTTTGATATAGCGGTGATCTTCTTAAGCTAAGTGTTCCCTCATTTGTCTTCCCCCTTCATGTCTAGTTGCAGTGGGGATTGACTAGTGCTCACACGGTCCTCTTCCTATCAAGGGCCTATTGCTAGGGTCAGGCAGGGACTAGGTTCCTGCTTGGCAATTGGGGCAGAACCTATATAGGGATGTTAGGGCAGACAGAATGATTTTAGATACGTATAGGGGTCTCCACTCCCCCTTCCCTAGTGCTTGGGCACTCCTTTCCCTCTCCCCATTGTTATGCACTTACTTATCCTTCACTCAGCATGACACCAGGTGTCAGTGGTGAAATGCACCCTGGCATACATAGATTTTTCCAGGGAACGGGTGATGTTGTCGGTGAAATGCTGATGTAGCGCAGGCATAGCTTTCTTAGAGTAGTAATTGCGCCTGGGCAACTGGTACTGGGGGACTGTGTTGGCCTTCAACTTTCGGAAACCATCTGTATCCACCAAGCAGAAAGGCGTCATTTTGTGGTCAACAGATTGGAGATGATGAAGTTCAAGCTCTTAGCAGTGCCATGTGTAGGAGGAAACATTGTTTAAGTGACTACACCTGCGGGACCGCAGGCTGGCTGTTGTGCTAAGAGAGGGCGGAGTATGGAGAACAGGACAAAGTGATGGACTGTGAGTGAGGGCCAGATGGAGATGTTATGGTGGATTGAGAAAGATGTGTTGAAATAGGTGACATAAAGGCAGCAGTGATGTCTACTACCAGCTCTCACTCACTCTGACAGTAGTGGATAAGCAATTGCAGTTTCTGTGGCCAGAGACCTGTTAGTAAAGAATTGGAATGGTGATGGAGGAGGTAGAAGCAGCAGATGGGGTTGAAGGGAGAGACAGTGGTTGGCAAGGCCCACTAGTCCACGTTTTAGCGCAGTGAGATTCCCACACTAAGGCATGTTGATCGTGCATATGCCTGTTCATGCATGTAGTAGTCAAATTATTGCATTTTTTTCCTCTAGTGAGTTTTTTTTTTGCAAATTTGACAGATAGCATGTGTTGAGTCATTCTTTGTGGTCTCAAAAAATTCCCACATTAGGCTTTGTTGCCCTTGCAAACTTCACACTCGCAACCAGTGTTGGCCACAGCCAGAGTTGGGGCTTAGGATGCAATGCTTGTCGTTGTTGCATCACATCATGTCTATGTGGGAAGCCACAACATAACCTCCTCATCTTCCTCCCCCTCCTCTGCTTTTTATATGGCCAGGGACATGTGAATTCGGCAGCCAATCAAAGAAGACCTTGTGTCATGACGTTGTGGATGGTTTCTTCACCCTGATTGCTTGCCCGCATCAACACTCAAAAGTTAAGGGGAAAAAAGCACGCAATGCTCCTGTAATCTCTTCCGGTGCTCCTCTAACCTCTCCACATCCTCCCCTCATCAAATACATCCCACTATACTCCCTGCTAATCAAAGAGTAGCACTATCGTAAAGTAATACAAAAGCATTAGTGGAAGCGCGATGATTTACCGAACTGTAACTGACTTTGGCCGACTTTAAGTTAAAAAGCTTGTGAAAGTGAAGGTGAATTCGAATGTGTTATGATCGTGACAAGTTTGAGATTGCTGAATGCTTTCCAAACTTATTCGCTAATCCCTAGCAAAGACCACTAAAGTGGAATTAATTTACTCATAGTAGAAATAGTATAATGGAGCTCTGCTACCCCTTCCACTACAGGCAACCCACCAAATGTAGATCCAACTTGGAGTCTCCACATTTCAAAACAATATTGGCACACAACAGTAAAGTGGCACCAATTTCCCCAGAGTTGAAATAGTATAATGGAGCTCTGACACCCCTTCCGCTACAGGTAACCCACCAGATTGAGACACATCTTGGAGTCTCCACATTTCAAAAAAATATTGACATACACCACTAAAGTTGAATCAATTTACCCATTATAGTAATAGCATATTTGGGCTCTGACACCCCTTCCACTACTGGCAACCCACCAGATACAGACCCAACTTGGAGTATCTATGTGGCACCCCTGAGGATCCAGTTGCCACAGAGATGCTGCACCTCACCCAGAGGTGTGGTATCCCATGACCAGGTAGGATGGAGACACCTGACCAGCATTCCATCCCACATCCCACACACACCTAGCAAAGCAGAGCACCTTTTATGGCACCTGCTCAGAACACAAAGAGTGCTGGGAGGTGAGCAGAGCGTAGTTTGAGAGCGGGAGAAGGATAGGAAGTTAGGTGAGATTCCCTCAGAGGGAGGGAAGGAGAAGGACGTGTCTGGAGCGGCTCTTGAGATTAGAGGCTGCTAGATGGATTGGATTATAAAGCTCCCTAAACGGAAAGGTGGTTCTTCTGAGACACGGCTGGAGAATACTCCTCGTGGGTCTCTTATCCACACTGACTAATGTCAGGTGGAGGAAGAAACTGGTCGCAAAGGGTCACTGCCCCTAGCCTAGTGAGCGTACTTCAGGGTGCTACTAGCAAGCTGATAGCTGTGGTTGCTTTATGGACCATAGCCCCTACCACAGTTATTCCGACTGGAAAGGCAGCTACATAAGAGTATGTGTTGTCTGACAGGATTCGCAGCTGCTGGCCTGGGACGATAATTGTGAAGTGCTGGAAAGGAAGGAAAGTGCAAAGCAGCATATTGTGTGGAGACGGCCAGGAAAGGTACATACTGACAGGGAGTGCTGGAAGGGTGTACTTCATCCTATCTGGAAGTTGTCTGGACCCCTCACCTGGAGAATGCAGCATCTGTGCATGCCAGAATTGTAAGTAAAGCCCTTGGAACTACATGCAATTGTGTCATCTACCTTCTTTCTGCACCTCTCACTCAGCACTGCTACATCCTCCACTTTGCACTGCCTCACCAACTACAGACTCATCTCAACTACCCTGGGACTACAGCTCTGCCTGTGGAGAGCTTCACCAACTCTGCTGCATCATAACATCTGTCCCAGAGAAGCAACATTGCAGCGCTGGTCACCACTGACCAGAAACCACAGGTGGCGTCATGAATTCATACAAACTCTATTCTCATTTAATTACACCCATTTTACATGAACGCCAGGGGCCATGGACCGGGTCACTGCCACTGTGATACATCCCTTTAAGACGACCGGCCCAGTACCGAGTATCCCACGGCCCCTGGGGCACATCACCTACATTTCAAAATATTATTGGCACACAGCAGTAAAATGGCATCTATTTCCAGAGAATAGAAATAGTATAATGGGGCTCTGAGACTCCTCCACTACAGGTAACCCACCAGATGAAGACCCAACTTGGAGTGTACACAATTCAAAAAATTATTGACACACAACACTAAAGTGGCATCAATTTCCCAAGTATAAATAGTATAAATGGGCTCTGACACCCCTTTCCACTACAGGTAACCCATCATATGGCAACCCAACTTGGTGGCTCCTTGTTTCAAAAACTTATTGCTACACAATACTAATGCAGCATCCAGTACAAGAATGGATGACTGAGCTGTCAATCAAAGTACTGACTGCTTCAGTATGCTCCTGTACCAGATTGGAAGACTGAGCTGCCAAATTACTGACAGCTTCAGCACTCCTCTGCACCAGATTGTACGATTGATCTGTCAGTAACTACATCCCAGACATATTGAGGGTTAGGGTGTGTGCACACGCTGCGGATTCTGCTGCATTGTACAGTACCTTTATTCCCTATGAAAAAAAAAAACGCTGTGCAGACGCTGCGGAATTTTCTGCGCAGATTTGCTGCGGTTTCAAAACCGCAGAAAGAATTGACATGTCAATTCTTTCTGCGGATTCCGCTGCGGTTTACCGTCTCCTCCATTGTAGAGATGATAAACCGCAGGGCAAAACCACAGACTAATCCGCAGATAAACTGCAGGTCTTTTGACTTGTGGATTTACCTGCGGATTTTGCAAAATCCGCGCAGATCAATCCTCAAAGTGTGCACATACCCTTAGAGTGGAATCATGACAGGCTAGGCTTGTATCTATACATTTTTCTTGTCTAGACAACTGTTATAAACTTCCCTAACAGCAAACTAAGAAATGTCAGGGCACATAATTTGGCTTGTGGCACTCTTAGTTGATTCTAAATAAAATTAGATACTTGAAAATTTTGTTTACATTTTTTCATCACTTGCACAACATTAACCTGTCTATCAATCCTGTGATTTCCATAATTCTACTTCTTTAACTTCTCGTTTTTGCAATTTCAATGTTGACGAGTTTATAATTGTAAATGTAATATGCTGTTTTAATTACTAGTTACATGTAACTAACTGTACTTGAATTTTGCAATTTTGTGATTCACAAATTAATATAATGTAAATATTTATATGACAAACCAAGAAGATGTCTCATGTTGCAAAATGTAACATTTAATTTAATGTGACTAATTACATATGAACTACAGTATACAGTGGAATCATTTTATATGTTTAATAAGAAGCACAATAATGATTTTTAACATCTTAGGTTAAAGACCATTGAATAAGTTATTTTATTTCATAATATTAAATACTTCATTAGAATTTGTTTTAAACCCTTCACACCCCAAGGCTGTTTTCACCTTCATGACCAGGCCAAATGTTATCATTCTGACCAGTGTCATTTCATGTGGTAACAACTCTGGAACGCTTCAATGAATCCCACTGATTCTGAGATTGTTTTTTAGAGACATGATGTACTTCATGATATTGTTAAAATTTCTTGAATATGACTTGTGTTTATTTATAAAAAAGAAACCAGAAATTTGGTGTAATTTTCAAACTTTTAAGTTTTATGCCCTTGAATCAGTCATGTTGCAAAATGATGATTCATAAATAGCATTTCCCATGCCTACTTTACATCACCACAATTTTGGAAACATCATTTTTCTTTGTTAGGAAGCTATAAAGGTTAAAAGTTGACCAGCAATTTTTCATTTTTTCAGCAAAATTTACGAAACATAGTAACATAGTTTTGAAGGCTGAAGGAAGACCTTATGTCCATCTAGTTCAGCCTATTTTTAGTGCAGCTGTTCTGCATTGTTGATCCTGAGGAAGGCAAAAAACCCACAGAGTAGAAGCCAATTTTCTCCATAGGGAAAAAAATTCCTTCCCCTAAGCTGGGTCAACCATCTACCTATAATATTCTGTTATTCGTAACCTTCTATACTGTTACTCACAAGAAAAGCATCCATTCCTTTCTTAAATTCAAACAATATTTTATAGGGCGCATGTTACATTTGAAGTGACTTTGAGAGTTCTATTTGACATAAAATCCCCAAAAGTGACATCATTGTGAAAACTTCTTACGTCAAAGTGCTCAAAACCACATTCAAGAAGTTTATTAACCTTTCAGGTGATTCACATGAAATTTTGGAATGTGGAAGGAAAAAAATGAACATTTAGCTTCTTTTCACAAAAATTTAACTTTAGACCCTTTTTTTTATTTTCACAAGGGTAACAAGAAAAAATGGACCCCTAAAATTTGTTTTGCAACTTATCCTGAGCATGACGATGCCCCATATGTGAGGGAAAATTACTGTTTGAGTGCATGGCAGGGCTCAGAAAGGAAGGAGCGGCATTTGACTTTTTGAATGCAAAATTTGCCGAGATAATTTTCGGACACCATGTCACATTTGGAGAGCCTGTCAAGATGATGAACAGTTGTTTGTCACGGTAATCATTAACCTCTTCACCCCCAAGGGTGGTTTGCACATTAATGACTGGGCCAATTTTTACAATTCTGACCACTGTCCCTTTATGAGGTAATAACTCTGGAACACTTCCATGGATCCCAGTGATTCTGACATTGTTTTCTCGTGACATATTGTACTTCATGTTCGTGTTAAAATTTCATTGATATAACTTGCATTTATTTGTGAAAAAAACAAATTTGGCAAATTTCACATTTTCCAACTTTGATTTTTTTATGCCCTTAAATCACAGAGATATGGCACACAAAAACTTAAAAAAATAACATTTCCCACATGTTTACTTTACATCAGCACAGTTTGGTAAACAATTTTTTTTTGTTAAAAGTTAAACAGCGATTTCTCATTTTTGCAAGACCATTTTTTTAGGGGCCACATTACATTTGAAGTAATTTTGAGGGGTCTGCATGATAGAAAATAAACAAAAGTGACACCATTGTAAAAACTGCACCTGTGAAGGTGCTCAAAACCACACTCAAGAAGATTATTAACCCTTCAGCTGCTTCACAGGAATTTTTTGAATGTTTAAAAAAGTGAACATTTAACTTTTTTTCACAGAAAAATTACTTCAGGTCCATTTTTTTTATTTTACCAAGGGTAACAGGAGAAATTGGACTGGAAAAGTTATTGTGCAATTTGTCCTGAGTATGCTGATACCTGATATGTGGGGGAACCACTGTTTCGGCGCATGGCAGAGCTCAGAAGGGAAGGAGCGCCGTTTGACTTTTTCATTGCAAAACTGGCTGGAATTCAGATCGGACACCATGTCACGTTTGGAGAGCCTCTGATGTGCCTAAACAGTGGAAACCTCCCACAAGTGACCCCATTTTGGAAACTAGACCCCCCAAGAAACTTATCTAGATATGTGGTGAGAACTTTGAACCCCCAAGGGCTACACAGAAGTTTATAATGTACAGCCATAAAATAAAAAAATCATATTTTTTCCACAAAAATGATCTTTTCACCCCCAATTTATATTTTCCCAAGGGTAACAGGAATGCAAAAGTTATTGTGCATTTTGTCCTGAGTACTCTGATACCCCACATGTGGAGGTAAACCACTATTTGTGCACATGGCAGAGCTCGGAAGGGAAGCAGCTCCATTTGACTTTTTTGGCTGGATTTGAGATCGGATGCCATGCCGCATTTGGTAAGCTCTGATGTGCTTAAACAGTGGAACCCCCCAAAAAATAGCACCATTTTGGAAACTAAACCCCTCAAGGAACTTATCTAGATTTGTGGTGAGCACTTTGAACCCCCAAATGCTTCACAGAAGTTTGTATCGCCCGGGCGTGAAAATAACAAAATCATATTTTTTTCCACAAACATCTTTTAGTCCCCAATTTTTTTATTTTCTCAAGGGTAACAGGAGAAATTGGACCCCAAAAGTTGTTGTCCAATTTGTCTTGAGCATGCTGATACCCCATATGTGAGAGAAAACTACTGTATGGGCACACGATGGGGCTTGGAAGGGAAGTAGTGACGTTTTGGAATGCAGACTTTGATGGAATGGTCTGTGAGTGTCATGTTGCCTTTGGAGAGCCTCTGATGTGCCTAAACTGTTGAAACCCCCCACAAGTGACCCCATTTTGGAAACTAGACCCCCCACGGAACTTATCTAGATGTGTGCTGAGCACTTTGAACCCCCAGTGCTTCACAGAAGTTTATAACATAGAGCAATAAAAATAAAAAAATCATATTTTTTCCACAAAAATGATATTTTTGCATCCAATTTTTTATTTTCCCAAGGGTCACAGGAGAAATTGGACCCTAAAAGTTGTTGTGCAATTTTCCCTGAGTAGGCTGATACCCATATGTGGGAGTAAACCACTATTTGGGCGCATGGCAGAGCTTGGAAGGGAAGGAGGAGCGTTTGACTTTTTCAACACAGAATTGGCTGGAATTGAGATCAGACGCCATGTTGCATTTGGAGAGCACCTGATGTGCCTAAACAGTGGAAACCTCCCAATTTTAACTCCAACCCTAGCCTCAACACTCCCCTAACCCCTATCTCAGCCCTAACCCTAGCCCTAACCCTAGCTCTAACCCTAGCCCTAACTCTAACCCTAGCCCTAGCCCTAACCCTAACCCTACTCGGAAAATGGAAATAAATACATTTTTTTTATTATTATATTTCCCTAACAAAGAGTGTGATAAAGGGGGCTTTGATTTACTATTTATGGCGTGTTTTTATGTTTGGCAGCTGTCATACGCTAAAAAACAAGCGTCTTATTGTAAAAATAGTTTATGCATCACCACATTTTGAGAGCTATAATTTTTTCATATTTTGACCCACAGAGTCATGTGAGGTCTTCTTTTTTGCTAGGACGAGTTGATGTTTTTATTGATACCATTTTCGGGCACTTGACATTTTTTGATCACTTTTTATTCTGATTTTTGGGACTCAGAATGAACAAAAATCAGCATTTCATAACATTCTTTTGAGGGGTGCATTTACACCGTTCCATGTGTGGTAAAATTGATGAAGCAGTTTTATTATTCGGGTCAGTACGATTACATCGATATTTAGTTTATGTCTTTTTTTATGTTTTGGCGCTTTTATGCATTGAGAACAATTTTATATAAAAAATAATTATTTTTGCATCACTTGATTCTGCGAGCTATAAGTTTTTAATTTTTTTGCTGATGACGCTGTATGGCAGCTCGTTTTTTTGCAGGACAAGATGATGTTTTCAGCGGTACCATGGTTATTTGTATTCGTCTTTTTGATCATGCGTTATTGCACTTTTTGTTCGGCAGTATGATGATAAAGCATTGTTTTTTGTTTTTATTTTTTAAGGGGTTCACTAAAGGGGTTAACTAGTGGGACAATTTTATAGGGCGTGTCATTATGGACGCGGCAATACTAAATATGTGTACTTTTATTATTTTTTTTATTTCCAAAAATGAATTTATTAGGGAATATTTTTTTTTTTTTTTAAATTCATTTAGGTATTTTTTTATAAATTATTTTTACACTTCTTTTTTTTTTACTTTATTACTTTGTACGAGGGGGGAACATTACTGTGAAGTGTCAGATCGCTGATCTGACACTTAGAACAGCGCTGTGTCAGATCAGCAATTTGACAGGTGCTGCACAGGCTTCCTCACTGCCTATCAGCAGGCACTGAGTAAGCCGCCTCACTGTAGGCCCCCGAAGGCCCCCGCGGCCGTCTTGGATCTGGGGGCCTGCAGGGAAGAGACCCTCCAAGCAGCACAGCACATCGCGCTGCTCGGGGGCTCAGGGAAGCACGGAGGGAGCCCCCTCCCTGCCGATGCTTCCCTAATCCCCCGCAACACTGTGATCATGTTTGATCGCAGTGTGCCAGGGGTTAATGTGCCAGGGCCCCTGACACATAGTGCCGGGTGTTAGCTGTGATAATCAGCTGACACCCGGCCGCGATCAGCGGCGCTCCCCCTGGGGGCGCCACTGATCTCTATGACGTACTATCCCGTCCATGGTAATTAAGTCCCAGGTCACATGGACGGGATAGTACGTCTAATGGCCTAAAGTGGTTAAGGGAGCTATATTGATATAATATGGCTCTTTTTGATGTCACTACAGCTGCAGAGCATCTCAAAGCACAAAAAGCTTACTGATGCATTTCAGGAAATGCACAGTTCCGCTTCCTCCAACTGTCTCCGTGTTTTCCCTGAAATGCATCATTTAGATTTTTGTCCTTTGAGATGCTCTGTAGCTGTAGTTATGTCACACGCTACCAGGCACTGTCGGCCATTTTTATTTTGCCCGGTAACCAGGGATGCCACCGGCCGGGGCGCCCCTGGCTCTGCACAGCCTCTTCGAGATCTTCCACCACCACTTACCCAATCATCAAACCGGGACAGCACAATAATTATCTACACGGATGGACAGGGATCCACGACTTGTGACCAGGGAGCATTGCAAGCAGAGTAAGCGATAAGCCATACAGGCTGCAATTGATATCTCACCTGCCTATTTATAATTCTGCTCTCAGCTTTTCATCATTGCTCTCATCTGTGGTATCATTGGGTTTTTGTCTATTGGGCAAGATCCATACTGCAAATTGTGTGCTTTATGCTAAGGGGCAAACAGAGCCATATTATATTAATATAGCTTCCTATAGGTGCAGTCATTTATCTTGCATTTTCTTCTGCATCTATTCTTTATTTAGAGGATTGAACACATATTAATAATAATAATAATAATCTTTATTTATATAGCGCCAACATATTCCGCAGCACTTTACAGTTTAACAGTTTCAAAACACAAGTTATAAGTAACAACGTTAACAATACAATAATTAAAGCAACATAAGACGACCCTGCTCGTGAGAGCTTACAATCTACAATGAGGTGAGGGAGATACAAAGTACAGGTGTGTATTTACAATGGTGTATTTACAATGAAGGTCCAGCCATCTTGAGGGAGTGAGGGATGGATGGAGATAGTGAATGGGCTACACACGCACACTTACACATAGAATGACATTGATTAGTGAACGTGATAGGCTGCTCTGAACAAATGTGTTTTGAGAGAGCGCCTGAAACTATGCAAATTGTGGATAGTCCTGATTTCTTGGGGTAGAGCATTCCAGAGGATAGGAGCAGCACGGGAGAAGTCTTGGAGTCGGGAGTGGGAGGTACGGATTAGTGCAGAGGTTAGTTGAAAGTCGTTTGCAGAGCGCAGCGGTCGGTTAGGCCGATGGACAGAAATGAGGGAGGAGATGTAGGGGGGTGCTGCACTGTGGACAACTTTGTGGGTGAGAACAAGTACTTTGAATTGGATCCTATAATGAATGGGCAGCCAATGTAAGGACTGGCGAAGAGCGGACGCGTCTGAGTACCGATTAGTCAGATAGATGACCCTGGCTGCTGCATTAAATATGGACTGAAGAGGGGATAGTCGAGTGACAGGGAGGCCAATTAATAGAGCAATGCAGTAATCCAGGCGGGAGTGGATCAATGCTACAGTGAGGTTTTTTGTTGTTTCCATGGTGAGAAAAGGGCAGATTCTAGAGATGTTCTTTAGGTGTAAGCGGCAAGAGCAGGCAAGAGATTGTATATGGGATGTGAAGGAGAGATTGGTGTCAAACATAACTCCCAGACAGCGCGCCTGCTGCCGGGTTGTTATTGTGGTACCACCCATGGAGAGGGAAATGTCAAATTTAGGGTGGTTAGTAGATGGCGGGAGCAGAAGAGTTTCAGATAGAGAGCGGACATGATGTTGGAGACTATGGTCAGACAGTCACTGGCGTTCTGCAGTACAGCGGCGGTAAGGTCGGGGGAAGATGTACATAGTTGTGTGTCATCAGCATAAAGATGGTACTGAAAGCCAAATCTGCTGATGGTCTGTCCAATTGGGGCCGTGTAGAGAGAGAAAAGAAGGGGGCCAAGGACTGAGCCCTGAGGTACCCCGACTGCAAAAGGAAGAGGAGATGACGTGGAGCCAGAGAACAAAACACTGAAGGAGCGGTCAGAGAGATAGGAAGAGAACCAGGAGAGAGCAGTGTCCTTAATGTCTAGTGACCGGAGCCTAGAGAGTAGGAGATGGTGGTCAACAGTATCGAAAGCCACAGATAGGTCAAGAAGAATGAGCAGAGAGTGGTCACCATTACATTTTGCTATCAGAAGGTCATTGGTCACTTTGATGAGTGCAGTTTCAGTTGAATGTAGGGGCAGAAGCCAGACTGTGAAGGGTCTAGAAGGGAGTGAGTGGAGAGGTAACAGGTAAGGCGGGTGTAAACTAGGCACTCCAAAAGTTTAGAGATGAAGGGGAGATTGGAGACTGGTCTGTAGTGGTTTGTGCAGGATGGGTCGAGAGCGGGTTTCTTTAGTAATGGAGTAACGATGGCGTGTTTGAAGGAGGATGGGAAAATGCCCGAGGAGAGGAAGAGATTAAAGATTGTAGTTAGGTGGGTTGTGAAGACTGGAGAGAGAGACTGGAGGAGATGTGAGGGAATGGCGTCGGTAGTGCATGTAGTCGGACGAGAAGAAGAGAGGAGTCAGGAGACTTCTTCTTCTGTGATGGGATCAGATGTGGAAAGTGAGCCAGGGGAGATGCGGGAAGAGATGGGAGCCACAGCACTTAGTGGTTGGGAGCAGATTTCCTGACAGATATTATCTATTTTTTCTGTAAAGCGGGAGGCCAGGTCATCAGCACAAATGTCTGTAATAGGGGCTTGTGCTTTTGGCCTGAGGAGGGAGTGAAAAGTGTCAAAAAGTTTCTTGGGGTTGTTGGCTAGTGAGGAGATCAGAGTGGTGAAGTAGGTCTGTTTGGCGAAGTGAAGGGCAGCATTATAGGTTCTTAACATAAATTTGAAGTGGATGAAATCTTCTGATGTGCGTGTTTTTCTCCATAGGCGTTCAGCACTCCTAGAGCATCGCTGGAGAAGTTGAGTTTGCGATGTGAGCCAGGGCTGTTTTACTCTGTGCTTGGAGGTTCTGAGGGTGAGGGGAGCTACTTGGTCAAGGGTGCTTCTAAGAGTGTCGTAGTGATGAACAGCCTGATTAGGACAGGAAAAAGAGGAGATTGGGGACAGTGATGAGTGTAAGAAATCTGAAAGTGTTTGAGAGTTTGAGCTTGTAGATTTCTGAATGTGTGGTAGGTAGCAGTGAGCTGGGGTGGGCGAGGATTTGTTAGCATGAAGGAGAGAATGTTGTGGTCAGAGAGTGGAAGCGGTGAGTTATTTAGGTGGGAGATTGAACAGAGCTGGACGAAGACCACACCAAGGGTGTTACCGTCCTTGTGTGTCTCAGAGGTTGAAAGCTGCGAGAGGCCTAGAGAGGTGGTTAGTGATAGAAGCTGGGATGCAGATGTGGAAGTAGGGCTGTTAATGGGGATTTAAAACACACGTGACATGTATGTCACACAAGAGAGGGGTGGGGTCTCTCAAATCATGCATAAGCACGAAAAAAGCTGGATTAAAAACACACATGTGACATGCACAAATGTGAGCAAGTCTGTTAGACAATGTTCACACCACCCTGACTGAAACACAAACAAAAAGCACAGAATGACAAATGTGCAAAAATACCTTGCAGTAAGAAATATGACAGTAGCCAGCAAGTGCTGATTAAAGGTAATAACAAATACAGGGTATTTAATCGATACGTTTCTTTGCAAAAAAAGTATGCCAAGCTGCTCCATCTCATCAAGGTAACCCCTATTGAAGCAGTCCCTATCTAATGTATTTAAAACCTGAACATATGAACAGTGTCTAAATGAGCAGGATTAAGACAGGCGCTTACTAGTATGGGCACGTGGTGCAAGACAGCTCCTTATGTGCATGTCACACAAGAGAGGGGTGGGGTCTCTCAAATCATGCATAAGCACGAAAAAAACTGGATTAAAAGCACATATGTGACATGCACAAATGTGAACAAGTCTGTTAGACAATGTTCACACCACCCTGACTGAAACACAAGCAAAAAGCACAGAATGACAAATGTGCAAAAATACCTTGCAGTAAGAAATATGACAGTAGTCAGCAAGTGCTGATAAAAGGTAATAACAAATACAGGGTATTTAGTTGATACGTTTTTTTCCAAAAAATGTATGCCAAGCTGCTCCACCTCGTCAAGGTAACCCCTATTGAAGCAGTCCCTATCTAATGTATTTAAAACCTGAAAATATGAACAGTGTCTAAATGAGCAGGATTAAGACAGGCGCTTTCTAGTATGGGCACGTGGTGCAAGACAGCTCCTTATGTGCATGTCACACAAGAGAGGGGTGGGGTCTCTCAAATCATGCATAAGCACGAAAAAAACTGGATTAAAAACACACATGTGACATGCACAAATGTGAACAAGTCTATTAGACAATGTTCACCCCACCCTGACTGAAACACAAACAAAAAGCACAGAATGACAAATGTGCAAAAATACCTTGCAGTAAGAAATATGACAGTAGTCAGCAAGTGCTGATAAAAGGTAATAACAAATACAGGGTATTTAGTCGATATGTTTTTATGCAAATAAAGTATGCCAATCTGCTCCACCTCATCAAGGGGATGTTGAAGTCTCCCAGGATAAGGGTTGGAAGTTCCGAGGACATGAAGTGCGGCAGCCATGCTGAAAAGTATTGATTTGTCATTTGGCACTTGGTTTACTAATTGATATTTATTATCAGTCATTTGATGACATCGAAGAGCTATCAATATAAGAATCAGCGCAACAAACACCTTTTCATCATCTTGTTTACTTATTGGTTTTCATACACAGAATTTCTAGTTTGCCTGCTGCTTTTTCTTTTATTCTCTATACACCCTACATCGATTGCACTAGTGCATTTTTCTAACCTTGTTACATTTGGAAAGCCTTGGATGTGCCTCACAGTGAACCCCCACACAAGTGACCCATTTTTAAATTAGATCCCAAAGTAAACTTATCTAGATGTATGGTGAGCACTAGAGTTGAGCGAAATGGGTCGAAAAAATTCAAAAGTCGCCGACTTTTGGCAAAGTCGGGTTTCATGACACGAAACCCGACCCTAGGATGAGGTCGGCCACGAGGTCGGCGACTTACGCGCCAAAGTCGCGTTTCAAAAGTTTGTTTTGCGCTCTTTTTCAGCCAATCAGGATCCACGGACACTGTGGGCAACGTGATGACATAGGCACGGGTCACCACCATCTTTCAGAAGGGCATGCAAGTGATTGGCTTGCTTTGGTGGGCGTCACAGGGGGTATAAAAGGGCGTGCACGCCGACCGCCATCTTACTTCTGCCGATCTCAGTATAGGGAGAGGTTGCTGCTGATTCTGTAGGGAGAGCGTTAGGCAGGGAAGAAGACCAAAAAACTGCTTCTGCTGCTAGCGATTTGGCCTGCACAACACACCAGTCACTGTGTGTGCAGTGCAAGGGGAGGCTATATAGTGGTGTATCAGTGGTGTTGGTTGTTGGGCTGCCTTCTAAGGCTTCCTGACAGGCTGGCATTGCTGTTTACCCACTGCTCCACAAACTGCTTTTTTAAAAGCAATCCAATCTCCCTTATCCTCTAGTCACTTTGGTCACAGCTGTGCCATCGAGCCTGTCACATAGCGCTCAGATATTCATTGGGCCTCAAACTGCTTTTTTAAAAGCAATCCCAATTTTTTTTTTTGTCCTGCTGAGAAGAAAAAAAAACTGCTTCTGCTGCTGATAGCAATTTGGCCTGCACAACACACCAGTCACTGTGTGCAGTGCAAGGGGAGGCTATATAGTGGTGTATCAGTGGTGTTGGTTGTTGGGCTGCCTTTTAAGGCTTCCTGACAGGCTGGCATTGCTGTTTACCCACTGCTCCGC
This sequence comes from Dendrobates tinctorius, assembly GCF_039654945.1. Taxonomy (NCBI): domain Eukaryota; kingdom Metazoa; phylum Chordata; class Amphibia; order Anura; family Dendrobatidae; genus Dendrobates; species Dendrobates tinctorius. The sequence continues at coordinate 21,662,903 of NW_027361770.1, read as the reverse complement.
AAACTGCTTTTTTAAAAGCAATCCAATCTCCCTTATCCTCTAGTCACTTAGGTCACAGCTGTGCCATCGAGCTTGTCACATAGCGCTCAGATATTCATTGGGCCTCACACAATCCAAAAGTGTCCAGTGTCCAAAAGTGTGTGCAGAGATTCAAACTCTCACTTATCCTCTAGTCACTTAGGTCACAGCTGTGCCATCGAGCTTGTCACATAGCGCTCAGATATTCATTGGGCCTCACACAATCCAAAAGTGTCCAGTGTCCAAAAGTGTGTGCAGAGATTCAAAATCTCACTTATTCTCTAGTCACTTAGGTCACAGCTGTGCCATCGAGCCTGTCACATAGCGCTCAGATATCAGTGGGCCTCACACAATCCAAAAGTGTCCAGTGTCCAAAAGTGTGTGCAGAGATTCAAAATCTCACTTATTCTCTAGTCACTTAGGTCACAGCTGTGCCATCGAGCCTGTCACATAGCGCTCAGATATCAGTGGGCCTCACACAATCCAAAAGTGTCCAGTGTCCAAAAGTGTGTGCAGAAATTCAAAATCTCCCCTGTCCTATAGACACCTTGTTTTACATACTATATAGTTTGTTGGATTTTGTCTACATTTCTACCAAAAATGAGGAAGGCTGGTGGAAGAGGCCGTGGAATTGGGCGGGGGTTGGCAGCTGGTAATGATGGTGTTGGTGGTGGATCTGATGGTAGTGGCAAGAGCAAAATAGGACCGAATGCAGGAGGTGTTGAGCCTGCGTCATCGTCTGGCTACATAAGGCCTCGAACGCTTAGTTTTCTAGGAGTTGGCAAACCGCTTTTAAAGCCAGAGCATCAGGAAAAAGTTTTGTCTTACATTGCTGACTCAGCCTCCAGCTCTATCGCCTCCTCTTCTTCAGTTGTAAAAAGTAAAAGCACTGAGTCGTCATTGGAGGCTCATGTTCATGAACCACACCTTTCCTTGTGTCCTTCACCCCAACCAAGATTGAAGGATGACGCAGGCCATACTACTTATTACTCCATGGAGATGTTTTCACATACCATGCCTGGATTATCAAGTCAAATGGTGAATTACCCAGGCCAAGATGAATCTGACATGGAGTGCACTGATGCACAGCCGCTGATGGATGATTCTGCTGGTACATTCACTCAGAGCACTACATTGTCCTCGCAGTGTACAGAGCCAGATTCTGACCCTGATGAGACTCAGGTGCCCCTTCCCGCACACTATACCACCATACACAGTGACACAGAGGAAGGTGCACATGACATAGAAGAGGAGGTGATGGATGACCCAGTTGTTGACCCAGATTGGCATCCATTGGGGGAAGAGGGTGCTGCTTCCAATAGCTCAGATGAGGAGCATCCACAGCAGACATCGACATCGCAACAGCTGTTATCTGGCAGGCCCGGAGCACTCCAAAGACAGGTTCCAAACATCAAAAGAGTTGCTGGACAGCTTGTCCAGAGGGTCAAACGATCACAGCGTGCTAGGCCGCAAAATGTCTGCCAAAGTAGGAAGAGTGCAGTGTGGCACTTTTTTGAACAAAATCCTCATGATCAGGCCAAGGTTATCTGTAAGAAGTGCGCAAAGACCTTTAGCCGAGGGAAAAATCTGAAAAATTTGAATACCAGTTGCATGCTTAGACATTTAACCAGCATGCACTTGCAAGCGTGGACACAACACCAAACCTCAAGTGCCACATGTGCAACTGATCACAACGAAGGTAGTCAGCAACGCTACATTGTTTCCCCCACTGTAAGCCCACCGGTTAGCACAGCAGCAAATGTTGAGGTGTCGTTGCAAGGCCACAGCAGTCAGGGAATCCCACTGTTATATCAACGAAAGACTGATTCTAGGCCATCAGAAAGAACACCAACTCCATCACCATCATCAACCCTCTCTCAGTCCGCCCTGTCCACCGCTACTTCCACCATATGCAGCTCTCAAGTCCAGCTCACCCTCCCAGACACTATGAGTAGGTCAAGAAAGTACTCAGTCTCTCATCCGCGTACACTGGGTTTGAACGCCCACATTGCCAAACTAATCTCGTTTAAGATGATGCCCTTTCGGTTGGTGGAAAGCACAGCTTTCCGCGAACTCATGGCCTATGCAGTACCACGCTATGACCTACCCAGTCGCCACTTCTTCTCTCGCAAAGAATCACCATCATGTGAAAGACCGCATTGTCCATGCACTCAAGCAGTCAGTGAGCGGAAAGGTGCACCTCACAACTGATGCATGGTCCAGTCGGCATGGCCAGGGCCGTTACGTGTCCATCACTGCGCACTGGGTTAATGTGGTGGATGCAGGGTCCACAGGGGACAGCGGTGGTGGGACAGTGCTGCCTAGCCCACGGTATAGGAAACAGTTGGCTGTAGGCGTTCGACCCTCCTCCTCCTCCACCTCCTCCAGAAGCGAAAGCTCGTCCACAGAGCGCAGTCGTACGAGCACTCCATCTGCAGCTGCCACTGTTGCACATGATGTGTCCCCCTATCGAGCAGCTAGTGGAAAGCGTCAGCAGGCTGTGTTGCAGATGATGTGTTTGGGCGACAGACACACCGCCGAGGTGCTGGCCGAGTACTTGAAGCGACAAACTGAGTCATGGCTGGGCAGTGTACATCTTGAGGCAGGCAAGGTAGTTAGTGATAACGGCCGTAATTTTGTGGCAGCCATAGCCCTTTCAAAACTCAGCCACATACCTTGCTTGGCTCACACCTTGAACCTGGTGGTGCAGTGCTTCCTCAAAAATTATCCGAAGTTAACAGCCCTGCTCCAGAAGGTGCGAAGACTGTGCGCGCACATCCGCCGGTCGCCTGTACACTCCGTTCGTATGCAGAAGCTGCAGCGATTGCTCCACCTTCCCAACCACCGCCTCATTATCGACATTGCAACAAGGTGGAACTCCACCCTGCACATGGTGGAGCGGCTGTGCGAGCAGAGGCAGGCCATAATGCATTTGTGGGAGGATACACGGCCAGGCACTTTGAGAGCAGACATGGAGTTGACAGGTGTGCAGTGGTCGAAGCTGAAAGACCTTTGTAAAGTCCTTCAGTGTTTTGAGGAATGCACACGGCTGGTAAGCGCAGACGATGCCATCCTAAGCATGAGCATCCCACTTATGCGTCTGCTCATGCAAACTTTGACGCACCTTAAGGAGCAGGCGTCTGCAGCCAATGTTGATGAGGAGGAAGAGGAGGAGGGAATCCTTGATGACATTCAGCCATTGTCTGCTCAGGGACCTCTCCTGGACGAGGTGGAGGAAGAAGAGGAGGAGGAGGAGGATGATGGGGATGATTACTTAGGGGAGGAGGATGCATCTCGTGGGGCAAGTGAAAATGTTGGCGTGGCAAGGTCTGGTACAGGGTTTGTGCATGACTGGAGGGATGTGGATTTGCCAGAAAGTGCTCCTCCACCCAGCACTCGCAGTGCATCATTGACACCGGGAACATTGGCCCACATGTCAGATTATGCCTTGCAGATCCTAAAAAGGGACCCCCGCATTGCCAAAATGATGAACGATGACGACTACTGGTTGGCCAGCATCCTGGATCCACGCTATAAAGGCAAATTACAAAACATCATGCCACAGGAGAACCTTGACCTAATATTGGCTAATAAACAAGCAACTCTGGTAAATCGGTTGCTTGAGGCATTCCCAGCACACAGCAGCGGTGATGGTTCTCACACGAGCCGTACGGGCCGGGGGCAGCTTGGCAGAGGTGTTCGTGGTGCACACAGCAGAAGTGGCGTTGGAGACAGGGGTTTCATGACAATGTTGTGGACTGATTTTTCAAATACCGCTCACACAACTGGTAATACTGCATCGATGGAAAGTGACAGGAGACAGCAGTTGTCAACTATGGTAACAAACTACTTTTCCTCCCATATCGATGTTCTCCCACACAGGTCATTCCCCTTTGACTATTGGGCCGCTAAACTGGACACCTGGCCTGAATTGGCCCAATATGCCCTACAGGAGCTCGCTTGCCCAGCTGCAAGTGTGCTATCGGAAAGAGTCTTCAGTGCAGCTGGATCAATCCTGACAGAAAAAAGGACCCGTCTGTCAACCCAAAATGTGGATGATCTAACCTTCATTAAAATGAACCACGCATGGGTTTCCAAGGATTTTGTCCCACCTTCCCCGGATGACACATAGGGTGACAGAAAAATGGCTTGCTTTGGTCCACCTCTTCCTGGTACTTCACCTATTTCGCCTTTTGCATCAGCTGAATGTCCAACATCAACATATGCCACTTTCTAAAACTCCCTAACTGTGCTGCCTCCCCCCCCATGGCCGGGGTCACCACCTACCGCACGACACCGTGCGAGTGCCGTTGCCCTGGACAGGTGGGTAGGCCGACTCTTGGGCGCGGGCACTGGCACAGGGTCCCTCATAGTGCAATCAAGTGTCTCTGATGGTGGTGGTGCACACCCGCCGTCAGACACACCGCTGTACTATGAGGGGCCCAGTGCCAGTACCGACGCCCACGAGTGGGCCCCCCTTGCTTGGGCAGGGCCCCAGCATTTGCAATCTTTACCTCTCCCTGCTCCTCTGCTGTGTAATCTGGGCCGTCAAATCCATACTGTGCCTGACACCGTCTGAGCCTGCCTCCTGAGACATATATTTTGAATGTGTACGCTATCCATACATGTTATCCAGGGATACGGTACCCTTTCTAACCTTTGTGCAATCACGTGCAATCCATACTGGGCCTAACACCGTCTGAGCCTGCCTCATGCTGTATAGACATATATTTTGAATGTGTACGCTATCCATACATGTTATCCAGGGATACGGTACCCTTTCTAACCTTTGTGCAATCACGTGCAATCCATACTGGGCCTAACACCGTCTGAGCCTGCCTCCTGAGACATATATTTTGAATGTGTACGCTATCCATACATGTTGTCTGGGGATACGGTACCCTTTCTCACCTTTGTGCAATCACGTGTAATCCATACTGGGCGTGAGAACGGCTGGCGAGCTGTTAAGCAAGCTACAGCACCTGTCCAGACAAGTACAGGGATTCCCTAGCGAGGAGACTTATTTGATTGTTTTCAATGTTGGGACAGCAATTTTTGGGGAGCACTATACTCTGGAGAATGATAGATGGGGCCCACCATACACTGGAACATTCCAAAGGTGGACATCAGACACTGGAGCAGCATTTACAGGGCCCATTATACACTAGAGCATTAGAAATGGGGCCCATGATGTAAAAAGTGAGGTATTTTTCATTGTACTATACCGCTATTTCTCTGCCGTATCGGAGCATGATGAGTTGTGGTATGTGTTAAAGGGGCGCTCTTTCGCCCAGGGCACATGAAAACCTGGAGCCAGCCCTCCCCCCCCACAGTTTGTAGCCAAATAACCCCCATTTTTCAGTGCATAACTTGTATTATGAAGTTAATTAAGGTTGACAAGCTTAAGAAAGAAGAATTGATGCTTTTGGCATTCAAATGGGCACTGTAGGTGTGTTTCCTGTCCTCCTCTCACTGCCGACTTTTATTCCCCATTGACTTACATTTGGTTTCGTGTTTCGGGACGACCCCGACTTTTCCCTATAATCGGACGATCTTGCTCGACCCGACTTTTGGAAAAGTCGGGTTTCACGAAACGAAACGCGACCCTAAAAAACCAAAAGTCGCTCAACTCTAGTGAGCACCTTCAACCACCAGGTGTTTACAGAAGTTTTTAACATTGAGCCGTGAAAATAAAAAAATCACATTTTCCCCAAAAATGTATTTTAGCCCCAAAATTTTCATTTTCACAAGTGTAACAGGAGAAATTGTTGAGCAATTTCTCCTGAGTACAACTATGTAACATATGTGGTGGAAAACTAATGTTTGGGTGCATGGCAGGGCTTGGAAGGGAAAGAGCACCACTTTATTTTCGAATGCAAAATTTGCTAGAAAAATTAGCGGGAACCATGTCGTGTTTGGAGTGCCCAAGATGTGCATAAACAGTGGAAACATTCCACAAGTGACAACATTTTGGAAACTAGACCCCTCAGGGAACTTACATAGATGTGTGGTGAGCACCTTGAACCCACAAGGTAACAGGAGAAAATGGACCTGACTACGCAGATATGCTATATGTGCTAAAAAAGTATTATTTGGGTGCACGGTAGTGCTCAGGAAGGAATTATATTATGGAATACAGATTTTGATGGAATGGTCTGCAGATGTCATGTCGCGTTTGGAGAACCCCTGTGCCTAAACAGTCGAAACCCCCAACAAGTTACACTATTGTGTAAAGTAGACCCCTCAAATAATGTATCTATAAAGGTGGTGAACTATCCGAAACACAAGGCCAAGTTGACCTGCAGAACAAAGGCAAGGTTCTGGAGTGGCCATCTCAGTCTCCTGACCTCAATATCATTGAGCCACTCTGGGGAGATGTGAAGCACTCAGTTCATGCTAGACAGCCCAGGAATTTACAGGAACTGGAGGCTTTTTACTAAGAAGAGTGGGCAGCTTTACCATCTGAGAAAATAAAGAACCTCATCCACAACTACCACAAAAGACTTCAAGCTGTCATTGATGTTAGAGGGGCAATACATAGTATTAAGAAATGGGGCATGTGAACTTTTGATCAGGAACATTTGGATGTTTTGGGTTGTCATTATGATTTAAAAAGAGAAAACACAGTAGTTTGACAATAATTGGGCAAACACTAACCATGAGTGGAGAAAAAGGTTTGGTGATATCATTCATATTCTCTGAAAAAAGGCCAAGAATGCAAATATTCTGAGGTGGTATGTAAACTTTTGAGCACAACTGTATATTAAAAAGCAGGAAAAAAAATTAGATGTGCGTGGTGAAAAGAAAAGGCAATTCAAAAATTGTATGTTGGATTTTTTTCTTGTTTTGTAAAAATGACCTGGTAGCATGATTCTCCAGGTCAGTACAATTCCAAAAACATCACACTTGTATTTGTAAAAAGGAAAAGTAGTCTCACCATTTTTGAGACTTGAAACGTTTTCATTTTATATAGAAGGAAATGTGCCAGGGCTTGCTTTTTTGCATGGTGAGCTGACATTTTAATTAACACAATTCTGGGGTAGATATCAATTTTATATCAATTTTTGTTGAATTTGGTGACCAAGTTAAGGAAACCAATATTCTACTATTAATGTTTTTTATGTTTTTCTTATTGGAATTTAGTGATGTGATTCATTAACTTTATATTTTGATAGATCAGACTTTTAACCCCTTTCTGACATGAGACGTACTATCCCGTCCACGGTACCTGGGCCCCTATGACCGGGGACGGGATAGTACGTCTAAGCGATCAGCGGTGCTCCCTGGGTGCGCCGCTGATCGTGGCCGGGTGTCAGCTGATTATCACAGCTGACACCCGGCACTATGTGTCAGGGGCGGTCACGGACCACTCCCGGCACATTAACCCCTGGCACACTGCGATCAGCCTAAACAGTGGTTTACCCCCACATATGGGGTATCCGACTACTCAGGACAAATTGGACAACAACATTTGGGGTCCAATTTCTCCTTTTACCCTTTGGAAAATTAAAAATTTTGGGTACTAAAAGATCATGTTTGTGGAAAAAATATGATTTTTTTATTTTTATGGCTCTACGTTATAAACTTCTGTTCCTTGGGGAGTCTAGTTTCCAAAATGGGGTCACTTTTGGGGGGTTTCAACAGGTTAGACACATCAGAGGCTCTCCAAATGTGACATGACACCCGCAGACCATTCCATCAAAGTCTGCATTCCAAAACGTCACTACTTCCCTTCCGAGCCCCGACGTGTACCCATACTGTAGTTTTCTTACATATATAGAGTATCAGCGTACACAGGACAAATTGGACAACATTGGTCTAATTTCTCCTGTTACCCTTAGGAAAATAAAAAAATTGGGGACTAAGTGATCATGTTTGAGGAAAAAATATGATTTTTTTTTATTTTCACACCCGGGCATTATAAACTTCTGTGAAGCACTGGGGGGTTCAAAGTGCTCACCACACATCTAGATAAGTTCCTTGGGGGGTCTAGTTTCCACAATGGTGTCATTTGTGGGGGGTTTCCACTATTTAACCACATCAGGGGCTTTCCAAACGCGGCATGGCGTCCGATCTCAATTCCAGCCAAAAAAGTCAAATGGTGGTGCTTCCCTTCCGAACTCTGCCATGAGTCCAAATAGTAGTTTACCCCCACATTTGGGGTATCAGCATACTCAGGACAAATTGTACAACATCTTTTTGGGCTCCTGTTACCTTTGGGAAAATAAAAATTGGGGGTGAAAAGATCATTTTTGTGGAAAAAATATGATTTTTTAATTTTACGGCTGTACATTATAAACTTTTGTGAATCCCTTGGGGGTTCAAAGTTCTCACCACACACCTAGTTAAGTTCCTTGGGGGGTCTAGTTTTCAAAATGGTGTTATTTCTTCTGGGTTTCCACTTTTTTGGCACATCAGGGGGGTTCCAAACACAACATTGCATAAAAATTCAAAGTTGGAAAATTGCGAAATTTTCAAAATTTTCGCCAAATTTCCATTTTTTTCACAAATAAACGCAAGTTATATCAATGAAATGTTACCACTAATATGAAGTACAATATGTCACGAGAAAACATTGTCAGAATCACCTGAAGCGTTCCAGAGATATTACCTCATAAAGTGACAGTGGTCAGAATTGTAAAAATTGTCCCGGTCATGAACGTGCAAACAACCCTTGGTGGTAAAGGGGTTAAAGAACTCATTGGCCAGATATGTTCGGAGTCAGGATGACTGGGCTGCGCTGTGTCTAGAACTGTCAAAGCTGCGTCCCCTGTTTCCCGGTGGAAGGAATACAGGAACAGACAGTCCCCATTACATAGGAAGAGGGGTCATGTTTAGACAGGGAATCTGGCTGGACACTAAGGGAGAAAAAGCAAAGCAGGAGTGAGTCCCCAGCTGTGAGCGTGAGAGTAGCAAGGGGTGCAGTGCACTATGCACCCGAAGCGCCAACGCTGCAGCGAAATGCAGCAGACATACAGACCTAGTGACCTAGAGGTAGGGGGCCAGCTTGACCGTGAGTACAGTGCATGTCTGCAGCAGAGAGTGACAGTTCATGCAACGTGCTCAGCATGGATAACCAATAATTATAAGGCACAGAGGAATGACAGAGGATGTTGGTACAGTCAGCAAGGTACTCCCTCAGCATTTTTACAAACTTTGCACTCCTTGTGAGAGTCCCCCGTGAATCAGGGCCAGGGAGATGGGAGGGTCTGAGAAAACTCTCCCCGAACTTTGCCAGTGTTCCACTGCCTTTGCTGGCTTGGAGTTGTGTCTCTCTCACCTGTACACCTTGCTTGGCCAATGACCTGTGATCTCTGCTGCCAGCATTTTCAGATGTGAATTTTTTAAATAATTCCGCAAGAAGAGCCCTCTGGTCCTCCAACATTTTAGTACACCTGTCTGCCTCTGGAATAAGAGATGTAAAGTTCTCCTTGTAGTGTGGGTCTAGAAGTGTCACCAATCAGAATTGCCCGTCACCTAAAATTTTGATAATGCGAGGGTGATGCGTGCAAGACTGCTAACAGTCAATACTTCCGTGTCCTCACCAAGAGGACCATGGTCTATTCCTCCTCCTTGTCCTCAGGCCTCCACGACTTTGTACTAACCTCAGTAATATCATTGTACAAACATCATTGTAAATACATTCTTGTAAATACACCCCTTTAGTTTTTGTGTCCCCCACCTCATTGTAGGTTGTAAGTTGTCACGAGCAGGATTGTTTTGTTTGGGTTTAATTATTATCGTTGTTACTTAGTGTAGATTTTAAGCTGTCACCAGCAGGGTTATTTTATTTTGCTTTAATTATTGTATTATTGTTATCGTTGTTACTTAGGACTGTTGTGTTTGAAACTGTTAAACTGTAAATATGTTTCCGCTCTATAATAACTATCAGTCTTCAAATTAGAACACAGATAAGCAGGATGGAGATGTTAATTATGGTGTCACTGATGCTCACCCTATTGGTAGATTCCGCAAAGTTTTGGAGGATGTTACATTTGTCAGATATCCATGTCCACTCCTGAGATCTTATGATCTTATGATGACTGGTGTGCTACTTTTGTAGCTGTAGGCTGAAGAGGAGGCGAAGGAGGAGGAGAAGGAGGTGCAGGAGCTGTACACTGTGGGGACAACCCAGATTTACGTAGGACATGCAATACTCTGTGTTTGGGAGGACGTGCATCGTACCAAGGTCAGAGTGGGTCCCGGCTTCCACTATGTTAACTCAGTGTATGCTCAGTGAGATGTACCGTCCTTGACCACAAGCACTTGTCCACGTGTTTGTGGTTAGGTGGACTTTCCAAGTAACAGCATTGTGGAGGGCCCAATTAATAATTGTGGGACACGTGCCTGTGTGATCCCGGGACGTCACACCGGGACAAATATTCCCGCATGTTCGTGGCCTCGGGGTGATCCTCGACTCTGCCCTCTCTTTTACGCTACAAATCGAAGCCCTTGCCTCCTCCTGTCCATTGCAAATCAAAAATATTTCTTGGATCCATACATAACAAGAAACTTAAAAAATGCTTGTGCACGCCCTCATGATCTACCGCCTCGAATATTGCAACCTTAGACTATGTAGCTTCCCCTCTAGCACTGTTGCACCACTCAAATCTATCCAAAACTCTGCAGCCAGAGTAATCCGACTGTCCCTCGGTTATTCTCCAGCCTCTCCTCTCTGCCATGACCTTCATTGACTTCCTATTGCCCATAGGCTACAGTTCAAAACCCTAAATATGACATGCAAAGCCTTCCCCAACCTGCCTCCTCCATAAATCTGTGACATGATCTCCCAATGTCCGACTGGGTCATGTCTTTTTGTACGCAAACCCAGTGTGCCATCAGCAAGATGTACCATCCCTGCCCACAAGCACTTGTCCACATGTCTGTGGTTAGCTGCACTTTCCCTGTACCAGCATTGTTGATGGCCCGGGTAATGCTGTGGCACACGTGCTTGCTTATCTAATGTTGTGATGGCAGACTGGAAGAAATAGTGCCGGGTGGGGAACGAGTTCCTTGTTACGGTCACCACCATCAGGTTGCAGAAAGTGTCCATTTCCCACAAGCCTAAAATGCAATTTTTCGAGCGCAAGCAGACAAGAAATTTGTGAAGTACTACTATGGCCTGTGGGACGTTGGCTGTGTCTTTCCGCTTATGGTCCAATGACTAGGGTATGAACAACTGAAGGCTGCGCTGAGACAAGGACATGGACGTGCTTGATGATGGTGCAATTTGACTGTGGTCAACAACAGGTGGAAGGCAGGAATCATCTTCGCATACACCATGGACAGGGGATTGGCTTGCACACACAACAGCGGAAGAAGCAGTGGCATCACCCGCAGACACTGTTCATGGAGCCTGGTGTTCAACCAACAAAGTCTGTTGCTTTGCTGCCATGTGTCTGATCACACTGGTGGTGATAAGGCTGGTAGTTTTACTACCCCTGCTGTTGCGGCCATGGCCGGTGGTGCAAGTGTCCTTTTTGGGATTTTCGGCAGTCTTTAAAAAACAGGAAGATTGGTAGGGGGACATTCATTGTCTCCCTCTACAACATCACCTCCTCACCTCGATACCTATCTTTTGTTGTTCCCCAAGACTCAGTTCTAGTACCCCTACTCTTCTCCATCTACACCTTTGGCCTGGGCCAGCTGATGCAATGGCACGGTTTGCAATATCATCAATATGCCGATGGCACGCAGATCTACCTATCTGTACCTGACATCACCTCCTTACTGACCAAAATCACACATCTTCCCGCCTAATCATCCTTCTTTTCTGCTTGCTTTCAAAAAGTGGACATGGACAAATCAGAATACATCATCTGTCAGGAATCTCACGCTGAGTACATCAGAGAGCAGTGTATGCCTCATTCGGTACCACTTTAGTAAGAGGTAAACTTTGCCCTAGAGAAAATGATTTTCCAGACATTAACTGCCTTTTTAGAACATTTTTTGCAGCTGTGATCTTCTTCCTCTTCTTGGTGTGAATGAGAATGTCATCAATACCATCATCGTCCATATGTTGTAAAGAGGAAATCAGGATTTTCAAAGGGTCGTGGTTATACATGTTTTGTGGCATTCCTTTAACAGTGTTGGTTACACTCGGACAATTAATTTTAGACTGTCACATTTGTATATTATTGGTAATACTGTATGTATTTGTGAAGATGAAGATGCTTGATGCACGGGTGTGTTTATAGTTATGGATGGTGCACTCCTCTTTAAACTTAGTTTTTCACGAGCATCCATCAGTTTGTTTGGTTTTCCTCCTACACTGATCTGCTTTCGATAATTCAGCATCTCATGAACTGTTGCCCTTTGCCCTTTATACAGACACATGCATTTTTGGCAACATTTTCTGGACGGGCATTTCTTAGGGCAAGTCTCATACATGCATCTGGTACACCGATCTTATGACGGGCATGAAACCGATTATGGTAATTGATGTTGGCTAAACGAAGAATCATTCTTGGCTGTATCCTGGATCTCATACCTCCCATAGTGACTGCTGTTATTAATCATGTACTTTCCCATTCCTGTCATCACCGAACAAGGGTGGGTGTTTTAGCTGGGCATGAAGGAATTGTTATGGAAAAGGTGGAGGTGTACCCCACAGGGAAAAATATTTGACAGCCAACACACTTAGTGTATGGACATTCCAAGTCTAGGAGATCCGCTCCTTTAAATTGGGGATAGTTTTTAATCAGGCCTTCCTCCACGTCTCATCATCCGCTGCCACTAGATCACCAATGTTAATGTGTTCCGTGCTGCTACAGCCAGTGACAAAATCCTAACAAGGGTGGTGTTTTTCGCTGGGCGTTAAATACTTGTTATGGAATAGGTTGAGGTGTACTCAACAGGGGAAAATGTTTGACAGCCAACACACTTAGTATATGGGCTTTCCAAGTCTAGGAGACCCGCTCCTTTAAATTGGGCATAGTTTTTAATCAGGCCTTCCTCCACATCTCATCATGCACCACCACTAGATCACCAGCGTTAATGTGTTCTGTGCTGCTACAGCCAGTGTCGAAATCCTAACAGGGGTGGGGGTTTTTGCTGGGGCGCAAAATACTTGATATGGAATAGATTGAGGTGTACCCCACAGGGGAAAATGTTTGACAGCCAACACACTTAGTGTATGGGCATTCCAAGTCTAGGAGACCTGCTCCTTTAAAATGGTCATATTGGAATTTTTTAATGGGACATTTTTTGTTAAGAGGTCCTCCTCCATATTTCTCCCAAAGGAGGATTGGAGTTATTGTGGTGCATATGACTTGCTAGCAGGGCAGGCCTTGCAGTCAATGCATAAGAAAATAGAATGGGAGTACAAAATGAATAATGTGAAGTGCATTGTCTTGTGCCCATCCAGTATGTGGTTTCAAAGGCTTATTGGGGTGCATATAACTTGGTAGCAGGGCAGGCCTTGCAGTCACTGCATAAGAGGGATTACAAAATGAATAATGTGGTGGATTATCCGGTGGCCATTCAGTACATAGCTTGAAAAGCTTATTGGGGTGCATGAAACTTTGGGGCAAGCCAGTCCTTGCATTCATTGCAACATTTTTTCTTGAAGCCCTCCTGGACCTCTCGTGAAAGGGGTATTGGGGTGCGATGTAATTCTTGGCAGCCCATCCACTCACTGCATAGGCAATAACAGTTTAGAAAATTAATGCCGCCTGATGCCCTGGTAAAAACAGGCTCTGTGACTTTAAGAGTCCCTCCTTCATAAATGAAACAAGATGGGTCTGCTTATGTGTCACACACCACATGGCCAGCTAGGGTTGTTAAATGTTACAATGACATTTCCCAGTAAATGCATTTGTATTGGCTGAAAGCAATGTTAAAATTGAAATACACTTCAAAAACACTACATCTGAATATAGCCCAAGTGGTGGAGGAACATTTTGGTTTGGGGTTAATTATTTTTCCTTATATACAAGTCATTAACCTGGAAAGGATGTACATTAACATATTTCCCAGCAAAATCCGTTTTGGTTTCGTTTTGGTATGTTTTTTGGTGCACCGGTAAAAATGGCATGAAACTCTGACAACATTGTTTAAAGCTGTGAACTAGAAGTCAGAAATGCTTCCAGGGACAATCCCCATAATGTCCCCGTGTCATTTGAGAAGTGTTTCCATCATTTTCAGACATTTTTAGACCTTAAAAGGACCCCCGGGGGGGATCACGGTAAAAATGCTCGGGTCTCCCGTAGACTTACATTGGGCTCGTAGTTATGTCCGAGTACCTGAATGTTCCAATTTGCTCGACTCGAGCAACGAGCACCCGAGCATTTTAGTGCTCGCTCATCACTAATCATCTTATATACACTTTTCTCTTGTTAGATCTGTCTTCTAGATGACAAATTTGGCATATCAATCACAGAAAATGTACCTGAGAGGAGGGGCACAGAGACAAAAATGTAGACAGAATAAGGACTTGAAACCCTGTGGCTACTTTTACAGTGTTCTGGCACTTTCCACTTATCCAGCACTGCCGCACACTGTCTTAAACTGTTACTGAGTAGTAACAACTATTATGATCATCTGATAAGAGTTTAAGAAAGCATGCGGCATACAGGGCATAATGGAAAAGGTAAGATTTAGAGAAAAAGGTGAGATATCAAGAGATCTCGCTATTTCACTCAATGAGGGATGTGGGATCTCACTCTACCTTTCAGGAAGCTGAAAGTTCAGACCCAACTTTTCTACAAATATGGGTCATTACAGGCACATTAGACCTTCTGCTGTGAGATTTTGGTACTGGAATATATGTAGACAGATTCTCAATCTGGGAATGACCATTGTTTTATCAAAAAAGACATAACCAGCAGCATGGTGGCTCAGTGGTTAGCACTGCAGCCTTGCAGTGCTGGGGTCCTGGGTTCAAAGCCCACCAAGGACAATATCTGCAAGGAGTTTGTATGTTCTCCCTGTGTTTATGTGGGTTTCCTCCCACATTCCAAAGACATACTGAAAGGGATTCTAGATAGTGAGCCCCATCGGAAATAATGCTGAAAATGTATGTTGGGGAGCACCAGGACTGTAGTCGTGGCTGAGATCATCAGGTCTTGTGCACCCTGGTCTCCCATCACATGAAAATAATGTCCCATTGTTAGGGTACTTGCCTCTTTACTAGCTGAGCCTTCTCTCCATTGCCTTAGATCCCCTCCAGTTGCATGTGTATAAACAGAGACACAGTCAAGGTGAAACGTAGAACTTTAATTTCTTCTGTGCACAGCCTTTTCACAGCATTTGTATAGGGTTTCAAACAGCTCACATCCACCACTTTCCCTGCACTCTTTCCTTGGTCCCTCAGTACGTGCCCGGGTCATACCGCCTCTTACAGTAATGCAGTCTCCTTCCTGTTCAGACTCACTGTGCTTAGGGGTTCCCTCATTCATTTTGCCCCAGATCTGAGGGAATCAGCCCAGGAGATGATCTGCCACATGATGGGCGACCTGCATCTCCGTACTGTACATGACCTCTTCTCTCACTTCTGCTCCACCACTGATGTACCCTGTGCTGATTCAGCTGTACTTCTGCCCACTGGGCCCTGGATGGCTGGGTCCCCCACGTATAGTGTTGAGAAACTGCTGGGTTGCTCGGGCTGTAAGTCCATCTAAGCTGTTCGGGCTCCTTAGCCCCTTCTCGCTCTATCCAAAGAACTGTTCCTGACTTACTCCCCAGCTAACTCCTCCTATGTTAACTATTTACAGGGCTACTGCTACAAACTACACTATGCCCCCTCTAGTAGCTAAACTTAGGCACTGCACTCTCCCTATGTTAACCATCGTAACATGTATATACATATATATACAGCTATACACAAAGGAAGGCTTTACAATAAGGGAGTATTTACAATAAGGAAGGGAGTGGAGTATCACACGGTCCCGATACACCCCTTACATGTATGTAAAGTGCTGTGGAACTAATGGCGCTATATAAATGAGTAAAATAAATACCCAGATTGATGATTGATACTTTTTAGGGATCACCTGTCACCAGGTCAAAAGTGTGCAGTGCAGATTTTGCTCTTATTTTGTTCCTGCTGTTTTCATGGGTATGCAGTTTTTTTAATTACCGTATATGCTAGTGTATAAGCCGACCCAAGTATAAGCCTATCCCCCTAATTTTGCCATAAAAAAAACTGGGAAAACTTATTGACTCGTGTATAAGTCGAGGGTGGTGCTGCACAAGGGTTAATGGTGGTCCAAAAAGATGCTCCATAGATAAATACCCCCATAAAATTCTGCAAAAGGGTTAATGGTGTCCCAAGTAGTTGCTCCATACATAAATACCCCCCATATCCTGCACAGGGGTTAATGGTGGCCCAAGATGCTCCATATATAAGTACCCCCCATATGATGCACAGGGGTTAATGGTGGCCCAAGATGCTCCATACATAAAATACCCCCATATGATGCACAGGGGTTAATGGTGGCCCAAAATGCTCCATACATCAATACCCCCATATGCTGCACAGGGGTTAATGGTGGCCCAAGATGCTCCATACATAAATTACCCCCCATATGATGCACAGGGGTTAATGGTGGCCCAAGATGCTCCATACATAAAATACCCCCCCCATAAGCTGCTGCCGCTGCTGCTATAAAAAAAGACATACTCACCTCTCCGTCGCTGGGGGCCAGGTGTCAGTGTAGCCGCTGGCTCAGGGCCCCGGCACTGGCTACATTTACCATTCCCGGTTAACTCGCTGTTTCCTGGATCCTGTGCAGTGACGTTAGCAGAGGGCACGCACTGACTACATCACCGCGCCTTCCGCTAAATGTCACAGCCAGAGGACGGGGGAGATAGCGATGGAACAGGGAGCGGTAAGTATTGCTCTGCTCCCCTGTCATACTCACCAGCCCCTTCCTGGCGCCCGGTCTCTAGTCTTCAGCCCCTGCTGCTTCCAGCATGATGTCAGTGTCCCAGGCTGTTCCTGCATTCAGCGGTCACGTGGTACCGCTCATTAAATATGCGCATATTCATGAGTTTAATGAGTGGTACCATGTGACCGCTGAATGCAAGAACAGCTGGGACACTGAGATCATGGGGGAAGCAGGGGGGTTGCAGGGACCGTGCCAGGAGGGGGGAGTATGGTCTCTGACAGCCCCCACTCGCCCTCCCCTGCCGACCCCTGTATATGACTCGTGTATAAGCCAAGAGGGGGACTTTCAGCCCAAAAAAATGGGCTGAAAATCTCAGCTTATACACGAGTATATACGGTAATAATCCGCTCCACAGTTCATGATGTATTGGTCTTTTTATCTGACATTCCCAAAAGGATCATGTGAGCAGTGTCTCCATTGTAAAGACCATATAAAGAAGCACTAAAAAAATGAAGCACTAAATAAAAATTAGCTTTCTGGTCCTGTGTGGCGAATAGTAACCACTTAATGACCGTCAATACACCTTTTAACTGAAGCAGTTAAGAGGCCTTATTCCTCAATGCTGCTTTTTAACAGCTCTGAGAAATAATGTAAAGTGCCCCTGAGCATCGGAAAATCTCTGGAGTGTCACGCTCGGCAGAGGGCAAGTGACAAACATGAGACAGACAAGGAAAGGGAAATGATACTTAGCTACTGCCTCTGCTGCAAAGCTCCAATCAGCAGAGGACGGCACCAGGAAACCGAACTCCATAAAAGCAGCAGATAAACCACTGACACCAGAGACCACCAAACTCCAGGCATGTCTTCATAGAAAAACTCTATTACCAACAGTCAGCTGATGTGTCATGTGACTATTTAAAGAAAGGTTGGAGTGGTCACCACCCACATCAGCTGACTAGCAACAAAGCAGTTGTCAGCAAGGAAACTGACATTAACCCTTGCTGGCCCAAAAGGAAAAAACAACATTAAATTATAGCAGAACCAGAGTTGTCATAAATCCTAAAAATGAATCGTGACATGGAGTCTCAGCTACCGTTGGTAGCTGAGAACATGGAAAACATGTTTTGGGCCAGTTTTAATAGACCCCTGTCACGTGATCTCTGTTATTCACCCAATAACGGTGATCACATCTTAAAAAAAAAATTCTCTCTCTTCTAATATGATCTAAAATATCAGAGAAGCAACAAATGGTGTCCTTAGTAGTGATGAGCAAATAGTGAAACAATCGGCACAAATAATTTCTAATATCTGTTTATTCGTACCGAATAACGAATCCAATGCAAGTCAATGGGAAAGCCGAATATTTTTCTGCTGGATCCAAAAAACAGGTCTGGGGGTATGGGAAAAAAGCTGAAATGAAGGAGAAAGAGCTAAAACTAAATGGGTACAGCATGGAGAAGATGCCTGCATGCCTTTCTTACTCACATATGGTATCTGGGAATAATGTTGTCATACTATTGCCCCAGTTTTACGGATTTATAAGAAGTACAACAAGAAAACACAAAGTGACAAATTTGCAAAAATACTCTGCAGTAAAAAATATGACAGTGATCAGCAAGTGCTGGATAACAAATACAGGGTATTTAGTCAATTTATAAGAAGACCTACCAAACCAAACTTAAATTTTGGTATAATGCATTTGGGAGAGCTCTCACTCCTATACTTGAGAAGCCCCTCCCTCTTTCCAAATTGTTAGCTAGATAGTGGAATACATTTTCCCAGTCACTTTAGAATGCCAGCTAAAACATGCCCATTTGAATTTTGGGCTTAGCCCGCCACCACCACCACGTCCACCACCATGTCGTCATGCGGCCCTTGTGTAACAATTATATGGCTACTACGGAATCTGATTGCATGGGATAATTCGAAACTGAGACCAAAGTTGATGCAAAAAAGTATATTAACAAGAGAAACAAAACTAACAGAGCACTTCCTGCAATAGTAGCGAAAACAGCACAATATAGAATGATGCAAGTAAAGCAAAACTAACAGAGCACTTACTGCAACTGTATCAAATGCATGGCACAATATGTAAATGTCCAGTGTAACTGAAGAGCGGGGTGCGACCGCCAATACGGACCACTCCAACAGCAATATGACACAGGTGTGCAAAAGGTACTAAACGTGGGAGTCCAGCAGTAAGTATGAGAGTAAGCACACTGCATTTAATAAGGAAGTCCAGCTATATTATGAACTAGCTGAAGAGCCCGGGACTGCCCGGGCATAGTAACTAAATGTGGTTAGTTATAGCATATTATAATTATCCTCCATCCCATAGTCCCGTGCCCATATACCCATCATACATATCCACAATCCCATAGGCCCGTGCCCATATACCAATCATACATATCCTCGATCCCATAGTCAAGTGCCCATATACCCATCACACATCCACCATCCCATAGTCCCATGCCCATATACCCATCACACATCCTCCATCCCATAGTCCCATGCCCATATACCCATCATACATATTCGCCATCCCATAGTCGAGTGCCCATATACCCATCATTCATCCTTCATCTCATAGTCCCATGCCCATATACCCATCATACATATCCTCCATCACATAGTCCCGTGCCCATATACCCATCATACATATCCGCCATCCCATAGTCCCGTGCCCATATACCCATCATACATATCCTTCATCCCATAGTCCAGTGCCTATATACCCATCACACATCCTCCATCCCATAGTCAACCATTATGACATCATAATGAGTGGCGGGGCTTGCAACCTATGATGACATCAGCGTCGCCATGGAAACCATTATGACATCATAATGAGGGGCGGGGCTTGATACACACACTTTTTCCCCATTAAGTAGATAGGGGAAAATTGTTTGGTGAATTGAAACGCGCGGGGTTAAAATTTTGCCTCACAACATAGCCTAGGATGCTCTCGGGGTCCAGACGTGTGAATGTGCCAAATTTTGTGGCTGTAGCTGCGACGGTGCGGATGCCTATCCCGGACATACACACATACACACATACACACATACACACTTTGAGCTTTATATATTAGATGAGCAAGCACACAGCACTAAACCGAAGAAGTCCAGCAATCATACAATCATATGGGTGGAAATGCACACGGCACTTAAATGTAGAAGACCAGCATTATACAGGAGTGGCATTAACAGGAGGTCACTATATGTATCTTTTTGGGCTGAAAGTCCCACACAAGTCCAGCACTGCAGCCCAACAAACACAGGCCTAGAGGAGATGTCGATGTCAGGATTCTTTACAGGCCACAGCAGATCCAGAGGTGAATAGTTCCACACTAGAAGTCCAAACAGTAGTTAAACACAGACAGCATCAGGGAGATGCACAGAGGACTGTAGGCAGCATAACGTGGAGAGGCAGAGCACTGAATAACGAGCAGCAGCAGTAGGGAGTCCACCAGTAGACAGGCAGGAGCTCAGGAGCCAACAGCAACAAAATACTCAGGCAACGAGGAACACAAGGCCCAGACTTAAATAATCATAACAGACAGGAAGTTCCATGACAAGGCGAGATACAAGACTCTATCTTGGATAAGGGCGAACAGGCACAAAGGAAAGTCCGAAATCCTTACATTACTCCCACCTCAGAAGAGGCCTCAGGACGATCCAAAACCAGGTTTTTCAGGATATCTTTGATGGAACAGAGTAATGTTTTGAGGAGCACAGATATTACTCACTGGCTCCCGAGAGTTCTACTCAGATGGATATCCTTGCCACTTGATGAGCTATTGTAGCTGATTCCCGCAGATTCTAGAGTCCTGAATCTTCTCTACAACAAATTGTTCTTGTCTGTCCACCAACACAGGCTGAGGAGGAGGAGTAATATGACCCTGAAAATTATTTGGAGACACTGGTTTTAATAGGGAGACAAGAAACACAGGATGTACCTTCAAGGTCCTTGGTAACTTCAGACGACAGGCAACGGAACTAACGATAAAAGAGATCTTGAACATGCCAATTAATTTTTGTTCCAGTTTCTGTGATAGAATGTTCAATCTCAAGTTTTTGTGGATAACTACACTGAGTGTCATACCTTGAATATAGGTGCAGTCCTCTGAAACCAATTGGCAGATCTTTTATATTTCTCCTGTGCAGTAGATAGCAACTCCTTCAGGGTTTCCAGATTCTGTCTCATTGTTGCCAACCTCTCATGAACTGTAGGCACCAGTGCATCGATCGAGGTACTTGGAAGAATACTGGGATGATAACCCAGGTTGGCAAAGAAGGGTGTTACCTTAGTAGATGAACTATGAGAGTTGTAACAAAATTCTGCTAGCGGAAGCATCTCTAAACAGTCTTCCTGCGAATGGCTGATATAGCATGGAAGATACTGTTACAGAGTCTGATTAGTCCACTCTATCTGCCCATTAGTCAGAGGATGATACGCAGAAGACAGACAAACATTAATATCAAGTACAGAACAGAATCCCTTCCAGAACCTGGATGTAAACTGCACTCCCTGATCCAAGATGATTTCGTCCAGAATTCCATGCAGCCGCTCCTTGGATGAGGGTAGAAGGGATGAATTGGGCAGCCTTAGTAAGGCGATCTATTACCACCAGAATAGAATTCTTTCCCCCAGAGGTGGGCAATTCTACTATAAAGTCCATAGAAATAAACACCCAAGGGCGAGAGGGGTTGGGTAGTGGTTGTAGCAATCCAGAAGGAGGAGGAGTATGAGGAGTCTTAAAGCGTGCACATACCTCACAAGAGAGAACGCATCTCTTCACGCCTTTCAGACAGGTAAGCCACCAAACGAAATGGCTCAGGAACTCCTGTGTCTTCTGTACCCCCGATAACCAGCCAACTTGGAGTCATGGACAAACTTGAGGACCTCCGGAGCGAGAAATGGGTCTGCGTCATAGGCCTCCTTAATGGTCTTCCATAAGTCCATATTCTGAATGACTCCGACAAAGTTGGCATAAGACAAGATGGTCTTAGACGGGGTCCCAGGTATGGAATCTGTGGCATGAATTCGGGACAAAGCATCCATTTTCCCATTACGTGAACCTGGGTGGTACGAAATGACAAAATTAAAATGGTTCAAAAATAGACTCCAATGAGCCTGCCGTGGAGAAAGATATCTAGCAGATCTAAGACATTCCAGATTGTGATGATCCATGAGCACAATATCTTGTTGTGCTGCCCCCTGCAGATGGTGCCTCCATTCCTTAAGTGCAGCGATAATGGCTAGAAGCTCTTTATCTCCCACATCATAGTTCTTCTCTGCAGCGGAAAGTCTGCGAGAAAGAAAAGCACATGAATGTAATAGACCCTTCTCTACTGTTCTCTGTGAAAGGATGGCCCCCAGAACACAGTCCGAAGTGTCCACTTCCACGATGAAAGAATGTGCTGGGTTAGGGTCAGTACAGGTGCAGAAGTAAACTGGGACTTCAGATAATCAAAAGCTTCCTGAGCCTTTGAGGACCACAAGAAAGCCTTTTCCTTCTTAGCTAGCTGTGTAATAGGTCGAACAATTTCAGAGAATTTACGAATAAATCATCTATAAATGTTTGAGAATATGATGACCTAATGTTATCAAATTCTGTGTTGAACCTGTGGGTTCAAAATGTTCACTAGACCCCTGGATAAAATCCTTAATTTAGTTTCCAAAATGTGGTTAGTTATGAGGGTTTCCAATGTTTTTAGGGGTCCTGCAAATGGGATATGATGCCCTACATCTTTCAGCCAAATTTGTGTTCCGAAATTCAAATATTAGTCCTGTTGTTCGTCCAAACAGAACTTTTTGACTACATGTGGGGTATCACTGCACTCATAAGAAAGTGGGTAACAAACTGTGGGGTCCACTTTTTGGTGTTACCTCTTGCAAAAGTGAGAAGTTTGGGGCTATAGCAAGATTTTTGTGAAAATTTTTTCAATGTGACTACCTAATGTTTTTAAATTCTGTGTAGTACCTGTGGTTCCAAAACACTCACTATACCCCTGGATAAAATCAGTAAAGGGGTGTAGTTTCCAAATTTGGTCAATTGTGGGGGATTTCTGCTGTTTAGGTAACTCAGGGGCCATGTGAACATTGGGCCCACCATCTCTTTCAGCCAAATGTGTGTTCAAAATTCAAATATTGCTTCTTCTTCTTTGAACTCTGCCATTTGTCCAAACAAAAGTTTTTTTTGCTAAATAGCCAAACTGTGTATATAATATTTGATGGATTAATGTTGAACAGTGCACCCCATCTATTAAATTTGACATTGCTCTTATTATTTTAATTATGGATACATGAAATCCAACCTCGAATCTTAAGGGACAATGATTGGGATTCCATCTGATTTAATTCTATTCATCTCTGAGTTTAATATCTAATCGGGATCTAGTGGGTCACAGTGGTGATTATCACATAACAACACTACGAACTGTGATTCAATATACATCTTTAATTAGATGTATCATAATTCTTTTATAGAACAAAATATATATTAATCAGAGTATATACTAATAAAAGTTACATTTTATTCAAATTCCCCTTTCCACTTCCCTTTGACTATCTAATAATTTCCAGTGGTGTCCACCTATGTGAATAATGCCTAATGAGATTTGACTTCTTTTCAGTGAACTTTTTGACTACATGTGGAGTATGTCGCACTCATAAGAAAGTGGGTAACAAACTGTGGGATCCACTTTTTGGTGTTACCTCTTGCAAAAGTGGGTGGGAAATTTGATGCTAAAGCAAGATTTTGTTGAAAAAAATGAACTTTTTCAATTTGACGACCTTATGTTATCATATTCTGTGTCGTATCTGTTGGTTCAAAATGCTAACTATACCCCTGGATAAAATCTTTTAGGGGTCAGTTGTGGGGAGTTTCTGCTTTTTAGGCACCTTAGAGGCGCTACAAATGCAACATGGTGCCTGCCATCTCTTTCAGCCAAATTTGTGTTCTAAAATTCAAATATTGCTCCTTCGGCTCTGAGCCCTGTTGTTTGTCCAAGCAGATCTTTTTGACTACATGTAGGGCATCATTGCACATGTAAGAAAGTGGAAAATAAACTGTGGGGTCCACTTTTTAGTGTTTCCTCTTGCAAAAGTGAGAAATTTGGAGCTTTGTTTTTTTTTTCATTCCACTTTGCATTAATTCCTGTGTAGCACCTGAAGGGTTAATAAACTTCTTGAGTGTGGTTTTGGGGACTTTGAGGGGTGCAGTTTTTAGAAACAAATAGAGTCACTTTTGGGTATTTTCTGTCATATGGGCCACGTAACATCACTTCAAATGAAACGTAATCCCTAAAAAAATGGTTTTGTTAATTTTGTTGGAAAAATCAGAAATCACTGCTCAACTTTCAAGCCTTCTAACTTCCTGACAAAAAAATGTTTAAAAATTGTGCTAATATAAAGTAGACATGTGGGAAATGTTATTAATTAACTATTTTGTGTGGCATAACTCTCTAGTTTAAGTGCATAAAAGCTAAGATTTTGGAAGTTGCTAAATTTTCAACATTTTTGCCAAATTTCATTTTTTTCACAAATAAACGCAAGTCATAGCAAATAAATTTTACCACTCTCAGGAAGTACAATACATCACAAAAAAAATAATTTCAGAACTGGTGCAATCTATTGAAACGTTCCAGAGTTATTAGCACATAAACTTACACTGGTCAGATTTCAAAAATATAGCCCAGGTATTAAGGTCAAAATTGGCTCAGTCACTAAGGGTTGAAAAAAAACAATAATTATAAGAGCAGTGGCAGTAAGACAAGTGCAAAAACTGGCCACTTTTGACCTTGTAACAAGTCCACTCTAAATATCGAAAGAGAGTAAATGAGGGTCTTTGATGACCTTATCCACGACAAACACCTTACTATTGAAGTTGTTGATAAATTTGTCATCATTGATACAGTCACCTAGTTCCATGACATACTATGGCAACTATAAAGTAGATATGACAGGCTCAAACCCCAACTTAGGTGCTCTGGGAAAAAACAAGACTAAAGTATAGGAGTAACCCCGGCACACTAATAACATGAAAGTAAAGTCTTCTCAACGACAGTCTTTAATTGTTGTGATTTTATTGATTGTGAAAAAAAAGTGTGGTGTTACAATCCAAAAAAGGGTGGTGTTACAATCCAACGTTTCAGCTCTACATCTCGAGCTTTCATCAGGGATATGACTAGATCCTTGGTTTTGAGGTGTGTGTATAAGTGGTATAGGTTTGCCTTTTTAATCCAGCTGCTGGAACGGTACCTATAGTAACCACGATGTGTAGGGTCAGCACGTGACTCCCGTCCTTGTGTCCTAAATCTAGTCAGGTGTGGAGGAGGCCGGCCTCCTCCACACCTGACTAGATTTAGGACACAAGGACGGGAGTCACGTGCTGACCCTACACATCGCGGTTACTATAGGTACCGTTCCAGCAGCTGGATTACAAAGGCAAACCTATACCACTTATACACACACCTCAAAACCAAGGATCTAGTCATATCCCTGATGAAAGCTCGAGATGTAGAGCTGAAACGTTGGATTGTAACACCACCCTTTTTTGGATTGTAACACCACCCTTTTTTTTCACAATCAATAAAATCACAACAATTAAAGACTGTCGTTGAGAAGACTTTACTTTCATGTTATTAGTGTGCCGGGGTTACTCCTATACTTTATACTATGGCAACTATGTGACATTTCTGAGTATAAAAATATACTTCCTGTTGTGCATCGACAATGCTAAGCATAAACAATTATTGATAACACAGGTCAACGAAAAAAAATTTTTTTTCTGGTGTCCAAAAAATTTTAATGAATTTGGGGTATTTTTGGGGTGCTGATTCTGAATATGTCATCAGTTTTGCCAGATTGGCTCAAGTTTTTGAGATTTTTGGTATCTTATTTATAGCACTTGTTGGTAAATGCGACGCATCATCTCATTAATTTCTTTGGATTAGTACTTGAACTGAGCAGTTCTCAATATAGTTTTGTGTTAATTAGTGTTCTAAAAGTTTGTTCATAGCTTGATTTTTGCACTAACTTTATGTTGTTGTCTGTTTTCCAGTGAAAAGCATGAACTCATCATGAAGAAGTTGTCTTAACGATCCAGACTCATTCTGTTACATTTGTGGTGAATATACACTGCCAAAACATAGAAGAAACATAACACACTTCGTAAAAAAAGTGTATTTTGCCTATTTTGGGGTTATGCTTGGGGACCAAGACAAGTTTTGGGCACCACACATAGTGTGCAAAGCATGTATCGAATTATTACGAAAATGGAGCAAAGGACAAAGAAAAAGCTTCAAATTTGGTGTTCCAATGGTGTGGAGAGAGCCAAAAAATCATCATGATGACTGTTATTTATGGTAAACACAGGTACAGGCACATCTTCACAATGAGGGACAGGCCTTCTTGCAGATTCCATGTTACTCCCATTTTCGTTTCTTATGCTTATTGAATCCTTGCACTTGCACTGCACAGAAATAACAGTCATCATGATGATTTTTTGGCTCTCTCCACACCATTGGAACACCAAATTTGAAGCTTTTTCTTTGTCCTTTGCTCCATTTTCGTAATAATTCGATACATGCTTTGCACACTATGTGTGGTGCCCAAAACTTGTCTTGGTCCCCAAGCATAACCCCAAAATAGGCAAAATACACTTTTTTTACGAAGTGTGTTATGTTTCTTCTATGTTTTGGCAGTGTATATTCACCACAAATGTAACAGAATGAGTCTGGATCGTTAAGACAACTTCTTCATGATGAGTTCATGCTTTTCACTGGAAAACAGACAACAACATAAAGTTAGTGCAAAAATCAAGCTATGAACAAACTTTTAGAACACTAATTAACACAAAACTATATTGAGAACTGCTCAGTTCAAGTACTAATCCAAAGAAATTAATGAGATGATGCGTCGCATTTACCAACAAGTGCTATAAATAAGATACCAAAAATCTCAAAAACTTGAGCCAATCTGGCAAAACTGATGACATATTCAGAATCAGCACCCCAAAAATACCCTAAATTCGATGAAATATCTTTGGCACCAAAAATGCTGTTGACCAGTGTAATTAATGTGAAGCCTGTCATTGCAGGTAATATATCTTCATATGCATAAGACATGGCTGATGTTTTGAAAAAATAAAAAATAAAGATCTTGATTTATGGAAACTGAAAAACTATATTGGTATCTTTAAGAGCAATTTTTATAAGAATATTTGCTGCAATACTAAAGTACTGAATTCGTCACATTTCTTTCCTGAATACTGGAAATTTATTTTACCACATCTAGAAATTACCCTGATATGTAATCAGGGGCTAACTGACAAACATTTTTCTTATGGTAAAATGTTGGCAGCGGATTATTCAGGATACTCTCCAAGCATGTGACAACAGAGCTTCTTTATTCAGGAACAAACAGGAACAATAGATCAGGAATAAATAATTTGCGTGTCTCTATCTGTGCAGCATCTACAACAGGCTGCTTCTCTCATATACAGACACAGGAAAAACAGAAAAAACAGTCTCATGCTGTCCCTGTGTGAGCCTCTGGGAGTTTTTTTTTGCTCTAATTTTATAAACAGCATACAAATCTAGCAACTAAACACTCAGACAGGAATGGAGTTGTTGCACCAAACATATTCCAATACCCCCACTCAACTACTACTTATCCTGTTAGTCCCATTGCGGTTCTGAAATCCACAAACTTGGCTTTTAATAATGGCTTTGTCATACCATCAGCTCATCAGCTATCATCTTGTCAGGCTCACAATAAACAAACTCGAGTACACCATGTTCCACTAAGCCATGTACTGTAAGAGGTGATATTTTACATCAATGTGCTTAGTCCTTGCATTAATTTTCTCACTGCTGGCAAGTTTAATGCATCCTTGGTTGTCCTCATAGATAACTGTTGGTTGAGCTATTGGCTTGCCTAAATCTTCCAAAAGATGTTTCAATCAAATTACTTCTTGACTTGCATAAGCAGTGTTAGGGTTTGCGGATCATGCCAAATGTAAATTATGAGAAGGTGTGATCGCAACCTGGGGTCCACGGTGCGGTGATGGAAAAACCGCAGCTAGGAAACAATGGCGGAGCACAGCTGCGAGTAAGCACCGTAAACACACTGAGTTAAACGTGGCTCGGTGTGAGCAGAGTGCAAAGCACCTGACTCTGTTACTCCACAGAGCAGTACGACAACTGAGAGCACTAGCATAGTAGAAATTAAGCTAGTGGGGTCCCTATAGCTCACCCCCCCACTACGCTGGTGATTGAACCTGCTCTGTTACATGGTGGCTTTTGAGCCTGCATCTGAGGATGCCCGGTGCAGATGTTAAGTTCAAGTGGGAGTTCCCACCCTACACTGCCTGTCTAGAAATGCACTCGTAGTGCTATTAGCGGCACACGTGTATACAGGGTGGTAACTGACCCACCAAAACACAGCAATTATGAATGATCTTAGGGCACCGACGGGCGCGCCAAAGATCTTTTTATAGACTGTGCCAATCAGACAAGACCTTGCTCGCGGGACAATCCAGAGCTGACACAGGACCTGAGCAGCTGACGACCAACCACCAATGAGAGGTCACCACCTCACAAGCATGCTCATTAGAGTGAATCCTAGACTTAGTCTCAGGATTGACTGCCTGCCACTGTCTATTGTCAGTTACCATAGCTGAACCTGGAGAGGCAGCAGAAACCATGTGCAGAGCCAGAGTCTGAGCAAAAGCCAAGACGTCTTTGCTGAGCAGCAGCTACTGCGGTTGAGATTGAATGGGAGACTGCAGGAGAAGATAAGGCTTGGGATCCATCCTGTGCAGAGGAAGAATCCCAGCACCAACAAGCAGCAGACATATATTCTGCTTCTGTACAAGATAATGCAACTGACACTAGTTTTCTGCTGGACCAAGAATTTGAATTTTCTCCTAACTTGAACAAGTAACCACTTGTTGATTTCCGATCACTTGAATCTCCAGCCCAATCTTCATTTACATAACCTCTGAGAGTGAGATCTCCTGATGCAGATATCTTAAGATTTAGCCTTTGAGCTTCTTTAATATATTGAAGAATTCTCTTAATTGCATTCCAGTCTCTTTGGTGTGGCTTGCTTACATGTTGGCAGAGAATTCCAACTGTGGCTGTGATATCCAGACTAGTTGTGGTTGCTATGTACAGAAGGGCCCCCACTGCTTGTCTGTAACTCTCATTGCTGGGTAGAAGATCTTCTTCTCCTTCCAACTTTAAGTAGGATGGATCCTTTGGTGCTGACGCACCTTTGGCTTCTGACATTCCAAACTGGTTTAGTATTGCGGAAATTTTAGAACTTTGGTTGAGAAGAAAACGCTCATCTTCCTCTCTCTGGATTTGGATTCCCTAATATGTCACATTTCCAAGGTCCTTAGTCTCAAAGTGCTGGTTGAGAATTTCACTTAGCTTTGCAATTTCCTTTTCATCTAGATGACACATGATTATATCGTCTACATATAGGAGAACATACATCCATTCCTTCGCTACATTTTTAGTTTACAAACGTGGAGCAGGTTGAGATCTTTTAAAACCTTCATCAATCAAAAGTTTGTTTATTTTCGAGTTCAAAGCTCTTGCCGACTGCTTAAGTCCATAGAGAGATTTTTGCATTTTTCAGACAAGGTGCTGTTTATCCTTTTTAATATATCCCTCGGGTTGGCTCATGTACAACTCTTCTTCAATGTCACCATGTAGGAAGGCTGTTTTGATATTAAAATGTCTCACTGTCATCTGTTGAACTGCAGCATTTGGACATTAAAGTTCTGAATGAGGTTTGCTTCGCAACTGGAGACAATGTAGCATCATAATCTTCACCATACTTTTGCGAGTACCCTTTTGTGACTAATCTTGCCTTAAAACGGTGAACTTTACCTTCTGAGTCATATTTGTTTTTGAAGACCCACTTACATCTGATAGATCTTTTTCCTTGTGGTAGCTCAGTAAGCTCCCATGTCTGGAGTTGATGAAGGGACACCATCTCCTGATTATTGGCATTTATCCACTTCTGCTTCTCGTGGACAGGCAGTTTTTGCATATCTTGCCATGACTGAGGCTCTGGTTCAGGAAGTGTACTGACCATATAAGAAAGGCGTCTACCTGGGATACCTTTGTTTGGCCTTTCTGATCTCCTGACTGGAGGTTGACTTAACTCTTCTTTGTCTTCTTTGGTGGCTTCAGAGCTTATCCACACTTCAGTGTTTTCTTTTTCGGCATCTGGGTTTGGTGATTGAGATTCTTGTTCTTGCTTCTTAGGTAGAATAACTGGAGTAACTTCATGGAATTTGAGCGATACAGAGTTTTCATCAATCACTCTCTGCTGATTAATACTGTGTTGGTCACTGGGTGCAGGATTCTGTATCCCTTTTGAGTTTCGCTATAACCCACCAGGAATCTTTGCTTTGAATGTGATTCTCACTTGGAACATTTTTCTTTGGGAACATACTTAAACATTTTACTTCCAAATATCCTGAGGTGCTTCAGGTTAGGCTTCTCAGTTCCATAGCTCATATGGAATTTTATTTGTGGCTTTACAAGGCACTCTGTTTTGAAGATAGCAAGCTGTCATGATGGCTTCTCCCCATTACGTTGTAGGTAGATTTGCATGAAACAACATACTTCTTCCACTTTCACAGAGTAAGATTCTTTCTCTGCAATACCATTTTGTTCTAGGTTGTATAGAATGGTAGTCTGTAACATAATTCCATCCTTTTTCAAAATGGTTTGCACCTCACCACTTGTATATTTGGTTCCATTATCTGCTCGCAGGACTTTTGGCATTCTTCCAAATTTGTTAAACAATACAGCAAGATATTCTTCAAGTTTCTGTGGAACTTCATTCATACTGTGAAGCAGGTAGGTGACTGTATAACTGGATTAGTCATCAATAAATGTGAGAAAATATCTCTTCTTGCTGGGAGTTTGAACACTCATTGGAACGCATACATCTGTATGTATCAGATCCAGTGGCTGTGCAGATCTAGTGGTGCTTATTTTAGGAAATGATTTTCTGGACATTTTCCCTTTAAGGCAGCTAGTGCACTTCATCATTTGAATACACCGGTTGATTTCAATACCACTAAACAGCAATAGCACAAAAAGAGGACTTGAAAATCCTCCAAAAATTCAAAAATACAGCAAAAAAGGCAGAGATGCTTACCCGCCAAGGCCTCCAAACAATTGCACTATCAGGATGCAGTGGATCCATATAGTTAAGATGGCAGCAACACAGGTGCAAAACTCCCGATGAGACAGCCGCTCACATCCTACCAATCCATGGAGGGGATGGCTGCTCGGTATATAAATGCACAATGAAAACTTATATGTGGCGCTGTTCACACTGTGGCAATGCACAGCATCCAGGTTAACAGCATATTAGTTACGCCTTTCTATTAGATCAGGCGGGCTGCCCAGCATTATCAAGATACATCCCATGTGAACAGGCACCACAGTTTACAAAACCAAATGGGCCCAACTGCACCCCGAATAAATAAGTGCAAAAAAACACTTAAAAAATGTGAGGTATTAGTTGATATTTCTTCCAAAATATGTAAGCTCGTAATCCTCGTCACAGGTCCCCACGTTTACGAGTCTCTAACACTAAACAGCAATAGCACAAAAACAGGACTTGAAAATCCTCCAAAAATTAAAAAATACAGCAAAAAGGCAGAGATGCTTACCTGCCAAGGCCTCCAAACAAATGCACTATCAGGATGCAGTGGACCCATATAGTTAAGATGGCGGCAACACAGGTGCAAATATACCGATGAGACAGCCGCTCACATCCTACCAATCTATGGAGGGAGCGGCTGCTTGGTATATAAATGCACAATGAAAACTTAAGGTCATTAAGGTCAGTGAAGAAATCCTTGCTATGACTACTTGCACCAGAATCTATACACCATCTATGCTTTGCAGATGGGCTTGTACTGGCATTAAATGCAGTTTCAACACATGCAGAATCTTCCTTTACAGCTGTTTTATCCCTTTGATGACTGTTCTGCTTTTTAAGCTGACTTATTCTTGCTTTCCAAATTCTGCAGTCTGCTTTAAGGTGGCCAGGTATTTTATAGACAAAACGTTCACAAATTTCTCTTAGATTGCTCTAATTGCTCTAATATTTAGGGAAATCCTTTGTCTTTAAGGCTGTTTTAGGTCTGGATTCATTACTGCTGATTACATGCTGCCTTTTTCACTTGAATTCATCTACAAGTTTGCCTTTAACATACTCTAATGTCAGCTCATCATCTGGCTGTGCATCTAGTGCAGTCATGCGTGTGTCATAACTTTCCGAAAGACCACTTAATAGAAGTGCAGCAACATGATAATCTTTAGTTTCTTCTCCAATACCCCTGAGACTCTCCACAATCTCTAGGGTGTTTCTTATGTAGTCCTGCATATTCTGTACATCACTTAGCTTAGACTGATAGAGCTTTCTCATGAGATAAAGCTTATTGTTGAGATTTGATCTTTCCAGCACTTTCTGTAACTCATCCCACATCTCCTTTGCAGTTGCACACTTGCATATATGCTCAATATGAATATCATCTACACTGAGGGAGATTGTGCTTTGTGCTTACAAATCCTTCTCTAGCCAATCATCTGGTAATGTATGAGGCACTTGTTCCTGAGTATAATTCCACATACATTCTCTTATGAGCAGCATCTTCACCTTGAATTTCCAGGACTGGTAGTTCTGGTTAGTGAGACTTGGCACTGAGAACTTGACAGGATTTCTGCTGGTCGACATCTTCTCTTGCTCTGTGCTGCTTTTGCTTTGGGCTTTTGTTGCTGTGTTACTCTGGGGTTCTGTGTCACTCTGGGCCCATAACCTGTTGGCAGCGGATTATACAGGATACTCACCAAGTGTGTGACAACAGAGCTTCTTTATTCAGGAACAAACAGGGACAATATGTTTAACAGATGATGAATAAATCATTTGTGTGTCTCTATCTGTGCATCATCTACATCAGGCTGCTACTCTCATACACAGACACAGGAAAAACAGGAAATAACGTCACATGCTCGCACTGTGTAAGCCTCTGGGAGTTTGTTTTTGTTCTAACTTTGTAAACAGCATGCAAATCTTGCAATTAAACACTCAGACAGGAATGGAGTTGAGCACCAAACATATTCCAACATAAACTATGACCCATCAGTAGCAGCTAGAGATGATCAAATGATTGGCAGATAATCAACTTCAAGGTGATCTTCCTGAAATTTATACATCCCCATGAACAGATAGAAAATAGAAGTGGTAGTTTGATTCAACTGAGGCATGGAGTTGCTATTGTTGCATAGTCAGTGTGACTGTGAATTCCTTGACCTGTGACATACTGTAGTAACAGCACAGCACCTTAAGAAAAAGCATTTTTGTTCAAAGAAGCATTCCCAAGCTTTCTTTCAATTAAATATGTGCCTGCAGTGTAGAGTGAGTGTAATAATACAGTCACATTACTTCACTTTCTCAGGAATTCAAAGCTATTCTGCTCCACTTTTAAGTGATACAATCTATCTTTAGACTCTCTGAGCTCAATGTGACCCGAAAGTGGCTCTTAAAATGTAAGCCTCAGAATAGAGATAGGCAAACTCGAAAAGTAAAGTTCGACGTTCGTACCGAACACCTACTGTTCGGGCATGGACACCAAACATGGACTTCACCAGGAAGTCCGTGTTACTGCTCAGGTTCGGCCTCCTGAACACCGGGTATTTGTTGCGCTGGTATGTGTATAACAGTGTGGCAAACACTGTTTCTGATTGCGGTAAAATCATTATCGCCAGTCAGACAGCCGCGGTTCCCACCCTGTTAAATTTAAACTGTTTACCTCCAGCCTCTGGCATTGGCTGATGGGACTACTGCTCCCAGCAGCCTACGCCTGCTGCTGCTAAATCAGTGAGAGCAGACCCTGCTGATGGGAGCATTCATCAGCCAGCGCTTGCACTCTAAATAAATAACTAATTTTTTTTAAAAATATGGCTTTGGTTCCATTTTTTTTGATAGCTAGCCAGGCAAAACTGACAGCTGAAGGCTACATTCCTCACCTGTCAACATTAGCAAGGCTGGTTATCAAGAATAGAGGGGTCACCATCTGTTTTTTTTAATTATTTAAATAAATAATTTAAAAAACAGCGTGGGGTCCCCCCCATTTTTAACAACCAGCCTTGCTAAAGCAGGCAGCTGGGGGTTGGTATTCTCAGGCTGATATTGGACCCGCTCAGCCTAAAAAGAGCAGCCCACAGCCACCCAGAAAAGGCACATCTATTTGATTCATGAATTCTGGCGCTTTGCATGGCTCTTTCCACTTGGCAAGTGGGGTTCATATTAGTGGGGTTGATGTAACCTTTGTATTGTTTACAAATCCTGTTATTATATTGTAAATAAACACACAGCCAGAATAAAATATTTTGTTTCATACAAAAACAAAACACACTTTTCTTTCTTTATTTAAAAATAACAAACACAGTTATACTCACCTAACACCCATTCCATTGAATCCCTTGACTACTGTAATAAAACAAAAATAATAAACAATAAACTTGTCCGACGTTCTGTCCCAGCTGTGCAACTCCAGCTCCTTCCGCCTTTCTTCAGGTGACGACGCGTACACCATATCATCGCCTTCGTGCCTTCATGGCATGTAATTGCAGCCAAGACACCAGAGCTGCACATGCAGGGGATCATCAGTGAGGTAAGAAGGAAAAAGTTTATTTCTTCTTTATAAAATGAATTAAATGGGTGAGGAGGACCATAAAAGATGGAGGGGGAGGTAGGAGGGGGGACCACAAATGATGAAGGGAGGAGGATGGGGGACTGCAAATGATGAAGGGAGGGGGACTGAAAAATGATTAAGGGAGTGGGATGGGGGACTGAAAATGATGAAGGGAGGGGGACTGCAAATGATTGAGGATAGAAGTAAGGAAATGATGTATTGAATATGTTGGATAGCAGTTGATAATGAATAGAGGGTGGGAGAGAAGAAGACATGACATCATGAATTAGGGCAAAAGGGGCATATAAATATAATCAATTGGGGAGGAGGAGGTACAGAGTGGAGGGCTTGAGGATTCAGTGACTGGTATTGAACTGAAGGAAAGAGTACAGGTGCTAATTAATTTATATATTTATTGGGTGGAGAAAGTGGGGGCACAGTGGTGGATTACAATTTATATTTGGAATGGTGGGTTGCATAATAACTAATTATGTGTTAATGTTGGGTGCACGTCTGTATTCAGTTGCGTAGTATAGAACAAAGGGAAAAAGTGTGGAATGTGTTCTGTAAGCGGGGCTCTAGATAACTGTGATATTTTATGCAGAGAAGAGTCCTGGCTGGAAGAAGTGATGCAAGAAAAAGAAATAGCAAAGATGAATGACTTCAACTAGAGACGTCACTGTATTAACTGAATACTTATACTCTACACTGAAAACTATATCCAGAGCTCCGGTGTATAATGTCACTGCTGATCACTGTATTACATGTACACTATACACTATATGCAGAGCCTCTGTGTATAATCGCACTTAGTATTCTGTTTTGTTTTTTGTTTTTTTCATTAATGATTAGTATTGTAGTATTCAGTCACTATGTGGTCTGGTCATGGTGTGGCGGTATTTGTTCCTTGTATGTGGTATTATTCGGTCACTATGTGGTAGAAATATGTGGTCTGGTCATGGTTTGGTAGTATTTGTCACTTATGTGGTATTATTTGGTCACTATATTGTGGTAATATGTGGTCTGGTCATGGTGTGACAGTACTTCTCCCTTGTATGCCCAAGGTGTGATGGTATTTATTCCTAGTATGTGGTATTACTGATCATTTTTAAAAATGTGTGTGACACATTCTCTTAAAGAAAAATAAATAAAAATATACTGCAAAAGATTGTTGGGTATTTTGTTGTGAATTCTCTTTCTGGTCTCCCTCTGGTTATTACTGAAGGTAGTGGAGCTGGTCAGATTGACAGAGGGGTTGAGAGTTCTCTTTTTGGGCTCCCTCTAGTGGTTACCAGAGGTAGAGGAGCTGATCTGATTGACAGAGGCTGGCCACCTGATAATGAGGATGACGATTGGAGATCTGGGGTTTCAGATTGGGATTTAAGACAGCTGACTCCCTCTATCCCTGCTGGTGATTTTCTTCCTGTGCCTTCTGAGGTCTGATGTCTCCTGCTCTGACCCTGCATGGTTCAGCTAAGTGGTTCATTTGCTATTCTGTTTGCATTTGATCTGGTTTTGTCTATCTCTGCTTTGTGCGGGCCAGCCACCTCCGGCTGGGGCTGGGCTGAATCACCTCCCATATGTTACTGCTTGTGCCAGTTTGTTTTGTCCCCTGTTATATTGGTCTCTTTTTGCTTTGCTTTCAGAATATACCAGAGTGCTGATATAGTGGGGGTGAAGTCGTGCGACTTCAGTGTTTTTTGTGCATCAGATGTGTTGGACTTTTTGCAGGGTTTTTTGCGTGAATGCAGACAGTGTCTTTCCTTTCCTGTCCTGTCTAATCAGTGTGGGCCCCATCATTTGCTCAGTCTATTTTCCTGCCTGCGTTTGTGTTATCATCTTGTCTCACCGACAATATATGTTTGGGGGCTATCTATTTCTTTGGGGTCTGCTCCAGGGCAATTAGATTTCCCCTTTCTTGCTTTAGGCTTAGTTAGCTCTCCGGCTGTGCCGAGGCATCTAGGATCATCGTAGGTATGCTCCACGGCTACTGCTAGTTGTGTGGAAAGGATCAGGGGTCTGCAATCCGCTTAGTTACCAACCTCTCTGGTTTTCTGTGGCTTAGCCTGGGCCTGTTATCCTCCTCGGTGACCCATTCATAACAGTGTTTTCAAGAAATGTTTGATAGATTACAGCAGAGTACAGTGTGGCCAAAAGAGTTTACCATGTTGTGGTGGCAGCTTAAAAAATCTTTTGGCTAAAACAAAAGCTGCTGGCTATGTATAGTGGGTACAGAAAGTATTCAAACCCCTTTAAATTTTTCACTCTTTGTTTCATTGCAGCCATTTGGTAAATTAAAAAAAAGTTCATTATTTTTCTTATTAATGTACACTCTGCACCCCATCTTGACTGAAAAAAAAGAAATGTAGAAATTTTTCCAAATTTATTTAAAAGAAAAATGAAATATCACATGGTCATAAGTATTCAGACCCTTTGCTCTCTATTGAGTAGAAGCACCCTTTTGAGCTAATACAGCCCTGAGTCTTCTTGGGAATGATGCAACAAGTTTTTCACACTTGGATTTGGGGATCCTCTGCCATTCTTCCTTGCAGATCATCTCCAGTTCCATCAGGTTGGATGGTGAGCATTGGTGGACAGCCATTTTCTCTACAGAGATGCTCAATTGGGTTTAGGTCAGGGCTCTGGCTGGGCCAGTCAAGAATGGTCACAGAATTGTTCTGAAGCCACTCCTTTGTTATTTTAGCTATGTGCTTAGGGTCATTGTCTTGTTGGAAGGTGAACCTTTGGTCAAGTCTGAGGTCCAGAGCTCTCTGGAAGAAGTTTTCATCCAGAATATCTCTGTCCTTGGCAACATTCATGTTTCCTTCAATTGCAACCAGTCGTCCTGTCCCTGCAGCTGAAAAACACCCCCATACAGGCTCGGACTGGCCCACAGGTTAACAGGGGAATCCCCCCGTGGGTCCCAACCTTACTTTATGGGCAGTACTTGTCATAATTCACTTGATTCACTCTGTACAGAAAAAAGCAACATCTCATCATTCATTAGCCAAAATACCCATTTTATTATTATACAGTTGTGGCCAAACGTATTGACACCCCTGCAATTCTTTCAGATAATACTCAGTTTCTTCCTGAAAATGATTGCAAACACAAATTCTTTGGTATTATTATCTTCATTTAATTTGTCTTAAATGAAAAAAACACAAAAAGAATTGTCCTAAAGCCAAATTGGATATAATTCCACACCAAACATAAAAAAAGAGGGTGGACAAAAGTATTGGCACTGTTGGAAAAATCATGTGATGCTTCTCTAATTTGTGTAATTAACAGCACCTGTAACTTACCTGTGGCACCTAACAGGTGTTGGCAATAACTAAATCACACTTGCAGCCAGTTGACATGGATTAAAGTTGACTCAACCTCTGTCCTGTGTCCTTGTGTGTACCACATTGAGCATGGAGAAAAGAAAGAAGACCAAAGAACTGTCTGAGGACTTGAGAAACCAAATTGTGAGGAAGCATGAGCAATCTCAAGGCTACAAGTCCATCTTCAAAGACCTGAATGTTCCTGTGTCTACCGTCTCCCTCAAGGGTCATGGGTCTTCCAGCAGGACAATGACCCAAAACACACTTCAAAAAGCACTAGAAAATGGTTTGAAAGAAAGCACTGGAGACTTCTAAGGTGGCCAGCAATGAGTCCAGACCTGAATCCCATAGAACACCTGTGGAGAGATCTAAAAATGTGAGTTTGGAGAAGGCACCCTTCTAATATCAGGGACCTGGAGCAGTTTGCCAAAGAAGAATGGTCTAAAATTCCAGCAGAGCATTGTAAGAAACTCATTGATGGTTACCGCAAGCGGTTGGTCGCAGTTATTTTGGCTAAAGGTTGTGCAACCAAGTATTAGGCCGAGGGTGCCAATACTTTTGTCTGGCCCATTTTTGAAGTTTTGTGTGAAATGATCAATGTTTTGCTTTTTGCTTCATTCTCTTTTGTGTTTTTTCATTTAAGACAAATTAAATGAAGATAATAATACCAAAGAATTTGTGTTTGCAATCATTTTCAGGAAGAAACTGAGTATTATCAGACAGAATTGCAGGGGTGTCAATACTTTTGGCCACAACTGTATAGAGATATAGGTAAATTTGTGAACCAGGGTCATGTAATATTTGTATGAAGGTAAAAAGTGGGCCCCCAAAGTCAATGTTACTGGTGGGCCCTTGGCACTCCAGTCCGACACTGCCCCATAGCATGTTGCTGCCACCACCATGTTTCACTGTTGGGATTGTATTGAGCATGAGATGAGCAGCTCCTGGTTTTCTCCACACATACCGCTTAGAATTATCACCAAAAAGTTCAATTTTCATCTCATCAGACCAGTGAAACTTATTTATCATAGTCTGGGAGTCCTTCATGTATTTTTTAGCAAACTCTATGCAAGCTTTCATATGTCTGGCACTGTGGAGAGGCTTCCGTCAGGCCACTCTGCCTTAAAAGCCTGACTGGTGGAGGGCTGCAGTGATAGTTGACTTTATGGAACTTTCTCCCATCTCCTTAGTGCATCTGTGGAGCTCAGCCTCAGTGGTCTTGGGGTTCTTCTTTACCTTACGCACCAAGGCTCTTCTCCCATGATTGCTCAGTTTGGCTGGACGGTGAGGTCTAGGAAGACTTCTGGTGGTCCAAAACTTCTTCCATTTAAGTATTATGGAGGCCACCGTGCTCTTAGGAACCTTGAGTACTGCAGAAATTCTTTTGTAATCTTGGTCAGATCTGCCTTGCCACAATTCTGTCTCTGAGCTTCTTGGCCATTTCCTTTGACCTCATGATTCTCATTCTGAGCTCCTTGGCCAGTTCATTTTACCTCATTTGGTCTGACATGCACTGTGAGCTGTGAGGTCTTATATAGACAGGTGTGTGCCTTTACAAATCTAGTCCTATCAGTTTAATTAAACAAAGCTGGACTCCAATGAAGGAGTAGAACCATTTCAAGGAGGAACACAAGGAAATTGACAGCATATGACTTAAGTATGAGTGTCTGTGCAAAGGGTCTGAATACTTATGACCATGTGATATTTCATTTAATCTTTTTTTAATACATTTGCAAAATGTCTATATTTCTGTTTTTTTCAGTCAAGATGGGGTGCAGAGTGTACATTAATGAGAAAAAATGAACTTTTTTTGAATTTAACAAATGGCTGCAATGAAACAAAGAGTGAAAAATTTAAAGGGGTCTGAATACTTTCCATACCCACTGTATGTGATATGGTGTTCTATGGGAACTGTTAATGTGTGATTGTTGAGGACGTGAAGCAGAAGTGGAGCTTTTCCAAGAGTGAGCGGTGGGACTGTGCAAGGTTTGAGGGGTGGAGGCGGAGCTGAGGTGGAGCCTGAGTGGAGTCTCAGGGGGGCCAAAAAATTTTGCAAGTATGGAGCCTTGAAATTCCTGGTAGCTGCCCTGAGTGTAACCATATCCTCCTATGAAGCCTGTGTCTGAGTACCAACATGTCATGTAATGGAGTCTTCAGCAGGCCTCCAGCTGCCATGGAAACCCCTTGATGCCCTGCAATTGCATTGCTAGGGGAGCCGTTGCATGCATGTATTGGCAACCATTCCATTTAAATGCTGCTGTCATGGATTTAATTTTATTGAAAGATTTGAAGGCTGATTCATTAAGACTGGCATTAAACATGTCAGCTTTAATGAAGGGGCATAATGGAGAAGAATGCGGCAAACTAATCAAGACAGAGGTGCATGCAACATTATGAATTTGGTTCATTTTCTCAGTGGTTTGCTCCTCTGTGCACCTCACCACTAATGCTCCTCCAGCCAGAGACAGAAGTATCATTTCAGGTATAAGTTTTGGGGAATCTTTTGATAAATTTGGTGTTCATGTACTGCCACACCCCATCTTATCCATGCTCCATTTACCTTGGCAGAACTGACTTAAAAATGGCAACAAAGCAACATTTTTGTGCAACTTTACATTGCTCCAAAAATAGAAACTTGTCAAAGTATTTTTAGCCAGAAATCAGACATAAACATTTTCATCAATTGAGGACTTTGTTTTCTGAACTAAAATTTGATCAGTTTATCAAGGTTTGTACTTTTTCCCCATATTTATTTAGGTGACAGCTTGACTATTTTGTAAAATTATTTAAATACTAGCTGAAGAGCCCGGCACTGCCCGGGCATAGTAACTAACTCTGGTTAGTTATAGCAAATTATAATTATCCTCCATCCCATAGTCCCATGCCCATATACCCATCATACATATCCACCATCCCATAGTCCCGTGCCCATATACCCATCACACATCCTCCATCCAATAGTCCCGTGCCCATATACCCATCATACATATCCACCATCCCATAGTCGAGTACCCATATACCCATCACACATCCTCCATCCCATAGTCGAGTACCCATATACCCATCACACATCCTCCATCCCATAGTCCCATGCCCATATACCCATCATGCATATTCGCCATCCCATAGTCGAGTGCCCATATACCCATCACACATCCTTCATCTCATAGTCCCATACCCATATACCCATCATACATATCCTCCATCCCATAGTCCAGTGCCCATATATCCATCACACATCCTCCATCCCATAGTCCGGTGCCCATATACCCGTCATACATATCCTCCATCCCATAGTCCAGTGCCCATATACCCATCACACATCCTCCATCCCATAGTCAACCATTATGACATCATAATGAGCGGCGGGGCTTGCACCCTATGATGACATCAGCGTCGCCATGGAAACCATTATGACATCATAATGAGGGGCGGGGCTTGATACACACACACTTTTTCCCCATTATGTAGAGAGGGGCAAAATTGTTTGGTGAATTGGAATGTGCGGGGTTAAAATTTTGCCTCATAACATAGCTTAGGACGCTCTCGGGGTCCAGATGTGTGACTGTGCCAAATTTTGTGGCTGTAGCTGCGACGGTGCGGATGCCAATCCCAGATATACACACACATACATACAGTACATACATACATACATACATACACACACTTGAGCTTTATATATTAGATGTCTCTCGATTTAAGTTTTTGGGAGTTAAGGTCCCACCGATTACTGATAAACTCTGAAGCATAGGTAAAAGCCGTGGTCATCTCTCCCATTCTTAAAATTATTTACCTCTTGAATTTCTATACCTTATCCTACTTCCTAAGCCATGGAATTTTTCCTAGCACTAGACAGCATTCTCTGCACATTTATTTGGGCAGGGACCAGCAGCGCAGCTACCCGGGGGAAAGAGGGGGCGGTCGCCCCAGTTCTCCTACTCTGGGGAGCCCACCTGGACCTACGCTACAATTAACTATATCGGCGTGCACACACGGTGCGCATATATACTATATATATATACATCTATTCTATGTGTATATATCTATTCTATCTATTCTATTCTAACCTGTCACTCTGTGATTATACTGTACGCAGCAGATCATTTGCCGGCTTTTAATCTATTTATCTATCTAATATATATATACACAGCTCTGGCAAAAATTAAGAGACCACTTTCAAATGTTCAGTTTGTCTGATTTTTCTCTTTATAGGTATATTTTTGAGTAAAATGTAAATTGTTCTTTTAGTCTATAAACTTCTGATAATATGTCTCCGAATTTCCAAGCAATAAATTTTGTATTTTTTTCATAACAAAGAAAAAAGGTCAAAACTAAGAAAAACCCAGTGCTTTCAGACCTCAAATAATGCACAGAAAATAAGCTCATAATTATTTAGAAACAGCAATACCAATGTTTTAACTCAGGAAGAGTTCAGAAATCAATATTTTGTAGAATAACCATGATTTTTAAAAACATCTTTCATGCGTCTTGACATGCTTGCCACCAGTCTTTCACACTGCTTTTGGTGCAAAAATTTAAGCAGTTGTTTGATGGCTTGTGACTATCCATCATCCTCTTGATTACATTCCAGAGGTTTTCAATGGGGTTCAGGTCTGGAGAATTGGCTGCTCATGACAGGGTTTTGATGTAGCGGTCTCTTAATTTTTGTCAGAGCTGTATTCAGTATATATATGCTAGGTGTCGAGTTCTCACAACTGCACAGGGGGAATCTCAAGCCATGTCCTCTGTGATCTCCCATTCTTCTTCAGCCGCAGAGGTTCCTGCTCAGCAGAGATGTCGGTCCCAGTGTCTTGCTCAGGCTAATGATATGCATCTGGTTGCTGCTGCTGCCGCCCCAGGTTCAGCTATAGCATGCAGCATTAGTCAGCAGCGAGCAGACGCTACTGGGACCAAGTCCTGCTTTTTCCCATCTGAGCATGCCCATGAGACGACCGCTCATTGGTGGTCGGAGGTCACATGCTCAGGTCCTCAAGCAGCTCGGATTGGACCATCAGCAAGGTCCTGGAAGCCTGCGGCTATAAAAGGATTGCACGGCCACTAATACAGACCATGTGGAGTTAGAGTTGTATGCACGCATGAATGTCTCTGGTGAATGACTCATTATGAAACCCCTACTCTTGGTATGCATGTATTGTTCAACCTTGCCAGTTAGTGCCTAGGCTGTTAGTGCAGGTAGGAGGCAGAGTCAGGGACTAGCTTCAGGGACTAGCTTCAACGCCAAGTAGCGGCTTTGCATGCATGCCACTGTGCACTTGGTCTGCACTCCACAGTAGCCAGCGTCTATTAGTGGCATTTGCAGGTGCGACACCATGCGCTTATGGGTCTAGAGAAGCTCTTACCCCACGTCCTTGAGGCAGAATCTTGTGACCATACACGAGCGATGACTCAGCTGTGCCCTGTGACAGTCAACAGGGTATGGCATCTGTGTTCTGTGGTTCCATGGCTCTGTGAAGCAACAGAGCCTGTTGCTACTATACACTGGGTGGGATTTAACCCACATGTGTTCAGTGCAATACTGCCATCTTGTGTCCGCCATTACCGAGCAGCAGTTAACATCTCTGCATGGTGGACCCCGGGCTGCAAACACACCTTATTACCATCTTATTATTTGGTACATTCTGCCAGCCCATAACATATATATATGTGTGTTTTGAAGAATATTTTGTTTTAAAACAATGAAACAATGTGTACAGGACAGAGAACTGCTGTATGAAAAAGCTCATGTTAAACGCGCATTGCATACGCATGTCATATGGATGTTCCGTTTAAA
Source organism: Dendrobates tinctorius (assembly GCF_039654945.1). NCBI lineage: Eukaryota > Metazoa > Chordata > Amphibia > Anura > Dendrobatidae > Dendrobates > Dendrobates tinctorius. The sequence goes on along the minus strand of NW_027361770.1, from coordinate 21,619,199 downwards.
AATCGCACAGAAATCGCATGACACTCTAATGACACTCGCATAACACTCGCATGGTAGTCGTCCGATTTTTCGGTCCGGAAATTTAACTGTTTTTTTTTTCTCACATATGGGTATGTAACCTTATGCCATGTGCACACATTGAGTATTTGGTGAGGTTTTTTACCCCAGTAATAATAATTATAATAATAAATCTTTATTTATATAGAGCCAACATATTCCGCAGCGCTTTACAGTTTAACAGTTTCAAAACACAAGTCATAAGTAACAACGTTAACAATACAATAATTAAAGCAAAATAAGACGAAATAAGACAATCCTGCTTGTGAGAGCTTACAATCTACAATGAGGTGGGGGAGATACAGAGTACAGGGGTGTATTTACAATGATCTATTTACATTGATAATCCAGCCATCTTGAGGGAGTGAGGGATAGATTGATATAGTGAATGGGCTACATACGCACACTTACACATAAAATGACTGATTAGTGAATGTGATAGGCTGCTCTGAACAAATGCATTTTGAGGGAGCGCCTAAAGCTGTGTAAATTGTGGATAGTCCTAATTTCTTGGGGTAGAGCATTCCAGAGGATTGGCGCAGCACAGGAGAAACCAAGTATTTGTAAGTCAAAACCAGGAGTAGAATGGTCCGAGGAAAAGCATAATAGAAACATTTTCACCACTTCTGCATTTTTCACCCACTCCTGGTTTTGGCTTACAAATACTAGGTTAAATACTCACCAAATACTGAATGTGTGCATGTGACCTAAGTGTCATTCTCCCTTCAGCTGATCACTTTTAGTCATTAAGGCAATCCTTTCACAGTCATCACTCACTACACAGTGAGCGTCCTTTTCTCACTCTCCTGATTGATAACAGCTCTGCACACACATGCTACAGAGCAAGTTGCCAACAAGGTGCATGGCGTGATCACTTCATATTTATTGCACCACCATCTGAGATAGGAAATAGCATTTCTGGACATGGCAGGTTCCATTTAACAGACACTGATGTATTACAGCAACACCCACAGACATGAACAGTAGTAAAGTTAACCTGCTTATAACTGATAATTAAAGAAGCACTCCTCCCATCAAAGTTTTTATCTTCAATATATTGCAGTCATCATAATTATATAGCACTGAATACTTCCAATTTCTCTTTTAACCCATCTGTCCAGCTCATTCTTCTTTTTTTCTGCTCTATGTAGAAACAGGAAGTCTCTTGTCCCTGCATTTATCATTCCCCTCTCCACCTCCTGACCCAGCTGCACCCTACTCCCCTCTTCCAGGGACTTTTATAGCGACTTGGGACTCATACAGGGAAAATTGTCCTCCTTTTTCTACCTAAATCTTAGAAGGAATTAGGTAGTTGTTTTTTAATCACTTGATGTCATAGACCTAATGGAAAGAGAAGAATTAACTAGGTAGCAGGGCACATGAGCAATTGTAAGTGCACAGTACTGTATAATATGATGATTGTAATATATTAAGAGGATACAAATTTTGATGTGAGTGTTTCTTAATGATAGCAGCACAGAGCATGAAATAGCACCTGTGTAATACAGTACAAAATGCTATGCAGTAGACATTATCACCTCTTACTATCAGACATCCACTATAGATTTTTTAAAGACGACCAGTCACTTGGTTGAAAGTGACAGGTTTTAGTTCTCGTTGTATTTCTTTTTATTTCTGTTGTCGCCCAGGGTTTTGCTTTTTGTGGGGGGTAGGGGATTCCACCATATGGTTCCAGAGATATGGGACTTTTTGTTTAATGCTAATGTGTATGGTCCTTACAAGGGAGAATGGCTTACAGAATTTTCCGGGATATGTGTTTAGGCTGCTCTGCCCTATGAGTAATGATGGGAAATATGGAAGTTTGGGCTCATCTGGTTCAGCTAGACTTTAGTCCAAAGTTCGGTTCCGGTACCAGAACTTGACCCCAGACCAGAACCCCATATAAGTCAATGGGTACCTAAACTTTGGTGCTGTAAAATGGCTGCAAAATAGTCATAGTAAGGGTTAGGAAGTTGAAAGAGGAAGCAAAAAGGGGGTAAGAGCAAGGCAATTGCTCTGCAAACAAATGTGGATAAGGAAATTACTTAAAATAGCATAGAATAAATAGAGAAAATAATATTATTGAACCAGGAGGTGGAGGTTCAAGCGGAGGAGACGATCAGTGTCATGAAGGGTATTTTACTTTACTTGCTAATAAAGAAATGTAAAAAATTATGCGGGGTCTCCCCTTTTTTTTTAATAACCGGCCAAAGGAAAGTAGACAGCTGTGAGCTGGTCTTATTATGCTTGGAAGGGGAAAATATCCATAGACCTTCCCAGTCTATTAATATCATCCCCAGTCTGTCTGTTTTGCCTTTGTTGGTTATTAAAAATGGGGGACCCCCCAAAGAATGACATTTGGTCAATATTCATGGTCAATCACAGCCTATTACCTTCAGCCCCAAACTGTCTGATTTGCCTTAGCTGGCAATAGGAGGTACTAAACTTCATTTTTGTTGGATCCCCCATTTTTAACACCCAGATAAGGCAAAGCAGACAGCTGGGGGTTGATATTGATAGGCTTGGAAGGGAAATGAACATTGGCCCCTTCCCAGCCTAATAAAACTAGGCCTCAGCCTTCCAAGAAATGGCACATCCATTAGATGCACAAATTCTGGTGCTTAGTGTTGGCTCTTCCCGATTACCCTGGTGCAGTGGCAATTGGGGTATGAGATTGTGGGGTTGATTTCAACAGCAGGCGCTGACATTAAACCCAGGTGTTCTGTTGAGGAGGGACCAATATCCATGGTCCTTCCTAGTCTATTAATATCAGCGCCAAACTGTCTGATCTTCCTTAGCTGATTATTAAAAATAAGGGTGATGCAAACATGAAAAAATAGAAAAGTTGCACTCACTGATTGATTCGACACATAGAAGCGCCACCTGTGCACGAAATGGCGGTCGTCCTTCCATCTACCACATTTCTCCCCTCACACACAGCTATGCCACTTTGGATGTCCATATGAATTGAAATAAAGGACTTTTTTCACTACAGGAAACAGTGAGTGCTGCCTTTCTTTTTTCACGTTTGCATACTACTTGTTGACTACTGCACCACAGCCATCAACAGTTTCCTGTACAGCTGTTATTGGATTTTAAAACAGTTTATCCACTGATGCCTACATATTCCTCACCTATTCTGAAAAATAAGGGTGATTCCATGTAATTTCCTTTAGGGTACTCCCATTTTTAAAACAAAATAAAGGCAAAGCAGACAGATGGGGGCTGATGTTAATAAGCTGGAAAAGTCCATGGGTATTGACCCCTTCTTAACATAATAAGACAGCTCACAGCTGTCTGATTTCCCTTGGCTGGTTATTAAAAATAGGAGGGAATCTACAGCATTTTTTAAATTATTTATTTTACACTTAAGCAGCGTCGTCACACATGATCCGGCAGTTATACAGGCTGGTTCACAGGTGGCACTGGCCAATCATAGCCATACTGTTCAACAAGCTTTATTAAGAATCCAAGCTCTGAACAGCAACATGGACTTCTTGGAGAAGTTCATTTTCAGGGCTCAGTACCAGAACTAGGTTTCCGATGCAAACACCAAACTTTACAGTTTGGGCTCACTCATCCCTACCTGTGAGCAATACCCCTTTGGTAAAAACCATGAAAATTAGCCATAAGTAAAATGACCTAAATATCTGCAACCATTTGTTGGATTTAAAAAAATGGAATAATATGCGCGTTTCGGTATTACTCCTTCGTCACACCCCCTGACTAAGGAGTTATGCCGAAACGTGTATCGGGGTGCGCTGTGCATGCATACCACAATTTTTCCAGGTAATAATAATAATCTTTATTTTTATATAGCGCTAACATGTTCCGCAGCGCTTTACAGTTTGCACACATTATCATCACTGTCCCTGATGGGGCTCACAATCTAAATTCCCTAACTGTATGTCTTTTGGAATGTGGGAGGAAACCGGAGTACTCGGAGGAAACCCACGCAAACACGGGGAGAACATACAAACTCCTTGCAGATGTTGTCATGGGTGGGATTCGAACCCAGGACTCCAGCGCTGCGGTATATCATTATTGCTTAATACTGATTTGTCATTATCTATCTGCAGCACGTCCTTGTGTAGGGCTTTTCTTGTGCAATATTACTGTTGTTTTTGTATTTGATTGTCACTTATGCACTTTATTTGATTATTCAAATTCACAATTTATGTGATTTATTTTCACTTCATGCATTTGCTGGTATTTATGATTGCTGGTTTAGTATATCTTAAGGCACTATAGCACTTATCACTTTTTTTTTCACTTCAAGGCACTTTTTTTGCCCTATTTGGTCTCTGCTGCTGTAATATTATGGACCATTGAAAGCAATATATATTTCCTTATATTGGTGATGTTTTATATTTTATTTTGATTTTCAATGATATATTTTTTCCGTGTACAAGCACTTTTTTATGTATAGTACTACTTACCATCATTAATAAAGGTATTTTAATTTTCTTCTTAGTATGTCTCTTTTTATATTTTATTATTTTTAGTTCATGTTCAGGTTACCCTTTGTTTGTTGTCTTACATTTCTATAAAGATGAACTTACTATTATCTTTTTAACCCCAATACGACATGTGCCAAACATGTAAGGCGCATGTCGCCTCTCTCCCTTTGATGTGGGCTCCGTCTCTGAGCCCACATCTTTTCCAGAACATGTCAATCGTGATCTACCTGCAGTTGTTAACCTGTTAAATGCTGCCATCAATCTTTGACAGCGGCATTTAATATGATTGCACCGAAAGCGGGTCACTTAATCCCGTCCATCAGCCCATCTGGTTATTGCCGGATAGATATGAGCGCCTACTCATCCTACAAAAAACAAACCCTCCCATGGCCATATTGACAGAAAAATAAAAAAGTCATGACTCTGAGAAGAAGGAGAAACTCAAAAACAAATGGCCTGGGGGTAGGAGGGTTAAGGAACATATGCAATTTATCAATTGTGGCTTCTGTAATATTATGTAATTAATAATTGTCTACACTTATGACATCCCACATTTATAGAATATAACATAGAAAAGACACTGTATCAGACCTGATACTGCATATTTCTGTATTCTATAATAGAAATTATACAGACGAGAAAATCTATGTCCCATTGAGTATATGCATATAAATTACTTATTGACAATATCTGGCTTGCTATTTAGTCTCCAACACATACATACCCAGTATATGTAATCCTGGAATTTTAGTTTCAGAAAACTTGATGAAAGGCAAAAGATAAAATATGAGCTACCCAGCAAGCATATACAGTACACAGCGGGTAACACTTGATCTCCGGCAAAGCTAATCAGAGTGGGTGACAACCTATTTCATTTAACGACAGACTGACATATTATTGTACCAGCTCCTTTGGAGTAATTTATCATGTCAATCCAACTACTCCTTGGCCACAGAAATAGTTGTATGTTCCCTGTTTGGTAAATTTCATTATTTTATCTGCAAGTTGAAATAATTAGCAATTTTACCAACAGTGTGGAAAACATATGCCAAAAAAATTGTTAACCTTTGCAAACATCTACATCTCATTGTAATATTTTGAAGAGCTAAGATAGAGTAAATCCATACATATTTGCAGTGCCAATCAAATATGTGATTATATATGTGCATAATAAGTAATCTCGAAAGATGCTGTGGATAGTCGGATCATCACGAGTGTTGCTTATATTTAAGAAAGCACAGATGATTGAGGCTAAAGGAAAAAAATACAAATAATAGTTATACTAGAAGAATCTGAAAAAACTGAGATGATCTTTAATGTATCTCAGCATGAAAAGGAGAAAAAATTCTGTCTCCATTTTGTTTTTCACAGAAATCAATTTTGAATCAAATATCAAACATTATTTCCACAATCTATCACACATTCTTTTTTCTGAAATATTATAATGTCTTGCAAAATGCAAATAAGTTTTTTTTTTTTAAAAATTCATCTATTTTTTTCAAATATTCTGCAAATTGGTGCTTGATTTTCTTTGTCCATAGTATTAACATCTTCATACTTGAATGACAGCATTTATTCCTTTAAGTTTCTGAAGCATATGATGTAAATGGGTCGTCTTCATTCCTTTTATGTATGAAAAGCCTCGTCAACAGACCTCTTACATAGATGTTAGTAAGTTAAACTGCATTTGGCAGAGGCTATTCCAGAATATTTTATCATGCATGAAGATTATCTTTTCAACCATAAGGAGAAAAAGGCACAGAGAGTCAACAGCTTTTTCCTTAGGGAATCCCCAAGGAAATAAAGTAGACTTTTCTTTCATTTCTCACTTGTACACCCCAGAGAGAAGGGGATAGTGCAGGTTTACTACAAAGCCAAGCATTCAGTTAGTGAAGCAATGGAAACAGGGACTTTGCCTCCAGATTTTTGTTTAATTTGAAGAAATTTAAAAAGTAAACCTCTTTAAGGCTATGTGCCCACGTAGCGATTCTGAAGCAGAATAAACCTGAGCAGAATCGCACACCCTGCTCCCGGGAAAACGCATGCGGTTTTTTGATGCGCTTTTGTAAGCGTTTGTCAAGCGTTTTTGCATGCGTTTTCCTAAGCGTTTTTGCCCATATAATTGATGGTATGCGGAATCACATGCGATTCCGCAAAATTAATGAACATGCTGCGTTTTTAATCGCTAAGCGTTTCCGCAGTGGTTAAAAACGCACCATTGCCACAACATGTGTGTTTTTCATTAAAAATCAATTGGATGCTTTTCTTAAGCGTTTCTCCAGCAGAATCGCTTGTCTAAAAGCGCTGCAGAAACGCTTAAAAAAACACTACGTGGGCCCACAGCCTAATACTAGTAAAAATTCAGAGGAATACATCGATGGCAGGTCATTACCACAAGCAAGGAGGGGGAAATCAATAGGAAACTCATTTATTTTGTGTAAAAAATATATAATTCAAGCATCACTCCAGGGAATTTTTTTTAGCCTTGGAGTGGTGCCTCTAATTTAAGGTCCCTGCTCCTGGTCTTATATTCATCCTCATGCATCTTCATCTTTTTACGGCACCGTTTCAGTCCTGCAGCACCATCTTGTAAATGCAGCTTCTTACTGACCAGAAGTCAGAAGTTACATCACAAGTTCTCAATGCCAACTATGTGAGCCAGAACAAGGCACCTCCATGTTGCTCTATGAAACACTGGAGTAATCCGGCAGGTCACAAACTGCCAGAAATGAATGCTAGCAGAGGCGATGAAAGGTGAAGATGGCGTCAGATGAGTATAGGTGCATTAATAGCATATATTAAAGCCTTAAGGACCAGGGGTATTTCCATTTTTGCGTTTCCAAATTTTGCTCCCCTTCTTCCCACGGCCATATTTTTTTATTTTTCTGTCAATATGGCCATGTGATGGCTTGTTTTTTGCTAGAAAAGTTGTAATTTTGATTGGCACCATTGATTTTACCATATCATATACTGGAAAATGGGGAAAAAAATCCAAATGGGGTGAATTTGTAAAAAAGTGCAATTCCACAATTTTTTTTTTTAGGGGATTTTTTTGTATCATGTTCACTAAATGCTAAAACTGACCTGCCATTATCATTCTCCAGGTCATTACAAGTTCACAGACACCAAACATGTCTAGGTTCCTTTTTATTTAAGTGGTGAAAAAAATTCCAAATTTTAAAAAAAAATGTTGCCATTTTCCGAGACACGTAACGTCTCCATTTTTTTGGATCTAGGGCCGAATGAGGGCTTACTTTTTGCGCACCGATCTGACATTTTTATTGATACCATTTTAGTGTGAAGGCAATCTTTAGATCGTATGTTATAGCATTTTATTGCAATGACTCAGCGACCAAAAAAACGTAATTCTGGAATTTCGTTTTTTTCTCGCTACGCCGTTTATCGATTGGTTTAATTCTTTTTATATATTGATAGATAAGGCAATTCTGAATTTGGAGATACTAAATATGTGTATATTTGATTTTTTTAATTGTTTTATTTTGAATGGGGTGAAAGGGGGGTGATTAGAACTTTTAAATTTTGTTTATTTTCTCCATGGGAGACTAGAAGCTGCGCTTATCCAATTGCTTGGGCTACATAGCCCTGCTCTATGTAGCAGATATGATCACTTGCTATGAGCATCGACCACTGGGTGGTTCTCATAGCTATCCAGCTATAACAACCACAGGGGTCTCCTGCTGACCCCTGGTTGTCATGCCAACCCTTCGGCGACCCGAGGTCATGTGATACGAGAGGAAATAATGACTTGCTTCCTGCACATGCATGTTAAATGCCGCTGTCAGAGTTTGACAGCGGCATTTAACATGTTAAAGCCACAGTTAGATCACAATTCCACCCGTGGCTGTTAGGGACACATGTCAGCTGATCAAATCAGCTGTCATGTGCCAGAAAAGGTGCGGGCTCATCGCCGGAGCCTGCACATACAGGGGGGTGTCCAATCATTGGAGGTTAAGGGGTTAAAGGAAATTATATGAAACTGTTGTAATACCCATAATAATGTTAAAATATTTCTTTAATAATGAGATTAGAAAATGTGTATGTGTGGCTCACCCAGGAGTATGGTCGCCACAGTGGCATTACCTTCCACCTACTGAGTGTGATGTCATGCTTGGAAGCAATAAAGTGTCTCTCTGTCAGGTAAATTGAACACACAGCACAGTTCCCACTCCAGGCCAGCAGAGGGAGCTCTGAACCAAAGCTGGGGGAGAAGCTGCTCTCTGGGGGCCGGGAAGGGGAAGATAGTTAGTTTGTGTGAGGAGGGTGAAGTGTGTGGATGAGAGGAGAAGAGTTGGAGGATTGAGCAGAGTTCAGGCTCACTTCTAGCGTAGCACATGGTCCAGAGTCTGGTCTCTGAGGTTGTATGGATACTGATGTTCCTGCAGCAGAAACCGGAGGAATAGGAAGCTGTAAATGCTCTGTTCCCACATAAGACTCAGAGGCACAACAGCAACGTGTGAGCCAGAAGAAGGAGGCTACAGCTGTCTGCCATACGAGGGGGTTCTAAAAGAGAGCAAGCAAGAGGAACTTCAGTGTAACTCAGTACTGCATGTACCTCAGATAAGCGCTAGAAAGGAGACTACACAACCCATCTGCATAGAGAGTTTCCTGAGTTGCTTCCAGGCTTGCCACCTCCTGTTCCATCTGTAATCTGGATCCTGGACTGCATTTGCAAAGCAAAGTAAAGGTAAAGGAAACTGCACCTTGTTGTGTCATTGCCTTCTTCCTGCAACCCCTTCAGCACTGCTACATCTCTGTGCCTAACACTGTACCCTCTTCCTCAACACCTATTACTACTGTCCTGGGACTACAGCTCTACCAGTGGGGAGCTATTACATCTTGTTGCCTTATACCATCTGTCCCAGAGGATCTGCCTGCAGCGTCGGCTTAACCCCTTCACTGCTGAGCACCACAGGTGGCGTCACGTATCATCCACTTATAAACTTTAATCAGCCACCCTTAACCCCTTTAACATGGACGCCCAGGGCCACGGACCTGGTCACCGCTACTGTGACACTTCCCTCTGAAATACCGGCCCGGTACCAAGTACCCCACTGCCCTGGCGGGCAACCCATATGTCCACTACTTTATTGGTGTTAAAACGTTTCAATTTTCACTGTGCATCTCTATTTTGACAGACTACAAATAAACCCTGTGACCTCATCCTGCAGTCATAATGTTTCCCACGTGTTTCTACTTCTTGCTGAACTTCAAGTTATAATGAAGTTAGATAAGGTAATATGACTACAAGTTCAGCATGAACAGATTGTTTTGATGCTGTTACTTTGGGGACATACAGGTCAATATAGGAGGTGAGACACAATTCCCAGATGCAAAAATGTGTAGCTAAATAGCATTAAAAGGGAAACTGTCATCTGATTCATGCTGCTGAAACCACTGGCAGCATGAATCAGATGATGGCTTCATAATTGCAGCCAAGTACATAGTTCTGTGAAACAAGTTCAGCTTTGCCCCATCACGTCCTTCTGCACGCTGCTTCTGGTGATTGACAGGTCTCTCACTAGTCTGTACATAGAGAGAGACCTCACATTCAGAGCCTGGCTGCAGGCCATAGCCTGAAATGAGGAACATAACACATAAAGAACACTGTAAGGCTATGTGCACACGTACCGGAACTCTCGCGGAAATTACCGCGAGAATTCCGGAGTTCCATTCCGCGGGAAAATCGCATTTTAAATTCCCGCGATTTTCCCGCGGAAAAACTAGCATTTTGCAAGCGTAATTAGCTTGCAAAATGCTAGCGTTTTCCAAGCGATCTGTAGCATCGCTTGGAGAACTGATTGACAGGTTGGTCACACTCGTCAAACATAGTGTTTGACAAGTGTGACCAACTTTTTACTACTGAGGCCGCCTATGCAGCATAAGTAGTAAAAGATAAAATGCCAAAAAAAATAAAAAATGGTGTTATTCTTACCTTCCGACGTCCCGCGCAGCCGTTCCCAGTAATCCTTTGCGAAAATGCCCGCGATGACGTCCATTCTCGCGGGATCGTGATGTCTCGCGGTAATTCGCGATGACGTCGCGCGAATGACCGCGAGACTTCGCGATCCCGCGAGAAGGGACGTCATCGCGGGCATTTTCGCAAAGGATTACTGGGAACGAGAGCATGGAGAGAAGCTGGAAGGCTGCGCAGGACGCTGGAAGGTGAGAATAACAATATTTTTTATTTTAAATTCTATTTTTTACAGGGATATGGTACCCAAATCCCAGAGGACAGTCTCCTCTCCTCCGGACCGTGGGTACCATTCGCAAATGCTCTGCTTACTTTCCGCATGGTGTGCACAGCCACATGCGGGAAGTAAGCGGAACAATGCATTCCTATGGGTGCGGGATCGCCGCGATTCCGCAAATTATTGAGCATGCTGCGGTTTTTACCGCAAAGCGATTCCGCCGCGGTAAAAACCGCAGCATTAGGCTAGTTTCACACTTGCTTTTTTTTGCAGCGCGTTTTTCCCGCAAAAAAACGCATTGAAAAAACGCATACATAAGCATACAACTGCTGCGTTTTTTTCAAGCATTTTTATGGGCATGCATGAAAAAAACGCAGCGTTTTTATGCGTTTGTATGCGTTTATAGTGCGTTTTTACCGCGTTTGCGTTTTTTTCCAACATTTTTAGGTGGCCCCTCACACTACCCAAACCATGACTTTACTAACCCTAACCCTGACCCTAACCCTAACCCTAACCCTGACCCTAACCCTAACCCTAACCCTGACCCTAACCCTTAACCAAATCATACTTAACCCTAACCCAAACCCTAAACCCTAACTAACCCTAACCCTAACCCTAACCCTGACCCTAACCCTAACCCTGACCCTAACCCTAACCCTAACCCTAACCCTGACCCTAACCCTAACCCTAACCCTGACCCTAACCCTAACCCTAACCCTGACCCTAACCCTTAACAAAACCATACTTAACCCTAACCCTGACCCTAACCCTAACCCTAACCCTAACCCTGACCCTAACCCTAACCCTAACCCTGACCCTAACCCTTAACAAAACCATACTTAACCCTAATCCTGACCCTAACCCTGACCCTAACCCTTAACAAAACCATACTTAACCCTAACCCTGACCCTAACCCTAACCCTGACCCTAACCCTAACCCTAACCCTGACCCTAACCCTAACCCTAACCCTAACCCTGACCCTAACCCTTAACAAAACCATACTTAACCCTAATCCTGACCCTAACCCTGACCCTAACCCTTAACAAAACCATACTTAACCCTAACCCTGACCCTAACCCTGACCCCAACCCTAACCCTAACCCTGACCCTAACCCTAACCCTAACCCTAACCCTAACCCTGACCCTAACCCTTAACAAAACCATACTTAACCCTAATCCTGACCCTAACCCTGACCCTAACCCTTAACCAAACCATACTTAACCCTAACCCTGACCCAAACCCCAACCCTAACCCTGACCCTGACCCTAACCCTAACCCTAAACCCCCTTAACTAACCCTAACTCTAACCCAAACCCCTAAATTCCATGGTTAAAAAAAAAAAACGCATATGCAAAAAAACGCATACATGAGCATGCCAGTGCGCACATATGCGCATCCATAGGCTATAATGGCCATTTTTAGCGCAAAACGTGCACATATGTGCGCATGCGCTTTTTTGCAGGGCCAAAAAATGCAACATGCTGCGTCTGGAAAATACCAACGCACACCCCAAAAAAACGCAGCGCATGAAAATCGCATACATGCGCTTACCAGCGCGCAGGTATGCGCACCCATGTTAAATATAGGGGAAAAAACGCATGCGCAGGTATGCGTTTTTTTCCAGCGCTAAAAAACGCAAATGTGAAACCAGCCTTAGCACAGCATTGCGGAATCCCATAGGAATGCATGGGATGCTTATTTTTCGCGTTTTCGCGGCAAAATCGCGCGGTTAAAACTGCCACGGAAACGCGAAAAAAACGCCACGTGTGAACTCAGCCTAACACCTGACACAAAAGTGAATACATACAAACTAAAAGAAAATTGGGGAGTAAAACAAATTCATCTTTTGTTACTTTATTAGGGTGAACAGTTGCAGTAAGTTTATTCAGCTTTGGTAGAATATTCTATATTCAAAGGTAAGATTTTCTAGTATCACTAATTCTTCTTCAATGTTATGATATAATGCAGATCCAAAGAAAAAGAAAATCCTTTAAAGAGAGCACTCAAAACTGCAGTACAATTTATGTTATGCTACCAAAAAATGGTTAAGCTGAAGCATTTTGCTAAGGGGATTGTAAGAATGTATCAAATGGATAAAGAAACATTGCTGTGCAGATTGCCTACTAGTCAAGGTTAATTAAGAATCAATCTTCCTTCTAGCTCCCCAACGGCAGATAATTTCTTGATTGCTTATTAATTAAGAGTGTAAAATGTGAATAGGTTTGTCTGAATAATTGCTCTCTAATGTGCAACCAATGCTTCAGAGGTTTACTCGGTGATAGAATGGGTTATTCATCATGCTCAACAACCTATTTTGTATACAAGAACATGATTCTTAAATATCAATTGACAACATGTATGTATTTATAAAATGGTTTAATTGTATAATATATTGCATTTTAGTTTAAAAAAAATATGAGCACTGCAGAGTAAAATAAATACATTTCCACTGCCATTGTAATTATTAATTAGAAAAGACTTGGAATTCCCTAAAGATACTTTTTAATTTAAGCCCAGCTGTTCTTCACAAGTGGAGGGTTGACCAGTGGCAGTTCAAGCTGCAAATCTTCAGCAAAAGTAAAAGAGTCAGTCTCTGATTTATACCTTGGTTTTCCTAGCAAGTCAGCATCAGATTTTTCTGAATTTTAAAACCTTGACGAGATTGGCCACACTAAGGGAATTTTTTTTTAACTTTAAATCCTTTTACCAAATGGGTTTCATTACAAATTTGGCACCATTGACTTTTACAGGTTCTTTGTTTCCAGACACATTCACTTTATCTACGTGCCCATGATGAACTTTTGGTGAGTTTACGTAAATTAGGTTACTGGTGATTTTATCACGTGTTTGACACTGCAATTTTTGTCTTTTCTAATGTGACATGTTTTAAATAAACATAGAAGTTCATCAGCAAACTGTGACAAATGAATAAATCAACTAAAACATTGCTGAAAATGATAAAAATAAGTTACTTAGTTAGTGTTTTTTGATCAAAGAACGCAATTTCCATCCAACCACGTCAAGGTGACCTTTTAATATGCTTGGTCCCTAACCACTAAATGCCTTACCTCTCTATGTTTCAAACCAGCCTCATTTGCACATGGAATGAAAATTAAATAAGGCATTGCATACAGTTAAAACTGTAAGTGGGAAAGATGGGTGGAAAAGGCTACGTTCCCACAATGAATTTCCATCTCTTTTTTATGCAACATTTTCCCCTGCATCAAAAATGCAGCAGTTTACAGTTGCAGCACATTGGATGGAATTTCTAGAAATAAAATGTCCGCTGTGCTTTTTATTTACATTACCTAAACTCACCTGATGTGCGTTTTTTTAAATCCGCAGCATGTCAATTTCTCTTGCGGGTATGCTGAGTTTTCTGTGCCTATTTTCCCCATAGACTTACATTAGATGCGGAAATTCCGCAGACAAAAAATGCACATGCATTTTTAGTGTATTTCCATTATGGGTCAAAAACGCATGTAATCCACACCTACATATATCAATAAAGTTCAGTGAAATCAGAATACCAGAAAGTTTAAAAAACAAAGCAGCTTTATTTAAAGAATGACACACCTGGAGACAAAAACAGTGTCAAAAACATTATAAAAATGCATGTATAAAAAAAATGGCACAGGAAAGCGCAATGAAAATACACAAGTTACCTAATAGTAGATGCAGAAATGGCACAGTAATTCTGCAACATCAAAAAAGCACCAAACAAAGAGATGGGTGAACCCGAACGGTAGTCTGAAAGTCTGTGTTACTGTTCGGGTTCGGCAGACTGAACAAAACTTCTTGAAAGGCTCCAGGGCAGCCAATCAATAAGCTTTACTGTGTAGGCACTTCCGGCTTAATCAAACCATGTCAAGTATTGCCATTTCTGTAATTGGCCGGCGCACACTGTCTAAAAAAGGTGAGCGTTCGCATCACTTGTTTGACTGCTCAGCAAACTATTCGGATTGTCGTGGGGCATGGGGTTAATGAATTATTGGTGGAAGGTGAGTAAAACTTTACTTTTTATTTCAAATAAGGGACTTTGTGTGTTTAGTTCAATTAAAGTATCTTACCCAGTCTGTGTTTTTATTAAACTTGATTACGTGGTTATCAATGGAGGTGTCTGATAGACTCCTCTCCATTACTAGCCCCTGGGTTCGATGTCAGTGAACATAAAACAGCTGACATCAACCACACAACAATTACCCCACTTGCCACCTCACCAGGGCAAGTGGGAAGAGCCAGGCAAAGCACTTGAATTGGCATATCTAATGGATGTGCCTTTTCTGGGGTGGCTGCAGGCTGGTATTTTTAGGCTGTGGAGAGCAAATATCCATGGACCTTTCCCAGTCTGAGAAAACCAGTCCCCAGCTGTTTGCTTTAGTATGGCCCTGTCACAACACTTATTGCTGAAAAAATAGACCTTCATTGCTGAATTGCTCTGCCTCATAATAGCCTTTAACCCCTTCTCAACATTTGTAGTATGTACACATCACGGTCGGGAAGTGTTTCCCAACCAATGCAGTATATATACATAATAGTGATCTACCGAGCACAGGAGGCTGTGCATGGGGGGCGATCACCAGAGGGTTTCAGCTGATTCTGACAGATGACATACAGCACTCAGTGACAGGAGCAGTGCCTGCACTTCTCCCGACACTTTAACCTACTAAATACTGATATCAATATGGATCACAGCATTTAGCAGGCATGCATAGGGAGGGAGTTCCCTCTGCTCTCCAATTGGTGCCCCGGCGACTGCATTATAAGAGGCCGATCGTTGCCATTGTGACTCAATGTTGCCCAGAGCTACCAAACTTGCTAGATCATGCTCAGAACATGATGTAGTAAGTTTCTCTGTCAATACAGCGCTGACAGTTTCTAAAGTATAGCAAAGCTTCCTTATCAATTTTACTACACGCAGAATGGCAGGAAAAAATATCCTGCATTGTTCATTTTTGTATATTCTGCCTCCCAAAAATCGGAATACAAAGCGATCAAAAAATGTCATGAGCCCAATAATGGTACCAATAAAAACATCAACGTGTCCCGTAAAAAACAAGCCCTCACATGACTTTGTCAGCAGAAATACGGAAAAATTATAGCTCTCAAAATATGGAGATGCAAACAGAAAAACCTGATATAAATCTGGAATTGCTGTAATCGTACCGACCCGAAGAATAAAGTTGCCTAAACACTTATATCACACAAGCAACGGCGTACAAAATAAATAAAACCAATTCTTCACCTGCTGTTTTTTTCATTCTGCCTCCCAAAGATTGCAGTAAGGCTCGGCACACAGTCATCCTGCACTCTGTGATAAGTGCTTACACCGGGGTTTCCATGTAAATCTCTGAAATATGTGATTCAGACTGAGACCCTGTCAGAAGATTCCCTATAATGAAGCAGATGGAGGCACTGTGAACACTCTCTGGCCTGTGATCTAGCGGTGTCCATCTTTTTATTAAGACTGCATAAAAGAGCCGTCGACCACAATCTGAAAAAAAGAACACCACGGAACAGAGGCAAGATGAGTCCAGAGTAAGTTTACTGTCTACTGCCTCATTATATTGAGTGCCTCCCTCAGCGGTTTCATGTGAATTGCACCACTCGAAGATTTAAAAGGAAACCTAAGTGCTCAGCGTAAAGGTCTGGATAAATGTGATCCAAATTGTTATGTAAAATTTTCCCAATAAAAGCTTCAACTCAATCCAAAAAATAGCAAGTTCCCATTCTGTCTATCATCTGTTACCGTAAATATAAGGGGCTTCCTTGTTACTGGTAGCACAAAGGCTCTGGAAAAGCGAAATAGCTCTAGCCCCAAAAAGAGATTCAGCAAATTCTGTGCTCCCAAATCCAACAGCTCCCTCCCTTCTGAGCCCCACAATGTGCCTGATACACATTTAGCATCCACATGTTTGTCATTTCTGTAGCGATGAGAGCCCACCTAATTTACAGATGCATGAGCTGAAAACAATGTACTGGTCATTTCAACATACTGGTCACTGCAACGTACTGGTCATTAAAATGGCCAATTGCAATTTTCACTCAGCAACATCCACTGTTGCTTGTTTCTGGAGAACTCTCATAGAGTCAAAATCATCACCACACCTGCACATAAATTCCCAAAGGGGTATAATTTCCTCTCATTTGAGTAGGGATTCTCCTAGCACTTACGGACTCTGTATAGGGAGTCCTCAAACTATTATAGAAAATTCTGATCTCCAGGATTCCTCCTGTATAACAGTACCACTTATCCATATGGCTAGACTTGGGAGTCTCGCCGTATGGCTAAGTAGTACAGTACAGCCTCATTTGGGGTATTTCTACATTCACCAGGAATTTTGGGACAAATTTTGGTGCCATTTTTACCCATTTCTCCATGTAAAAATGTAGAATCTGGAGCTAAAACAAAATTTGGGTGGTAAAAGTATAATTATTTTTTTCTTCATTACCCAATGATACAAAATTCTGTGACCCACCTGTGGTGTCAATATGATCACAGCACCTCTATATGAGTTCATTGAGAGGTGTAGTTTGTAAATTGGGGTCTCTTATGGGGGAATTCTGCTGTTCCGGCAACTCAGGGGCTCTGTCAATGTGACATTGTATCCTCAAACCAGTAGAGCAAAATGGGAACTTCAATACAGCACTTCTTTCCTTCTGAGCTTTGCACTGTGCTTTAAAAGAGGTTTTTGACCACATACGATGTATCGTCATACTCAGGAGAAATTGCACAACAAATATTAGGGTCCATTTTCATCTGCTACCCTGGCAAAAATTAAAAAAATTCGGCTAATATAACATTTTTGTGGCAAAATGTGATTTTTTTATTTTCACTGATCTACTTTATAAAGTTCTGTGAAGCAGCAGGGGGTTCAGTGTGCTCACCACACATCTAAATACATTCCTTGAGCAGTCTAGCTTCCAAAATGGTGTCACTTCTGGGGGGGTTCTACTGTTTAGGCACATAAGGGGCTCTTGAAATGAGACAAGACACTGGCAGACCATTCCATCAATGTTTACGTTCATCAAAACGTCATCCTTTCTTTTCTGAGCCCTACCATGAGCCTAAACAGTATTTCATCCCCACATTTTGGGTATCAACGTACTCAGAAGAAAATGAACAACAAACTGAATTTTGCAATTTGACATGTTACCCTTGTGAAAATGCAAAATTTGGGGCTAAAAAGCATTTTTGTGGGGGAAAATGTGATTTTTTTTATTTTCATGACTCAGCATTATAAACTTTTGTGAAGTACCTGGGGGTCCAAGATGCCCACTACACAACTAGATAAGTTCCCTAAGGGGGTCTAGTTTCCAAAATGATGTCACTGTTTAGGCACATCAGGGGCTCTCCAAAATGGGACATGATGTCCGCTAATGATTCAAGGATATATTACATTCAAAAGTCAAATGGCGCTCCTTCCATTCCAAGGCCTGCAGTGTGCATTAAAGGAAACCTGTCACCCCCCTGGGTGTTTTTAACTAAAAGATCCACCTTCAGAGGCACTAAGGCTGCATTCTGTGAAGGTGGCTCTTCCGTTTCTGACCCCCAGAAATGCCAAAATATTAACTTTTATAAATAGGTCCTCATACCTGTAATGCGTCCCATAGGTATGGTGTGTCCCCCTAAAGCAGCCACCTCCCCGCCGTCAATCATGTCTCTGTAGCGTCTGGTCCCCGCCTCCCATACATACATGTTTTAAATACATTAGATAGGGACTGCTTCAATTCGGGTTACCTTGACGAGGTGGAGCAGCTTGGCATACTTTTTTTGCAAAAAAAAGTATCGACTAAATACCCTGTATTTGTTGTTACCTTTTATCAGCACTTGCTGACTACTGTCATATGTCTTACTGCAAGGTATTTCTGCACATTTGTTATTCTGTGCTTTTTGTTTGTGTTTCGGTGAGTGGGTGGTGTGAACACTGTCCAACAGACTTGTTCACATTTGTGCATATCACATGTGTTTTTAATCCAGTTTTTTCGTGCTAATGCATGATTTGAGAGACCCCACCCCTCTCTTGTGTGACATGCACATAAGGAGCTGTCTTACACCACGTGCCCATACTAGAAAGCGCCTGTCTAAATCCTGCTCATTTAGACACTGTTCATATGTTCAGGTTTTAAATACATTAGACAGGGACTGCTTCAATACGGGTTACCTTGACGAGGTGGAGCAGCTTGGCATACATTTTTTTGCAAAAAAAAGTATTGACTAAATACCCTGTATTTGTTGTTACCTTTTATCAGCACTTGCTGACTACTGTCATATGTCTTACTGCAAGGTATTTCTGCACATTTGTTATTCTGTGCTTTTTGTTTGTGCTCCTGCTGTTACTGCCTGTTCATTTCCAGACAAGAACCAACTAGCATTTTCGAGTTTCCTTAAACTATGATTCAGTTTGGCAGAAGGGACGAGAATAAAATTACAAAAATGTATAAAAAAGCACAATAAAAAATAAGAACAATAAAAGTTTAAGGTTTTGTAGCTATTTGACTAGTAAAATGTAACAATTGTAGTCACCTCAACTGTAAAGCTTGCTGTTGCCACAATGTACTTTTCCTATGTGTACCTGTGTGTGTACCGCTTTGGTATTAAGCTGTTTTTGTTAAAGATGAGAGCATATTAAGCTAAAAATGTCTCCTATTTTCCTTTTTGCCTACCTATTTCAAAATTCCATTTAGTCAGTGATACATGATATAACGGTACTGTGATCAATTGCAGCATTTTTAGTCAGTGTTCCTAACTACTGTCATTTCTTTGGTCCTTTTTGGTCATGGGAAATATATATGCTTTAACTCAAAAAGGGTAATTTTTAGACCGTTTATACAATATAAGTAACCTACAAAGTCTGAAACTGTTGAAAGTGTGTTTAAATAGCCTATTGTTACCACTGCTTGCTATTCATATTCTCAAAATCAGCTAGGTTTAGGTCATTTGAAAATTAAAAAGGCTGTGCTTGGATTACATAGCTCAAAATGTTTTCAATAGACTCCACGGGTAGCTCATAGTGTTATACACACTTTATTAAGACAAATAGAGACTTTTAGATATGCAATTTTCTTAGGGAAAATAAGGTGAATTTCAGAAGATCCGCTCATCTCTATTTATCTCTCATTGAGCACTTCTGGGATATTATTGGTCAGCAATTGCAAAGGAGGCTACTACAAATAGATGTTAAATATTCCATATCCAAATGGATTTCTACATTTGGAGATAGTACTCGAAACTGAATAAACTGAGATGTTTTGAAAATTATGTTTCCATTTTTTCATAATTTACATATCATTAGCATGTTTATCGATTTTGTAATATATATAATTGCAAGATTTTTCCTTTTTGGTGTTGCAATTTCAATGTTGAGGACTGAGGATGTAACAGACAAAGGCACATCAATAGAGTGCCAAAGTTCAAATATGCATACAAAGATGGTCATAAGAAAGAGTTTGCAAGCAATTTCAGATAAGATGTAAGTAAATAAGTCCATTCAGGTGCATATGGTTTCTCAATTATGGAGGAAGTGATTGAGGAAGAAATTACCAAAATATAATATGACAGATATATGTAAGCACATAAACAGATAAACGTAAAGTGCTTTAAACATGATAAAAATAAACTTTCATGGGTATCCTTACATGTGGTTAAAGAGCTCCACTATCCAATATCCATAGTGTCTCTATGATTCTGCTGCCATATGTTCCACAAATTTGGCAAAAGCATGATCTAAATATAGCCATCATTTTTAATAGAAAAATGTTCTTTAAATGGCAAAAATAATTTATTTTATTGTCTTGTAACGACCCACCAGCTACCACTCTACCGGAATGTGTGATTATCTCAGAACAGCAATGCCATAGGAAGGGAGAAGCAGCTAATCCCCCACCTCAAAACATGTGATATATTGAAGAAAATATTATTACGTGAAGTAATAAGTAAAGCTTTCTGGCTGTTGTTGGGTGAAAGAGTCGATTCTATTTGTACCCAATTTTGGTAAATAATAATAATGTTAAGGGTGTGTGCACACAAAAGCATTTTTTAAGCGTTTTTACCGGCAAAAACGCTTAAAAAACGCTTACAAGAAGCATCTCATTCATTTTAATTAATTCTGCACTTTTTGTGCATATTGATGCGTTTGTTTCCATGAAGAAAACGCATTGCAGTAAAAAACGCAGCATGCTCATTAATTTCAGGGAAAAATCCACATGTCTAACTATTTTCTATGAGACTGGGGACGCTCCGGGAAAAAACGCATAATAAATGCACGTCTTTTGCGCAAAAGACGTGCAAAAAATGAGCGGAAAAAAACACGTTTTCTGGGAAGGAATTTGGTTTTCAGACAGGAATTTTCTGCATATGTGGGTACATAGCCTAAATGTCCAACAACTCTTAAAGGGAATCTGTCACTCATTTTTAGTGATATCATGTAAAGATATCACCCAATTGTGCGTCCCATAAGGATTCTATTAGGATTTTTTATTCCCCCTGACCCCGCACCTTTGATGCCTAAATACCTTTTTTTATCTTGCTGGAGATGTATGCAAATCGCTGTCCGGTCCGATGGGCGTTGCTTAGTCACCTTCTTTCCCCCCTCCTCGGCTTGCTGAATGTAATCTTCATCTGTGAATATCACAGATAATGTTGTTTTCCGCGCTTGCACATTAAGGCCGGGGTCACACTAGCGATTAAAACGAACGAATGCAATGCGATAAAAAATCGCATTGCATTCGAACCCATGTTATTCTATTGTGCTGCTCACATCATGCGATTTTTTATTGGATCCGATCGTCGGACGGAGACAATCGCAGCATGCGATTTTCGGATCGGATTCGACAATGCAAGTCTATGGATGCGACAAAAAATCACATGGAAAACGCACCACACGTGTGACTTGCGATTAAATCGCAAGACTTCTCCTGGGCAACAGGAAAGAGCAGGAGGCATGGCCAGGAAGCTTGGGTATGCAAATTTCTCAAGCAGCATAAAAAAAAACCAGGAAGAACGCCTCCACGGAGTCCTCCATCATGTCCACGCCAGTGAATGTGGAAATGCTGATAGTTCTGGTCCAGGAGAGGCCAGAACTATGGGACAAGAGAGATCCCGACTATGCTGACCGCAGACGCAGGGAGGCAGCGTGGACAAGAATCTGTGGCCAGATGTTCCCTGGATATGCGGCAAGACCTCTGGAGGAGCGGGACCAAATTAGTAAGTGAAAGAATGTGTTCACATAATCAAATCCCCAAATCTAATCTGCACAATGTAAGGCCCAATAAGTCATTGCTCAGATATCAGTAATTAATGACTTTGCCTTTATTTTTTTGGACCATATTTACTACATCTACATTCCAAATCCTTGACTTGTGGCAGCATGAAGATTTTGCATGAAAAAAGTTTGATTTATTTAGCTAATTGTTCTGCCACCAAATGCAGTGAGCTATTTTTTTGGGCCCATATCTTAGCCACTATATAACTAGTGTTTTTGTAATAAAAACAGCATAGATGTTCGCATTATTAACACAGGATTTTTTAAATTTGGTTAGCAAATATGTTGTTTCGAAGGTCCTTTGCAGTAGGCCTCAACCTTTTATTTTTTTGGTTGATTGGTGTGGAGTCAACAGGAATATAAATCATATCATTTGTAAAATGTGTGCCTAAGCATTGGGTAACCCTTGATACCATAGCCATATGTGTGTTGTAACAAAATCCTGTGTTTTTGTTAACATTGTAGTGACTGATGTGACAAGGCGTTGGTGCAGCTGCAGGGACACATATAGGAGGGAGAGACAGCTGAGGTCCTGTAGTGGAGCGGCCGGAACCACCAAGAGGTAATACCTCTATTATGACCGCCTACATTTCCTGGCTCCTGTGATGGAGCTGAGACCGTAAGTACATGGTTTAATGTAATACTTTGTATATTCTGTAAGCACAATTTACTTGATGTGATTTTTACCATTGCAGCACCGAGTCAAACCTCACAGAGAGGGAGACGGTTCCGACTCTGAGGTGCTGAATGATCCTGAGTCGGATGTTGCTGCAGGCTCCGGCCCATCTTCTGGACTTCCCAGAGCAACACCAGCGCCACCACCAAGATCACCACCACCACAATCAGTTTGCCAGCCAGCACAGCCTGATAACTGGGGCAACAGTAGCAGCCCCACCATGCCACTGGAGACCTCGCCACAGCCTTCTGCCCTACCACGACGAGGCAGGCGCAGGAGAGAAGGAGCAGCTTCGGGAGCAAGGATGCAGGTTGGCCGAGGTGTATTGGACTACTTGTCAACAGCTGCTCATGATGATGGGGAGGAGGCATATGAGCGCAGTCTGGCACAGTATTTGAGGGCAATTCCCCGTGGCTACAGGCTGCGTACGAGAGGGGCTCTCCAAATCGTCTTGAATGCCAGCACACCACCCAATAATCCCCGCAGTGTCTTTCAGTTTCTTGAAAGGTGGCAGCTGTCAGAGGAGAATCAGATTGATAGGCTGGTTGGACTTGATGTGACAAGTCAACCATCCTTGGAACCTGTTCCTCCTCCTCCTCCTCCTCCTCCTCCACGGGTGGCAACACCTCCGCCTCAGCCTGCACACATCCCCAATGTGGCTCCACATGTCCAATATATGGACCAGGGCGCACATGCCCAATATGGCCACTTTAACTTACCCAATGTTGGTGGTTGGCCCCAACATGGGTATGTTAGACATGGACATATTGGGGGATATGGGCAATTTGGGCAGCCCTACCAGGACTACCCACAACAATTTCAAAATTACCCCTACCAAAACCCACAAATAGATCCTGCCAGGATGCAACAGATGGCACAGCCACCTGCCAGTGCACAGGGGGACAGAGATGTGGCCCAGCAACCAAGGCCAAATGTCCAAACAGGCCCCCCATCTTCACCACCCCCAACCTACCATGACTTGTAGGTTTTCATTTTTACCTTGTTGTTAGGTTCGGTGTATTGTCCATGATGTTTTTTGTTTTCCTTGAAATGTTTAATCCTAATGTGCTGATAACATTAGGCCAAAGGCAACTACTATGGTTATTTGTTACCGCAATAACCCCCCCAAAAAACAAGTAATAAACTTGTTTACATTCACTATGTGTGTCTGTTCATGTACGTACATGTTCTGTAATGTGTTAGATAGATATAGTAACAAGTACTGGTAAAACAAAAAATTAACACAAAGGTAAAGCAAAAAATCTTTATGAGAGCACAACACTAACAAACCACTATATAGATAAGGAATCATCTTGCCATGGAGTTGCACCCTGAGGTGTTACGAAATAATTTGTCAACACATCACGGACTTTGAGTCCGGAAATTGGACGACGGGGTGGGTTTACATGTGTCCTAGGCCTAGACACATTAGCAGAGTCCACTTCAGCATCATCATATGAGGGGCAGTCATGTACAGTCATGGCCAAAAGTTTTGAGAATGACACAAATATTATATTTTTACATGATCTGCTGGCCTCTGGTTTTTATGTGTGTGTCAGATGTTTTTATCACATACAGAAATATAATTGCAATCATATTATGAGTAGCAAAAGGTTATATTGACAGTTAGAATGAGATAATGCAGCAAGTCAATATTTGCAGTGTTGACCCTTCTTCTTCAGGACCTCAATCAACTTCTGGATCAAATCCTGACTGATAGCAGTCCATTCTTGCAAAATCAATACTTTTATTTTGTCTGAATTTGAAGGTTTTTGTTTGTCCACCCGTCTCTTGATGATTGACCACAAGTTCTCAATGGGATTAAGATCTGGGTAGTTTCCAGGCCATGGTCCCAAAATCTCTATGTTTTGTTCCCTGAGCCATTTAGTTATCACCTTTGCTTTATGGCAATGTGTTCCATCATGTTGAAAAAGGCATTGTTGATCGCCAAACTGCTCTTGGACGGTTGGGAGAAGTTGCTCTTGGAGGACATTCTGGTACCATTCTTTATTCATGGCTGTGTTTTTAGACAAGACTGAGAGAGAGCCCATTCCCTTGACTGAGAAGCAACCCCACACATGAATGGTTTCAGGATGCTTGACAGTTGGCATGAATCAAGACTGATGGTAGCGCTCATCTGGTCTTCTCCGAAAAAGCCGTTTTCCAGATGTCCCAAACAATCGAAAAGGGGATTCATCAGAGAAAATGACTTTACCCCAGTCCTCAGCAGTCCACTCCCTGTACCTCTTGCAGAATATCAGTCTGTCCATGATGTTTTTCCTGGAGAGAAGTGGCTTCTTTGCTGCCCTCCTTGAGACCAGGCCTTGCTCCAAGAGTCTCCGCCTCACAGAGCGTGCAGATGCACTCACACCTGCTGCCATTCCTGAGCAAGCTCTGCACTGCTGATAGCCCGATCCCGCAGCTGAAACACTTTTAAGAGACGGTCCTGGCGCTTGCTGGTCTTTCTTGGGCGCCCTGGAGCCTTTTTGGCAACAAGGGAACCTCTCTCCTTGAAGTTCTTGATGATGCGATAGATTGTTGACTGAGGTGCAATCTTTCTAGCTGCGATACTCTTCCCTGTTAGGCCATTTTTGTGCAGTGCAATGATGACTGCACGTGTTTCTTTAGAGATAACCATGGTTAACAGAAGAGAAACAATGATGCCAAGCACCAGCCTCCTTTTAAAGTGTCCAGTGGTGTCATTCTTACTTAATCATGACAGATTGATCTCCAGCCCTGTCCTCATCAACACCCACACCTGTGTTAATGGAGCAATCACTGAAACGATGTTAGCTGGTCCTTTTAAGGCAGGGCTGCAATGATGTTGAAATGTGTTTTGGGGGATAAAGTTCATTTTCTAGGCAAATATTGACTTTGCAAGTAATTGCTGTTAAGCTGATCACTCTTTATAACATTCTGGAGTATATGCAAATTGCCATTAGAAAAAATTAGACTTTGTAAAAATTAATATTTGTGTCATTCTCAAAACTTTTGGCCATGACTGTATCCTTGTGAAGTTATGTAGGACAACACAGGCTTTAATAACTTCATTGACATTAGCTTCACTCAGCTGAATTGCGGACTGTAGGACCCTCCATTTGGCGGGAAGAATGCCAAAGGCACACTCCACCAGTCGCCGAGCACGTGATAGGCGATAGTTAAATGTTCTGCGCCGGTGGTCAAGGGCTCGTCGTGGATATGGCCTCATGAAATGTCTGCTCAATGGGAACGCCTCATCTGCTACAATAACATAAGGCACCGGTTCCAGATTTGAGTTGGGAAGCTGACGTGGTGGTGGTAGGTCAAGCTCATTATTACACAGCCGACGACCCATAATGGAAGAATTGAAGACTCTGGAGTCTCCAGTTCTTCCATAGGCCCCAATATCTACAATTATAAACCTGTAGTGAGTGTCAACCAAAGCCAACAATACTACAGAAAAATATTGTTTATAATTATAGAATTGGGACCCTGAGTTCGGCGGCTTACGCACATGGATGTGCTTCCCATCTAGGGCTCCAATACATTGTGGAAACTGGCACGTGTCCTCAAATCCACGGGAGATATGCAACCAGTCAGGCATTTTGGGCTCCGGCATTACCACATGATGGAGTCTGGTCCAGATTTCGGAGCATGTAGACCGTACAATACCAGAGATTGTTGATTTCCCAATTAAAAATTCTAAATGCAGACCAGCATATGAAAGGCCAGTTGAAAGGAAGCTAAAAAAAGGAAAAAAAAATTAGGACACAGCCAAACAAACAACAGATACAGTTTCAAACACATTTAAAGTCGAGGAACTCTAAAGTAGGCATGATGAAGATGATATTACATGCCATGGCTTGGTTCCGAAAGCCACAAGCATAAAATTTTTGTTGGGAAATGTTTTGGAAATAACTTAAGATAATAGGGCAATACGAAATATGATTAAAGGTGTGTTAAATAAATATGCAGCTTCACACATCATCAACATATTGGTTTGAGACATACCGTAAGGTGAGGAGTAGACGCTCCTCAGCAGAAATAGCTTTGCGCATCCTCGTGTCCTGAAACGTGATCCCAGGGCGCACAATCTCCAGCAAAATATCAAAGGTCGCAAGGCTCATCCGACAATATTGATAGAACTTCTCCGGATGGCTATGCAGAGATGTATAGAGACGGTGGAAATGGCCTTTAGATATCCTTCGGAGCAAAAGGGGATGGACCCACATTCGCCTACGCCTCCTCGGATCCACAATCACAGGGTATTGCTCCCCAAAACGTTGGGATAAAACCCAATAGAAAAGAACACGCTCAGTGGTGTTAAAAGTGAGCTTGTCTGTCATGTTTAGCACAAAGCAGAGCTAACCAAATCCAAGCAGTGACTGTATGTCAAAGGTAGCAGCCTTACACCTGTTGGAGAGGCCATAAATATAGGGCGGGATGATTTTTTAAATGAGTTTCAGGCCTAAGAACGGTTATTTGTCAATTTTGGAATGGTCAGAGAAAAAATCGGCAGACGGATGTAAAATGGATGCTTACATGTGATTAAAATTGCATCAATGAAGAAAAATCGCATCAAGAACGGATCACTGGTTAAGAGACCTTTGTGCCATTTCGTACCATTAAAATCGGACCGTTTTTTAATGGTTGTGTGTGACTCCAGCCTAAAAAGGCCTCCGGTGCCTGTGCAGTATGCTTTGCCCAACTGTGGGCGAAGCATATAATTGGTACTGCGCAGGCGCCGGTATTTTCCAGCGCGGTCTATGCCCCCTGGGGCATAGACTGCACTGGAAAATACCGGCGCCTGCACAGTACCGATTATGTGCTTCGCTCCACAGTTAGGCACAGTTAGGCCCACAGTATGCTTTGCCCAACTGTGGGCAAAGCATATAATCAGTACTGCGGAGGCGCCGGTATATTCCAGCGCGGCTATGCTCTGGGGCATAGACCGCACTGGAAAATACCGGCGCCTGCGCAGTACCGATTATATGCTTCGCCCACAGTTAGGCAAAGCATACTGCGCAGGCGCCAGAGGCCTTTTCAATGCGCAACGCGGAAAACAACGTTATCTGTGATATTCACAGATGAAGATTACGTTCAGCAAGCCGATGAGGGGAGGAAAAGGTGACTAAGCCACGCCCATCGGACCGGACAATGGCAATTTGCTTACATCTCCAACAAGATAAAAAAGGTATTTAGGCATCAAAGGTGCAGGGTCGGGGGAATAAAAAATCCTAATAGAATCCTTATGGGACGCACCATCTTTACATGATATCACTAAAAATGAGTGACAGATTCCCTTTAAGGTGATTTACTTGTGTAGATGTGTAATAATTAAAATGAATTAGTAAAGCTAAGACCACACTGTTTTTAGTTATTTACATTATTTTGCCTTTATTTAGACATGTGGAGACTAAGCTTTGTTTAAAACCTTTCCGTTTGAAGTAATTCAAGATTTTGTGGGCTTTATTAAAATGGAAGTGTGAAATTCTTAAATGCATTGTGCAGAATAGTTAAAGTTTGATAAATAAAGAAAAGCAGGGATCCGCCACTCCTTCTATACATATTATCTACCTTAAACAGCTGTCACGATCCATTTTTGGATCTGTGGCAGCCCTGGCTTTTTATATTAAAACTTTTTTTCTTTCAGGCCATCAGGGGTTAATGTCAGTTCCACCCACTGGCCTGCTGGTGTAATTGCATTGCTGCTGGGTTTGCTGAAGCAGGTGGTGACCACTCCCACCATCCTTTTAAAGGTCGCTTGATGCATCAGCTGATGGTTGGTTATACAGGTCCTTTAGGAGACCAAACGAGGTGGAGAGAGGAGCTTTCTGGTGCAGTGGTGCTCCAGCTGAATGCTGTGATCTGGTGCCTTACTCTGCTGTGCGGTGCATTGCAGCAGAGTAAGCTAAGTGTGGTATTTTTGTTCCCATTCCCTGTTGGTGTCTGGCTTACCCTACCTTGTGTTGTCTTAGTGCAGTGGTGGAACTAGTGTGCTCACTTGGCAATTCCCTACTTAGGTATAGGGGCACGGCAAGTGAGGGTTTAGGTATCCTGCTCGGCAATGGTGTGAAAAACCCATATAGGGATGATAGGGAGATCAAGGCACATCCTTAGGTGAGTGCAGGAGGTGTCCATTCCCCCGTTCCCTACTGAGAGGGCCCACCGTTGTTATTGTGTCCCTGGTTTTCCCTGTTGTTTCCTGGTGTGTTTTTTGTTTGTGCCTTTTGGTGACCACCAATCGTTGGGTCGTGTCACGCTAGGACAGTCAACAACAGCGTGACAACAGCAATGAAAAAATTCTCAAGATTCAGAAGCTAATAAATCATTTCTACATTTCTATGGAGGTCACCAGAAAAAAATTCATATTGTAGAGAGAAAAATGGGACCCTCACCACTGTGCATTAAAATAAGACTTATTTGCGGTTCCAAGTAGAGTATATTGACTGACAGCCATTTTCCATGTAAGTCACGTTTCCTTTAAGCCTCAAGGAGTAACCAAGCGGGCTCAGAGGAAGCATGGCTTACATGCGAAACAGCTGTCAGACATTGTGTCTCCATTAAAGCTTATTTTAAAGCCCAGTAGTGAGTGCCTCCATTTGGATACATTTTTATATGCGGCCCACTCAATAGATTTTGACAGATGAAGTGTGTCTTACATATAGTGTTGAGCATTCCGATACTGAAAATATCGGGTATCGGCCGATATTCGCTGTATTGGAATTCCGATACCGAGTACCGATATTTTTACAATATCGGATACCGGAATCGGAAGTTCCCATAATGCAATGAGCCAGTGTTGTGGCTGTGATTGGCTGCTGAAATGATGTCATCATGATGCATGGTTTGTGCGCATCATGATGCGCGGTCTGTGCGGGCCTGCTGGGGGTCTGTGCGGGCTGCCGGGGGTCTGTACGGGCTGCCGGGGGTCTGTGCGGGCCTGCCGTGGGTCTGTGTGGGCTGCCGGGGGTCTGTGAGAGCCTGCTGGGGGTCTGTATGGGCCTGCTGGGGGTCTGTGCGGGCCTGCCGGGGGTCTGTGCGGGCTGCCGGGGGTCTGTGCGAGCCTGCTGGGGGTCTGTACGGGCCTGCCGGGGGTCTGTACGGGCCTGCCGGGGGTCTGTGCGGGCTGCCGGGGGTTGTGTGTGTGCAGGCATCGTCCGATGGGACTACAAGTCCCATCGGGCTATGCCTGCTACAATGACAGTGATTGACACATTAGCTAATGATGGGACAGTAGTAGTCCCATCATCCGACTAATGTGTTGAATGTAAAAAAAACAAAAAAAAACATACATACTAGATACATATTACATACATACTACATATATGCAACATTCATACAACATACATACATACTACATACATTCTACATATATACTACATTCATACAACATACATACTACATATATATTACATTCATACAACATACATACATACTACATACTACATACATACTACATACATACTACATATATACTACATTCATACAACATACATACATACATACATACATACTACATATATACTACAGTCATACAACATACATACATACATGCTACATACTACATACATACTACATATATAATACATTCATACCACATACATACATACTACATACATGCTGCATACAATACATTCATACATTCATACAATACATACATACATATAGACATACAGTACATATAACATAGAGTACATACTCACCATCACTTGTCACTTTGATCCCCGAAGCCAGTGTCATCTTTAAAAAATATTAAAATAACAAACAAGCGATATACTCCCTGATCCGCAGAGATCCACGAGTGCCCCACGACGATCTCCTGCAGTGCAACACTGAGAGGTTACTATAGTTCACTGGTCTCACTTTATGGCAAAAGCTGAGTGGGAACTTTCTCACACAGCAATGCCAAAAGTGAGACTAGGGACTATTTTTTTACAATGGTGGAGGAATACAGTGCGGAAGGATACCTACCTCCCGTCATTGTATTCCTGGGGCCCCTAGAGAGCGGTGGCATCAGCTGATGCTGCTGTTCTCCACGGGAGATCGTCGTGGGACACTCGTGGATTTCTGTTGATCAGGGAGTATATCGGTTGTTTGTTATTTTAATATTTTTTAAAGATGACACTGGCTTCGGGGATCAAAGTGACCAGTGATGGTGAGTATGTACTCTATGTTATATGTACTGTATGTCTATATGTATGTATTGTATGAAAGTATGAATGTATTGTACTGTATGTAGTATGTATGTTGTATGTCAGTAGCATGTTTTATGTATGTTGTATGTATGTAGTATGTATGTAGTATGTACTATGTATGTATGTTGTATGAATATAGTATATATGTAGTATGTATGTAGCATGTAGTATGTATGTATGTATGTTGTATGAATGTAGTATATGTAGTATGTATGTAGTATGTATGTATGTTCTATGAATGTAGTATATATGTAGTATGTATGTAGTATGTATGTATGTTGCATGACTGTAGTATATATGAAGTATGTATGTAGTATGTATGTATGTTATATGAATGTAGTATATATGAAGTATGTATGTAGTATGCATGTATGTTGTATGAATGTAGTATATATGAAGTATGTATGTAGTATGTATGTATGTTGTATGAATGTAGTATATATGTAGTATGTTTTTTTTTTTTTACATTCAACACATTAGCCGGATGATGGGACTACTACTGTCCCATCATTGGCTAATGTGTCAATCACTGTCATTGTAGCAGGCATAGCCCGATGGGACTTGTAGTCCCATCGGACGATGCCTGCACACACACACAACCCCCGGCAGGCCCGCACAGACCCCCGGCAGGCCCGCACAGACCCCCGGCAGGCCCGCACAAACCCCCAGCAGGCCCGCACAGATCCCCGAGAGGCCCGCACAGACCCCCAAGAGGCCCGTACAGACCCCTCCCGCACACACAGACACGCACAGTGTCCACTCACGCACCGCCCACACTCTTCCCCCCTCCCGAACTGGATGGACAAGTAAAGAAAGGGGTTTTTTAATTCCGATATTTCTGTCCCATTGACTTGAATGGGGTTTCCAGTATCGGAATCGGCGATACCCAATACTTTTTGGGTATCGGTCCGATCCAATCCGTTCCGATACTTCACGGTATTGGATGGTATAGCTCAACACTACTTACATACGTAGGTAGTTTGTTTGGTTAGATTTCCAGTTTTTTTAAATCAAATACTTTTTATTTAAGAAAGCATACAGGATAGTATTACACACATAAGTATACATTAGAGTACAAATTATAATGCTTTCCCCATTTTTTTAATAAATGCAAATACACCAAACACCCCTCCCCCTTCCCATAACAAGAAAACCTCCCCCCACCCCCCGTCACGCATCTACAATCCTTATCCATGCAATACAATGTTGTACACTGTTTTATAACCCTAATAACCTATTTTTGACGAGTTCTGCGGAAGCCAATCCGGGAAAGTCCAACCAGCCTCCCCAGATATTCTCGTAGTGGTTCATCTTGCCTCTTTTCATGTATACGCTTCACTCCATAAGGATTACAAAATTGACTCTATTTACAAATTCCTTCCTAGTAGGAGGATTTTCATCTAACCAGAGCAATGTGATAGTCTTCCTTGCAACATAAAGCAATCTGGCTATTGCTAGCCTACCCCATTCATCTGACACTACCTCCTCTACATGTCCTAAAATACACGTCAATGGATCTCGAGTAATATTTCCTTCTGTCACTCTTTCCACTAAATTTAGGACCCCAATCCAAAATGCCTGTAATCTTGGACAAGGCCATAGCATATGAAGAATATCAGCTTCATCCATCGTACATCTCAGACATCCAAAGTCTGCCCTTAGTCCAGCCTTTTTCATCCACACAGGTGTCCTGTATACCCTATGTATAGTGCATAACTGCGACACCCTCCCAGATTCACTTATAGATATTCTAGGGACATATTGTAAAACCGACTCCCACTGCTCATCCGATAAGTCTCCCAAATCCCTTGTCCATTTGGATCTAGCCATCAATGGGTGTCTATCCAAAAACATACCCCGCAATCCACTGTAAATTATCGATATAAGACCCCTAGTACCCCTCTGGGGGCCAAGCATATTCAACAGACTGTCATTCTGTATCACTATCGGTGACCTTCTCCACTGTCTAGAGAATGCGTGTCGCAGCTGCAGATACTTGTAAAACATAGTATGCTCCAAAGGAAACTCTTCCCTAAGTGTTTCAAATGTTTTAAATGTCTCACCATCTAGCAACTGCGATACATACCATATACCTATTCTTCTCCACTGTCCAAAATTCCGTAGACTTAGCAGTTCAGTCAGCCCGGGGTCAAACCAAATGGCTGTGTATCTCATGTATTCCCCTATACCCCTCCATAGCTTTATTTTTTTCCATAGTTTTTCAAGCAACGCCAAAGTTGGAAACCTTTTAGGATTCAGACAAAAATTTACCCGCCTCCAGAGCAGCCAGCAGCGGGCCCCTCCCTACCACATGAGAAATAATCTTCCCCACTGAGCTTATAAGATCATGATCCCCCCATCCTATCAAATGCTGGCATTGGGACCCAATATAATACAGCCATGAGTTGGGAACCGCCAAACCTCCATCATCTTTTGGATGTTGCAACAGTTCCAACCTAATAAGAGTTCGACCTCCTTTCCATATCAAATCACGGAAAATGGCATTAATTTTATAAAATCTATTTCGAGGCAGCTAAACCGGTGCATTATGTAGCACATACAAAACCTGAGGCATAGGTATCATCTTTATTAAGTTAGCACGCCCATCCATTGTTAAATTTAATTTCCTCCATGCCATAATTTTCTGTTTAAATTTACCTAGCAGTGGGTTCAAATTAAGTCTTTCATAATCTTCAATATTATTTGACACCCTAATGCCCTAGTAAGTGAATTCTGTAACCACTTGAACCGGAGTTGGCTGATCTCCTACAAGAGTCCCACCACCCAGCGGCAACAAAACGGACTTTTCCCAGTTAATGCAGATCCCAGATATACCGGCATATTCGTCTAGATCCCTCATCACCCTCCCCAAGGAACCTTCCGCATCTCCCAAAAATAGCAACATGTCGTCAGCATAGAGTGCCACTTTTTCCTCATGTATCCCATATTTAAATCCTACAATATTGTGACCCCTTCTAATCACTGCCGCCAGTGGCTCTATTGCTATAGCAAACAATAAAGGGGATAAAGGGTATCCCTGTCGTGTGCCTCTAAACAAGGAAAACCCCTCAGACATTTTCCCATTTACAGGTACCTTGGCCCTAGGAGCAGCATATAGCGACTGAACCCATTTGATTAACACTCCCCTAAAGCCCATGTGCTGCAACGTAGCCCACAAGTATTTCCATTCTGCGCTATCGAATGCTTTGGCCGCGTCTAACGACAAGATCGCTCTGTGCCCGCCACTATCCGCCTTCACTTGCATATTAATAAAAAGTCTCCTCAAATTCGTCGCTGTGGACTTGTTAGGCATAAAGCCTACCTGATCCCCATGCACTATAGATGTTATAACTTTATTAAGATGGTTAGCCATCATTTTAGCCAGAAGTTTTGCATCCATCGTTAGCAGTGAGATTGGGCAATACGAGGCCGGGTCAGTAGGGTCCTTGCCTTTCTTAGGGAAAACGACAATAATTGCCTCCCGCATGGACCGGGAAAGTTCACCTCTATCCAACCCTGCCATATATACTTCCAGCAAAACAGGTAGCAAAAACTTCCCATAATTTTTGTATGCTTCACCAGGCAAGCCATCCATCCCTGGAGCCTTTTCATTAGCCATAGAGGCCAAAGCTACCTCCAACTCCTCCAAGCTAAACAGTCTATCCAATAATTGCTGATTCTCTGCAGACAGAAGCTCAGCTCTGACCAAGAAATCATTAATCTCTGTATCTGTCAGATGTGCCTGTGATCTTAGATTTCCAGTTTGATGGATATTTCAATTTAATTATTTGTAAAAATTAGGGATGAGCGACCATGCTCTGTGATACTGGGATATCACTCGAGTGTCTGGGTGCTCAGATGTGCTCAATACTCAGCAAACATTAGACGGTGCTCGATTTCAAACTATAATCCCTGCATATTTGGCATCAGTTACACAGCCAATAAGCATGCGAGGATTGCCTGCGAGTCACTGTAATGCCGTAGCAATCTTGATAGTTGCATTGCTGTGCCCATATGACATCATGAGGGGTAATAAAAGGACAAGCGACTCCAGGCTTGGCACACTGGCACCAATGCACAGCTCTGTGACAGATCTTATTGGAGGAAGAAAGTGCATTTTTAGGTGTGTGTGTGCACAGTTTAAGGAATCAGAGTCCTGTAGTGTTGATACTGGTGCTAAAGATGAATCGTCATACTAACAGTCCTTGTAAGGGCTAATTTTGTGCTCTGCTATTTGTATCTGTTGCATTCTACATTTAGCCTACTCACTCATAGAGTATTATGTGCTTTGAGGTACATTTTGGTTGTGGAGGATGGTAGGATTTAATGGCAGCTTACAATCTTCCTGAAAACGTGCAGCTGTAACAGAACACCTAGCTCAGCAGGGGCCCAACCTTCTCAGTTTCGAACAAGAAATTCACAACCCCACCAGCTTAGCTCATTTCCAAACAATGTGGTGTAACTGCATTTTTCAGACAGCTAGGATTTCATAACGAGACTATGGACTTACCGTACATTCTAGCCACACACCGGTTACATTTTCATGATCTCTAGAATGGGTTGAACACCTTCCTGGGTCTCGATCCATTCTAGCACTATTGAGTGTGGATATACAGTATATGTAGCATGGCTAGTAGGAGCCAGGTAACAAAGCTATGTTTAGTCTCAAGGTGTATCAAGGGCCCAGATTGATCCAATGGTGCCAAAACTGCCTCCTTAGGACTGTCCATTAAGGATTTATAGCTCATCTTAGATTTTAGGGTTTATAGCTGCTAAATGCAAGGGAAGGGGATTTAGGTACAGCTCAGGGGGCTGGAGGTGAGTGACCCCCAATGGGTTAAATGCTCATGTAAAGCATGGCCTTGTGGCTTCTCTAGGGAAGTCATGGAACAGAGGTAATACCAGTCTCCCATGTGGCAGCCCCTCTCTCACAAGCCAGGTGTCAAGGGGTTACTGTGACTGTGCAGAGCCAAAAGACCACAGCATCGGATTGCTCCTACTCTGGCGATGAGGAGAAGCACTTCTCCATCATATTAAATGTGTTTATGTCTTCTGGCAGAACTGGGGTTTTTCAGCCATGTTGGAAATCCCTGTGCTTAGCTGTGCTTGGTTAGCCACTCCTTTCCCCTTTATAATCTGGGCTCTGTTACTAATCCTCGTCAGAGCTAGCATTATTGCTGCATGGCTAAAGAAAGGGAAAGGAGTTGGTATGAGAAGGAGAGTTGGAGGAGTTATTAGCAACTGTTGCTTGGTTTGTATGTGTGGTAATTCCTTATTCTTCTCTATATTGCTTTTTTCCCCTTCCTGAACACCCGAGTAGATTCCTCTGTTATATGTAAGTGAATATTTTGTATGTCTAGAGTTTTTGTTAACCCTTGTCTGTGTTGCCCTGTTTGTCGGGTTGGTGTACTGCGGTGCACAGTATCGCCTCCTCTTCACTGAGTGGGGGAAAAGAACAGAAGGAGGGCTAACTTAGGACATAAGGCAAGGGCGGAAGCCCTGGCATTTTTGCCATCAGAAGTATCCAGGGGAGCAGAGCAAGCTAGTGCACCCCCTAGTGTTAAGGACAGGAAAGGAGCCCCTGGTGCCGGGTCATCCGACAAGCTGTGTCGTGACCTTAGCTCTGACCTCTACCATTTTCTCTTATCCATGATGAATCCAATCTTTGCACTGACAGAGCAATTGGAGAAACTCAGTCTGGAGGTGGCGGATTTACGCACAGTGGTTTTACAGCCCCCTTGATACATCTGGTGTGGAGATGTCATCTCTCAGGCCAACCATAGTGGAGCCCAAGGTCACATTGCCGGACAAGTTCTCTTGGGAATGTGACAAGTTTGTTGTTTTTTGCGAGGCCTGTAAACTGTTCTTCAAGTTACGTCCGATTTCCTCAGGTACAGAGGATCAATGTGTGGGGATAGTAATCTAGCTCCTTCATGGGGACCCCCCAAGCATGGGCGTTTTCTCTTCCGTCTGACTAACAGTCTCTTCAGACGGTTGAGGAATTTTTTCAGGCACTGGGCCTTGTGTATGATGACTCCGATCGCGTCTCCTTAGCTGAGTCAACACTGCACCAACTTCATCAAGGTGACCGGCCAGGCAAGGAATATTGATCTGATTTACAAAGGTGGGCCACGGATACCAAGTGGAATGACCCTGCATTCCATAGTCAGTTCTGCGAGGGGTATGTTCACACTGGGCATTTTTGCTGCATTTTGATGCTGTGATTTTTTTATGCTAATTTTCAGATGCTTTTACAGTACCAGCAAAGCCTACAAGATTTCAGAAATTCATGCACACACATTGTTTTTTGTGTCATCAGGAATTTGTGCTTTGCTACATTTTTGGACATAGAGCATGTCACTTCTTTCAGAGTTTTTGCAGCATTTTTCACACATTGACTTGAATGGGTGTTGAAAAAACACTGAAAAAATGCAACAAGAACGCAGGTATCATTATTTGCAGTGTTTTTTATGCAGAAAAGTCATGGACATTAGCATGGACAAAGAGACACAAAAAACGCACCAAAATGCACCAAAACAACACACCAAAACCGCACTAAATCCACACTAAAAACGCACCTAAATCTGCGTTTGTGGTGCAGCTTCTTTCCTGCCAAGAAATCAGGTTTTGCTGCAAAAAAACAGCAAAATTGCCCAGTGTGAACTTACCCTAAGGGTGAAAGATGTCTTAGCTCTGTATGAGACCCATGATTCCCTTGAGGCAGCCATGTCTCTGGCGATCAAGAGTTGACTGTCGTCTTTGCCAGAGACATAGGCCTCTTTCACACATCAGGTTTTCGCCGTCAGGCGCGATCCGGCGCTTTTGACAGAAACCGGATCCGGCGAAATGCAATGCCGGATCCGGTTTCCCCCCCATTGACTTGCATTTGCATTTGCAATGAAAGCCTATGAGCGCCGCAATGCACCGGATCCGGCGAAAGCCGGATCCGGTGGCCGGATCCGGTTTTTTTGGTCTGAGCATGCTCAGTAGCTCTGCCCACAAGACATATATAAAAGCAAGACAGTGGGTCCCACAGCCACACCCAACATGCCACCCAAGAAAGCAACCAAGCGCAGCAGGAGAAGGCAGGAGACCACTGCAGCACCATCAGCACCACCACCACCCCAAATGGAGCAGCAAATGGAACATGCTGAGGAGGGGAGGCCAGCAGCAGATGAGAGACGGTAATTATCAAATCCCCCATTCCTCCAAACTAGGGCTATTGAATATCAAGATATTCATTGGCCCTTTGTTTCTCTTTATTCAACAGCCGCCCAATAGATGCAGCAGCAGCAGCAATGGCAGCAGCTGGAACACCACCCACAGGCATGGAGTGTGTCCACCAGGAAGACAGCACATCATCTTCTGGGAGCCCTCCCTCGCATCGTCAGCGTTTGACGGTAAGTTTTTATTTCCAAAATCCATCATCTCTGTAATATATGTCTATTCATTGCCTTTTATTTCAAAACAGGATTCACAAGATGAAGAGGAGCTCCCAGAAGAAGAAGGAAGGGGTGGACAGACACCTGGAGTGGGCTCACAATTGGTAAGTTTTTTGCATCAAATGCAGAAACACAACATCACACTACACACAACACATAGAAAACAATGTTCTGCAGACCACACACAGCAAACAAATGCCTACATCCAAAGACATAACATTTTTTGCTTTCTTCTCTAGTCTTCCCAATCTGGTGCTCGGCCAAGAGGTCCTCGCAGTGCCTCCCAGGGTCGTCGGCGACAGCAACGCGGCGGTCACCAGCGTGTAAGTATAAATATTTTTGCTTTGTTTTTTTGCACTTTTTATTTCATTTCTTTTGTGGAGGCTAATTATGTTATTTTTGTCTTTTTCTTTAACAGCCTTCACAGCGTGCTCCCGACTCTGACGGTGAGGATGGAGGACTCGATGTGGACCACCTCATCGATCTCGTCAGAGAAAGGGAGCCGCTCTGGAATATGGCTGACCGCCGCCACGCTGACCTTATCGTTACCCGACGACTCTGGGAGGAAATCTGTTCGCTCCTTGTGGGCCGCTGGGAGGACCTCGATGTTCGGGCCCAGATTAAAGAGCGTAAGTATATACAGTACCGGTTGCTTGATGTAAACCAGTGTTTCACGAACTCCAGTCCTCGTGGTCCCCACGGATCATGTGTTCAGGATTTCTATTTACTATGGAAATCCTGAAAACATGACCCCTGGGGACCATGAGGACTGGAGTTTGGGAAACACTGATGTTGTATACTAACCACTTTGTCCTTTCTTGTTTCAGGGAACAGAATTGTGAATCGGTGGCGGTCTGTGAGGGATCGTTTCAAGAAGGAGTTCAATAAAGAGATGCGGGCCCCGAGTGGATCTGGAGGACGCAGGATCAAGTACAAGTACGCAGAAGCCCTGTCGTTCCTCCGGGAAACAATGGTCACTAGAAGGTAAATATTACACACCACATGTGAAAAAAAATGTTAGATGTAAATTTTTTTTTTCAGCCAGGGCCATACCATGTCAGTATTTTAATTGTTTTTTTTTCTCTTTATTCCACAGCATGGTGAGCAGCACTCGGGAGCCTGCACGATTGGACCCTTCTGAGGCGATCCCTGAGGAGACCGGCACCGAGGGACACTTCGACCGCCCCGGTACATCTGCACCTTCCCAGCCTTCCCACACATTCAACCCATCTGTCCCATCCACCAGCACAGGAGCATCGTGGCCACCTACATTACATGAAGCTGCTGGTGAGGAGATCGCTTTCCCTTTACCCCACCCTTCTGCCCCTGCCACCTCTAGTACACCTGCGGGTACTGGGCGGCAGCGGCAGAGGGGTCAGGAAAAGACTTATGCGCCAGAGTTCTTGCATCTGAATGCATCTTTCCAGAACTGTCTAAAAGTCTTGTCAGAGCAAATCTCCGCAGGCTATCAGCAGATCAACTCCAGCATTCTGGAGGTGAAGACACTTCTGCAAACCATGCATTCAGAAGCAAGATCTTCGCCAAACCACACCTTTTTCAGGTCTGTTGTGGAGCACATGGAAACGCTCTCCTGCCCAGCAGATGCATGTAATGCATTCATGCCACGCTGCTCTCCAGCAAGTTACCTCCCAACCTCCTCCTCCCACCACAGTAGTTCCTCCACCTGCACCCCCTCCAGCCACTTTCCATCCTCCCCCTCCTATTACATCTACACCCCCTCCAGCCACTTTCCATCCTCCCCCTCCTATTACATCTACACCCCCTCCAGCCACTTTCCATCCTCCCCCTCCTATTACATACCATCCACCTCCCCAGCACCATCCACCTCCCCAGCACCAGCAACCTCCCCAGCACCAGCAACCTCCCCAGCACCAGCAACCTCCCCAGCACCAGCAACCTCCCCAGTACCAGCAACCTCCCCAGTACCAGCAACCTCCCCAGTACCAGCAACCTCACCAGTACCTGCAAACTCCCCAGTACCAGCAACCTCCCCAGTACCAGACATCTCCCCACTTCCAGCAACCTGCCCCGTACCAGACATCTCCCCACTTCCAGCAACCTGCCCCGTACCAGACATCTCCCCACTTCCAGCAACCTGCCCCGTACCAGACATCTCCCCACTTCCAGCAACCTGCCCCGTACCAAACTCCTTCCCCATACAACTTGCCATCAACATCATCTGCTCCTACAGTCCCTGCCCAACCCTCCACTCCACCACCCACCACCTCTTCTGCTTCCCACATGTCCACCCATTCTGTAGTTTTTTCCACACCTTCACCTCTAACTGTTCCTTCCCCACCACGATCCCAGTCCTCTCTCCACACTCCCAGTGTCGAAGTGTCCCGCAGCCCCTCCAGCAGTATTTCCACCACACACTACACAGATTTATAATGTGTGTATTTAAATAAAAATGACCAGTTTTATGGTTTCAAAGCTTTATTAAACAAGTTTATTAAAATTTTAAAAAAGTTTACTAAAAAAAACATTTTTCAATAAAAGTTAAATTATTTTACACTGGTTGTCTGTCATTTCTTTCTGCGGCGAAAAAGGTTAAATACAGGGTATTTAAAAGGTGAAATGGTATTCAAAACTAGGTATATAACTGTGGGTAAATTTTAGCTTTTTGCCACAGTTGTGTTCCTGGTTGTGTTTGAAGCAAAGTATTTCACCTAAAAAGTTGTGTTTATTGTTGGTGATTTCCTAACAATGTACACAACTTTTGTTAAAAGGTGAAATACTTTGCATAAAACACAACCAGGTACACACCTGTGGCCTAAAGCTAAAAATAGAGACCATGACAAGATAGCCAACTTTGGTTGGCAAAGGTATATACTGTTGGTACAGAAGGTACACAAGTTTGGTTAGGGCACAAATCTTTCACACTTTGTCATCCTGCCAGTGTACTCTGCCTTGAGGTGACATAAAGTATAGTGCAAAATTGTCCCTCATTACTGAAACCGTCACAGAACTTCTAGTGGTAATGTCATGGTAATCTTGCAAGGTGGTTTCTTCAGAGGTGTCCTCAATGGAAATGGGTTTCTTGCAGATAACAAAATTGTGGAGTACCACGCACGCTTTGATCACCTCGTCCACAGTTTCTGTCTTGAGGTTGATCGCAGTCAATAGGACCCGCCATTTGGCTGTCAGAATACCAAAGGTACATTCAACCATTCTTCTTGCTCTTGTGAGGCGGTAATTAAAAATGCGTTTTGGTCTTGTCAATCCTCTGCTAGAGTACGGTTTCAAAAGGTGTTCTGACAGCTGGAAGGCTTCATCCCCTACACAGACAAATGGCATAGGTGGACCAGATGTTTGCGGCAGTGGTCTAGGTGGTGGGAACTGGAAGGTGTTTCCATACAGTTTACGCCCCATGGCAGACAGTTTGAAAACTTGAGAGTCATTGGAGCGGCCATAGGCCCCAATATCAACCGCAATAAATTTGTATTCCGCGTCAGCGATGGCCATGAGGACAATTGAAAAATATTTCTTGTAATTGAAATATTCCGATCCCGATCCAGCTGGCTTTACAATGCGGATATGTTTCCCGTCCACAGCGCCCAAGCAGTTGGGAAACTGACATATCTGTTGAAACTTGTCAGCAATTTCAATCCACCTCTCTGTTGTGGGCTCTGGTAAAAACTCTTCAGCTAAGGAGTCCCACAGTGCACGGCATGTGTACTTCACAATTCCAGATATGGTGGAAATCCCGAGTCTGTACTGGAAATGCAGTGACGAAAGGGATTCTCCAGTTGCAAGAAATCTGTGGGGAATTAAAAAACAATAAATTAGTTTTAAATCACAGCATTACATACCAAAACTGACCTATAACACTTGGAGATACAAACTACCACCAACAAGATTGCAGTGAAAGTGTGCTCTGATGCGAGCATATCCAATAAATGTGGCTTACCTTAAAGTCACCATCAGACGCTCTGCGGGTGAAACAGAGAAGCGGCAATAGGTGTCCGCTTTTCTTATGAGGTGTGCAATGCGCTCCACCAAGTAATCAAAATTCTCCATTTTCATCCTAACATATCCAAAAAATTTATCCGGGTTTCGTCGAACGTCCATGCAGAGTGTAGAATAGACCCCACGCGTCATTCTCTTGGCTGTGATGGGGTGGATCCACAAACGTCGTCTACGATGCCTGATGCGCTGCTGTCTCGCTCTCTCCTTCTCCAGAACAATCACCCTCAAACGATTCGCCTCCGCTATAAAATCCGCCAAATTCTTCAAAATATTTCCAATGACAACATCCATCTTCGCCAGTAACTTGCTCTTCTCTCCAACCTGCACTTTCTCCTCTACAACCTGTCAAAGAAGGGCTGTAGGAACATGCTATATATAGTTTTCCAGTAGCCAATCCCGTTCGGAAGGCCACAAGGGTCAATTTTAAAAACCGGATCCGGCGTAATCCGTCGAAAAACGGATAGAAAGACGGATGAACCCGGATGAGACGGATCCGGTTTTGTCTGTCAAGAAAAAGACGGATCCGGCAGAAAACCGGATCCGTCACATCCGGTTTTACGAAACATTTGCCGGATCCGGCGTTCCGGCACGACGCCGGATCGCGCCTGACGCCGAAAACCTGATGTGTGAAAGTAGCCATAGGGAGTCACTTCTGGCAGCGGAAGGTCTGGGGTCGAGGGAGGTCAGCACTGAGCCTACTGAGGAACCCATGCAGGTGGGTGCAGCATCACATTCTGTTAAACTGTCTGTTGTCCAGGTGTGTGTGTTTCTTTTGTGGTAAAAAAGCGCCATTTCATGGGCACGTGTCCTTCCCAACCACAGAGTAAACAACTGCCGAAAAACTACAGTGCCCAAGTTGCGGGGAGGTTAGCAACCCGGGTGTACTTATCACTTCTGTGGGGAGGACACAGTTTTTTCTACCAAGCAAACAAATAAGGCAGCACTCTGTAGCGCTATAGCATGCAAACATGAAATATGAAAATTGAATTGCATTACTGCACTGGAAATATGAAAAATTGAGAATGCTTAGCGCATAAATTGGCCAATTCATGTGCACCTGGTAGTCACGTTAAGGTGATTCTCATTTGCCAGGACCTAATGCCAATCTTCTCTTAGACAGTCTACATTTCTTCTTCAATTTTTTCTACCAGCCGTAATCCACATGGGTGGAAATAAGGTGGATGTGTCTTTATTTCTAGGCAGTGGGGCAATGTTTAACATGATCAATGCTAGGTTCATCCAGGTCCCAGGCCTCATTCCACTTGCTCTATCCAGACCCAAACCCATAATTGCATCGACTCCACCCCCTTGAGACAGGGACACTTTACTCAAGTTGTCCGAGACTTGCGGCTTCAGGTGGGGGCCATGCACACTGAGGTGCTGAACTGTTATGTGCTAGAGGGTCTGCCTTCACCTGCGATACTGGGACTTCCTTGGCTCGCTCTACACAATCCTGTAATTGATTGGCAGACTCAAGTAATTAAATGGAGTGCATACTGTCAAGGACACTGCTTGGGTACCCGGTTGGCTAGGGTGGATACCCAGTCCGTGCCAAGTTACCTGTCGGATTTTGAGGATGTGGTCTCTGATCAGGGAAGCCAAGAACTCCAATCGTCTTTCTGATTGCACCGTTAATCTCATTACTGGTGCAAAGCTGCCCAACAGACTATAATATCTCTGATCCAGAGAGACAGGCCATGAAGGACTACATCACAGAAAGCCTAGCTACACGTCATATCAGACCATTCTCATCCCCATTGCCACAGAGTTCTTTTTTGTAAAGATTAAGAAAAAAGACGGAGGGTTATACCCTTGCCTGGTTTTCTTGGTATTCAATATGATCACTGTCCGTGATCCATATCCGCTCACTCTCATCCTTGACCTCTTTAATCAAATTGTAGGGGCAAAATGGTTCTCTAAGATGGACCACAGGAGGACATATAATCTCATCTGCATTAAAGAGGGGGATGAGTGGAAGGCTACGTTCAATACACCAGAGGGACACTATGAGAATCTGGTGATGCATTTTGAGTTGACGAACACACCCACCTTCTTTCAACACTTTGTAAATGACACCTTTAGTCACCTGGTGGGCAGATTCATTGTGATCTATCTGGATGACATACTAATTTATTCACCTGACCTTGATTCA
Organism: Dendrobates tinctorius; assembly: GCF_039654945.1. Classification (NCBI taxonomy): domain Eukaryota; kingdom Metazoa; phylum Chordata; class Amphibia; order Anura; family Dendrobatidae; genus Dendrobates; species Dendrobates tinctorius. The sequence continues at coordinate 21,574,770 of NW_027361770.1, read as the reverse complement.
CACCAGGTGCATGTCAGGCAGGTCTTACATATACTCAGAGACAATAAATTATACGTCAAACCCAAGAAGTGTATGTTCTCGGTTGAGGACATACCTTTCCATGGATATGTGTTGTCTTCCAATGGTTTTTGCATGGATCAGGCAATGTTACAAAGATTTTTAGGTTTCGCCAACTACTTCCGTAAGTTTCTAAAAAACTTTTCACTTGTAGCAAAACCTCTTACAGATATGACCAAGAAGGGGACAGACTAGTCCTGCCAGGGAGGCATTTGACATATTGAAAAGATGTTTTGCTTCTGAGCCGATTCTTATCCAGCCTGATGTCTCTCAGCCTTTTATCATGGAGGTCAATGCGTCTGAGGTGGGAGTGGGGCCTGTATTATCACAAGGTGCGTCTCCTGGTAAATGGCAACCATGTGCTTATTTTTCAAAAAAACTGTCACCATCTAAGAGAAATTATGGCATTCGTAACAGGGAACTCTTAGCAATCAAATGGGATTTTGAGGAGTGGTGTCATTTTCTGGAGGGAGTGGTTCATCCAGTGATGGTCATCACAGATCACAAGAATCTGGTATACTTGGAATCGGCGAAACGTCTTACACCTCGACATGCAAGATGGGCATTGTTCTTTACCAGGTTTAACTTTTTGTCACTTATAGGCCAGGGAATAAAAATATTAAGGTGGATGCCTTATCCCATTGCTTTCCTGGGGAAGGAAATGTGTGATCAAGTACCTATTCTTAAAAAAGGGATGGTTATGGAATCTAATAAAGTCCTTTCTTTTATGTGCGTGTGTATACATGGGTGTAATGCTTAGGTTGCTATCCTTATCTAACGTACAAAAATAAAAAGTCATACCTTTACTTCTCGGGTAACGTAGATAAGGATTGATAACAGCTAAGCATAATGTATGCACTATTTTTGCAAACGAAGTATGTTTCAACACCCTCCTCTTTTATTATTTAAACTCTAAGAATATGTATTGAGGCAGACAGAGGACTGCTCACACCTGGTGTGGTCATTGTTCTCTCTCTCCATGCCCGGCATGACCAATAAAGAATCATCTTACTTATTCAGGTCTGGATGATTTCTAATTGGAAGACTGAAACTCCACTGACATTTGGTGCATTAGCCGGGAAATCCAACACCTTTCCCTCACCGGTGAGTACTGTAAACCGTGCACGGGGGAGTCTGGAACTCGTTAAGTAAGTCCTCCACCTTGACATTAGGCGTCAACAGGGGCATTATCAGTGACCGAGGGAAAGTGACAGATTTCATATAGTCTAAGGATCTCAGGGAATTGTCTGTATCTGAATATAGGTAAGAACATTTAATAATTTTTATTATATTCGGTAACCTTGTTAATCCAGTATGAATATTATTCTAGGAATTGAATGGGAACTGTGATTGTGGACTTTTCCAATTGGGGTTTGTGAGAGGCTCCTGTAAGTTGGAAGTTTACATGCAATTGGAGTTATAATAACTCCTGTAAGTTGCTAAGCTCCATAGGAATGGGGTTTGTTAGTTCTTGTAAGATATTCTGTAGAATGGGTACAAAGCCAGTGTGAGAAGGCTACTGTGGAATAAAAAACTCTGTGTGCACGTTAAATTGATCTAGATGGGAGAATCGAGGGAGATTCTCGTCGGATTAAGGAATCCGCTGGATTAACCTAAAATAGAACCCAGTATAAGATTAATTTTTGCCGGTGTTCTGTTTTGTCTTCTGTACTTTGTTGAATGTTGTTTTCTGTTAAGTGTGCTGTTTTGTCTGTTTTTTAAAATTATATAGAACTAAAACGCCATAAATATATGTTTTATGTTACACATGAGACTCCTTGAATGTTATCTTGAGTGAATGTATAAGGATTGAAATAAAATCCTGAATGTAAATAAGGGAGTCCAGTAGGCGTGGTTAACAGTCATCTGTGGACTGGAGACAAATCATAGGTTATTATAGTGGCATAAATTACCTAGGTACATGCCACCTCATCCCCATAGAGAATATTTTATGTTGTTATGTTATATGTTTTTCTTTTAATAACACAGAGTGACTGAACCCTCCTCATTTCACTGAGGAGAGTCTGCACCGGTGGTGCTCTGAATACCTGATATTAAGAACGGGAACGTCTCTGGATATAAAGAGGCAGTGTCATTGGACTTTATCTCAGCATTTCAGGTCTAGGAGTACAAGGGAACTTTACTCTCCTGTCTTATATGTTCTTGTCTGATAATACATGTCTCTGTGTACGTGTGTATGTCCAGTTCCTAACTGTGGAAGTTGTTGTACCTTGTGTGGTTGCACTGTGACGTTAGCTAGAAGTCCATGTGAGCATATTTATCTCGTTCATATCAGTGACCACATTTATCATCGTGACCCCATTCCTTGGGGACCTTTCACGTTTGTTACACTGTGTTGTCATACTCGCCCCTTACAGGCCTTCATTGGATGGAGGTGACAGGATATAGAGATACAAGTTGGTAAATACCTAGGGCATAGTGTAATCAGTGAGGACTATTTAGATCCTGGATATTAGTAGCTGTAATTGTATTGTTGCTATTGGTTTTTTGTCTTCTTGTTGACATATGAATTTCACTGATATTTGTCAAGATTTCTTGCAAGTGGGTAGAAGTCCATTGTGCTCCAGGATTTATATTGTATAGTCTTCATCTTGTTTGTCTTTTTGTTTAAGAATTTTATGTAACATCATTATGGGACTTTGTCCCATATAGATACTGTATATATTTTTAGATCTTGTCCTAATTGTAAGGCAGATTTGTTATTGACCATTTCATCTGAAGGCTGGAAAGTTATTAAGATTGTACCAAGAGGGTAACCCTGGAATGAACAGTCTTCAGATCAAATGTGCAATGTGTCCTTATTAGTACCTTATAGGCCTAAAGGGGGTTTTACACTAAGCGATATCGCTAGCAATATCGCTAAAACGTCACTGGTTTTGTGACGTTATAGCGATATTGCTAGCGATATCGCTATGTGTGATACTTACCAGCGACCGGCTCCCCCGCTGTCCATCGCTGATCGCGCGAGAATGTCCGGCTCCATTTCTCGTCGTCTGCTTCCTGCTGAGACTTCCTGCTGTGACGTCCAGCGATGCGTGGAGGCGGGCGGGAGGACGCAGGATCGCTGTGTGTGAATGGTAAGTATCGTGCGCTGCGTCGCTGCTGCATCGCTGTGAGATCTTTCTGTATGAAAGCTCACTAGCGATCATTTAGCGATGCACCAGCGATCCTGACCGGGTCGGATCGCTGGTTGGATCGCTGGTGCATCGCTAAATGTAAAAGGGCCTTAACTCTTATATATTATAACAAATAGAGAGTAAACATTGTAGATCCCTGACAATGTCTTTTTAGTCTTGAAAAACTAGGAGTAGGCACCACCCAGAGCAAACAGTCCTGAGGTGGGGAGATAAGCTGTTAACATGAGGATTGTTTTGGAATGTGTTTGTGGTTTTGAGATAAGAAGGGAGCACTAGGAGACCCTGAATGTGTCCCTTGACAGATGGGTTGTATTTGGTGATAAAATTAGTTTCATAAAATGTGAAAATTTGGTACAAGAAATGTGTAATGAGAGGAAACATTTAATTTGGCTAAAGTAGAAATACATTTATAAAACACTGTATTTCCAGAAGTAACTTTCCTTGTGGGAAGCCATGAGGTCACTTTTCTTGTTGATTCAGGAGCCACTAGAACCTTAGTACATCCAGAAGAGATACCGACTATTGGACTGTCTGCTGCCTGCATAATGGTAAAAAGAGCAAGTGGTAAGACACACAGAACTATTGTCTACACCTGTGGAGATACGGGACTCCAGTACAGGTAAAAGTGCAGTTACACAGATTATATTATCAACTGTGTGGGAGGGATATGATGCAAGCCCTGAGCCTGGGAATAGTTCCTACTGCTGCAGGATTATAGGTAAAATCCATGGCTGAGACAATGGTGCTCCAGAGGTACAGAGAATCTAGATATTATTACAATCTAGATCTAATAACTGCAGGACCATCCTTTATTACTGAGTCCTTCATCAAGGAAGCAATAGATAAAGGTATACAAATGTAGATTTTCACACACCTGAAGAACTATACTGCACCATGTACTACAGGTATTTCAGGGGTCCTGATGTAAAATATGAGAATTTTCATGAGATTGTTCTTTGCACACCATATACTGGAATTATAAAGGGAACTGTGTTGCCAGTTGTAACTGTCAGAACAAATTAAATTGTTGTTTTTGCTTTTTAAAGGCACCGTGCCACATGTTTCCCTCTCCAGATGTAAAGGTAGATCATGGAAATTCCTTGGTGATTTTGTTGAAGAGTGTTAGGAAAGTAACAATGGGTTTGGGTGATGGCTCATTTTACAATGCCAGACTGCAGGCATATTCACAAGTACTAAAGTGGAACACCATTTCTAAACCCAGTGTCCACCTGCAGCGAGGCAGGGGAACGAGTGGAGAAATGTTGATCCTTTCCCAGAATTAGAGGAAGAATTGACCACATACCCAGAATCTTTGTGGTCCACATGACCTGCAGATGTGGGATTGATAAAAGAGGTGATTATGCCCTGTCCAGCTCACCTTATAACACCACCTTGCTTCCAGTAGGGAGGGCGCCCCCATCTATAAGCGAGGCTGTGATTCCAAGAGCCCCAACAGTGCCACACCCCCATACTCTACTGAATGACCGGAGGCCGGAAAATAAGGTCTTTACAGTGATATCAGTAATGTCTTCTTCAGCATCCTGGTACATCCAGATAGCCAGGTTTGGTTTGTATTCACATATAAGGGGAGCAAGTATACATTCAACAGAATCCCACAAGGGTACTGTGAACTACCTACTATTGTTTTTCCTGGTAAAATTGGCTAACCTAGCTCAATGTGAGTCAACAGAAGGTAGCCAGATGCTCTTATATGTGGATGACATGCTATTGGCATTAAAAAAAATAAATAAATAAAAATAAATTGGTAACAAAAGGGGTTATTTTTAAAAAAGATGACCTACAGTATATGTATAAACTGCCCAGTAACCTCCTAAGATATGTCACAGTATTGAGCCATGGCATAAGCTATGTCTCAACAAGAGAGATGGTAGAGATCATATCTTAGGTATTTAGGATGTATGGCTTTACTAACTATTAAAAATTTTTGTTTAATCTGCATTTTTACTTGTGCAAAAATAATTCCTAAGGGAATTTGAGACAAAAGAGAGGACAATTTCCTCACCCTGAATACTTATTCCAACACATTTGTATGGATTTTATTGAACAAGTGTGAGGGAAAAAGTACGGCCTTGTTATTATGGATGCTTTCAGCAGGTGGATTGAAGCTGTCCACCCTGATGCATTAATGGTACCAAAGGCCCTTCTAAAGGAAATCATACCCAGATTTGGGGTTCCAGAAAATATATAGTAAACTAAGTAATGTTATTATTACCTAAAACATTGTCAATTGAGTTGGGAAACCGCTGTGCCTGTAATCCTCAGTCAGCCGGACTGGTTGAGAGACACAGTGGGATCTTGAAAAATAGGTTGACAAAGACCATGCAGGAAACAGGAAAAATTGGTTGCACTGTCTCCTATTGGTTGTACTAAATAAGTATGTCACATGGACATCTGTAGGGTTAACACCCTTTGAAATCATATATTGGAGACCTTTTCTGTTACCTCTGCTAAAACCCTTTAGAAGGATAGCTGAGGAAGTTGATTGTACATTAGCAGAATATATGGCTAAGATATTAACTCACAAAGAAGTTTCTACTCGTAGTTTTATTCCAGGAAACCCACTAGCAAAACCTGCAGACTGGGTCCTTGTGAAAGTGATAAAGAGGAAACACCAGCACCATCCTAAGTGGGAAGGTCCTTACCAAGTCTTGTTGACTACTCCTACTGCGGTCAAGATTGCTGAGAGCAGCTCCTGGATCCATCTCTCATACTGTAAACTTGTCAGACAGGTAGGGACAGAGTAGGATCTGACTTGCTTGTCAAAGTCCAGCTACAAAGGGAGGTTTTCCACAAGAGAAAGCTTGTCTCAAACTGGTGAAGTCTCCCATTCATCAACCTACCCAGACAAGACGGTCAGATCTAGGATGTGTACATCAGGGTTAGTCACATGTATATTCTTCATGACCATAGTGATGGGAGATTGGAGGGTAATAGACCCAGCAGGAGAGGAAAGTCCATGGTGGTAGAATGGTTTCAGATTTAAGACTTTAAATCATACTTTTGAAATCGGGCAGGAGGCTGCCATGTTAGTGAATTTCTGTCTGTTGTATAAATGATGCAGAGATAGGGGACAAGCTGTAAAACTAGCCAAGTCTGATAAGTATGTTTGTGTTATGAGAGCAGAGGGGACGAATGTGTGTGACTGGAGTAAAGCAGCATGGAAAACTGTAGCCCGAGACTATAGGTGTAAGCTTTATGGCTACATAGATTTAAAGCCTGATTCTCCATTAGGAAAAAGGAGATCCCCTTACACAAATAAGAATCAGCTACTGAGAATTTTAAAAAACCCTAAGATGAGGGATCAAAGGTTATAGCAGCTGATATGTCAGGAACAGACCAAATAGGACATTTCTACATAGAAGTTCAGAATAATAGCATACATAGACCCAAGGAAGGTATGCCAGAGAGAACCATAACAGAGTCCATAGGGTTCATAGTTCGATTGTCTAACCTATCTTATGAAGATAAACTAGCTCTAGAGAGAGGCTGTGAGAAGAAAGAATGGTTAGAATGGCTTAAATATACTGCAAAAGGTTTAAAAATTAAGTTATTAAAGGGAATCTGTCACCCCTTTTTTGAGATATCAAATAATGATATCGTTCAATTGTGTGTCACATAAGGATTCTATTAGTACTATTGCTTCCCCCTGACCCTGCACCTTTCATGCATAAATACCATGTTTATATCGTTCAGATGTATGTAAACTGCCGCAGTCCGGTCCAATGGGCGGGGCTTATTCAACTGCTCCCCCCCTCCCTGTCTTGCTCTACACATTTCTTCATGTGTAGAGCAAGACAGGGAGGGGGGAGCAGTTGAATAAGCCCCGCCCAGCGGACCGGACAGAGGCAGTTTACATACATCTGAACCGATATAAACAAGGTATTTATGCATGAAAGGTGCGGGGTGAGGGGGAAGCAAAAGTACTAAGAGAGTCCTTATGTGACACACAAATGAATGATGTCATTATATGCTATCTCAAAAAAGGGGTGACAGATTCCCTTTAAGTAAAACTTATGTCTCCTCAGAAAGGGAAGGAAAATGTAAAATGTTATCATTTTTATATCCTCCACTTGAGAAACCGGATATCCCACCACAGGTGATTGCTAATACTGGTAACTATACTTGTTTTAGTGTTCCAGGGTATGGGCATGACTTCGGAGAGATCCAAGGCGACTCTTGTAGAGAATGAATCATTGTCTCCCACAGGGCCAAGTACTCAGCCATATGGTCAAACCACACTACCCTGAGAGCGGATGTATAGTGGTTATGCGGTGATAAAAAGATAAGAGCCAGACTACCACATGGTTCCTGAAGGGATTGTGCTGTGGTCCAGCTAATCATGCCGTTCCACCTGTTGTCAACAGGGATATGGCCAAAGGTACGCAGTGGGAAGAGACAGAAGCGTGAAACTCTGCAAGGATCCTTCCATTCTAGTATCTACAGAGATGACATTGGAGCTCCCAGGGGAGCGACCAAAGAGTACAAGGCTAGGATCCAGGTAGCAGCCGGGTGGGAATCCATAATTTGGTGGGTGATTATAAAAAATGAATGTAGATTGGATAAACTACTTATACTATAACAGCAGAGAATTGTTAATTATACCCGAGATGCAGTTAAAGGGACAGCTGAGCAATTAGGACCAACTTCTCTCATGGCTTGGTAGAATAGGATGGCATTAGACAAGTTAGCAGCAGAAAAGGGAGGTGTATATAAAATGTTTGGAGGATTTTGTTGCACCCTTTATCCCTAATACAGATCCTGATGGGAGTATCTCCAAAGCTCTTGATGGACTGACTGCCCTGTCTAATGAATTAGCTGAGAACTCTGGATATGATGACATATTCCTGGACTGAAGAATGGTTTGGGAAATGGTCCGGATTATTCACTTCTGCGTTGACATCTCTTACCATCGTGGCCAGAGTTCTGTTTGTTGATGCTGTGCTATTCTATGCATTAGAGGACTTGTTCAAAGACTGATTGACTCTGCCATAACAAAAACTATGTATTAAGGAATGGAGACCTTGGAATCCAACGAAAGAATGAAAATTTTGGGACTTAATGATAAATATACTGAACAAAATACTCTCCCTCTAGATTATAGGAAGATCTTCTGTGAAATCTGACAAAAAGAAATCTGTCCCCAATGTCTACAGATGGATGATTTTATTACAAGATGAGGGAATGTTATAATTGTAATAAAGTCCTTTCTTTTATGTGCGTGTATATATATATATATATATATATATACATATATATACATACGTGTATGTGTGTGAGTATATATATATATACACACATGATTGCATATATGCCATTATTATGCTTATACTGAAACTCTTTTCAGCTGATGTAATACATGGGTGTAATGCTTAGGTTGCTATCCTTATCTAATGTAGAAAAATAAAAAGTCATACCTTTACTTCTCTGGTAACATAGCTAAGGATTGCTAACAGCTAAGCATAATGTATGCACTACTTTTGCAAACGAAGTATGTTTCAACACCCTCCTCTTTTATTATTTAAACTCTAAGAATATGTATTGAGGCAGACAGAGGACTGCTCACACCTGGTGTGGTCGTCATTCTCTCTCTCCATGTCTGGCATGACCAATAAAGAATCATCTTACTTATTCAGGTCTGGACAATTTCTAATTGGAAGACTGAAACTCCACTGACAATCTATATGCTCCAATCTGGAAAAAGAGGTTGTTGACGCTCAGGGGGACACCCCTGCTGCCTGTTCACTTGTTAAACTCTTCGTTCTTGTTAATCTCTGTCTTCAGTGAAAATCACGGTTCACTGTTGACCAGACATCCTGGTAATAAAGCCACCACAGATCTGCTTACTCAGTGCTTTTGGTGGCCAAGTGCTCATAAGGATGTCTGGGAGTATGTAGCCACCTGCACTGTGTGCTCGCATTCCAAGACCTCTCATACTCATTCATCGGGGGCTCTCCAACCATTAGAGATCCCCAGCAGACCTTGGACTCACTTGCTTTATCACTGACCTACCCGTGTCGGCAGGGAATACTGTAATTCTGGTGGTGGTGGATAGATTCAGTAAACTATCTCATTTTATCGGTTTACCAGCATTACCAAACGCCAAATCATTAGCGCAAGTTTTCTTCAGGGAAAAAATTAGATTACATGGGATCCTGACTGATCGGGGGGGTGCAATTTGTCTCCAAGTTTTGGAGGGCATTTTGCAACCGTTTGGGGATCCATTATCATTTTCATCCACTTTTCACCAGCAGTCTAATGGGCAGACTGAACAGGTTAACCAGAATCTAGAGACATATCTCATATGTTTTCTTTCTGAAAATCAGGATGACTGGGTTACCTATTTATCATTGGCCGAATTCACTGTAAATAATCATTGTCAGGAATCAACTGGTAAGTCCCCATTTTTTGGGGCATATGGGTTCCATTTTCAGTTTAGTTCTTTCAATTGTAATCACTGGTGAAAGAACATTTTTGATCTTCCATTTCTACTATATTTCAGAGGGTGACAAATAATTTGAGTAAGATGGGATCCAAATATAAGAGTATGGCTGATCGGAGATGCTTGGTGGGTCTGGACCTGTTTGTTGGTGACTTGGTGTGGTTGTCCTCTAGGAACATTAAGCTGAAGGTTCCATCTTGGAACCTGGGTCAAGGTTTATCGGTCCTTATAAGATCATAGCCATCATCAATCCCTTAGCATTCTGCCTTGCTTTACCATCTACCTTTAGGATCCATAATGTATTTCATTGTTCTCTCCTCAAGAAATACGTTGCATCTTCAGTACCATCGCCTCTACCATTATCTCCTGTCATTGTCGATGGTAATCTGGAGTTTCAGATTGTGAAGATCTTGGACTCCTGTCTTGTCCGTCGGCTGCTTGAGTATCTGATACATTGGAGGGGGCACAGTCCTGAGGAGAGGATGAGGGTACCAATATCTTATGTTTATACGATAAGACTCGTCCAGGTTTTTCACGTGACACACCCTAATAAACCTGGTCCTGAGGTTCTGGAAGTCCCTCGTAGAAGAGGGCATACAGTCGAGGTGACGGCGACAGTGTGGAGCCAGAAAACCGCAGCATCTGATTGCTCCAAGTCTGGCACTGAGGAGAATCATTTTTCCGTCATATTAAATGTGTTTATTTCTTCTGCCAGGGATTAACAGGGGTTAATCAGCCATGTTGGAAATCCCTGTGTTCAGCTGTACTCAGTTAGCCATTCCATTTTCCTTTAAAATCTGGGCTTATGTTACTAATCCTCGTCAGAGCTAGCTTTATTGTTGCATGGTTAATGGAGTGAAAGGAGTTGGTATGAGGAGAGTTGGAGGAGTTATTAGCGACTGTTGCTTGGTTTGTACGTGTTGTAATTCCTTATCCCTCTTTATTTTGTTTTTTTTTACCTTCCTGCACACCCCAGTGGATTCCTCTGTCATATTTGAGTGAATATTTTGTATGTGTGGGGGAAGAGAACAGACAGAGGGCTATCTTAGGAGATAAGGCAGAGGCCCCGGCATCTTCACCATGTGAAGTATCCCAGGGAGCAGGGCAAGCTAGAGCACCCCTTAGTGTTATGGACAGGAAAGGAACCCCTGGTCCCAGGTCACCAGACAGCTGTGTTGTGACACCAGGACTTTTATCTGACTGGTAGCTGACTTTTATGTTCTGCATACTTTGTCCTACCACTATTGTATTTGGATATCTGACCATTGTAAATTAATAACCAGACAGCGAAGTGTTGGCTGTAGGGACCTCAGCACATGTAGCTGCCCTTCCCATGACCCTCACATTACATTCATTTTGGCCAAAAAAGGGTACTGGTTGTTCACCCTGCTAGACCCACGCTACAAGAAGAACTTTGCATCTTTTCATCTTGAGATGGAGAAGTGTTCTAAAATGGTGTTATGAGTGTAGACGTGCCACAACTACTGGAGAAAAAGCATATCAGCACATCCATCCGGGATATAAATGAAATTTGTCTTTATTGAAAAATAGATTAAAACATAGTAAAATGAAACCTCATGATTTTTTTTTTATTCTGTAAAAGTGGCAAAGCATAGAAAAGATATAAACGTGGTATTACTGCAATCATACTGACCCAAAGAATAAAACTACCTTGTCAATTTCACCACGGAAAACGACATTAAAAAACCCTCAAACATCAAATCCTGAATTGCTGGATTTTGTTCATTCTGCCTCCCCAAAATCTGAACAGAAAGCGTTCAAAAGATGTTATGTGACGAAAAATGATACCAATAAAAACATCAACTCATCCCTCAAAAAATAAGCTCTCAATGACTTTGTCTGCAGAAATATAGAAAAATTATAGCTCTCAATATGGCCATGCAAAAACTTGGTTTGGTAAAAAAAAAAAAAAAAGCATCTTTTAGTGTTGTGACAGCAGCAAAACATAAAAAACTACCGTATTTTTCGGACCATAAGACACACTTTTTTTCCTCCAAATTTGTGAGGAAAGTGTGGGGTGGGTCTTATGGTCCAAATGTAACATGTGGGGAAGGGGAAGCGGCGGGTGGAATTGCACTCACAGGAGGCAGGAAAATGTCACCGCTGCAGGAATCCGGCACTGGGGAAACCACGTGGTCCCAATGCTTAAAGTGAAGGAATATTCATTAGCTACTTCCCCGCCCACCTGTCAGCACAGAGCAGTAAGCGGGCAGCAGCAAATGGATATTCCTTCACTTAAACAGTGGACCCACATGATTTCCCCAGCGCTGGATTCCTGCAGTGGCTGGGGAGATCATTTGTCCGGTGGAGAAGGAGGCAGCAGGAGCAGGGTGCCACAGGAGAGATCGCTGCAGTTGCATACCTGACAGCACAGCGTGGGCTGTGCTGATGCTGAGTGCTCCCATCATTATAGAACCTTGAGTGAGGTAATGAAGAGGGCGGGCTGGAGCATCACATGACAGCACAAAGCCATCCCTCTGCATTATGACACCACAGATTCTGCACAAACCACACTAGAAACAATGTAGCTTCCTTTTACAGGACCTGTGGAGAGGTAACAAGAGGGAGGGCTCTGTGCGGTCATGTGATGCTCCAGCCCTTCATTTCCTCACCACAGGTCCTGTAAGCTGTGGAGAGAGATACTTTCGGTTTTCTTGCGTGGCTAGCTGCAAGACCTGCACTGATTTGAGCACAGCCTGTACAAGTAAGAATTAATTAAAAGTTTAGTAATTGCAACACATAAAAAAGCACGCTGCCACTCCTGTGGTGAACTATAACTCCCAGCATGCCATAGGATCTGCAGGACATGCTGGGAGTTATAGTTTTCCCACGGGATCTTAAAGTAGCAATCCAGTGTTATTTTTCATTGCTGGAGTGGTGCTTTAAATATAAGTCCTGTGCCCCCAATCTTATAATCACCCTCCAGAGTCTTCATATAGTACTTTACAGACACCACACTGGTCCCGCAGCACCATTTTCTACTCATAGCTACTAACGTAATAACATACTATTATATATAATAGCACCACTCATAATAGTATGTTATTTATGTTATTAAATATTTCACCAATTTTTTGCTTCAAATATTTTTTTCCTATTTTCCACCTCTAAAACCTGGGTTCATTTTATAGTCCAAAAAATACGGTTTATAAAGCTGGTATCGCTGCAAACGCACCGACCCAAAGAATAAAGTCATGTTATCATTTATACCGCATAAGGAGCAGAGTAAAAAATAAATCCAATTCTTCACATGCTGCTGATTTTTTAATTCTGCCTCCCAAAGATCGCAGAATAATAGTGGGATGGTGTGCACTCAGGTCGCTCAAGAGATAAGGTGCTGGTGAATTGGACCGCAAAGGCCCCAAATACAGAAAGGGAATATAATTCACCGCACACTATAATTTGATACTTTGCAAATGTGGCGCCCCTGAGGCTTCAGTCGCCACAGAGGTACTTCACCTTCTCCTAAGGTGTAGTGCCCCACCATCCAGGTTAGGTGGGAACTCCTGAACACACTCCACACCTGCATTCCACACAAAGGATAGTTCAGTGGGGCCACCTAACAGCTTCAGGCTGGGGGTTAGCAGAGCACCCCTCGTGGAACCCTGCTTCGTAACACGAGATGTGCTGGGAGTCGGGTGGAGTGAGATGATATAAAAGAGTAGGAAGAGTGAGAGTTAGGAGTTGGTTAGTTGGAGAGTGAAGAGAGAAGATGGGTGTCTGAAGGACGTGCTGCAGCAGGTCCCAGTGATCTGGGCTGCTGGCACGAGAAAGACCAGAGAAAGAGACTGATAAGATTGATAACCTAACCTTCCATAAGAGAGATAGAACAGATCGGAATGAATGAGAATAGAAGGATGGTGGGAAGCTGGTTGAAGAAAGATAGAGAACCCTTCCAGTCCAGAGCGCAAAGGCCGGGGCCCGGTCCCCGAGGTTGATTGGATCTTTATGTCCGGCAACAGACACTGGAGGAGTAGTGAGCCGCTAACGCCTTGCTTCCATCATAGACTTGGGACACAACAGCAACTGAATAGAGAGCCGGGACGCAGTGAGGAGTCCCCGAAGCAGGCTACAGCTGTCTGTCATACAAGTAAAGACTAGGAACACCTAGAGAGAGGCATTCCAGGGTAACTAAGTACTGGAGTGCTTCGCACCTAAAGGCACATTGGAGGAGTCGTTCAGTGAAGGTACATATTGGCGGAGTGTGGAAGGGAGAATCCTATCTGGCCTGGAGGTTGGCTGGAGCCCGACCTGGAGAACACAGTACGGAGGCAGGCGTGTGTGTGAACTGCAAACAGTGAGTAAAGCCTGGGAACCGCATACTCTGGTGTCCTCCAGTTATTCCAGCACCGCTACACCTGGGTAACAACATCTATACCATCCTGCGCCTCTCCTCATCCATTGCCCCTACACTTCCCTGGGACTACAGCTCCACCTGTGGGGAGCTACACCATCTTTGCTGCACCACACCATCAGTCCCAGCGGATCTGCATGCAGCGCTGGCTCAACATCTTACTTGCCAAACACCACGGGTGGCGTCACGAACTATCCAAATAAACTATTATACCATTAACATCACCGCCATTGATATTGGGCGCCCAGGGCCACGGACCGGGTCACTGATGCTGTGACACATTCCCACCTTGACACCGGCCCGGTACCGAGTACCCCGCTGCCCTGGGCGAGCGAGGGCGACCCACAAAATATTGTAAGTTTATTTAAAGACATCCAGTCCAAAAGAAATGTGCAATGACCAAAAAACAATATATATACAACTTAGACACCCTAGCCATCCGGGCACCCAAGCAGTGTTATTAACAATACACACTCCATTTAATTGCTTCCTGAGTCTGCCAATCTATTACAGGATTGTACAGAGTGAGCCAAGGAAGTCCCAGTACCACAGGTGAGTGCAGACCCTCTAGCATATAACAATCCAAAACCTCAGTGTGCATAGCCCCCACCTGAAGCCGCAAGTCTTGGACAACTTGAGTAAAGTTCCCCTGTCTCAAGGGGGCAGAGTCAATGGCAATTATGGGTATAGGTTTGGACAGAGTATGTGGGATGAGGCCTTGGATCTGGACGAACCTAGCATCAATCAAATTAAATCCCGCCCTACTGTCCAGAAATGCAGACACGTCCACCTTAATTCCACCAACGTGGATTACAGCTGGTAGAAAAAACTGTGTCCTACCCACAGAGGTGATAAGCACACCCGGATCCCTAACCTCCTCACAATCCAGGCCCTCTAGTTTTCCAGCGGTTGTTTACTATGTGGTTGGGAAGGACACATGCCAATGAAATGGACCTTTTTACGACAAAAGAAGCACACACCTGGACAACAGACAATTTACCTGAATGCGATGCTGCACCCACCTGCATAGATTCCACAGTAGGTTCAGTGCTGACCTCCCTTGACCCTGGACCTCCTGCACTCAGACGTGACTCCCTATGTCTCTGACGAAGACGGTGATCAACTCGAATTGCCAGAGACATGGCTGCATCAAGGGAGTCAGGAGTCTCATACAGAGCAAAGGCATTTTTCACTCTTACTGTAAGCCCCTCACAAAACAGACTACGTAGTGCGGGGACATTCCACTTGGCATCCGTGCAGAGCAATATTCCTCCGCTGGCCTGTCTCCTTGCTGAGGATCGCACAGTGTGGACTCAACTAAGGAGATGCGATTAGGGGCCATCATATATAAAGCCCAGTGCCCGAAAAAATTCCTCCACCATCTGAAGTGACTGAGATTCAGATGGGAAAGAAAATGTCCATGCTTGGGGGTCCCCCTAAAGGAGTGAGATTACTATCCCCATACGTTGCTCCTCTGTACCTGAGAAAACCAGACATAACTTGAAGTACAGTTTACAGGCCTCTCTGAAAAGAACAAACTTGTCACGCCGGTAGCTTTTGAGTTCAGTCGCCGGCGCTGGTAAAGTCACTGCTCTGTGTATAGAGCAGCAGCTCTAACCAAGAACCCATCATTGACTAACAGATTGCTTGGCATCAGATCTGACTGTCAGTCAGTGTCGTAAACACGATTACAGCAGCCGCTCTCTGTACACAGAGCAGTGATGAAATGTTCGCTGCCAGTGGGAATAAAATTAATTTCCTTCCAGCAGAGGGGGTCTAATTGCTGTAGCCAGGCAGGTTCAGAACAGTATTATCCTGCAAATAAACTCCATATCTGCAGGTTAATAGTGTTTTTTCACCTGAAAAGTTTTCTTTAACCCCTTTCTGACATATGACATACTATCCCGCCCATGTGCCCTGGGCCTTAATACCCATGGATGGGATAGTACGTCATACGTGATCAGCTGCGTTCACAGGGGGAGTGCGGCTGATCACAGCTGAGTGTCAGCTGATTCTCACAGCTGACACCTGGCACTAAGTGCCAGGAGCTGTTACGGACCGCTCCCGGCAATTTAAACCCTGGAACACTGTGATCAAACATGATCGCAGCATTCCAGGAGCAGGCAGAGGGGCTGTCTGCTTTTGGATCAGATACCCCGCAGCATGACACAGGGTTCCGATCGCTCCCATGGTAACCCGATGCCGTCATGACGACGTTCAGGTTACCAGAGCTCAGAGACTTCCTGTTATGCGCACTGCATGTCAGGACGTCTCTGATGTCAGTGTGCACAGAGTGCAGCGCTGACAGCTTATATGGCATGCAGATCTGCATGCCATATAAGCGGTCAGCCTGCACAAGATGAGTGTCTCATAGTGGGACACAGTGTAAAAGTAAGAATGAAATTTTTAAAAAATGAAATAATTGTAAAAATATTTAAAAAATAATAAAAAATAATAATAGTAAAATCAATATTTATTCCATCATTAAATCAATATTTGAATAAAAAAAATCTAAACAATAAAAGTACACATATTTAGTATTGTCACGTCCGTAAACATCTGACCTATAAAACTGTCCCACTAGTTAACCCCTTTAGTGAACACCATTAAAAAAACAAGGCAAAAAAATAATGCTTTATCATCATACCGCTGAACAAAGAGTGGAATAACACACGATCAAAAAGATGGATATAAATAAACATGGTACCACTGAAAACGTCATCTTGTCCCACGAAAAAAGCTGCCATTTAGCTCCATCACCGGAAAAATAAAAAAGTTATAGCACTCAGAATAAAGAGATGCAAAAATAATAATTTTTTCTATTAAATAGTTTTTATTGTATAAAAGCGCCAAAACACAAAAAAATATATAAATGAGGTATAGCTGTCATCGTACTGACCATAAGAATAAAACTGCTTTATCAATATTACTGCACGTGGAATGGTATAAACGCCCCCACCAAAAGAAATTCATGAATTGCTGGTTTTTGTTCATTCTACCTCCCAAAAATTGGAATAAAAAGTGATCAAAAAATGTCATGCGCCCAAAAATGCTACCAATAAAAACGACAACTTATCCCACAAAAAACAAGACCTCACATGACTCTGTGAGTCAAAATATGGAAAAATTATAGCTCTCAAAATGTGATGATGCAAAAACTATTTTTTGCAATAAAAACCGTCTTTTAGTGTGTGACAGCTGCAAACATGAAAATCCACTTTAAAAACCTGCTATAAACAGTAACTCCCCTTTATCACCCGCTAACTTAGGGAAAGATAATAAAATAAAAAATGTATTTCCCTTTTCCCATTAGGATTAGGGTTAGGGCTAGGGTTAGGGTTAGGGCTAGGGTTAGGCTTATGGATATAGTTAGGGTTAGGGTTGGGGCTAAAGTTAGGGATAGGACTAGGGCTAAAGTTAGGGTTAGGGTTGGGGCTAAATTTAGGATTAGGGTTAGGGTTGGGATAAGGGTTAGTGGTGTGTTAGGGTTGGAGATAGAATTGGGGGGTTTCCACTGTTTAGGCACATCAGGAGCTCTCCAAGCGCAACATGCGTCTGAACAATTCCAGCCAATTCTGCGTTGAAAAAGTCAAACGGTGCTCCTTCCCTTCCGAGCTCTGCCATGCGCCCAAACAGTGGTTTACCCCATATGTGGGGTATCAGCATACTCAGGACAAATTGAACAACAACTTTTGGGGTCCAATTTCTCCTGTTAACCTTGAGAAAATAAAAAATTGGGGGCAAAAAATCATTTTTGTGAAAAAAATATGATTTTTTATTTTTACGGCTCTACATTATAAACTTCTGTGAAGTACTTGGAGGTTCAAAGTGCTCACCACACATCTAGATACGTTTATTAGGAGGTCTACTTTGCAAAATGGTGTCTCTTGTGTTGGGTTTCCACTGTTTAGGCACATCAGCGGCTCTCCAAACATGACATGGCGTCCGATCTCAATTTCAGCCAATTTTGCATTGAAAAGTCAAACAGCGCTCCTTCCCTTCCAAGCTCTGCCGTGTGTCCAAACAGTGGTTTACCTGCATATATGGGGTATCAGTGTACTCATGACAATTTGTGTAACAACTTTTGGGGTCCAATTTCTCCTGTTGTCCTAGGTAAAATAAAACAAATTGGATCTGAAGTAAATGTTTTGTGAAAAAAGTTAAATGTTCATTTTTCTAATCATTCAAAAAATTCCTGTAAAGCACCTGAAGGGTTAATAAACTTCTTGAATCTTTTATCACTATCATGAAGTACAATATATCACTAGAAAACAAAGTCAGAATCACCGGGATCATTGGAAGCCTTCCAGAGTCATTACCTCTTAAAGGGACAGTGGTCAGAATTGTAAAAATTGGCCTGGTCATTAACATGCAAACCACCCTTGGTGGTAAAGGGGTTAAGTATGTAAGGGGGAAGACTGGACCACAGGTACCTGCACTAAACCGGGTCTGGAACTTTCGAGGCTGCATCCCATGTTGTCCAGGGGAAGGCAAAAAGGTCCGGACAGGTGCCCTGGCCCGGAAGTCTGAGGCACGTTCAAAAGTGAAAGCGCGCGCAGCGCCAGCAAGTTTCCTGCTAGCAGTGACAGAGGCAAGGTGCGCGCGCATTGCACTCCACAGTGTGCGAAGTCGTGCTGTAACAAACATGGCCAAACCAATTACAGGACACTGTCGGAGCCCACCGCAGTAACAGGGAGAGAGCCTAGAGCCCTGTACAGCTGAGCGATGCACATAAGCCTGAGGGCCAAGGCAGGGTGCAGGACTCTATGCCGTTGTTCTCATTGCTGGACATTGTCACGCCGCTCGACCTGGACCCTGACAGGACTGAGGCCTTGTTTGCATTGGCCGCAACCGATTATGGACTAGGGGCTCAGCGGAAGGTACCGGAGACTGACCGTTGCCACCAGAAGACGGACTCATTGGACAAGCACTACGCCGGCCGTTGTTTGCACTGCTGACTCGCAAGCATCATCTGCAGCCTGAGGAACATCTGACCCGATAAGTGTTTGAAAGAACTTCCATTACCTCGTTCATTGTTCATTAACTCTGCATATCTGTCACAATTTAACTGTTTGCCTCACTGCGTGGAGTATTCAATTGTCAAATTAAATTGTTAACCCTTGTTCTGCCTCTCGTGCATCGCTGCATCCCGCAATCTGCTCACAAGTACATGTACAAACATTTCCTTATCAAAAATGTCTTCCAGAGAGTGTCCCATATATTATGGGTGTTAGAGAAAGTGTATACACACAGTACTGTCCCTCCTAGCAGAGTGAAATTACTCAGTCATAGTTGGCAATGAACTGTATTTCAATCAGGGTATTGCCAAGTATAGAAACACTGTACCTCTCAGTAGAGTTGAGCGACTTTTGCTTTTTTAGGGTCGCGTTTCGTTTCGTGAAACCCGACTTTTCCAAAAGTCGGGTCGAGCAAGATCGTCCGATTATAGGGAAAAGTCGGGGTCGTCCCTAAACACGAAACCCAATGTAAGTCAATGGGGAATAAAAGTCGGCAGTGAGAGGAGGACAGGAAACACACCTACAGTGCCCATTTGAATGCCAAAAGCATCAATTCTTCTTACTTAAGCTTGTCAACCTTAATTAACTTCATAATACAAGTTATGCACTGAAAAATGGGGGTTATTTGGCTAAATTTGTGGGGGGGGAGGGCTGGCTGCAGGTTTTCATGTGCCCTGGGCGAAAGAGCGCCCCTTTAACACATACCACAACTCATCATGCTCCGATACGGCAGAGAAATAGCGGTATAGTACAATGAAAAATACCTCACTTTTTACATCTCATGACGAGGCCCATCTATTTCTCCATACAAAATCATTGGTCCCATATAATGTTTGAAACAGTATATGATGAGCTCCACATAATGCTACAGTATATGTTGGTCCCCATGGATGAAGCTCCACTGTCTTATGGGCCCAAATAATGCTCCATATATAATGGGCCCCATAAAAAGTGCCACACTGCACTCTTCCTACTTTGGCAGACATTTTGCGGCCTAGCACGCTGTGATCGTTTGACCCTCTGGACAAGCTGTCCAGCAACTCTTTTGATGTTTGGAACCTGTCTTTGGAGTGCTCCGGGCCTGCCAGATAACAGCTGTTGCGATGTCGATGTCTGCTATGGATGCCCCTCATCTGAGCTATTGGAAGCAGCACCCTCTTCCCCCAATGGATGCCAATCTGGGTCAACAACTGGGTCATCCATCACCTCCTCTTCTATGTCATGTGCACCTTTCTCTGTGTCACCGTGTATGGTGGTATAGTGTGCGGGAAGGGGCACCTGAGTCTCATCAGGGTTAAAATCTGGCTCTGACAATGTAGTGCTCTGAGTGAATGTACCAGCAGAATCATCCATCAGCGGCTGTGCATCAGTGCACTCCATGTCAGATTCATCTTGGCCTGGGTAATTCACCATTTCACTTGATAATCCAGGCATGGTATGTGAAAACAGCTCCATGGAGTAATCAGTAGTATGGCCTGCGTCATCCTTCAATCTTGGTTGGGGTGAAGGACACAAGGAAAGGTGTGGTTCATGAACATGAGCCTCCAATGACGACTCAGTGCTTTTACTTTTTACAACTGAAGAAGAGGAGGCGATAGAGCTGGAGGCTGAGTCAGCAATGTAAGACAAAACTTTTTCCTGATGCTCTGCCTTTAAAAGCGGTTTGCCAACTCCTAGAAAACTAAGCGTTTGAGGCCTTATGTAGCCAGACGATGACGCAGGGTCAGCACCTCCTGCATTCAGTCCTATTTTGCTCTTGCCACTACCATCAGATCCACCACCAACACCATCATTACCAGCTGCCAACCCCCGCCCAATTCCACGGCCTCTTCCACCAGCCTTCCTCATTTTTGGTAGAAATGTAGACAAAATCCAACAAACTATATAGTAATGTAAAACAAGGTAAAAGGTGTCTATAGGACAGGGGAGATTTAGAATTTCTGCACACACTTGTGGACAGTGGACACTTTTGGATTGTGTGAGGCCCACTGATAGCTGAGCGCTATGTGACACGCTCGATGGCACAGCTGCCTGTGACCAAAGTGACGAGAGGATAATGGAGATTTTGAATCTCTGCATACACTTTTGGACACTGGACACTTGTGGATTGTGTGAGGCCCACTGATATCTGAGCGCTATGTGACACGCTCGATGGCACAGCTACCTGTGACCAAAGTGACGAGAGGATAATGGAGATTTTGAATCTCTGTGTACACTTTTGGACACTGGACACTTGTGGATTGTGTGAGGCCCACTGATATCTGAGCGCTATGTGACACGCTCGATGGCACAGCTGCCTGTGACCAAAGTGACGAGAGGATAATGGAGATTTTGAATCTCTGCGTACACTTTTGGACACTGGACACTTGTGGATTGTGTGAGGCCCACTGATATCTGAGCGCTATGTGACACGCTCGATGGCACAGCTGCCTGTGACCAAAGTGACGAGAGGATAATGGAGATTTTGAATCTCTGCGTACACTTTTGGACACTGGACACTTGTAGATTGTGTGAGGCCCACTGATATCTGAGCGCTATGTGACACGCTCGATGGCACAGCTGCCTGTGACCAAAGTGACGAGAGGATAATGGAGATTTTGAATCTCTGCGTACACTTTTGGACACTGGACACTTGTGGATTGTGTGAGGCCCACTGATATCTGAGCGCTATGTGACACGCTCGATGGCACAGCTGCCTGTGACCAAAGTGACGAGAGGATAATGGAGATTTTGAATCTCTGCGTACACTTTTGGACACTGGACACTTGTGGATTGTGTGAGGCCCACTGATATCTGAGCGCTATGTGACACGCTCGATGGCACAGCTGCCTGTGACCAAAGTGACGAGAGGATAATGGAGATTTTGAATCTCTGCGTACACTTTTGGACACTGGACACTTGTGGATTGTGTGAGGCCCACTGATATCTGAGCGCTATGTGACACGCTCGATGGCACAGCTGCCTGTGACCAAAGTGACGAGAGGATAATGGAGATTTTGAATCTCTGCATACACTTTTGGACACTGGACACTTGTGGATTGTGTGAGGCCCACTGATATCTGAGCGCTATGTGACACGCTCGATGGCACAGCTGCCTGTGACCAAAGTGACGAGAGGATAATGGAGATTTTGAATCTCTGCGTACACTTTTGGACACTGGACACTTGTAGATTGTGTGAGGCCCACTGATATCTGAGCGCTATGTGACACGCTCGATGGCACAGCTGCCTGTGACCAAAGTGACGAGAGGATAATGGAGATTTTGAATCTCTGCGTACACTTTTGGACACTGGACACTTGTGGATTGTGTGAGGCCCACTGATATCTGAGCGCTATGTGACACGCTCGATGGCACAGCTGCCTGTGACCAAAGTGACGAGAGGATAATGGAGATTTTGAATCTCTGCGTACACTTTTGGACACTGGACACTTGTGGATTGTGTGAGGCCCACTGATATCTGAGCGCTATGTGACACGCTCGATGGCACAGCTGCCTGTGACCAAAGTGACGAGAGGATAATGGAGATTTTGAATCTCTGCGTACACTTTTGGACACTGGACACTTGTAGATTGTGTGAGGCCCACTGATATCTGAGCGCTTTGTGACACGCTCGATGGCACAGCTGCCTGTGACCAAAGTGACGAGAGGATAATGGAGATTTTGAATCTCTGCGTACACTTTTGGACACTGGACACTTGTGGATTGTGTGAGGCCCACTGATATCTGAGCGCTATGTGACACGCTCTATGGCACAGCTGCCTGTGACCAAAGTGACGAGAGGATAATGGAGATTTTGAATCTCTGCGTACACTTTTGGACACTGGACACTTGTGGATTGTGTGAGGCCCACTGATATCTGAGCGCTATGTGACACGCTCGATGGCACAGCTGCCTGTGACCAAAGTGACGAGAGGATAATGGAGATTTTGAATCTCTGCGTACACTTTTGGACACTGGACACTTGTGGATTGTGTGAGGCCCACTGATATCTGAGCGCTATGTGACACGCTCGATGGCACAGCTGCCTGTGACCAAAGTGACGAGAGGATAATGGAGATTTTGAATCTCTGCGTACACTTTTGGACACTGGACACTTGTGGATTGTGTGAGGCCCACTGATATCTGAGCGCTATGTGACACGCTCTATGGCACAGCTGCCTGTGACCAAAGTGACGAGAGGATAATGGAGATTTTGAATCTCTGCGTACACTTTTGGACACTGGACACTTGTGGATTGTGTGAGGCCCACTGATATCTGAGCGCTATGTGACACGCTCGATGGCACAGCTGCCTGTGACCAAAGTGACGAGAGGATAATGGAGATTTTGAATCTCTGCGTACACTTTTGGACACTGGACACTTGTGGATTGTGTGAGGCCCACTGATATCTGAGCGCTATGTGACACGCTCGATGGCACAGCTGCCTGTGACCAAAGTGACGAGAGGATAATGGAGATTTTGAATCTCTGCGTACACTTTTGGACACTGGACACTTGTAGATTGTGTGAGGCCCACTGATATCTGAGCGCTATGTGACACGCTCGATGGCACAGCTGCCTGTGACCAAAGTGACGAGAGGATAATGGAGATTTTGAATCTCTGCGTACACTTTTGGACACTGGACACTTGTAGATTGTGTGAGGCCCACTGATATCTGAGCGCTATGTGACACGCTCGATGGCACAGCTGCCTGTGACCAAAGTGACGAGAGGATAATGGAGATTTTGAATCTCTGCGTACACTTTTGGACACTGGACACTTGTAGATTGTGTGAGGCCCACTGATATCTGAGCGCTATGTGGCACGCTCGATGGCACAGCTGCCTGTGACCAAAGTGACGAGAGGATAATGGAGATTTTGAATCTCTGCGTACACTTTTGGACACTGGACACTTGTGGATTGTGTGAGGCCCACTGATATCTGAGCGCTATGTGACACGCTCGATGGCACAGCTGTGACCAAAGTGACTAGAGGATAAGGGAGATTGGATTGCTTTTAAAAAAGCAGTTTGCGGAGCAGTGGGTAAACAGCAATGCCAGCATGTCAGGAACCCTTAGAAGGCAGCCCAACAACCAACACCACTGATACACCACAATATAGCCTCCCCTTGCACTGCACACACAGTGACTTGTGTGTTGTGCAGGCCAAATCGCTAGCAGCAGAAGCAGTTCTTTTGTCTTCTTCCCTGCCTAACGCTCTCCCTACAGAATCAGCAGCAACCTCTCCCTATACTAAGATCGGCAGAAGTAAGATGGCGGTCGGCGTGCTCGCCCTTTTATACCCCCTGTGACGCCCACCAAAGCAAGCCAATCACTTGCATGCCCTTCTGAAAGATGGTGGTGACCCGTGCCTAGGTCATCACGTTGCCCACAGTGTCCGTGGATCCTGATTGGCTGAAAAAGAGCGCAAAACAAACTTTTGAAACGCGACTTTGGCGCGTAAGTCGCCGACCTCGTGGCCGACCTCATCCTAGGGTCGGGTTTCGTTTCATGAAACCCGACTTTGCCAAAAGTCAGCAACTTTTGAATTTTTTCGACCCGTTTCGCTCAACTCTACCTCTCAGTATTATGAGGCTAAAGGCTGTTACAGTGAGATTACAATGGCAATTATCATGTTGGCATTCGAATAATGGTATAGCATTGACATTTTTCAGAGTACTTAAATATTGTATTTTTTTATATTTCCTGTGTCTTTCTGTAATATAGTATATATATTGTGAAAACTTGCAGAATTATACAATATTCAATTTAATAGTTTAGCACAGAACGTGCTTATTTAGTTACTTTCATTTTATAACTCAAGAAAGGAAGATAAATTGTTTTATGTGATTCAAATCTAATTTGAGTCAATTTTTTTAGGTTAGCTTCTGAGCCAAATTAATTATTTCTCACTATGAGGCATGACAATCCTATTAGACAGAATTTACAACGAATGAAGGAAAACATAGCAATGCTGTGTACAACTTTTCAATTTCTGATGGAAAAAACATAATGAAAAAAAATAATTGGAACCATGGTTACTCAAGCTTCATAATTTAAATAAATATTATTATTAATAATAATAATAATAGTAATGATAATAACTAGTGATGAGCGAACATACTCGGTAATGCTCGGTACTCGCCCGAGCATCACTGTACTCGCGGTATGTGGCAAGCATCGAGCATTTCCGGGACTATTTAGCGGGAGCTCGGGTCCCCTCCTTGCATGTTTGGCGCTCTTTAGAACACCAATCAACATACATGGATTGTCTGCCATGCACTGTAATGCTGCAGCCATCTTGGTTGTGGTAATTAGCTAACCTAAATGAATTCAAGTCTCCAGGTCCAGATGAATTACACCCCAGAGTACTGAAGGAGATAGCAGAAGAAATTTTTGAACCCCTCTCCATAATCTTTGAAAATTCTTGGAGAACAGGAGAAGTCCCAGAAGACTGGAGAAGAGCAAATGTTGTTCCTATCTTCAAAAAGGGGAAGAAGGTGGACCCAGGCAACTATATGCCGGTGAGTCTGACTTCTATACCAGGAAAGATCTTTGAACAAATTATTAAACAACATGTATGTCAATACCTGGATAAGAATGAAGTGATTAAACAGAGTCAGCATGGGTTTGTAACTAATAAGTCATGTCAGACTAACTTAATTTCCTTCTGTGACGGAATCACTGATTGGGTGGATCAAGGAAATGCTGTAGATATAGTATATCTTGACTTCAGCAAAGCATTTGACAAAGTATCTCATACAATCCTTATTGAAAAAATGACTAAGTATGGAATGGACAAGGCAACTGTTAGGTGGATTCATAACTGGCTTAGTGATCGGACCCAAAGAGTGGTTGTAAATGGCTGCACATCCAGTTGGAAGAATGTCTCAAGTGGGGTACCACAGGGCTTTGTCCTGGGCCCTGTATTGTTCAACATCTTTATCAACGATTTAGATGAAGGAATTGAGGGTAAACTGATTAAATTTGCTGATGACACAAAGCTAGGAGGGATAGCTAATACTAGAGAAGAGAGAGAGGAGATTCAAAAAGATATAAATAAACTGGAGAAGTGGGCAGCAACTAACAGAATGGTTTTTAACAGGGAAAATGCAAAGTACTACATCTGGGCAATAAAAATGAAAAAAGCATATACAGAATGGGAGGAATAGGGCTAAGCAACAGCACATGTGAAAAAGACTTGGGTATACTAATAGATCACAGACTGAATATGAGTCAACAGTGTGATGCAGCAGCAAAAAGGCAAATGCAATTCTAGGATGTATTAACAGAAGCATACAGTTTAGATCACGTGAAGTCATTATTTCCCTCTACTCCTCTTTGGTCAGACCTCATCTGGAATATTGTGTCCAGTTTTGGGCACCACATTTTAAAAAAGACATCAACAAACTGGAGCAAGTTCAGAAAAGAGCGACCAGAATGGTGACCGGTCTGCAAACCCTGTCTTATGAGGAAAGGTTGCAGGATTTGGGAATGTTTAGTTTGCAAAAGAGAAGACTGAGAGGAGACTTAATAGCTGTCTACAAATATCTAAAGGGCTGTCACATTGTAGAAGAATCAACTTTATTTTCATTTGCACAAGGAAAGACTAGAAGCAATGGGATGAAACTGAATGGGAGGAGACACAGATTAGATATTAGAAAAAACTTTTTGACAGTTAGAGTGATCAATGAGTGGAACAAGCTGCCACGTGAAGTGGTGAGTTCTCCTTCAATGGAAGTCTTCAAACAGAGGCTGGACAGACATCTGACTGGAATGATTTAGCGAATCCTGTTTTGAGCAGGGGGTTGGACCAGATGGCCCAGGAGGTCCCTTCCAACTCTACAATTCTATGATTCTATGATTCTATGATTACAGTGATTGGCTCGCCGCGAAGCATCATTAGGTCTATATGAGACCTTGAGCCGCCCTGCTCATCCCAGTCAGCTCGGAAATTACCAGTGTAGGGACACTTGCTGCAGCGATAGGGACAGAATAAGTGGTGTATCAGTTACTGTGGGTATACCATTGTTGAATCCACAAATCTAGCTAAACCAACACTCGTTCTAAGGACTAATTATGGGGGGGGAAATATCAATGATCGTTAGGCAGGCAGTGTATGTGACTATATATATATATATCAGTGCTAGGCAACAGGCGTTATAAGTGGATCAATAGATATCAGTGTTAGGCAGGCAGGCATTGAATATGTAAAATCCAAAAAATCTGTCACTCACCACTCTACATCAAGAGATAGAGTGGACATAAAAAACACAAGAACTAAAATTATAGATAAATTGCAATTTATTAGAAATATCAATTTTTTATATCACATAAACAATTTTTAATATTAAGCAATTGTCTACCATAATAAAAGGCACAAAAAAGGCTAAGACATCATTAAATACAGTATACAAATAGAAAATAAAAATTATTTCTGCTAATTAGCAGCAAAAAAATATTCCACCATGTGAGATAATTATTATTAATATAAAAATGTATCTTATAATTTTTTCCTAAATAATTAGCTATAAATTTATCTGTCACAAAAAGCACTATACAAATTATATAAATATATGCTAAAGTAGCATGTAATTATAACGGTGCCCCTTAGAAAAACACAACAGCAGCTATTCGTCTAGGAGTAACCCACAGGTGAATAATTGGCTATGTTTGAAACAGAACTAATGCATCAATTTCACTCAGCATACCATAGCTGCGCTAATTCTAATCACCTGCCAAAATGCAGGGAATCATAAGAAGGCGCTGCTAATACAATGCGGTTGCAGTGAAACAAGTTTGAAGCGAACTTACATGTGCGATGTCTAAAGCCGTGCTCCTCTAAACCCCGATGCGCGTTTCGTAGGCAACTTCCTGTGGGTTATTCCTAGATGAATTGTGCTTTTTCAGACCTCCATGGAATTGTTTTTGTTGTCTCTTAGCCTACTTATTGACCAAATTTTACTGGCCAAAAAATACAGGCCAGATATTTGAAAATATGGTATCTCCATCACACACCTCATCTATCTGTGGGCTACAAATTGGGGCATTTGAGGCCTCCATTCAACTGTTTTTGCAGTGTGAAACCTTAGTTATTGAAACTATTTTCCAGTAAAAAAATAAAAATACAGGACATGTATTTTACAGTGTGATACCTCCGTCACTTGCCTCATCTATCTGTGGGCTAAACATTGTGGCATTTGAGGCCTCCATTCAACTGTTTTTGCTGTGTGTTACCCTAGTTCTTGAAACTATTTTCCTGTAAAAAAATAAAACTACAGGCCACATATTTTACAGCGTGGTATCTCCGTCACACACCTCGTCTATCTGTGGGCTACAAATTATGGCATTTGAGGCCTCCAATCAACTGTTTGTGCTGGGGGGTTACCCTAGTTCTTGAAACTATTTTCCTCTAAAAAATAAAAATACAGGCCACATATTTTACAGTGTGGTATCTCCATCATGCACCTCAACTATCTCTGGGCTTCAAATTGTGGCTTTTGAGGCCTTCATTGAACTGTTTTTGCTGTGTGCTACCCTAATTCTTGAAACTATTTTCCTGTAAAAAAAATAGAAATACAGGCAACATATTTTACACTGTGGTATCTCTGTCACCCACCTCTTCTATCTGTGGGCTACAAATTGTGGCATTTGAGGCCTCCATTCAGCTGTTTATGCTGTGTGTAACCTTAGTTCTTGAAACTGTTTTCCTGTAAAAAAGAAAAATACAGGCCACATATTTTACAGTGTGGCATCTTTGTCACACACGTCATCTACCTGTGGGCTACAAATTGAGGCATTTGAGGCATCCATTCAACTGTTTTTGCTGTGTGTTACCCTAGTTCTTGGAACTATTTTCCTGTAAAAAAAACTAGAAATACAGGCCACATATTTTACAGTGTAATATCTCCATCACACGCCTAATCTATCTGTGGGCTACAAATTGTGGCATTTGAGGCCTCCATTCTAATTTTTTTCCTGTGTCTTAGCCTAGTTATAGACACCAGCTTGCTGAAAAAAAAAATTACTACTTACAGGCCAGATATTTTAAACTGTGGTTTTCCCGCACATGGATCACACATAAGTTCGCTTCAAATTCAGCCATTTGTAAAATATTGTAGTCCATTTAAAATGGGCAAGGCACGTGGCAAGGGATAGGGAAGTGGATGTGATGGTGGTGGTGCCTGAAGAGGCTAAGGCTGAGGCCTTGGGCAAGCTGAAATTTTGCCAAAACAAACATCCACATTTTCTCACCTGACCTTCTTGTCCAAATTACTAGTGGACCACAGAACACCACTATTATTTATTTATTTTATTTATTTTGCTCATTTATATAACGTCCTTAATTACACAGCGCTTTACAGACATTATTGGCATTGTCCCTGATGGGGCTCACAATCTAAATTGCAGTATGACTTGGAATGTGGGAGGAAACCGGAGTACCCAGAGGAAACCCACGCAAACACGGGGAGAACATACAAACTCCTTGCAGATGTTTTCCTTGGTGGAATTTGAACCCAAGACCCCTATATTGAACCCAGAGCAGTGTCAAAAGGATTTTGATTGGATAGCAGATAATGCTTCCAGTCACTTTGCCACCATCACCACCACCCTGTCTTCCTCACGGTAAACTCTGAGTAGCCGTGAGTCTGGACCGCATATTCCTCACCCTGATCCTCCTTCCTCCCACCATGGCGAGTGCCACTTGGACACTCCGAAGAGCTGTTCACTTTTCCATTTATAGATTCAGGCCTCTCGCCCCGTCCACTTGAAGCGGGTCAAGATGAGATTGCATGTAGCGATGCCCAAATATTTGAGCAGCCACAGTGACACGAAGGCGATGGTGTGAATGTGTCACAAGAGCAGGACGATGATGACACACAATTGCCAGAAAGTCAGGAAGAAGACCAGGGTGCGGAAGTGGAAGACGAGGTCGTGGATGATATACAGTGGGGAAAAAAAGTATTTAGTCAGTCAGCAATAGTGCAAGTTCCACCACTTAAAAAGATGAGAGGCGTCTGTAATTTACATCATAGGTAGACCTCAACTATGGGAGACAAACTGAGAAAAAAAAATCCAGAAAATCACATTGTCTGTTTTTTTTTCATTTTATTTGCATATTATGGTGGAAAATAAGTATTTGGTCAGAAACAAAATTTCATCTCAATACTTTGTGATATATCCTTTGTTGGCAATGACAGAGGTCAAACGTTTTCTGTAAGTCTTCACAAGGTTGCCACACACTGTTGTTGGTATGTTGGCCCATTCCTCCATGCAGATCTCCTCTAGAGCAGTGATGTTTTTGGCTTTTCGCTTGTTAACACGGACTTTCAACTCCCTCCAAAGGTTTTCTATAGGGTTGAGATCTGGAGACTGGCTAGGCCACTCCAGGACCTTGAAATGCTTCTTACGAAGCCACTCCTTCGTTGCCCTGGCGGTGTGCTTTGGATCATTGTCATGTTGAAAGACCCAGCCACGTTTCATCTTCAATGCCCTTGCTGATGGAAGGAGGTTTGCACTCAAAATCTCACGATACATGGCCCCATTCATTCTTTCATGTACCCAGATCAGTCGTCCTGGCCCCTTTGCAAAGAAACAGCCCCAAAGCATGATGTTTCCACCACCATGCTTTACAGTAGGTATGGTGTTTGATGGATGCAACTCAGTATTCTTTTTCCTCCAAACACGACAAGTTGTGTTTCTACCAAACAGTTCCAGTTTGGATTCATCAGACCATAGGACATTCTCCCAAAACTCCTCTGGATCATCCAAATGCTCTCTAGCAAACTTCAGACGGGCCCGGACATGTACAGGCTTAAGCAGTGGGACACGTCTGGCACTGCAGGATCTGAGTCCATGGTGGCGTAGTGTGTTACTTATGGTAGGCCTTGTTACATTGGTCCCAGCTCTCTGCAGTTCATTCACTAGGTCCCCCCGCGTGGTTCTGGGATTTTTGCTCACCGTTCTTGTGATCATTCTGACCCCACGGGGTGGGATTTTGCGTGGAGCACCAGATCGAGGGAGATTATCAGTGGTCTTGTATGTCTTCCATTTTCTAATTATTGCTCCCACAGTTGATTTCTTCACTCCAAGCTGGTTGGCTATTGCAGATTCAGTCTTCCCAGCCTGGTGCAGGGCTACAATTTTGTTTCTGGTGTCCTTTGACAGCTCTTTGGTCTTCACCATAGTGGAGTTTGGAGTCAGACTGTTTGAGGGTGTGCACAGGTGTCTTTTTATACTGATAACAAGTTTAAACAGGTGCCAATACTACAGGTAATGAGTGGAGAAAAGAGGAGACTCTTAAAGAAGAAGTTACAGGTCTGTGAGAGCCAGAAATCTTGATTGCTTGTTTCTGACCAAATACTTATTTTCCACCATAATATGCAAATAAAATGAAAAAAAACCAGACAATGTGATTTTCTGGATTTTTTTTCTCAGTTTGTCTCCCATAGTTGAGGTCTACCTATGATGTAAATTACAGACGCCTCTCATCTTTTTAAGTGGTGGAACTTGCACTATTGCTGACTGACTAAATACTTTTTTTCCCCACTGTAGTAACTGACCCAACCTGGCAGGAGGACATGCAGAGCGAGGACAATAGCACATGGGGGAGGAAGGCATAGCACCCCAACAGGCAGGAAGAAGCAGTCTAGTGGCCATAGGCACAAGGTGGGCAACCGTTCCTCAGAACACCAACACCACGGAAGTTGGCAGTACAACTGTTAGGTCTTCCCGAGTCTGCTTGTTTTGTAAAGACTCTACCGATAACCCCAAACAAGCTATTTGCACCACCTGCCAAGCCCACATCAGCAGAGGTAGCAAAACTACCAGCCTGACCACCACCAGCATGATCAGGCACATGGCAGCAAAACACCCGACTTTGTGGGCCGAACCCCAAGGTCCAGGAACACTGTCTGCGGGTAACACCACTGCTTCTTCCGCTGTTGTGTGTGGACGCCAATCCCCTGTCCATAGTGTCTGCGAAGATGCTTCCTGCCCTGCATGTATCATTGCACACTCTCAACTACCACCGTCATCAAGCACATCCACGTCCTTGTCCCAGCACATCATTCAGTTAAACATACCCCAGTCCTTGGAACGCAAGCGTAAATATGCAGCCAACTCCCCACAGGCCACAGTACTAAATTCACACATTTCTCACCTGCTTGCGCTCGAAATGTTGCCTTTCAGGCCCATGGAGATGAAAGCTATCCACAACCTGACGGCAGCGGCCATCCCAAGGTACTCGGTCCCCAGCCGCCGCTATTTCTCTTGGTGTGCTGTCCCGGCATTACACAAGCATGTGTCCCACAGCATTACCCGTACCCTCAACAAAGCTGTTACTGAGAAAGTCCACCTAACCACGGACACGTGGACAAGTGCTTGTTGGCAGGGATGGTACATCTCGCTGACAGCACACTGGGTTCACATAGTGGAAGCCAGGACCCAGTCGGACCTTGGGATGGAACACGTCCTCCAGATTCTGAGGATTGCCGGCCCTGCATCAATCAGGGCTTCGACCACAGTCTACAGCTCCTGCACCTCCTTCTCCTCCCCTTCAGCCTCCATCTCTGAAATGATCACCTCAGTCACAAGCTGGAAGCACTGCAGCACTGCCTCAGCCAAGCAGCAACAGGCTGTGCTGAAGCTAATATGCTTAGGTGACAAACCGCACAATGCTGAAGACTTGTGAACAGCTCTGAAAGAGCAGGCAGATCTGTGGCTGACACCACTGAGCCTACTGCCAGGCATGGTTGTGTGTGACAATGGCTGGAACCTGGTGGCAGCTCTGAGGTGAGGTGACCTCACACATGTACCATGCCAGGCCCATGTGCTTAACCTTGTTGTTCAATGGTTTTTAAAAAGCTATCAAGAGCTGCCAGATCTGCTTGTGAAAGTACGCCACCTGTGTTCCCATTTTAGAAAGTTAGCTACAGCTTCCGCTGCCCTTGTTGTGCTTCAGCAGCATTTGCACCTTCCAGCTCACCGACTGGTGTGTGATATTCCCATGCAATGGAACTCTACACTGCATATGTTGGAAAGGATTTGAGAGCAGAAGAGGGCAGTTGTTGACTGCCAGCATCAACAAGGTCATCAGTATTCAGTTCAGACTCCACACATAAGACTTCAGGAGTGGACAGGGTGACCGGATCTCATAATGGGGGGAAAAAATGTCAGAATCTTGTTCGTCTGGACCCCACAAAATGATTCCCCTTTCTAGATATTGAGAGAGCCAAAATTTGAGCTTGATCAAACGACGTTAACCCGTGCCGCTCGTCGCTCAAAGTTTGAAAAAATCCAAATTGAGGTATTTTAAGATTTAGGTATTTTGCATAGTCTGTTAGACTATAAAGAATGTGACAACAACATTGCAGACATAGCCCTGACCAAATTTTTGAACCATTTGTGGTATTTGAATGCAGAGTTGGTGGGATTATCGTTTTTTGATCCCACCATTACAGACAATGAAAAGTTGTTAATGGCTAATAAATTGCTCAGTAGCACAGATGAACCATCAGAGCACGCTAACCTACATGAGTTGATAATTTTACATCGTTATCTAATCTATTCTAGAGCTTTTGTTAAAGTAGTTTTTGAAACGTCAGAATATAATGCTCGGCATTTGCTTACAACTTGCAGGACATATTGCTTTTGTTCTTCATCTTTTGTCAGAAGGTCGTTAAAGTCGGTTACTTCCTACCTCTTTTATTTTATCTTTCCTAACTTTTGGATTTACAACCCTAGTGTGCTCTGATGGTTCATCTGTGCTACTGAGCAATTTATTAGCCATTAACAACTTTTCATTGTCTGTAATGGTGGGATCAAAAAACGATAATCCCACCAACTCTGCATACAAATACCACAAATGGTTCGAAAATTTGGTCAGGGCTATTTCTGCAATGTTGTTGTCACATTCTTTATAGTCTAACAGACTATGCAAAATACCTAAATCTTAAAATACCTCAATTTGGATTTTTTCAAACTTTGAGCGACGAGCGGCACGGGTTAACGTCGTTTGATCGAGCTCAAATTTTGGCAATATCTGGAAAGGGGAATCGTTTTGTGGGGTCCAGACGGACAAAATTCCGACATCGATTTTTTGCGGTCACCCTAGTGGACATGGATATCAGGTGTTATGAACAGGTCACAGAGGAGGATGGCAGGAGGATGGCAGGAATAGGCTAGGCCACCAGGAAACCAGAAAGGTTGGTAACTTAGTGGATTGCAGTCCCCTAATCCTAACAACACAACTAACAGTAGCCGTGGAGCGTACCTGCGATGTCCTAGACACCTCGACACAGCCGGAGAACTAACTAGGCCTTAAGCAAGAAAGGTGAAATCTAAACTGCCCCGGAGTAGAACCCCAAAGAAATAGATAGCCCCCAAACATATATTGTCGGTGAGACCAGATGAGGGACAAACACAGGCAGAAAATAGACTGAGCAAATGATGGGGCCCAAAATGTCTAGATAGAATAGGAAAGGAAAGACAATGTCTGCAATCATGCAAAAACCCTAAAAATTCCAACACGTATGATGTCCAAAAAACACTTGAGGTCTCACGACCTCTCCCCCACTGTATCAGCATTCTGGTGTAAATTGGCAGCAAAGCAAAAGAGACTAATATAACAGGGGACTGAACAAACTGACACAAACTGTAATATATGGAGCAGGGTCCAGCACATCCTCAGCAGGGAGCACGCTGAACCCGCAAAGCAAGCAGAAAGAGGCAAAACCAAATCAGAAGCAAAGGATTAGCAAATGAACAACTTAGCTGAAAAATGCAGGATCAGGCAGGAAACAGCAGACCTCAAGTTGCACAGGAAGAACTAATCACCAGCAACAATTGAGGGAAGCCTGCTCAGTTAAATACTCCCAATCAGTAACCCCAGATCTCCAATCATCATCATCAGGTGGCAGACCTCTGTCAATCCGGCCAGCTCCATTACCCACAGTAACCACCACAGGGAGCCCCGACTCAGAAGTAAGAGAATTCGCAGCAATCAGGCATATGTACCATCCTACAAAACTTTGAGGAATCCACCAAAATGATGAGCTGCAATGACACCATAATTAGCATCACCATCCCGCTTCTCTGTATTCTGAAAAACTCTCTGCTCACAAATGAAAGAGGATGCATTGCAGGTGGAGTACAATGAGATGGAGCAAGGAACCATACAGTGTGATTACACAATGCCTAGCCTCATTTCATCCCAATGTGAATTGGTTGACAATGTGGACGAGGAGGAGAAGGATGAAGAACAGGAGCTACTTTCATGCGCTACAGACGGTACTGCACAACTGTCATACTGTTATGAATGAGTCACCGTAGGAGGCAAAAACAGAAATACTAGCTAAGTCCAGAAAACCAGAGAAGTTGGCAGCTATCGGATTGCAGACCCCTGAACCTAACAACAACAACTAGCAGTAGCCATGGGGGGTTCCTACGGTGCCCTAGACCCCTCGATCACAGCCGGAGAACTACATAGCCTAAAGACAGAAAGGGAAATCTAAACTGCCCCAGAGCAGACCCCAAAGCAATAGGCAGCCCCCAACATATAATGACGGTGAAGCAAGATGAAAAATCACTCACACAGATAGAAAGATAGGCTGAGCAAATGATGGGGCCCAAGCTAACTAAATAGGACAGAATAGAAAAGCTGCTCTCTGCAATCCGCCAAAACCTCTCAAAAACAAGACACTAGGCTTCAAAAAGACTATATCAGTACTCAGGTATTATCTGAAGACAGAGCAAAAAGGAATTCAGCTCACCCAGCAGGGAAAGGCAGAAATTCAGAAAAACAAGGCAAAACAAAACCAATACACAAATGCAAAAAGTAGAGCAGAAAACTTAGCTTTTGAGGAGCAGGAATCAAACTGGTCTCCAAGAATCCCTCAGAGTAATCACCCGCAAGGCAGAAGGGCATCGGCTGCCTTATATCCAGTCAGCATTCCCAGTCACCTAGTCATCATCATTCTGCTCAGGTGCTTTGTAATCAGCCTCACTACCTTCCTTCACCAGAAGAGGGAGTTCATCAGACCTCAATGGTGAAGGGGAAAATGAACTCACAACAGTACCTCCCCCTTGAGGAGGGGTCACCGAACCCTCAACCACGCCACCAGGGCAATCAGGGTGAGCCCGATGAAAGGCACGCACCAATCTTTTGGCATGAATATCAGAGGCAGAGACCCAGGAATTATCCTCCTGACCATAACCCTTCCACTTAACCAAATACTGGAATCTCCATCTAGCCAGACGGGAATCCAGTATCTTCTCTACCTCATATTCCATGTTACCATCAACTAATACAGGGTCGGGAGGTGCCACCCCAGGAACAACTGGTTCAACAAACCTCTTCAACAAGGACTTATGAAACACATTATGAATTTTAAATGTGACAGGAAGAGCCAAACAAAAAGAGACCAGATTAATAATCTCCAAAATCTTGTAAGGTCCAATAAATCTAGGCTTAAACTTAGCAGAAGCCACCTTCATAGTGATATTTTTTGATGATAACCAAACCATATCACCAACCTTAAACTGGGGACCAATGGTCCTATGTCAGTTGGAAAACCGCTGGGCCTTTTCCTGGGAGAGAGATAACTTATCCACGACTTGGTCCCAGATCTGGTGCATTCTCTCCACCACAGTGTCAACACCTGGGCAGGCAGAAGGCTCCACCTGCCCTGAAGAAAATCGAGGATGAAACCCAAAGTTACAAAAAAAAGGTAACATCAAAGTGGCAGAACTAGCTCTATTATTTAAAGCAAATTCAGCCAAGGGCAAAAATGAAACCCAATCATCCTGATCAGCGGAAATAAAACATCTCAAATACGACTCCAAGGTCTGGTTTGTTCTCTCCGTCTGCCCATTGGTCTGAGAGTGAAAAGCAGAGGAGAAGGACAACTGAATTCCCAGCTTGGAACAGAAAGTCCTCCAAAATCTAGACACAAATTGAACTTCTCTGTCAGATACAATGTTCTCAGGAATCCTGTGCAAGCGAACCACCTGTTGCAAAAACAGGGGCACCAACTCAGAGGAAGATGGCAACTTAGGGAGTGGTACAAGATGAACCATCTTAGAGAACCTATCACAAATCACCCAAATAACAGTCATTCTCTGAGAGACAGGCATATCAGAGATGAAATCCATTGAAATATGGGTCCATGGCCTCCTGGGGACCGGCAAAGGCAACAACCCACTAGAGCGAGAACAAGGTTTAGACTGGGAGCAAGTCCCACAGGACTGCACAAAATTCCTGACATCATGAGACAAGGCGGGCCACCAAAAAGACCGACTCACCAGATCTCTAGTACCAAAAATACCTGGATCACCAGCTAATGCAGAGCAATGCACGTCAGACATCACTCTCTTCTTCCACTGGTCAGGAACATACAACTTTCCACTGGGACAACGCTCAGGTTTGTCCTCCTGGAACTCTTCCAGAGGACATCTCAAATTGGGCGAGATGGCAGAAAGAACTACCCCCTCACCTAAGATGGTAGCAGGCTTGGTCACCACAGGAGAATCAGCAAAGAAGCTCCTAGAGAGGGCGTCTGCCTTGACATTCTTAGTGCCAGGAAGAAAAGAGACCACAAAATCAAAACGTGTAAAAAACAAGGCCCACCTAGCCTGTCTAGGGTTCAAGCGTTTGGCCGACTCCAGGTAAATCAAAATCTTGTGGTCAGTGAGGACCACGACTTGGTGTTTAGCTCCCTCCAACCAATGTCTCCACTCCTCAAATGCCCATTTCATGGCTAACAGTTCCCGATTCCCCACCACATAGTTACGTTCAGATGGAGAGAACTTTCGGGAAAAGAAAGCACAGGGATTCATTTTAGATGTTACAGGATCCTTTTGGGACAAAACAGCTCCTGCACCAATCTCAGAAGCGTCCACCTCTACCTGGAACGGGAGTGTGACATCAGGTTGCCGCAAAACCGGGGCAGAAGTGAATCTTCGCTTCAGCTCCTGAAAGGAAGAAACAGCCTCCAGAGACCAATTCAACACATCAGCACCCTTTTTAGTCAGATCAGTCAATGGCTTGGCAATACTAGAAAATTTTGCTATAAATTTCCGATAAAAATTAGCAAAACCCAAAAACTTCTGGAGGACCTTCAAAGAAGTGGGCTGAACCCAATCATAAATGACCTGTACCTTGGCCGGGTCCATTTCAATAGTTGACGGAGACAAAATAAATCCCAAAAATGAAATCCTCTGTACCCCAAAAAGGCATTTCGATCCTTTGACATACAGGGAATTCTCCCTCAAGATCCGGAACACAGTCCGAACATGTTCCACATGAGAATCCCAATCCTTGGAGAAGATCAAAATATCATCCAGATAGATAATCAAAAATTTATCCACAGTCTCGGAAAATGTCATTCATGAAGCACTGGAAGACAGAAGGGGCATTAGTGAGCCCAAAAGGCATCACCAGGTACTCAAAATGTCCCTCCGGAGTATTAAACGCCGTCTTCCATTCATCCCCATGCTTAATGCGGATAAGATTATACGCCCCCCTGAGGTCAAGCTTGGTAAACCAGCAAGCACCTTTCACTCTGGAGAATAGATCCGAAATCAGGGGTAACGGATACTGATATTTAATAGTAAATTTGTTGAGGGCACGATAATCAATACAAGGCCTTAATGAACCATCCTTTTTGGCCACGAAAAAAAAACGGCACCTAAGGGTGAAGAGGATGGTCTAATATGACCCTTCTCCAACGCCTCCTTAATATAGGATCGCATAGCCTCGTGCTCGGGTACAGATAAATTGAAGAGCCGACCCTTAGGAAATTTACACCCCGGGCTCAGTTCAATTGCACAGTCATAACTCCTATGAGGAGGCAAAGACGCAGACTCATTCTCACTAAATACATCATAAAAGTCCGCCAAATAGTCAGGAACATCATGCGACTGAGGAGAGGTGGAAAAAAACGGAGCCTCACTAAGGGCACACCGACAACCCCAACTCCCCACAGACACAGATTTCCAATCCAAAACTGGATTATGAATTTGCAACCAGGGAAACCCCAGAACAATGGTATCATGCAAATTATGCAACACCAAAAATCTGCAATTTTCTTGATGGTCTGGGGCGACCCACATTACCACCTGGGTCCAAAACTGAGGTTTATTTTTCTCTAAAGGAGTAGCATCAATCCCCCTCAAGGGGATAGGCGTCCACAGAGGTGTCATCGGAAATCCACAACGTTTAGCAAAATCCAAGTCCATTAGATTCAGGGCTGCTCCCAAATCCACAAAAGCCTTGGCGGAAAATGTGGACAGGGAGCAGATCAGAGTAATTGCCAGAAGAAACTTAGGTTGAACACCACCCACAGAAAACGTGTGTGCAAAACGTTTCTCTCATTTAGGACAGACAGAAATAATATGCGAGGTATCGCCACAAAAAAAACACAGCTTATTACGCTTTCTGAACTCCTGACATTGCTCCCTGGACAAAACTCTATCACATTGCATAGGTACAGACACTTGTTCAACAGGTGGCAACAACTCTCGTGCAGTCCTGCGTTCACGTAAACGCCGATCAACCTGAATGGCTCATGACATAGAATCGTCAAGACCAGAGGGAACAGGAAATCCCACCATAGTATCTTTTATGGCTTCTGACAAACCCTTCCGAAAGAGAGCTGCCAAGGCATTATCATTCCAGGTAGTAAGGACCGCCCACTTTCGGAATTTTTGACATTACAATTCTGCAGAATCTCGACCCTGACTCAATGCCAACAGGGTCTTTTCAGCCTGATCAATAGCATTAGGTTCGTCATACAACTACCCCAAGGCTTGAAAAATGTGTTCACATTAGTCAGAATAGGATCATCTGGTTTCAAAGAAAACGCCCAATCCTGGGGATCGCCACGCAGCAAAGAGATGACAATTTTAACCTGCTGCGTGGAGCTCCCTGACGAGTTAGGCTTCAAGGCAAAAGATAATTTACAATTATTTTTGAAATTCAAAAATTTAGACCGATCCCCAAAAAACACATCAGGAGTAGGGATCTTTGGTTCAGCAGCATGAGAATGAGCAAGGTAGGCGGAAATTCCCCGCACTTCTGCAGCGAGCTGCTCCACACGATCAGACAATTGCTTTATCTCCATTGAGAGAAAAAAAATTCCCCCTACGGCCTCAGAGATATAGAGGAAAAAATATACACACTTTTTTTTTTTTTTACAATTCTTTCCTGCTATTGAGTACCCTAGGATCTGCGGTATGGCGGGTGATTCTGTTATGAATGAGTCACCGTAGGAGGCAAAAACAGAAATACTAGCTAAGTCCAGAAAACCAAAGAAGTTGGCAGCTATCGGATTGCAGACCCCTGAACCTAACAACAACAACTAGCAGTAGCCATGGGGGGCTCCTACGGTGCCCTAGACCCCTCGATCACAGCCGGAGAACTACATAGCCTACAGACAGAAAGGGAAATCTAAACTGCCCCAGAGCAGACCCCAAAGCAATAGGCAGCCCCCAACATATAATGACGGTGAAGCAAGATGAAAAATCACTCACACAGATAGAAAGATAGGCTGAGCAAATGATGGGGCCCAAGCTAACTAAATAGGACAGAATAGAAAAGCTGCTGTCTGCAATCCGCCAAAACCCTCTCAAAAACAAGAGCCAACAGACTGATAGGGAAAAAAAGCCCTGAAGATGCTAGGCTTCAAAAAGACTATATCAGTACTCAGGTATTATCTGAAGACAGAGCAAAAAGGAATTCAGCTCACCCAGCAGGGAAAGGCAGAAATCCAGAAAAACAAGGCAAAACAAAACCAAAACACAAATGCAAAAAGTAGAGCAGAAAACTTAGCTTTTGAGGAGCAGGAATCAGACTGGTCTCCAAGAATCCCACAGAGTAATAACCCCCAAGGCAGAAGGGCATCAGCTGCCTTATAGCCAGTCAGCAATCCCAGTTACCCAGTCATCATCATTCTGCTCAGGTGCTTTGTAATCAGCCTCACTACCTTCCTTCACCAGAAGAGGGAGTTTATCAGACCTCAATGGTGAAGGGGAAAATGAACTCACAACATCATACCGTCTGTCCAGCGTGAATGGCCTGAGGACAGGGAGGAGGAGTAGGAGGAGGTGGAGGGGAGTATGGTCAGTCATCCTCTTGGTAGAACATGGAAGTCTTGCCTGTTAGCAGTCTAGCACGCATGGCTGACTTTATGTTGCACTGCTTTTCCCGTGATCCTCGTATTCTACAAATTTTGGGCGACAGTCATTACTGGTTGATGTTACTTCTAGACCCAAGCTAAAAGGAAAACTTTCAATCTCTTCTTCCAGAGGCAGACAGGTGTACTAAAATGGTGCAGTACCAGAAGGCCATTGTTGCCGAATTATTAAAAAAATTCCCATATGAATACTCTGGAGGCAACCAAGGAGCACAGGCGAGAGAGACAAAACTCCAATCCAGCAGAGGCAGGGGAACACTGGCAAAGTTCTGGGAGAGTTTTCTCAGACAATCTCATTGCAGTGGCTCTGAGGCGTGAGGTACCATCACAAGGAGTGCAAAGTTTGGGAAGACGCTGAGGGAGTACCTTTCTGACCTTACCAACATTCTCTGTGATTCCTCTGTGCCTTTAATTATTGGGTATCCAAGCTGGACATGTGGCATGAATTGGCTCTCTACACCTTGGAGGTTCTGGCCTTCCCTGCCGCTAGCGTTGACACTTCTAGACCCACGCTACAAGGAGAACTTTCAATCTCTTCTTCCAGAGGCACAGAGGAGTACAAAAATGTTGCTGTACCAGAGGACCCTTGTAGCAGTATTACTGAAAAAATTCCCATGTGAGAACACTGGCAGGAAACATCAGAGTTTGTTGTACAACCAAGGAGTCCAAGCGAGAGAGACAGAAGTACAATACAGCCCAGGTAGGGGAAAAATAGCAAAGTTCTGGGACAGTTTTCTCAGACCCTCCCATCGTGACACCACAGAGGCAAGCGGTGCTGTCTCAAGAAGTGCAATATTTGGGAAGATGGTGAGAGAGTACCTTGCAGATTGTACAAACATTCTCCGTGATTCCTCTGTGCCTTTAATTATTGGGTATCCAAGCTGAACATGTGGCATGAATTGGCTCTCTACACCTTGGAGGTTCTGGCCTGCCCTGCCGCTAGCGTTTTATCAGAGTAGGGTTTTAGTGCCGCTGATGGAATTATAACTGACAAGCGCATCCGCCTGTCAACTGAAAATGCTAAAAGGCTGACTATTATAAAATTGAACAAGGGCTGGATTGGGCCAGACTTCTCTACACCACCGAATGATAACAGCAAAACATAGCCTCAAATCCAGTGTATTTTGGGAGGTATATTCCCATGCATCTCTTTAAACCCACACATGGGTATATGCTTCCTGATTTTGCCTATTTGCTGTTATCCTTCTCCTCATCTTCATTAGCCACCACCACTAGATCACCATGGTGACTGTGATCCGTGATGCAACAGTCACGTTATTCTGTTAAAGGGTGTTTTTGATGCTCACAAAAAAATTTTTTACACAGTATGTTGATGTGTACCCTATAGGGGGAAATGTTTGGCAGCCCATACACTTGGTGCATGGGCATTACAAGTATAGGAAACCTGCTCCTTTCAACTGGGAAAACATTTTTAAGAGTCCATCCTCCATGACTCTTCCAACACCATCACTAGATCACCATGGTGACCGTGAAACTTGATGCAACAGTCTCGTTATTTACTGGGTTAAAGGGTGTTTTTGATGCTCATGAAAATAATATTTACCCATTATGTTGATGTGCACCTCCCAGGGAGAAATGTTTGGCAGCACATACACTTAATGCATGGGCTTTACAAGTATAGGAGACCCGCTCCTTTAAACTGGGAAAACATTTTTAGGAGTCCATCCTCCACATCTCTTCCGATACCATCACTAGATCACCACGTGATGCAACAGCCAAGTAATTTTTTTCAAGGGTGTTTATGATGCCCGTTCTAAATGTTTACTTAGTATGTTGACAT
Source organism: Dendrobates tinctorius (assembly GCF_039654945.1). NCBI lineage: Eukaryota > Metazoa > Chordata > Amphibia > Anura > Dendrobatidae > Dendrobates > Dendrobates tinctorius. The sequence goes on along the minus strand of NW_027361770.1, from coordinate 21,531,729 downwards.
GTACCCCCCAGGGGGAAATGTTTGGCATCTCATACACTTAGTATATGGGCATTACAGGTATGGGAGACCTGCTCCTTTAAACTGGGAAAACATTTTTAGGAGGCCATCCTCCACGTCTCTTCCGACACCATCAGGGTGAACATGTTCCATGATGCAACAGCCAAGTTATTGTTTTCAAAGGGGTGTTCTTAGTGTCAGCAGAGTTCACCTATCATTTCTTGTTCCCCCTCCCAATGAGGAGTCCAAATAAATATGAATTTTAAAAAAATAATAGGGTTGTACAGGAAGAGCAAATACTGTAGATAGTTGTGGTATGGCACTGCACCCTGTCTACACTGGAGAAACTTTTTTATTGCCAGCACTAAATACAAATTTGTAAATGCAGATGAAGTTGATAGAAATACACAATATGTGTCCTCCCAGCATTCCTCTGTACACATCTCGGTATTTAGATCACTATTAGTGTGATCTACTTTCCTTCAACTTTTCTCTGTATTCAGATCATAGATATCAGAACATGCTTCAGCCGCAGGGCAATAATTATTGCCTGCGATTGTACAGTTCTGGATGACATTTTCACAGTGTGAAATATTAATTAAGCATAAAAAATTTTTTTGTTTAGAACACAGTCGGTGGACATATAGTCATTTCCCCCCCCCCATTTTCTGGAATATGCAGGTCTTCATATCCATTTGGAGGAATCCAGATATTAAAACTACAAAACAACAAAGATTATCTATTACGCAGAAACAGATTATTGAAGAAATTTAAACAAGTTATTCAACATTTAGCCTTCCTTAACATAACAGTAGAATCATAATCGTGCTGAATCAGAATACTAGAGCAAGGGTAACACAGAAATGCTTGAGGCAATAACGCAACTGCCCCACAACGAAGGTGAACTGTACTTCAATGCTGGGAACAGGATTGATTGTCCAATTTCTGATGGCAGACTCCTTCAAACATCAACTGCCTGCTGGTGATCAGTGCTAAACAAAACAAAAGAAGCAAAATAAAGGATTTTTTTCTCTGAGTCCATATGTGACTTGGGAATCTCTTTTATTAAGTCTCCAATTTGTGTTGGTCTCATCAGAGCTTAATCTTAAATGACTGTATATTTCATCCAACCAATATATACAATTACATGTACGGGCCCATCTGAAGTTTGCTTGAGAGCATTTAGATTATCCAGAAGATTATTGGGAGAATGTCATATAGTCTGATGAAACCAAAGTAGAACTGTTTGGTAGAAACAAAACTATTCATGTTTGGAGGAGACAGAATGCTGAGTTGCATCCATACCTACTGTGAAGCATGGGACTGGCAACATCATGCTTTGTAGCTGTTTCTCTGAAAAGGGATCAGGACGACTGATCCATGTACATGAAAATGAATGGGGCCATATATCGTGATATTTTGAGTGCAAACCTCCATCCATTATCAAGGGCATTGAAGATGAACCGTGGATGGGTCTTTCAGCATGATAATGATCCCAAGCACACTGCCAGGGCAATGAAGGATTGGCTTCGTAAAAAGCCTATGGAGGCCCTGGAGTGGCCTTGCCAGTCTCCAGATCTCAACCCTATAGAAAAGCTTTGGAGGGATTTGAAAGTGCGTGTTGCCCAGCGACAGGAACAAAACATCACTACTCTAGAGGAGATCTGCATGGATGAATGGGCCAACATACCACCAACAGTGTGTGTCAACCTTGTGAAGACTTACAGAAAACGTTTGACCTTAGTCATTGCCAACAAAGGATATATAACAAAATATTGAAATTATCTTTTCTTAATGACCAAATACTTATTTTCCTTCATGATCTGAAAAATACATCTTGCCAAATCAGACAAGGTGATTTTCTGCATTTGTTTTCTCATTTTGACTGTCACCGTTGTGGTCTACCTATGATGTCAATTACAGGCCTCTCTCATCTTTTTAAGTGGGAGAACTTGCACAATTGGTGGCTGACTAAATACTTTTTTTCCCCACTGTAACTAAATGTCAGAACATGACATTTGGTCCATGATGGCGACATCACCATCGAGCCCGCAGATAAGGGTGGTGCTGTTGTCATGGACTAATGTAATTATATGGCTGAGATTAGGCACCAGTTGGATAATTCACAGATTTATGAAAAAACTAAAGGGGACTCAAGATTTTTGATAAGAAACAAAATTAAGAATCTTTTGGATGCAGCATTGCATCAAGATGTTATAGATCTTTATAAGTTCTTGTTGGTTGAAAATCCAGTAACCCCAGTTATATACGCACTTCCAAAAATACACAAATGTTTGCAGAATCCACCTGAGGTAGAGATTCTATTTTCAACCCTTTAGGAATTATTTGGGACAAAATTTTGGGACCATTGGCTAAAAAGGCTACATCATATATATTGGATACTACTGATTTTCTATTTAAATTTGGTAATGTTAAAGTTGAGGGTAATATTATTTTGGCATCTTTTAATGTCATATCTCTCTATACATCATTTAGCCATGAATAGGTCTTAAAGCAGTATGTAAAAGTCTTCATGGAACATCTTACACACCTATACCAATTAAATTCATTTTGGATTTACTGAACGTTGTTTTAAGTAACTACTATTTTTTATTCTGTGATGAGTTTTTAAACAATGCAGAGGTACAGCCATGGGTGCCAATATGGCACCGGCTTATGCCAATTTAACTATGGCAGCCATGGATGAGGACCTTATCTATGTATCTCACCACTTTCGGCATGTGCTGAGGTGGTGGCGGTACCTAGTTGATGTCTTCCTCCTATGGACAGGTTAATATGTTGAACTTGCAGAGTTCCATAATTTTTTGAATAGTCTAAACAGGGACATACAATTTACATTAACCTGTTCTAACTCTGAGTTACAATTCCTTGATGTATTGGTAAAATATGATAATCATCAATTCTTAACTGAAATTTTTGTAAAATCATCAGATAGAAACAGTCTTTTGAGATATGACAGCCACCACCAATGGAGGATGGTTGAGTCATTACCCTTTAGTCAGTTTCTTCATGTTAGAAGGATTGTTAAGGATGAAATTGCTTTTGATAAAGTACTGGAAAATATGAGCCTTAAAATTTAGACAAACAAGATATACAAAAAGAATTTTGGAAAAATGGAAGATGGAGGTTATAGGTAAGACATGTGGCAATCTTTTGTGTAAAACCAGGCAGTCTAATAGAAATATGGATAAGATACCTATGGTGACAACTTTCTGTGAAGAAAGTAAGACACTAGTGTAGTGACATGGGGACAGTGTCACTGGGGTTAAGCCTGGGGGGTGCTAACAAGGGAGGTGCGCCACCAAAGTGTGCAGATACCGAGGAGTGAAGTGTGCACAGGACCATAGCTTAGCCAGTCATGTGACCACAGTAGGTGGAGCTAGCCCGTCACATGACCACAGGGGCGGAGCTACCCACTCAAGGACAGGGAGCTGGCTGAGGGCACAGAATACAAAGAACAAAACCAATAACATAGTCAGAGAGCAAAGCCAAGGGTCAGAAGCCAGACAGGAACGAGATAACCAGGGACAAGACAGACGAGTAACCAGAGGCAAGCCAAGGGGTCAGATAACCAGGAGGGACAAGACAGTACCAAGCAGAAAGACAGAGACAATAGTCAGGGGGCAAACCGGGTCATACACAGCAAACAGAAACATTCAGAGGAACAATAATACAGAGAGTAGCCTGGGTCTGCAACCTCAAACTGAGTAGGTGGAAGTATCACTGACACTGAACCCAGGAACTACCAGCATTAAATAGCAGCCCCAGAGCCAAAGAGAGGTGGACAGACTTAACCCTGACGTGACCAGGACAGAGCCAGAACCACCCCATCCTGAGTGATGACAGTAACCTCCTCTCAAGGGGGGGCCACTGCATCCCCAGATTTCCCGGAAATCGGGCATGAAAAGACCATACCAGACGATTGGCATGAACCGATCGAGCAGGAACCCAAGATCGGTCCTTCGGACCATACCCCTTCCAATGCACAAAATACTGAAGGGAACGATGGACCATCCAGGAATCTACGATGTGTTCCACCTCATACTGCTCCTGCCCATCTACAAAATGGGTGGTGAAGGATTCACTTCCTCAACAGCCCCCAACGGTTTCATTAGGGACATATGAAACACATTGGGGATCTTAAAAGATGAAAGAAAACGCAACTGAAGCAACACCGGGTTAACCACTTCCGTGATCTCATAAGGGCCGATAAACTTAGGCCCCAATTTTGCCGCAGGAACCCAGGAACCTTAACCTTAATGTTCCTCGTTGACAGCCAAACTTTATCCCCAACCCGGAGCGTAAGTCCCACAGCCCATCTCCTGTCTGCAAAAACCTTGAACTTCCTCTGAGCCTCTCCAATATCCCTCTGGACCTCCTGCCACACGTCCCCTAACTGCTGTACAGCTACATCACCCTCAGTGCAACCGGAGTCCAAATGGGAGAACTCCCCGCCGAAGTGTGGGTTGAACCCATAATTGCAGAAGAACAGAGAATTGCCTGTGGAGTGATTAAGACAGTTATTGAAGGCAAACTCCGCTAAAGGTAGTGCATCACACCAATCATCCTGTCTGGAAATGGAGAGACAGCGCAAAATTTGCTCCAATGACTGGTTGGTCCGCTCTGTCTGGCCGTTGGTCTCCAGATGATATGCAGACAAAAAGGACAAATCCATATCAACATGGATTTATGAAGGATCGATCCTGTCAAACTAACCTGATCAGTTTCTATGAGGATGTAAGCTCTCAAATGGACCAAGGAGAATCATTGGATGTCATTTATCTCGACTTCTCTAAAGCATTTGACACTGTCCCACATAAAAGATTGGTAAGCAAGATGAGAAAGCTTGGGCTAGGGGAAAATGTGTGTAGATGGGTAGGTAGCTGGCTTAGTGATAGAAAACAAAGAGTGGTTATTAATGGTGCATACTCAGATTGGGCCAGGGTTGCTAGTGGGGTACCACAGGGTTCTGTATTGGCCCCCTACTATTTAATATATTTATTAATGATCTAGTGGATGGCTTACACAGTAAAATATCAGTATTTGCAGATGATACAAAACTAAGTAAGGTAGTTACTACAAAGGAGGACAGTTTGCAACTGCAGACAGATTTGAGTAAATTGGAGAATTGGGCTGAAAAATGGCAAATGAGGTTTAACACAGATAAGTGTAAGGTTATGCACATGGGAAGGAGAAACAGATGCTACAATTACTTACTAAATGGGAAACTGCTGGGGAAACCAGACATGGAAAAAGACTTAGGCATCTTAGTCAATAAGAAGCTAAATTGGAGTGCCCAGTGTCAGACAGCTGCCACCAAAGCAAATAGGGTCATGGGATGCATTAGAAGAGGTCTGGGGACACGAGATGAAAGCATAATTCACCCTCTGTACAAATGACTCGTCAGACCACACTTGGAGTATTGTGTGCAATTTTGGACGCCGGTGCTCAAGAAAGACATTACTGAACTTGAAAGGGTTCAAAGGCGGGCTACTAAAATGATAAATGGAGTTGGTTCACTACAATACCCAGAAAGATTATCAAAATTAGGTCTATTTACTCTAGAAAAGAGAAGACTTAGGGGAGACCTAATATATATGTACAAGTATATCAGAGGGCAATACAGAGATCTCTCCAATGAACTGTTTGCACCAAGGACTGTGACAAGAACAAGGGGGCATTCTCTTCGTTTGGAGGAAAGACAATTTCTGCACCAGCATAGAAGAGGGTTCTTCATGGTAAGAGCAGTGAGGCTCTGGAATTCTCTTCCTGAGGAAGTGGTGATGGCCAACTCACTGAATGAATTTAAGAAAGGAATGGATGCTTTTCTTGTGAGTAACAGTATAGAAGGTTACGAATAACATAATATTATAGGTAGATGGTTGACCCAGCTTAGGGGAAGGAATTTTTTTCCCTATGGGGAAAATTGGCTTCTACTCTGTGGGTTTTTTGCCTTCCCCAGGATCAACAATGCAGAACAGCTGCACTAAAAATAGGCTGAACTAGAAGAACATAAGTTCTTCCTTCAGCCTTCAAAACTATGTTACTATGTTACTATGTTAACTCAACACCCAGCCTTTTGCAAAATGCTCTCAAAAACCTGGACACAAACTGCACTCCACGATCAGACACCACATTCAAGGGCACACCATGCAAATGAACCACATGATGTACAAACAACCTGGACAAAGTTTCTGCAGAAGGCAAAGCCACCAAGGGTACAAAGTGTGCTTGTTTAGAAAATCTGTCTACAACTACCCATATGATGGTATGGCCCTTGGAAAGGGGACGATTGGTGATAAAATCCATGGACAAATGTGTCTATGATTTATCAAGAACTGACAAACTCACCAATTCCCCGGCTGGCCAGTTATGAGAGATCTTAGCGAGGGCACAAATTTCACAAGCAGACACAAACTTCTTAACATCAGACAAAAGCAAGGACCACCAAAATACCCTTGCAATGGCCCCTCACATAGCCGAGATCCCAGGATGACCACTTAGAACCAGATCATGGAACTCTCGAAGAACCCTGAGGCGAAACTGAATTGGAACAAACAGTTTATCAATCGGTTTGGAAGAGGGAGCTTGAGACTGAGCTTCTCGAATCTCCCATTCCAACCTTGATGAGACATTAGCCACCACCATTCCTGGTTGAAGAATGGAAGATGGAGGTTCAGGAGAAGAAACCGGATCCAGACTCCGGAATAAGGCATCGGCCTTCACATTCTTGGATCCTGGACAAAAAATGATCGAAAACTGGAACCGGGAAAAAAGTGACCATCAGGCCTGCCTCGGGGTCAATCTTTTAGCAGACTCAATGTACGCCAGGTTCTTGTAATCAGTATTCACCGTAATAGGATGAGCAGCCCCCTCCAAAAAATGCCTCCATTCCTCAAAAGAACTTCACCGCCAGCAGTTCCTGATTGGCCACATCGTAATTTCTTTCTGCCGGGGAGAATTTTTTAGAAAAGAAGGCACAAGGTCTCAGATTGGTCAATGTGGTGAGTCCTTGGGACAACACCGCCCCCACCCCCACCTCCAAGGCGTCAACCTCCACCACAAAGGGTTCAGATGGATCTGGCTGAACCAGAACTGGGGCAGTCATAAAACAATTTTTCAGAGTCAGGAACGCCGCTACCGCTGAGGCAGACCAGTTCTTCACATCAGCCCCCTGTTGTGTCAAGTCAGTCAGTGGCTTGACCACCTGTGAAAACCCTTTAATAAACCTCCGGTAGTAATTGGCAAATCTCAAGAAGCACTGAAGACCCTTAAGATCACAGGGCTGCACCCAATACACAATGGTCTGAACCTTTTTGGGATACATGCGGAAACCCTCAACAGAGACAATGAACCCCAAGAATGACAGTTCTTGAACAAAAAAACAAGCATTTCTCTAATTTAGCAAAGAGCTGATTCTCCCTAAGTTTCTGGAGAACATCCTGTAGATGACGAATGTGGGCTTGTTTATCTGATGAATAGACTAAAATATCATCTAAATATATTTCAATGTGAAGCGAAAAAAGAAGAAATATGCAGCACTCACCGATATAGCTGAAAAACTCATAAATTCCATCAATAGATGTGTGGACATGCAGGACGTTAGAGGAATGCTAGGGGAGGGAGGTGCCGGACAACGGCCGTTTCGCGATTACTCACTTCTAGCAGCACGGAGGAGGACGGGGGAGGACAGGGAGCTGAGCCATACATAGAAGGGTGAGCCGAGCCACGGGTACTGGGGAGGGGGATAGCCACACAGAGCAGGACAGGGATAAGGGGACTATGTACACCCTGCTTACACTCGAGTCATTAAGCTTACCCAGTTTTCCATGGCAAAATTAGGGGCTTCAGCTTATACTTGGGTCGGCTTATACTCGAGTACATAAGGTACATGTATTCTATGTGTCTATATCTATTATTTTGTTTCTTTTTTAAACCTGTCAGTGTGATTTTACTGTATAGCAAAATCAATTGCCGGCTTTTGTTAAAGGACATCGGGCGCAATTTTCTCGCAAGTCGCACTTGTGGTCCGTGTGTAAACCGATTTTTTCTTGCACCCATAGACTTGCATTGGCGAGTCTCAGCAGCCGAGAATCGGTGACAATCACAGCTTGCTGCGATTTTCTCAGCCCGAGGAAAATGGGTGAGAAAAAATCGGATGCTGTGAGCTGCCCCATAGAATAACATTGGGACGAGTGCAAAGCGATTTTTTATCGCATTGCACTCATCCGATTTTCTCGCTAGTGTGACTCCAGCCTATATCATATATCTGCTGGAATGTCCTTGCAAACTTTAATATGTCGGAGAGACAACATGTGATTTCAAAACAAATATAAACCAACACAGATACAAGATAAGGAAGAAAAAATTGGCTTACCTGTACTCAAGCATTTCACTGAATTTAAACATTCTGAGAGGGATTTAAAATCTAGGATCATTGAAGAGGGTGGGAATAGGATTAAAATGCTTACGATTAAAGAATTGGAGTGAATTAGGAGGCTTAATACATTAAAACCAAATGGTTTGAATGTAGATTTTAAACTGTGACATTATAATGAATTGTGGTTTGCCCTTTTTAACCGAAAATGTGATTTTTGATACATCCTAGCTGTGTAGTTTTTTGGTAACTATTTATATAATTTTTTTCTCTTTTTTCCTTATTTATAGATCATATTATACCAGTGATGTTCATGTGGACATGACTTATACCATCAATAAGGTTATAATTAGTGATGAGCGAGTATACTTGTTGCTGGGGTTCTAGCGAGCATGATTGGGTGTCCTCCGAGTATTTTGGCATGCTCGGAGATTTAGTTTCTGTCGACACAGCTGCATGATTTGTGGCTGCTAGACAGCTTGAATACATGTGGAGATTCCCTAACAAACAAGCAATCCCCACATGTATTCAGGATGTCCAGCAGCCACAAATCATGCAGCTGTGTTGACAGAAACTAAATCTCTGAGTACGCCAAAATACTCGGAGGACACCCGAGCATGCTCGGGAAAACCCTAGCAACGAGTATACTCACTCATCACTAGTTACAATAATTATTATTATGATTAGTTATTTATTATCATTTTTTTGTCAGCCTTGGTACAATAAATACCCATATATTTTGCCTCTGGGGGTTAAAAATTTATGGAAATTCAGGAAATGAACATTGTTACCATATATAGTCATTTGAATTGACTTGTGGTTAATGTGGTCTATTTGGGGTATGTTTCTCACATGTCTCCTGTAGTTCAATAGTTTACTAATCCCAGCATATGGGGAGTGTTCCTATACCAATGACTTGCTGGTTACTTATCTGTTCTACTGTAATCATATTTACCAATGCATAATTTTCTAATTTCCCCTATTTTGGTATTTTAATAGATCTATGCTCTGGTCTGATTTTTGTTATGTTTTCTGTTTATTTTGACCTATATTTTTCTTTTCTTTAAAAGCTGAGTACAAATTTAGGCACGGTTTTCCCTTTACTAGAATGGTGCTGAATGGTTTGGTTTTGAAACTGAGCATGTGCGAATGGCATAATTTTTTCACTGACATCAACATTTTCTGAAGCATGCACACTGGATTGCCTTTCCTGTACCAAGATGGCGTGATTGTGCAATACTGGAATTCACTCTCTGTGATTTTTCTTTTCCTGACATGCGCATCATAAATAATGTAGAAATAGAGTAAAGCCAGCTCACCTGTTGTGGCGTGTTGTCAGCACGCACTGCAAGGAGACCGCTTGGGAGCAATATAGAAAAAGAAAAGGTCCAGCTGATAAAAAAAGGCTATTTATTGAAAAAATTCAAGTTAAGATGGCTGTGGTGCTCTGTGGTGCGGAGGGGCACTGCCGGCATTTTGTGAAAGCCCGGAGTCGCCCGCATATCCATTACTGCGATGCGGTGGCCTCCAAGAAAATGGCAGCTCCAGCACCAGAGATCTCGCTGTCGAGATCTCAACCTGAGCATGCGCCTCCACCGGCGACCATCTTCCTGTAACCCCCTTCACAAAATGCCAGCGGAGCCTCCCGCACCGCAGAGCACCGCAGCAATTTTCACCTGCAGCAGAACACTCCCTCATCCCAGCTTGTGACCTGCAGCAACGCACCACTCTTGCCTCCTCCAGCAGCGACCCTAGGAAGTGGTTCACCGCAGTCACCACCCCCCAGTAAACAATAAGACACATGGATTATGAGGCACCACCATTTTATTAAAAAAAAGTTTTTTCCTATTTTTCTCCTCAAAATTTGGGGTGCGTCTTATAATCTGCAAAATATGGTATGTCTATTTGTGCATTTATTTAACTGTATTGTATATTAGATCATCGTCTTGCACTGTATCACTTTATATAATCATGTTCTGACATTTAGTTATGAGAATCATGTTACACTGGTCATACTGTTACACTGTTATAAGTAATGATATTGCTGCTAAATTTTTTGTCAATTTGGTTGCCTTAAATATTCTGCACATGCACTTTTGTTACTGCTTGAGGAAGGTATACATCTAGGATCGAAACGTTGCAACGTGGGCCAATAAAGAGCACCTTACAACTGCATTATGGAGTGCTGCTTCAACTTTTTGTGACTTTATCTGTAAAGTTTGGTATGTGCCTATGAGGTTCTGCACCCTATTTTTAACTGTGCTGTGCTGTTCTTATTTTTTTAGATAGATACATATGGGATAGATAATAGATAGATAGATAGATAGATAGATAGATTATAGAATCATAGAATCGTAGAGTTGGAAGGGACCTCCTGGGCCATCTGGTCCAACCCCCTGCTCAAAGCAGGATTCGCTAAATCATCCCAGTCAGATGTCTGTCCAGCCTCTGTTTGAAGACTTCCATTGAAGGAGAACTCATCACTTCTCGTGGCAGCTTGTTCCACTCATTGATCACTCTAACTGTCAAAAAGTTTTTTCTTATATCTAATCTGTGTCTCCTCCCATTCAGTTTCATCCCATTGCTTCTAGTCTTTCCTTGTGCAAATGAGAATAAAGTTGATCCTTCTACAATGTGACAGCCCTTTAGATATTTGTAGACAGCTATTAAGTCTCCTCTCAGTCTTCTCTTTTGCAAACTAAACATTCCCAAATCCTGCAACCTTTCCTCATAAGACAGGGTTTGCAGACCGGTCACCATTCTGGTCGCTCTTTTCTGAACTTGCTCCAGTTTGTTGATGTCTTTTTTAAAATGTGGTGCCCAAAAGGTCTGACCAAAGAGGAGTAGAGGGAAATAATGACTTCACATGATCTAGACTGTATGCTTCTGTTAATACATCCTAGAATTGCATTTGCCTTTTTTGCTGCTGCATCACACTGTTGACTCATATTCAGTCTGTGATCTATTAGTATACCCAAGTCTTTTTCACATGTGCTGTTGCTTAGCCCTATTCCTCCCATTCTGTATATGCTTTTTTCATTTTTTTTGCCCAGATGTACTACTTTGCATTTTTCCCTGTTAAAAACCATTCTGTTAGTTCCTGCCCACTTCTCCAGTTTATTTATATCTTTTTGAATCTCCTCTCTCTCTTCTCTAGTATTAGCTATCCCTCCTAGCTTTGTGTCATCAGCAAATTTAATCAGTTTACCCTCAATTCCTTCATCTAAATCGTTGATAAAGATGTTGAACAATACAGGGCCCAGGACAAAGCCCTGTGGTACCCCACTTGAGACATTCTTCCAACTGGATGTGCAGCCATTTACAACCACTCTTTGGGTCCGATCACTAAGCCAGTTATGAATCCACCTAACAGTTGCCTTGTCCATTCCATACTTAGTCATTTTTTCAATAAGGATTGTATGAGATACTTTGTCAAATGCTTTGCTGAAGTCAAGATATACTATATCTACAGCATTTCCTTGATCCACCCAATCAGTGATTCCGTCATAGAAGGAAATTAAGTTAGTCTGACATGACTTATTAGTTACAAACCCATGCTGACTCTGTTTAATCACTTAATTCTTATCCAGGTATTGACATACATGTTGTTTAATAATTTGTTCAAAGATCTTTCCTGGTATAAAAGTCTGACTCACCGGCCTATAGTTGCCTGGGTCCACCTTCTTCCCCTTTTTGAAGATAGGAACAACATTTGCTCTTCTCCAGTCTTCTGGGACTTCTCCTGTTCTCCAAGAATTTTCAAAGATTATGGAGAGGGGTTCAAAAATTTCTTCTGCTATCTCCTTCAGTACTCTGGGGTGTAATTCATCTGGACCTGGAGACTTGAATTCATTTAGGTTAGCTAAGTGTTTCCTCACTATCTTTCTGTTTATAGATATCCTGGAGTCTTCTATTCCCTTAATAGGACAGTGAAGAACAGTTTATGCTACATTTCCTCTCTGAGAGAAAACAGATGCAATGTAGGAATTTAAAAGTTCGGCCTTCTCAACATCCTGTCTTACCATTTCATCATTTTCATCCTGTAAAAATCCTATAGCATCTTTGACTTTTCTTTTACATTTGACATATCCCCAAAATTCTTTATTATTGCTTTTGACATCTCTTGCAAGCCTCAATTCATTGTCAGCTTTAAATAATCTGATTTGTGCCCTGCAGGTTCTGCAGACAGCATTATATTCTTCTTTAGATATGCCTCCCTCTTTCCATTTTATAAACATTTTTTCTTCCTTTTTAGCATGTGCTTAAGTTTTGTGTTCATCCATCCTGGTTTCCTTAAATGCTTCCTATTCTTCCCTCTTTTCGGAATTGTTAACAATTGTGCTTTGAGAATTTCATTTTTCAAGATTTCCCATCCTTCCTGGACATTTTTGTCTTTAAGGATATCCAGCCATTGGATCCCTCCAATTCTCTTTCTGAATCCCTTAAAATCTGCCTTTCTGAAATCTAACCTTGACGTCTGAGTCTTCACAGGTCTTCCTCCTCTAGTTATCCAAAATTCTAAAATAGCAAGGTCGCTACCTCCTAGGATCCCAGCCACTGTTACCTCCTTAACCATTTCCTCCCTGTTTATAAGGAATAGATCCAAGGTAGCAGTTCCCCTTTTGGAAGATAAAGTTGTCAGCAAGAGAGGATAAGAATTTCCTTGACCTGTTAGTTTTGCATGAGAGAGATTCCAAACAAATGTCTGGATAGTTGAAATCTCCTATGACAACTATGTCATATTTTTTGGAGAACTTGGCCATTTGATGCATAAAGAGTTCATCCATATCTTCAGCTTGCACAGGTGGCCTGTAGTAAATGCCTACAATGGTGTCCTTTCCATTGTTCTGTCCTTGTATTCTTACCCAAACAGTTTCCACAGAACTCCCAGTCTCTGAAGCTTCAATCTCTGTGCAGATATACGCGTTTCTAACATACAATGCGACACCTCCTCCTCGTTTATCAAGTCTGTTTCTTGCAAATAAGTTGTATCCTTCTAGTCTTGTATTCCAATCATGTGTATTGTCCCACCAAGTTTCAGTGATTCCAATGACATCATATTTCTTTTCCTGTGTTAGTAGTTCCAATTCTCCTTGTTTGTTGCCCATGCTTTGTGCATTAGTATAGAAACATTTTAGTTTGTGATTGGTTTCTCTTTCTCCAATATTTTTATTAATTAGATTCTTTTGTCTTTGTTCTTCCTTTCCACTTCTAATAGCAGAGTTCTCAATAGCATTTGTCAGGTGTATGGCTTTTTCTGGTCTTTTGCTTACCTTCCCATGTTCTTCTAGTTTAAAGCTCTCCTTACAAGTGTAGCAAGGCGACTTCCAAATACATGTTTTCCAGTCTTCGCAAGGTGCACCCCATCTCTAGCAAGTAGTCCATCGTAAAGGTAATTCACTTCGTGATCCATAAATCCACATAGTTGCTGACGGCACCATCGATGTAGCCAGTTGTTCACCTGCAGAATCTTATTCCACCTCCTTTTTCCATGGCCATCCACTGGGAGGATGGAAGAGAAGACCACCTGCGCTCCCAGTTCTTTCACTTTCTTGCCTAAGTCTTCAAAGTCTCTGCAGATGGTTTCCAGGTCGTTTCTTGTGGTGTCATTTGTCCCCACATGTAGTAGCAGGAATGGGTAGTCATCTGTAGGTCTGAAGAGTCCTGATATCCTGTCTGACACATCTTTAATTTTTGCACCTGGAAGACAGCACATTTCTCTTGAAGTTATATCCGGTCTGCAGATAGCGGCCTCTGTTCCTCTCAACAGGGAATCCCCCATGACCACCACTCTCCGTTTCTTCTTCACAACATTTTTCTTTCTCCATCCAGAAGGTCTCTGAAGGCGTACAAGGTTGCTGTTTGTGGGCAAAGTCTTATCCTGATGTATTTCTTCACCGTTTTCCTGCGTGAGAGCCTGGTACTGGTTCCTGAGAAGTATGGGTGCTGACTGCCTCCTGATCCTCCTGCTTCTCTGGGTCACATGTCTCCATTCCTCTGTTTCTTCAGGTGCACTTCGAATTTCTTCTCTTTCTGTAACTTGAAGAGATAATTCTGCTCTGTCTAAGAACTCTTCACCTTCCTTAATGATCTTCAACGTAGCTAACCTCTCTTCGAGATTTTGCAACTTTTCCTCCAACAGGGACACAAGCTTGCATTTGTGGCATGTGAAGTTTGGCTTTTCCACTGGTAAGTCTGTGAACATGTAGCAAGAAATGCAGCTCACCAAATGGCTCCTGGCCTCTTCCATATTGAGATTTCTTAAAAACGATGAAAGATGAGCCAAAATTCGTGCGCCGATAGAGCATAAAAGATGAAGATAAGAATATAGTGATTTAATAGCCCATATGGGCTCCTGCGATGTTTCAGCTCAAGGCTTGAGAAAGGCTCACACCTTGAGCCAAAACTTCGCAGGACCCCATTTGGCCTAATAAACCACTATATTTTTTCTAAGGCATGCTATCTCATCTTTTTTGTACAATATTGAGAATCGGGCTATGCCTGGAAGGTCTGTCACACATTTTTCCCATACTGCTTCTTAGGATAGGTTCACATTAGCATTTGAGTCCACAGCATATCATCCGCATGTGCAAACACATGCAAAACGCATGTTTATGCAGTGTTTTTTATGCTCATTATCTTACGCATAACGCTGCGTGTGCATGCGTTTAAAAACATATGTAACATGCACAAGTGTGAACAAGTCGGTAAGACAATGCTCACACCACCCAATGGCTGAGACACAACAAGAAAACACAAAATAACAAATTTGAAAAAATACTCTGCAGTAAAAACATGACAGTAATCAGCAAGTGCTGTATAACAAATAACATCTTTTTGCAAAAAATGTATCAACTGAATACCCTGTATTTGTTATACAGCACTTGCTGATTACTGTCATGTTTTTACTGCAGAGTATTTTTTCAAATTTGTTATTTTGTGTTTTCTTGTTGTGTGCATGCGTTTGTATGTGTTTTGGCATGCATTTGCGTTGTTTATGCGCATGCGTTCGATATGACAGCAGACACCCAATGGGCATGTCTCATGGGATTTCTATATATAGACACACTGCACAGATGAAATCCTCATCTTTTGCTGCGGTACACAGCTTCAAGATGGGTCTTAGGCTGGTTTCACATTTGCGTTTTTTAGCGCTGGAAAAAAACGCTAACCTGCGCATGCGTTTTTTCCCCTATATTTAACATGGGTGCGCATACCTGCGCGCTTGTAAGCGCATGTATGCGATTTTCATGCGCTGCGTTTTTTTGGGGTGTGCGATTGGATTTTCCAGACGCATCATGTTGCATTTTTTGGCCCTGCAAAAAAGCGCATGCGCACATATGCGCACGTTTTGCGCTAAAAATGGCCATTATAGCCTATGGATGCGCATATGTGCACACTGGCATGCTCATGTAAGCTTTTTTTGCATATGCGTTTTTTTTTTTTAACCATGGAATTTAGGGGTTTGAGTTAGAGTTAGGGTTAGTTAAGGGGGTTTAGGGTTAGGGTTAGGGTCAGGGTTAGGGTTAGGGTTGGGTTTTGGGTCAGGGTTAGGGTTTAGTATAGTTTGGTTAAGGGTTAGGGTCAGGGTTAGGGTCAGGATTAGGGTTAAGTATGGTTTTGTTAAGGGTTAGGGTCAGGGTTAGGGTTAGGGTTAGGGTCAGGGTTAGGGTTAGGGTCAGGGTTAGGGTTAGGGTCAGGGTTAGGGTTAAGTATGGTTTTGTTAAGGATTAGGGTCAGGGTTAGGGTCAGGATTAGGGTTAAGTATGGTTTGGTTAAGGGTTAGGGTCAGGGTTAGGGTTAGGGTTAGGGTTAGGGTCAGGGTTAGGGTTAGGGTTAGGGTCAGGGTTAGGGTTAGGGTCAGGGTTAGGGTTAAGTATGGTTTTGTTAAGGATTAGGGTCAGGGTTAGGGTCAGGATTAGGGTTAAGTATGGTTTGGTTAAGGGTTAGGGTCAGGGTTAGGGTTAGGGTTAGGGTTAGGGTCAGGGTTAGGGTTAGGGTTAGGGTCAGGGTTAGGGTTAGGGTCAGGGTTAGGGTTAAGTATGGTTTTGTTAAGGATTAGGGTCAGGGTTAGGGTCAGGATTAGGGTTAAGTATGGTTTGGTTAAGGGTTAGGGTCAGGGTTAGGGTTAGGGTTAGGGTTAGGGTCAGGGTTAGGGTCAGGATTAGGGTTAGGGTTAGGGTTAGGGTTAGGGTCAGGGTTAGGGTTAAGTATGGTTTTGTTAAGGGTTAGGGTCAGGGTTAGGGTTAGGGTTAGGGTCAGGGTTAGGGTTAGGGTTAGGGTTAGGGTTAGGGTCAGGGTTAGGGTTAGGGTTAGGGTCAGGGTTAGGGTTAGGGTTAGGGTTAGTTAGGGTTTAGGGTTTGGGTTAGGGTTAAGTATGATTTGGTTAAGGGTTAGGGTCAGGGTTAGGGTTAGGGTTAGGGTCAGGGTTAGGGTTAGGGTTAGGGTCAGGGTTAGGGTTAGTAAAGTCAGGGTTTGGGTAGTGTGAGGGGCCACCTAAAAATGTTGGAAAAAAACGCAAACGCGGTAAAAACGCGCTAAAAACGCATACAAACGCATAAAAACGCTGCGTTTTTTTCATGCATGCTCATAAAAATGCTTGAAAAAAACGCAGCAGTTGTATGCTTATGTATGCGTTTTTTCAATGCGTTTTTTTGCGGGAAAAACGCGCTGCAAAAAAAAGCAAGTGTGAAACTAGCCTTAGCCTGGAGAGCTTCCTTCTTCATTTGATTTGTCATTGAAATTGGCTCTTGCCTTTGCTTTTGCTTGTGAAGAAGAAAGAAGAAGAGAAAGAAGGAGAAGACATCGTCGTCGATATTGGCAACACCGCATCGTTGAAGTCCGAGAGAGCCATGGAGCCTATCACTCCTTGCACATTGAGCTGCGTAAAAACCTAGAGAAGTTTTTCGAGTACGCGAGAATGTCGGAACAATGCTTCAATGACTTGCTGCTACGTGTCCGAGGATCCATCACCAGGCAGGACACACAGCTACTTTGAGCAATTCCTCCTGAGGAACACCTGTTGGTGACCCTGAGGTATGTAATTTTGAAAAACAAACACGTGTCATTATTATTATTGTTATAAAAGCCATGTACTTAATTTTTTTTTTCATTTTCTGTTCGGCAGATTCCTGGCTACCGGAGAGACTTTATCAACTCCGGTAGCCAGGAATCTGCCGAACAGAAAATGAAAAAAAAAAATTAAGTACATGGCTTTTATAACAATAATAATAATGACACGTGTTTGTTTTTCAAAATTACATACCTCAGGGTCACCAACAGGTGTTCCTCAGGAGGAATTGCTCGAAGTAGCTGTGTGTCCTGCCTGGTGATGGATCCTCGGACACGTAGCATCAAGTCATTGAAGCTTTGTTCCGACATTCTCGTGTACTCGAAAAACTTCTCTAGGTTTTTACGCAGCTCAATGTGCAAGGAGTGATAGGCTCCATAGCTCTCTCAGACTTCAACGATGCGGTGTTGCCAATAGCGACGACGATGTCTTCTCCGTCTTTCTCTTCTTCTTTATCAACTCTACATTTTCAATTCTGGATTGGAGTGTCCACGCTTTCTGGCGTTGTTGGAGACACCAGCCATGCTTTTTGTGACATTCTGCATGAAGAATTCCTCCCCCAACCCACAACTGAACTCTGGCTGGAAAAGGCTGCAAAATTCCAGGACATTGGTAATTTTACAAACTGCTTGGTGGCTGTGGAAAGCAAACACATTCAGATTATGAAACCTGCTGGAAGTGGATCCGAGTATTTCAATTACAAAAAATACTTTTCCATTGTTCTCATGGCAATTGCAGATGCTGACTGTCGATTTGTCGCCATGGGTGTTGGTTCATTTGGATGAGGAAATTAATCACAGACTTTCAAAAACTCTGACATGAGTCAACGTTTGTATGGTAATGATTTCAATTTTCCACAGCCATGACCTCTTCCGATCACTGAAGGACCGCCAATGCCGTTTGTTGTGGTTGGGGATGAGGCATTTCAAATGTGTGTCAACCTCATAAAACCGTACTCAAGTCGGGACTTGAATCACACCAAAAGGATTTACAACTACCGACTGACAAGGGCAAGAAGAACTGTACTGTAGAGTGTGCCTTTGGATTGCTGGTACCTAAATGGCGCATTTTGGGAACAGCCATCAATCTAAAAATTGAAACAATTGTTGAGTTTGTGAAAGCAGGTGTTGTTCTGCACAATTACATTGTGGTGAAAGAGCGACAACAGTTAGAACTTGAAAAACCTGTTCATTCCACATTGCAGGATTACCAAGATAACCCTCTGAGGACTACAGTGGAAGTTGCCCAAATGAGGGATAAATTTGCTGCCTACTTTGTTTTGGATATTGGATGTTTGGCATGGCAAGATGAAATGGTTTAAGCTGCTAAGTAAAATGTACCTGTAATGTTGTGTGCCTATAATGTTATGTACCTGTAATGTTTGCTGACTTTAATACTAGCACGTTGACTGTAGCTTTAATAATAAACACCTGTACTGTAACACCCGTTAACACTTCACTGAACAATACACACATGTTTAAATAAAGAAATAAAGAAAACACAGGGTAACAAGTATTGTGAACCAATTGAATTTTTATTAACAAGCATAACACCAAAAGAAAATTTGACAAATAAATAACAAAAAAAAAATGGCTTTACTTTTGGGATCTGCGGGAGGGAGTTACATTGTGGACCTGGGGTGTGCTGGGCTGTGATGGTAGGCTAGGAGTGGTTGGGGAATTTGTTACAGGGGAAGTAGCAGTCAACTGGAGGATTGTTCATTCTGAAGTACGCATGCATATCGAACGCATGCGTTTGCATGTCCTTGCATTCCAATGCGTTCCTATAGACAGTAATGTGATGTTTTGACGCACTCATCCGCATGTGCATGGCTGCACATATTTGATGGATTTTTGACACCTCAATAAATGCAACATGTTACGTTCACTGCACACCGCAAAACGACGCATGCGTACGCATCCGCATGCGACCGCATGCAAATGCATGTTCCTGCGTATCCCTGCATGCACCATGTTAAAGATCTGGATGCATGACGCATGCGGATCTATGCAGATCATACTCGGCGCACCGAAGCGCAAATGTGAAATCAGCCTTAGTGCTGCTTTTCAACTTTCTTTCATAGATAGATAGATAGATAGAATTTAGTTATGTATTAACGGGATCACCGAGACTGTGTGAGTTCTTGTGGGAAAAGTTGTGTTTACAGAAGAAAAAAATGAAAACGATAAAAAGGCTTTGAAAGTGTTTAAATCAGTGCTTGCTGATTTCTCTAATAGTCACATAGCATTAGTCAGGCAAGCAGCCCAAAGCTGCCCTTGAGCACCAAATGCATATTTCTGATGCACTTAGGAAATAACTTATTCATATCAGATCCACTGAATACAATGAAAATAAGGTGCATTATGTTAGAAAGCATTTTATTGCACTGTTAGGATCTTATTTTATGCAAAAACTAGTAAATGGGTTACTTTCTAATGACATAGCCATGTTATTATCAAAGAGAATATTGCATCATCCAAGATGAAAGTAGCGTGTTTGGAAATGCAATTACAAATTCTTTCAATCAAACATGCCGCAAAAGCATACGAATCTGATCTGCTTTTCTCTGACCTGAAAATATTAAAACTACAGGTATATTATCCATTTAACACATGAATAGCCTTTGTGCATTTCCAATAGTCAGAAAAAAAACAGGCCTGGCAAGATTTAAGAAATGTGACGGTTTGTCAACATGAAATGTCCCCTGAAAAATGTTGGTTGGCTTTCTAAAACTATGATGCAGACAGTAGTGTTCCCAGTTCATAGTTAGTTGGTCCTTTAATGATTTGACATTTGACATATTCAATGATGTATGGTAAAACACTATCTTGGTGTAAAGTTAGACAAAAGTGTATAAATTGTGTGCATATAATCTTAAATGTAGCCAGTTTATGGGATAAGCCAATCCAATCTTCTGTAAAAACCACAGAAAAGAGACCATGCGTTGTTGTGTATCATCATACACAAAAGCACAGCCACTTTTTGATTTGCTATGACACTTTATTGCATTAAGGCAATTTATTATTGACGGTTGGTTTGTTTACAAAAGCATTGTCACTTTATCATCTTCCTGAGACAAACCACTGAGGATGACTAACAGTCCATCGTATAGGTTGTTTTTTTTCTATGGACCCAATAGGCATCACAGAGATGCATTGCTAATTTTTCATGAGTCTCATATATTGAACAAGAGACCCTGTGTGACTAGAACCTTTGTTGGGTTTGTTTATACTTCTATCTTTGGGGTCTTGTATTCATACACAGTATGTATAGTGCTTGCAATATACATTGCCAACAATAGGATTAAGAAAACATTGTTCACCTACCTCCCATTTTTTGTTATGGTGTTTTTTGGTGTATTGACTTTTTTCGATATCCCTCGACTCATAACTAGGGACATTTAAGGATACATAGTGACAGCCATTGTGGAGCAGGGGTGCCACTTGTCGCATCATTTACAATGCCAACCTCCGCAGCAAGTTAGACCCAGAGAATAGGTCTACATAGGGTATAATAGGATGGAAAATAATCTAGTATATGTTTGTTTGTTTTGGATAGTTCCCACCTTATAACCCCTTAACAACCACTGATACACCGTTTAACGGTGGCAGTTAAGGGTACTTATTCCTCAGCGCCACTTTTTAATGGCGCTGAGAAATAAGTGTATAGCGCCCCTAGAGCGTCGAAAAATCTCTGGGGTCTCGGCTAACGGGGGTAATCACATGATCGCCCCCAGTCACGTGATCGCTGTAATTCACCAAAAAATGGTGATCACAAAAAAGTCCATTTTTCCTTTCATTTCTGTGTCCTCTCATATAATCTAGCATATCAGAGAAGAGAGAAATGGGGTCCCCTCCACCAACCCTGGACCCTCCTGCTCCGTCTTCCAGCTCTCTACGCCACCTTCCTTTAAGAAAATGGCAGGCGATTGCGCAGCGCGCCCATCGAGATCTGCTGGCCGGTGTCCGGCAACAATAGGTGATATTTCCTATTGGTTCATTTTGATCATTGTGATAGACCCTATTACAGTGATCAAAATAAAAACAATTGTAAATCAAACCCCCCATTGTCACCTCCTTAGTAGAGTTGAGCGAAACGGGTCGGTCAAATTCAAAACTCGGCGACTTTCGCTGAAGTCGGGTTTCATGAAATGAAACCTGACATAGCGTGAGGTCGGCCATGAGGTCAGCGACCCGAGCACCAAAGTCAAATTTCAAATGATGCTTCCAGCGCCCTTTTTCAGCCAATGATGGAGGACGCACACTGTGGGCAACGTGGTGACATAGGCATCGGTTACCACCATCTTTGAGAAGGGCATACAAGTGATTGGCTGGCTTTGTGTGGCGTCACAGGGACTATAAAAGGGCGTGCACACCGACCGCCATCTTACTTCTGCTGATATTAGCATTAGAGAGTGGTTGCTGCTGCTGATTCAGAATAAGGGAGAGCGTTAGGCAGGGAAGAAGAACAAAAAAAACTGCTTCTGCTGGTAGCGATTTCCACTGTACAACACAACAGTTTGCGTGCAGTGACAGGTTATTAGGCTGCCTTATAAGGCTCCCTGATAGCTGCATTGCTGTTTGCACACTGCTGTGCAAACTGCTTTTTTAAAAGCAAAAATACTTTTCTTCCTCTTTTCTGCACAGTTACCAAGCATTCATTTTTGCACCCTTTTGTGTGCAGCAGTCCTGCTTATTAGGCTGCTTGCGCCATGCTTGGACTGAGAGCATCATTGTCAGCCTCCTCAAATCTAGAGTGAGATTCAAATTCTCACCAATACTACATACACCCTCCACAATGTCATGCACCATCCAATTTCAGCCTGTTATATTGAGCTGTAATCTCTACTGGGCCTGAGACAATAGTTCAGCGTCCTCAAATCTCTAGTGAGATTCAAATTCTCACCAATACTATATACACCCTCCACCTTGTCATACACCATCCAATTTCAGCCTGTTACATTGAGGTGTAATCTCTACTGGGCCTGAGACAATAGTTCAGCGTGCTCAAATCTATAGTGAGATTCAAATTCTCACCAATGCTACATACACCCTCCACCTTGTCATACACCATCCAATTTCAGCCTGTTACATTGAGGTGTAATCTCTACTGGGCCTGAGATAATAGTTCAGCGTCCTCAAATCTCTAGTGAGATTCAAATTCTCACCAATACTATATACACCTTCTACCTTGTTTTACAGTACCATATAGCTGGTGGTATTTTGGTACGTTTTCACAAAAATGAGGAACTATGGTGGAAGAGGCCGTGGAAGTGGGCGGGGGTTGCCAGCTGATCCTGATGGTGGTGGTGGTGGTGGTGGTGCATCTGTTGGTAGTGGCAAAAGCACAATAGAACCTAAGGCAGGACGTATGAGCCTGCTTCATCGTCTGGTTCCACAAGGCCTCGAAGGCTCCCTTTTCTGGGAGTAGATAAACCGCTTTTAAAGCTGAAGCTTCAGGAACAAGTTTTGGCTTACATTGTTGACACAGCCTCCAGCTCTCTCACCTCCTCTTCTGAAGTTTCAAAAAATAAAAGCACTGAGTCGTCAGTGGAGGCTCCTGGTCAGTAACAACACCTTTCCTTGTGTCCTTCACCCCTACCAAAAGTGAAGGATGCGGCAGGCCACACTACAGATTACTCCATGGAACTCTTTTCACATACCATGCCTAGGTTATCAAGTCAAATCGTGAATTGCCCAGTCCAAGATGAATCTGACATGGAGTGCACTGATGCACAGCCACTGCTAGATTTATCTGCTGGTACATTCACTCAGAGCAATACATTGTCCTCGCAGTGTACCGAGCCAGAAACTGACCCTGATGAAACTCTGGTGCCCCTTCCCGCATACTATACCACCTTACATGGTGACACAGAGGAAGGTGCACATGACATTGAAGAGGAGGTGATGGATGACCCAGTTGTTGACCCAGATTGGCATCCATTGGGGGAAGAGGGTGCCGCTGCCAATAGCTCAGAAGAGGAGGAGGAGGATCCGCAGCAGGCAACGACATTACAACAGCCGTTATCTGGCAGGACCGTAGCAGTCCAAAAACGGGTTACTAAAACCAAAAGAGTTGCAGGACAGTTTGGCCAGACGGTCAAATTAGCACAGCGTGCAAGGCCTCAAAAAGTCTTCCATAGTAGGAGGAGTGCAGTGTGGCACTTTTTTGAACAAAATCCTAATGATCAGGCAAAAGTTATCTGTAAGAAGTGCGCAAAGACCTTTAGCCGAGGGAAAAATCTGAGAAACTACTTGCAGCGACAAACCGATTCATGGCTGGGCAGTCTACATCTTGAGGCAGGCAAGGTAGTTAGTGACAACAGCCGGAATTTTATGGCAGCCATAGCCCTTTCAAAACTCAGACACATACTTTGCCTGGCTCACACCTTGAACTTGGTGGTGGAGTGCATCCTGTTATGATTGAGTCACCGAGTAGGAAAAACAAATGCAAGCTAAGCCACAGAAAACCAGAGAGGTTGGTAACTAAGCGGATTGCAGACCCCTGATCCCATTCACACAACTAGCAGTAGCCGTGGAGTGTACCTACGATGATCCTAGACACCTCGTCACAGTCGGAGAACTAAATAAGCCTAAAGCAAGAAAAGGGGAAATCTAAACTGCCCCAGAGCAGACCCCAAAGCAATAGACAGCCCCCAAACATGTATTGTCAGTGAGACAAGATGAAAACACAAACATAGAAAAATAGGCTGAGCAATCGATGGGGCCCACACTAACTAGAAAGGACAGGAAAGGAAAGATGCTGTCTGCAATCATGCACAAAACCCTGCCAAAAAATGTCCAACACTTTCTGATAACAAAAACCCTGAAGTCGCTAGACTTCAATTCCCTATATCAGCACTGGTATATTCTGAAGACAGAGCAAAAAGAGACCAATCTGAGCAGGGACAAAAAGCAAATTGGCATAAACAGAGACATAAGAAAGGAAATTCAGCACAGCCCCAGTAGGGGCTGGCTGACCACAAAAACTGAGTAAACCAGACCAAATCTCATGTGTAAAAATAGCAGAGCACACTTAGCTTGAGAAGGCAGGAACAGAACTGGAAACCAGAACCTCAGGGCAGGAAAAAATCACCAGCACAAAATTATTGAGTCGGCTTTCTTAAATCCAGTCAGAGACTCCTGATCTCCACTCACAGTCCTCCTCCTCAGGTGGCAGGTCTCTGCCATTTAGATCAGCTTCATTACCTACTGTCACCACTAGAGGGAGCCTGGATGGAGAACTCACGACTAATCTGTAAACAAAGCCAGCTCCACCACCCTCACCAGAAGCCAGAGGTAAACCAGAAAATGAGTTCACAACAGCTTCCTCAATAATTATCCAGAGTTAACAGCCCTGCTCGATAAGTTGCGAAGACTGTGCTCGCATATCCGCCGGTCGCCCGTACACTCTAGTCGTATGCAGAAGCTGCAGCGATTTCTCCACCTTCCCAAGCACCGCCTAATTATCGACGTTGCAACAAGGTGGAACTCCACCCTGCACAGGGTTCAGAGGCTGTGCGAACAGAGGCAGGCTGTAATTCATTTGTGGGAGGATACACGGTCAGGCGGTTTGCGGGCAGACATGAAGTTGCCTGGTGTGCAGTGGTCGAAGCTGAAAGACCTCTGTAAAGTCCTTCAGTGTTTTGAGGAATGCACATGGCTGTTAAGCGCAGACGACGCCATCATAAGCATGAGCATCCCACTTATGCGCCTGTTCATGCAAACTTTGACGCACAATAAGGATCAGGCGTCTGCAGCCGAGGAGGAAGAGGAGGAGGGAAACCTTGATGACAGTCAGCCATTGTCTGCTCAGGGAAGTCTCGTGGATGAGGTGGAGGAAGAAGAGGAAGAGGAGGAGGAGGATGTTGGGGATGATTATTTAGGGGATGCTTCTCAGGGGGCAAGAGAAAATGTTGGCGTGGCAAGGTCAGGTACAGGGTTTGTGCGTAACTGGAGGGATGTTGATTTGACAGAAAGTGCTCCTCCATCCAGCACTCGCAGTGCATCATTGACACCTGGAACATTGGTCCAAATGTCTGAATATGCAGCGATGATATTTCTCCCACGAGCCGTAGGGGGCAACATGGAAGAGGTGTTCGTGGTGCAGTGGCGTTGGACACAGGGGTTTCATGACCATGTAGTGGACTGATTTTTCAAGTACCGTTCACACGACTGGTAATACTGCATCGATTGAGAGTGACAGGAGACAGCAGTTGTCAACTATGGTAACAAACTACTTCTCCTCCCATATCGATGTTCTCCCTCACCGGTCATTCCCCTTTGACTATTGGGCCAGTAAGCTTGACACCTGGCCTGAATTGGCACAATATGCCTTACAGGTGCTCGCTTGCCCTGCTGCTAGTGTGTTATCTGAAAAAGTCTTCAGTGCTGCTGGATCAATCCTGACAGAAAAAAGGACCTGTCTATTGACCCAAAATGTTGATGATCTAACCTTCATTAAAATAAACCATGCATGGTTTTCAAAGGATTTTGTCCCACCCTACCCTGCTGACATGTAGGTTGCCAGAAAAATGGCTCGCTTTTGTCCTCCTCTTCCGCGGACTTCTCCAATTACTCCATTTGCAGCTGCTGAATGTCCAACATCAACATATGCCATTTTTTCCACCTCCCTAACTAGGCTGCCTCCCCCCACAAGGCCGGGGTCACCACTTGGTGCACGCACCCATGCGAGTGCCGTTGCCCTGGACAGGTGGGTGGGCCCACTCATGGGCAACGGCACTGGTACAGGGTCCCTCATAGTACAATCAAGTGTCTCTGACGGTGGGGGTGGACACCCGCCATCAGACACACCGGCGTACTATGAGGGGCCCTGTGACAGTACCGCCGGCCACAAGTGGGCCCCCCATGCTTGCTCAGGGCACCAGTACTTGCAATACTTACCTCTCCCTGCTCCACCACTGTGTAGTCTGGCCTGTTAAATACTTCACTGGGACTGCCAATACAAGTTTGGTGAAATGATGATGGTTAAGACGTAGCTATGCCATGTCCTGCTGGGCTCTATCTTCAGATGATCAATGGCTTCCATTTGTTATGGACGTCGACTCACAATGAGATGCAGTGGTGGCTTACCATCAGCTTTCACGGTTTTCTGACTCACAGACATGTAACATTCCTGCCCACATTTTTAAATGTGTCCTCTCATGCCAATCCAATAGAATCGCCTACGGCCTGTGGCTTGTGTCTTTTGCACTCCAAAGTTACCTGACAGATCATAATAGGCAGTGAGGACAATGTCTACATCTCTCCCTGTGATCACAATTTGATGGAGATGAGTAATGGTGATGGGTTCACGGTACTGTGATACAGCAAACCTTTCTTCACAAGAACTCTATTCGCTGTCTCCACAAAGTAATTGAGGGTCCCGAATTGAATTCTCCCGGGAGTTTTTCCCGTGATTAGTAATTCCAAAATTTCTCCAATCACTCGACTTTCCGTCTGTACTTGTATCCATCTCGTTTCCTCTTGCGGAGAGTCTGGACTGTCTTACTGAGAATGAAATATATATGAAGATTGAAAAATACCACAACAGTGTATACTGGTGTACGCTTCGAATGCATAACCCTTTTTCTACTTTTTAGATTCTTGTCTAATCCATACTGAGGCAGTGAGTGTCTTTGTTGGACTCCGGAAATATACATGCAGATTTTTAATGTTTAAACTATGCTATATATACCTGTTATCCGGTGATACTGTACCCTTTCTCAACTTTCTACAATCTTGTCGAATCCATACTGGGCCCGAGAACGTCTAAATCTGAGTCTGCCTCCTGATTAGAGATGAGCGGTGTTCGAGTCGACCTGTTCGCCAACTTAAAATTCCAGCTGTTTTGGTCGGTGTTCGAGCCGTTCGTCGAACTCGAACACTTTGCTTAAAATTCGGCTGTTCGAGGTTCCGTTCGAGAACGGTTCGTTCACCAAAAGCGTAACTTCATTTTCACATTAATAATGGTTTTCAATGTTAATAGACTGTTTCATGGCATAGTAGCGGTGTGTGGTAGCAAGCGGTGTAGTACACCTGTCAAGGAGCTACACCTTGTGTGTTTCTAATAATTTTTTACCGTATCTTGTCCAGAAAATCCTTTAGGGCCTTGTAGCACTGTCTGCTAATCACCAGAGGAGCCCACCAGTGAACCTATGCCATCTGTTTATGAAAGAACCAGTTTTTGACTGCATTTAGCACAGTTAATACTTTGGGCCTAGTAACTGTGTCTGCTACTCCTCAGAGGAGCCCACCCGTGAACCAAGCTGTGCCGCCTGTTAATGTAAGAACCATTTTTTAACTTCATTTAGCCCAGTGAATACTTTGGGACTAGTACCGGTGTCTACTGCTCAGCAGAGGAGCCCACCTGTGAACTAGCTATGCCACCTGTTTATGTAAGCACTGTCTGCTACTCAGCAGAGTTGACCACCCGTGAACCAAGTTATGCTGCCTGTTTATGTAAGAACTGTGTGCTACTCAGCATAGGAGCCCAGCTGTTAAGCAAGCTACAGCACCTGTGGTTTGGACACTTAATTTTTCCATTCTTTCTGGAATGCCGGTTAGGCCTAATTACGGAATTCCGGTTGACCTGCACTTACTGGAAAATCCTCGTTCGCGGGGAAGAATTGGAATTCCAGATCCCCATCACTAACGGGGTTCAGTGGGTTATCTGCACCTGTAAGCGACACACGCTGGTCCTTTCAGTGTAGCGCGCATGCAGCCCCGGACATGTAAGGGCATGACAGACCTATTGCTCGATCTCGCGTGCCAGAGCCTCGCGTGTCCCTCTAGTAAGCTTGATGCGTACTGCGGGGGCATGCCGGAGTCTCGTTCGTTAAAGGAATTAAGCTGACAAATCGCTAGCACAACTAAAAACAGACATCCACCACCACCCACTGAATCGACAAAGCTTGCAATCTGTCCTTCTTTTCTGTAGCTGACATGGTTGAGGTTTCCCGGGTGGAGTCGAATTAAGCTGCAGGCTCCACTCCTGGTGGCGCTCTTCTGGACATTCCTTTAAGGTTCAGCTTTGCTACCATACTGCCCCCGGAAACCAAACACTTTGCCTTCATGGACGCTGTTTGGAGGTTTGTGGGAATAACGCCACCCAATGGGCAGTTGGCATAATTTATGGTGGGAAGTCCAACGGTATATGATAGTCTTCGATTTCAGATTTTTTTTTTTGTATTTTACATTTTTATTCCAGCCTTTCTTGACTTCATAAGGGCATGACATGCCTATATCTGTGTCTCCTCCTCCTCCTTTTACTCCTCCACCTCTTTTCTATATGTAGTTGCCCTTTTCCATATATTATTTTGTATTCTGAGCATTTTGTCTGCTTTGGGACACCTTTTCAGGTGTTTTGTAATTGTTTTCTATGTGTTAGTATGTGTTTGTGTTTGCCTGCCATTGTTTTCAATGGTGTTCGACGGTGATCGACGAACATTCGACGAACTTGCCTCCTGTTTGATGAACCAAAACTAACTCGAACACTAGCGGGGTGGCTCAACACTACTTCTGATATATAGACGTACATTTTTAATGTTTAAACTATGCTATATATACCTGGTATCTGGTGACTGTACCCTTTCTGCCAGGAAGTCCTCCTCCACCCACCACTTTAAGTGTATCATTGACACCTGGAACATTGTCCCACATGTGTGATTATTTCTTGCGGATCTTCTTGTTATATTGTGGTGTGATCCATCCTGAGCGTGTGACAGTCTATGAGTTACTCCTGCAATTTAGATGTACATTTAAAAATTACCCCAACACTAGTGTATACAGCTCTACGCTTGTGATACATTACCCATTTACTGCTTTTTATATTCTGGTCTAATCCAAACTGACCAAGTGAGAGTTATTTTCTGACTGTGGAAATAAATACTGAGAATGACAACAATGACCCCTACCCTGTATACAGCTGTTCTTTTCAGATCCATTACCGTTTTACGGCTTTTTATATTGTGTTGTAATCCATACTGAGCCTGAGAGCGTCTGTGTCTGCCTCCTGAAATATCTACGGAGATTTAGAATGTTTAAACTATACTATATATACCTGCTATCTGATGATACTGTACACTTTTTCCACTTTTTTATATTCTTGTCTAATCCATACTCCAGCCTGTGAGCGTCTCTGTGTGACTGATAGAATATATAGGGAGATTGACAATTATCCTTAGACTGTATAGAGCTGTATGCTTCTGAAACAGTACCATATATCTGGTTATTTTGGGTTCATTTTCTGCAAAATTTTGAAGTTTGGTGGAAGAGGCTGCGGACGTGGGCATTGGGGGGCCAGCTGGTGCTGACGGTGGTGGTGCATCTTCTGGTAGTGGCAAAAGCACAATAGCAGCTAAGGCAGGAGGTGTTGAGGCGTCATGGTCTGGCTCTGGAACGCCTGGAAGGCTACCTTTTCTGGGAGTAGGTTAACCGCTTTTAAAGCCGGAGTATCAGGAACTGGTTTTGGCTTATATTACCGAAACAGACTCCAGCAAATATGCCCTCCTCTTCCGAAGTTTCAAAAAATGCAAGCACTGAGTCATCAAGTGCTGGCTCCTGGTCAGGAAGAACCCCTTTCCTTATGTCTTTCACCCCCATCAAAAGTGAATGATGCAGCAGGCCACACTTCACATTAGTCCATGTAAGTCTTTCTATCATACCATGCCTGGGTTATCAAGTCAAATTGTGAATTCCCCAGCCCAAGATGAATCTGACATGGAGTGTGGGTGGCCAGCCAGGGCAGTGGGGTTAATCGGTATCGGGCCGGTGTCTCAGAGGGATGTGTCACGTTGGTGGTGATGACCCGTTCCGTGGCCCTGGGCATCCATGCAAAGGGATGAATAACGTTTATAGGTGAATGATACGTGACGCCACCTGTGGTTTTTGATCAGATTGACCCGCGCTGCAGTGTCGCTTCTCTAGGACAGATGTTGTGGTGCAGCTAAGATGTAGAAGCCCTGCACAGGTAGGGCCGTAGTCGCAGGGCAGATGAAAGAGTTGGTAGATGGTGTGCAGTGCAGGATGTAGCAGAGCCGTGTGCCATGTGCAGAAGAAAGATGACAGACACAGTCGTGCAGTTCCTTTACCTGTACTTGGTAAGTGCCGTCCAGGACCCAGAGTACAGATGGAGAAGGAGTTGGTCAGCCTGGAAGCAAATTTGGAATTCTCTCTCTGCAGATAGGTAGTGTGGCCTCCGTTCTAGCTCTTATCTGAGGTACTCGCAGTACTGAGTTCACCGAAGTTCCCCCTGTTGACTCTCTTTTGGAACTTTCTCGTATGGCAGGCAGCCATAGCCTTTTCCTTCTGGCTCACACACGTCGCTGCTGGGGCCTCCGAGCCTTAGTTGGGAACAGAGCATTTACAGCTGCTACTTCCTCTGGTTTCTGCTGCAGGACCGTCAGTGTCCATACAAACTCGGAGACCGGAATCCGGACCATGCGCTCCAACTAGGAGTGAGCCTTAACTCTGTGTCAGACACACCGCCGTACTATGAGGGGCCCTGTGCCAGTGCCGTCACCAACGAGTGGCCCCCCCCTGCTTGCTCAGTATCACAGCACTTGCAAAATTGAAATACTTACCTCTCCCTGCTCCACCGCCGTGACGTCTTCTGTGTTTCCTGACAGTGACATTCTGGTCAGAGAGCATGATGACATCACGTCTGTACGCCCTCTGTCCAGACTAGTACAGGGATTCCCTAGCGAGAAGACTTATTTAATTGTTTTCAATGTTGGGACAGCAATTTTTGGGGAGCACTATACTCTGGAGAATGATATACGAGGCCCACCATACACTGGAGCTTTCCAAAGGTGGACATCACACACTGGAGCAGCATTTACAGGGCCCATTATACACTGGAGCATTAGTAATGGGGCCCATTATATATGGAGCATTATTTGGGCCCATAAGACAGTGGAGCTTCATCCATGGGGACCAACATATACTATAGCATTATGTGGAGCTCATCATATACTGTATGGAACATTATATGTGACCAATGATTCTGTATGGAGAAATATATGGGCCTCATTACTCTGTATAGCGCACTATGCGGTGGCCATAATACTGTATGGAGCAATATACTGTCCGTTTTTGGAGCTATTGGAGAATTTCAAATGGATATCAGTCATGAGATGTAAGAAGTGAAGTATTTTTCATTGTACTATACCGCTATTTCTCTGCCGTATCAGAGGATCATGAATTGCGGCATGTGTTAAAGGAGCCCAGTGACACTCTTTGGCCCAGGGCCCATGAAAATCTGGAGCCAGCCCTACCCCCCCACAACTTTAGCCAAATAACCCCCAGTTTTCAATGCCTAACTATTATTATAAAGTAACTTAAGGTTGACAAGCTTAAGTAATAAGAATTGATGTTTTTGGCTTTAAAATTGGCACTGCAGGTGTGTTTCCTGTCCTCCACTCACTGCTGACCTTTGTTCCCCATTGACTTGCATTGGGTTTCGTGTTTCAGTCAGCCTTTGACTTTTCACCATAATCGGCCGATTGCGTTCGACCCGACTTTTGCGAAAGTCGGGTTTCGTGAAACCCGACTCGACCCAAAAAAAGGCAAAGTCACTCATCTCTAGCTACCAGTCATCCTGTCCCTGCAGCTGAAAATTACCCACATAGCATGATGCTGTCACCACAATGTTACACTGTTGGGATTGTATTGGCAGGTGATGAGCAGTGCCTGGTTTTCTCCAGACATAACACATAGAATTATCAACAAAAAGTTCTATCTTCATCTCATCAGACCAGAGAATCTTGTTTCTCATAGTCTGGGAGTCCTTCATGTGTTTTTTAGCAAACTCTATGGGGTCTTTCATATGTCTTGCACTGAGGAGAGCTTCTGTCAGGTCACTCTGCCATAAAGGCCCGACTGGTGGAGGGCTGCAGTGAAAGTTGACTTTGTGGAACTTTCTCCCATCTCCCTACTGCATCTGTGGAGCTCAGCCACAGTGATCTTGGGGTTGTTCTTTACCTCTCATACCAAGGCTCTTCTCCCACGATTGCTCAGTTTGGCTGAATGGCCAGGTCTAGGAAGACTTCTGGTGGTCCCAAACTTCTTCCTTTTATGAATTATGGAGGCCACTGTGCTCTTAGGAACATTGAGTACTGCAGAAATTATTTTGTAACTTTGGCCAGATCTGTGCCTTGCCTTGCGTTCGTCACCCTGACGAAGGAGCTTTCTGAAACGTGCGTCGGGGCGCGTTCTACTGGCATACCACCTCTCCTATTTGGCTCTGACTCTTAGGTATTATATTGCGCTGCAACTTTTGGTCCATGTTTACTACATAGCGCACTTTCATCTTAGGTTTTGGCCCATGTTTATTACATAGCACCCTTTCATCTTAGTATGTGGACTTTGTTATTGTGCATGCAAGCTATGCATTAGTTTTTGTGGCTCTGACCCTTAGGCATTATACCACGCTGCTATTTTCGGCCCATGTTTACTACATAGCGCATTTTTATTTATGTGTGGGCTCTATTACTATGTCTGTAAGTGATGTATTAATATATGTGGTGAGCCCTAATTTTTGGCCCATTGCTTTTTAGCAGCAACCATTCACATTTCATTCAATGACCTAATTTAGGCCCATTTTCTCTACATAGTGCACCTCATTATTTTATCTGCTTGCACTTTTAGCTCACATCCACTATATAGTGCACCTTCATTTGCAGTGATTGTTTTTTATTGTATCTGCTTGCACTTTTAGTTCACGTCCACTATATAGTGCACCTTCATTTGCAGTGATTGTTTTTCATTGTATCAGTATTATTTTTTTGTGCTTCATTATTCTTTCGTCACATTTTTATAATTGTTTATTTATATTGCAGTGATTTATTTTCACTTAGCACTAATTGTTTTGTACTTATTTTGCACTTTTTTGCTGCCATATATACAGGGACCTTTATATGGGCTCATCCCACTTATTTTTCGTCTGAGCGGTGGGGAGATTATTATATGATTATTTATATTATTGTGTTATCATTTTGTGCGGTTTTGCTGCTAGCACCAATTTTTACATTATTATTGTATGTTGTTTGGCCAAATTTTATTAATAAAGGCCTATTTACATATATTCCGCCTTTTTATCATTTATTTTCTTTACACACATGTTCAATTTTAGGTTCTTTTTTACCATTACCAGTTAGTTTTTTGTATCTTATACCGGATGGTCTGCCATCCAATTTTGAAAGGGACACATCACTTTTCAATTAATTATTATTATTGGATTAGGATTACTGATTTATTGAATATAATTCTTTAATGTCTCCTTTCTTCCCTCTAAACCCAATTGAGCATCTCTGGAGATTCCTAAAAATGACTATCAACTAACGCTCACCATCCAACCTGATGGAACTGGAGAGGATCCGCAAGGAAGAATGGCAGAGGATCCCTAAATCCAAATGTGAAAAACTTGTTGCATCATTCCCAAGAAGACTCATGGCTGTACTTGCTCTAAAGGATGCTTCTACTCAATACTGAGCAAAGGGTCTGAATACTTATGACCCTGTGATATTTCCAGTTTTCTTTTTTAATAAATTTGCAAATATTTCTACATTTCTGATTTTTTCAGTCAAGATGGGTTCCAGAGTGTACATTAATGAGAAAATAATGAGGTTTTTTTTTTAAATTTCCCAAATGGCTGCAACGAATCAGAGTGTAAAATTTAAAGGGTTCTGAATACTTTCCGTACCCACTGTACAACAGGATTAATAACAGGGTGGCTATGGGAAGCATGTGACCCAGGATCCAACCTACAACTCTTTCTCATCTTCCCAACACCAATTACCATAGAACTTTTGATGCTCGTCATAAGATAGGTATAACAGATGCATGTCTCAAGCTAGGTATGAAAGATGCCCATGAGAAAATGGATGCCAAAGATGCACATAATCTAGAAGATAGGTTCCAAAAAAATTCAAAGTGAGATGTCCCCTGCTGTTTGATGTTAATAAGAGAAGAATTGGTTTGGGCCTTTCGATAAAGCCCCCGTCACACACAGCGAGATCGCTAGCGAGATTGCTGCTGAGTCAAAAGTTTTGAGACGCAACAGCGATCTCACCAGTGAGATCGCTGTGTGTGACATGTATCAGCGACCGGCCCCCCTGCCAGGTATCGCTGATCATGCTCAAAAGCCCTGGACTTTTTTTTGATCGTTTGTCTCCCGCTGGCCAGCACGCATCTCTGCATGTGGCAGGCGGGAGAGCAACGATCAGCGAGCTCCCAGCTCTTATCCAATTTAAACAATGGGTTTCTAAGCGCCGTGTGGCACTTAGAAACCCATTATGTACCTTAGACACCAGCGTGCTGGCACTGGGAGCTGGTAACTAAGGTAAACAGCGGGTTTCTAAGCGCCGCACGGTGCTTAAAAACCCGCTGTTTACCTTGGATACCAGCTCCCAGCACGAGCTTGCTGGTATCTAAGGTACACAGCGATGCGCGCTCATCATCGCTGGTGCTGATCACTGCTGAGATATGCGTGTTTGGCAGCTCACCAGCAATCATGTAGCAACACACCAGCGATCCTGACAAGTTCATATCGTTGTCGGGATCGCTGGTGAGTCGCTATGTGTGACGGGGCCCTAAGGCCTGTATAACATTGACTACATGCTCCAAGAAATTTCAAAGTCACATGTCCCCTACTGTATGATGTTAGTATCAGAAGAATTTTTGGGGGCCTGTCGATAAGGCCTGTATAAGTAGATGCTCCAAACAATTTCAAAGTCACATGTCCCCTAATGTATGACGTTAGTAACAGAAGATTTTTTGGGGGCCTGTTGATAAGGCCTGTATAACACTGACTAGATTCTCCAAACAATTTCAAAGTGACATGTCCCCTACTGTATGACGTTAGTAACAGAAGAATTTTTTGGGCCTGTCGATAAGGCCGGTATAACATTGACGAGATGCTCCAAACAGGTAAATTTAACAGCCACACTAGACACTAGCTACCTACAGTATCTGACTGATGTACACCTATCTAAGTAGCTGAAATGTGGATACAGCAGGCTTTTTTCACATTTAGCTAGTGAAAAAATATTATTTAGGATTCTATATTTGTGCATGGAGCGCAATAGAAGCAGTGCACAACACACTTGTAGGGCATGTGCCCTGCTGGCTTTTTCTGTAGACCTAAGTAATGGCCCCCAAAAAAAAACATTCCAGAAGGTAAATTTTACAGCCATACAGGACACTATCTAGCTACACTGTCTGACTGATATACAACTGCCTATCTAACTAGCTAAAATCTTGCTGTTAACAGTGTCAGCGTTAGGAGCAGCCACTGTGCTGTTACATTGTCAAAAATGGCACTAAAACAAGATGTCCACTATTTATATAGAGAGGGACATGTGATTTCTGCAGCTATTGACACAAGCCATTGTGTCAGGACATTTTGGGTGTTCCCTGCGCCCAAATTGGCTAGCCATGCTGTGCTTACAACAACGCCGCTCCTCTGAGCTCTGCAAACCAACTCCCCTCATTAAACATGTGCCAAATGCTCATGATACACCACCATTATTGTTGCTAAAGTGCTGAAAATATTTTTGTGTCAACACAAATATTTTCCCGCACTTTTCCCAAATGTTACTGATTTTTACCAATTTTATAAAATTTTGCTCTGATTTCCGATCACGAATCCGAATGTGCTATATTAGTGCTGAATTTATATTTGGCGATCGTTTTCACGAACAAATTTGTTCATCACTATTATGCACCGGATCTATCCCAGGGATAAACTGAATCTCTTTCAAAGATTTTTCTAGTTGATATTGTTCATAGCCTTTGCTTATTAACTGCTGTTTTAAATTATTAGCTTCCATGACATAATGGCCACTGTATGTACAGTTGCAGCAAATGTTTATGAATTCCCCCTTAGAAATGTTGGTTAGCCAGGCCGGAGGATGGAAACTTGAAAAGTGGATGAAGCTAATTGAATCCACCTCCTTGCGGTAAATTTTAGTGACTAGTTGTTCCTGATCTACAAAGATGATTAAATCAAGAAAATTATTGCTGACCTTAATGTATACAGGTGTGAACTCTAGGCCAAAGTCATTCTGTTTGATTACATTCAGGAAGACAGTCAATTTGTCCTGGGAACCAGATAAACAAGATATCATAGACACTGCTCAAAAAAATAAAGGGGACACTAAAATACCACATCCTAGATATCACTGAATGAAATATTCCAGTTGCAAGTCATTATTCATTACATAGTGGCATGCATTGAGAACAATAAAACATAGAAATGATCAATGTAAATCAAAATTAGTATCCCATGCAGGTCTGGATTTGGAAGGATACTGAAAATCAAAGTGGAAAATCAAATTACAGGCTGATCCAATTTCAATAGAAATGCTTGAAGACAAGAAAATGATGCTCAGTAGTGTGTGTGGCCTCCACGTGCCTGTATGACCTCCCTACAATGCCTGGGCATGCTACTGATGAGGTGGTGGATGTTCTCCTGAGGGATCTCCTCCCAGACCTGGATTAAAGCTTCAGTCTACTCCTGGACAATCTGTAGTGCTATGTGGCGTTGGTGGATGGAACGAGGCATGATGTCCCGGATTTGCTCGATTGAATTCAGGTCTGGGGAACTGGCAGGCTAGTCCATAGCATCAATGCTCTCATCATGCATTAACTGCTGACACACTCCAGCCACATGAGGTCCAGCATTGTCCTGCATTAGAAGGTAACCAGGGCCAACCGCGCCAGCATATGGTCTCACAAGGGGTCTGAAGATCTCAGCTCGGTACCTAATGGCAGTTAGGCTACCTCTGGCGAGTACATGGAGGGCTGTACGACCCTCCAAAGAAATGCCACCCCACGCCATTATTGACCCACTGCCAAACCGGTCATGCTGAAGGATGTTGCAAGCAGCAGATTGCTCTCCATGGTGTCTCCAGACTCTGTCACGTCTGTCACATGTGCTCAGTGTGAACTTGCTTTCATCTGCACAGAGCGCCAATGGCCAATTTGCCAATCCTGGTGTTCTGTGGCAAATACCAAGCATTCTGTATGGTGTTGGGCTGTGAGCACAACCCCCATCTCTGGACGTCGGGCACTCAGACCATCCTCATGGAGTCAGTTTCTAACCGTTTGTGCAGACACATGCACATTTCTGGCCTGCTGGAGGTCATTTTGCAGGGCTCTGGCAGTGAGGTGCCATCCTGGATGAGCTGCACTACCTGAGCCACTTGTGTGGGTTGTAGAGTCCATCTCATGCTACCACGAGTGTGAAAGCACAACCAACATTCAAAAGTGACCAAAACATCAGCCAGAAAGCATTGGTACTGAGATGTGGTCGGTGGTCCCCACCTGCAGAACCACTCCTTTATTGAGTGTGTCCTGATAATTGCCAATAATTTCCATCTGTTGTCAATTCCATTTGCACAACAGCATGTGAAATTGATTGTCAATCAGTGATGCTTCCTAAGTGGACAGTTTGATTTCACAGAAGTTTTATTTACTTGGAGTTATATTCTGTTGTTTAAGTGTTCCCTTTTTTTTGAGCAGTGCATAAATCAATGCCATAAAATTAACCCTTTGCATAGTGGGCCTTTGGAATATTTGACCGACTCCTCCCCAAACCAAATGCTATGCCCCACTTCTGTAAGTAAAACCAATGATCATATATAAAATAATTATACTAGGATGAATGGAATGCTGTATCATCATTTGGATATCATTCTGTATATTGATTCACCATAAAAAATAGCCCACTGCCTCGCATTCTTTTTCTTGTTCAATCACTGAGTACTATGACTTGATGTAAAAAGTTCCCAAGATGTATTCATTTTTCCATTCAATTGGTTCAAAAATTTTCAGTTACATGACCCATATCTTTCACATAGGCCTCTAGATCTGAGACATATCCCTGTAGCTGCTTGTCTACATATTGAGATAAATTGGCCATTAAGCAGTTAATGTCAGATACGATAGGTTACTCAGGAGGGCATGTAATACTTTTGTGCATTTTAGGAATGTGATAAAATAACACTGTGCTGGGTGTTTTATTGAGTACAATTTTATTTTCCTTCTTAAATAGAATCCCTATCAAGTTACTTTTGGTTGCAAAGGAGCCGAGTTGCGTGATGGATGTCTCTGTGGGGTCAGTTTTCAATTTGTGATATGTCTTGACTAGAGATAAGCGAACATCGTTGTCTCCCTCCTTATTCTGCAAGCTATAGCACTTACCGAAGAAGCTGCATTGGGAATCCCCGGATACCTGGAGCACTCCCGATGCAGCTACATGTGTTGTGATTGTGTGACAGTAACAACACATGCATGGAAATGTCGTGATTGTGTGACAGTAACAACACATGCATGGAAAGCAACACATGCAGCTGCGGCGCCAAACAGCTAATCATCGGGAGCGCTCCAGGTATCCGGGTTCCAGATGCAGCTTCTTCAGTAACGCTATAGCTTGCCGAATAAGAAGGGAGACAATGATGTTCAATCATCTCTAGTCTTGAGGTCCCCCAGAACTTTAAGCGATTCTTCTTGGTGCATGGTTTTATCCATGACCACTATACCACTGTCTTTACCTGTAGGGTGAATTATAATGCCATTATTTTACTTTAGCTGAGTGATGGCAGGTTTTTCGTTATGTGTCAGATTTGGGGGTACAAATTTTAGATTGCTCTTTTTAATTTTTCTAATATCCATGGTTAAGATGCTTTTAAAAGTAATAAAAGCGATCAAATATTCGTTGATGGGGTTAAATATTGATTTTTTGGATAGTGTCATACGCACAAAGTTGGTGCTGTGGTTGATAGTAGACCTGGTTATGTCATAGTTGTGCTTTAAGAAGTATGTTTTGAGGGCTAAATTGTGTAAGTATTTTTTCATACTGATGTATTGGTTAAAGAGGCTGGCTTCGGAGAACAAAGCAAATTTTAATCCCTTCTGTAGGAGGGACTCCTACTCTTTTGATAAAGTGTAAGCATAAGAACTAAGGTTCAATATTTTTTTTGAGGAAGGAGTACATGCTCAGTTTTCATTTTCTTTTTGGAAAGTTTCCTACCTCTCTTGCCTCTTTTGGTCTTTCTGGTCGTGCCCCAAAAAAACACAACTAATTTGGGTTTGTAAATATAAACAAGACCACCTTGCACCATTTGCGGTACTCCCATTCATTTCTAGTGATACATTTTCTTTTCCCATTTATTTTGTACACAAGTATTACATTTCCAGAACCTTTCCCAGAGAGAATGTAAAATGACAGATAGGTACAAATCTCAAAAGACAACATTTGCAACAAGACACTGCATTCTTGTGGCATGCATGGGTATAAGTTGGACTAGTAAAACTAGTATGCAAAAAAATTGAAAAATGTTAACACAAACCTTGTGAGATTGTCTAATTTAAATAACTGGAGTGTTGGTAAATTTCTTTATTCTTCTCAAACAGGAATGCAGAAAGAATGCAAAATTTTGTCACTTATTATTTGGCCCAAATCAGGAAGTACAATTTCTACCAAGCTAGGGAACACCCCTTAGATTTTTTTCTTCAGTAAAAAAATTAGGACTGAGGACATTGAAGTGCCTTTCTGGACTGTAGTGTTTGATAAATAATAAAAAATTATTTAATTAACAGGCAGCAAAACAAGACGCCCTATTTGAGTATATCACAGATCAAATTCACACAATATTTTAAGCTGCTGTCAGTGGCGTAACTACAAAGTTATGGGCCCCGGTGCGAACTTTCAAATGGGCCCCCCATGCCAAAATACATGCACATCTCCTCTCCATACACATCTTACACGCGTGGCTTCGCTCTGCACACCTCGTACACACGTGGCTCCGCACACCTTGTACACATGTGGCTCCACAAGCACATCTCCACTCCGTATAACTCTTACACATGCGGCTCCGCTCCTTACACAACGTACATGCGTGGCTCCGCTCCGTACACCTCGTACACGCGTGGCTCCGCAACGTACACCTCGTACAAGCGGGTCTGCTCCGTTCACCTCGTACACGTGCGGCTCCGCTCCGTACACCTCGTACACGCGCGGCTCCTCTCCATCCACCTCATACACATGCGGCTCTGCTCCGTACACCTCGTACACACGCAGCTCCGCTCCGTCCACCTCATACACATGCGGCCCCGCTCCTTACACTTCGTACACACACGGCTTCTCTCCGTACACCTTGTACACACGTGGCTCTGCTTCATACACACACGGCTCCACTCACCTCGTACACACACAGCTGCACTCCATACACTTCATACACACATGGCTC
The DNA here is from genome assembly GCF_039654945.1 of Dendrobates tinctorius. Classification (NCBI taxonomy): domain Eukaryota; kingdom Metazoa; phylum Chordata; class Amphibia; order Anura; family Dendrobatidae; genus Dendrobates; species Dendrobates tinctorius. The sequence continues at coordinate 21,491,013 of NW_027361770.1, read as the reverse complement.
TGCTCCGTACACCTTGTACACACATGGCTCTGCTACATCCACCCTGTAAACCCCTCCTGACCCTACACAGAATCTTACCCTCATCCTGCACCATGACAACTAGCACAGCAGAGTCCTGCATACATGGAGGCTCCTGACCATGTGACCCCTGACTCCTCCCTTCCTGTGACCTCATCACAGGTCCTGTGCGCACAGAGCAGCCATCGCGTCAGGCCAATTGCAGCCTGGCAGCCAATCAAAGCACGGAGCTGCACAGCCAATGAGCGGCTGCAGCTTTGTGATCGGGCCCCTAAGCACTCAGGGACCCGTCGCAGCTGCGACTGCTGTGATTGCGGTAGTCATGCCCCTGGCTGCTGTCACCTCACTTCTCTCTCTCTTCTCCTATCAATTAAATTTGTGCATTTTTCACAGATTACCACTCTCATTTGTCACCTTCAGCACTGCAGTAGTACACTAGATGTTGTCTGAAGTAATTTTCTAATGTTTTAGCTCTCTAACTCTGATGCTGAGGTCCTCTCTCTAAGTATCAAAGAACTAAAAAATAAAGTTGCACTCTGCAGCGCTATAGCATGCAAACATAATTATATCAATCAATCAATCAAATTTATTATCGCCAAGTACATATTACATATATACAAGGAATTCTTTGTGGCAAAGAGGCAACATAATATATAACAACAGATACAACAAGTAACATCTAACAAGACAGATACAGTATACACTCTACACATGACGATTTAATTGTTGAACAGAGAGTGGATAGAAGCTGTTCATATGGCGGTTGGTGCTGCATTTGGGGACTCTGAAGCGACGTCCTGAAGGGAGTAGTTGGTATGAGGAGTGTCCCGGGTGAGAGGGATCGGATGAAATTTTCAATGCGTGGGATCGAATACTCTTATCATAAAGATCCTGGATTTTAGGCAGGGGGGAACCTATAATTCTCTCTGCTGTTCTGAAAGTCCTTTGTAAGCGGAGTTTGTCATGCGCAGTGGCTCCCCCATACCATATGAGATTGGAATTCCATTACTGCTCCAGAAAATAGTAAAAAATGAAGATACTAGGCGCATAAATTGGCCAATTCATGCATGCCCAGCAGCCAATGATAAGGCGATCCTCTTTGCTGAGAACCTAGCCTAATGTGATTCCTCCCCTGAACTGATAGCCTGCATTTATATGAGTAGGTAGAATCCTGCTGTGATTAAAACTGCCATGGTCTGATTGGTGGATTGCTGTGTCAGAGATCCTGTGTATGCAAAAATCAAAGACTGACCATCACTTTCAAATTAAACAGGTGTGAACAGGGGCATATTAAGACTAGCCATCTCTATAGCTTGTAGAACCATAAAAAAGGCTGTTGCTTTTCCTGCTTCAGATTTTATAGTGGCTATGATAATGCCTGCTGATTACTTGCACTATACTAAGTGATGTGATAACTAAAAGTTTCACAGGGAAGCCCATGCAACAGCGCCTAAGGTCATCTGAGCCACACTAACTGAATAAAATTGCACTAGGTATTTTTGGGTGCAATTTGCTAATGAAATTGCAAATTGTTTGAACTTCATGAAATTTTACTCAAAATAAATTTGCATCTTATCTCTAGTAACTACTAGCACAAAATAATGGTATTGTCCAGCTTTTATATACAGTATTTAGATAATTCATACATTTCACGGAGAATTGGCAGAGAACTGGCACAACACAAATTTCTAAGAAAATGGTTATTTAATTGAAAATGCAAGTACTAAAATAGACATGATAGGAGAACAATCAAGTCCTCCTTAGTGATTCGATTCCAGCATGACAACCTAGCCGGGTGTTTGTCATCTGCTGAGATACAGAGAAGCTTGTCTGTGTCCCAATGGTTTTGTAACTGATGGCTCATAACATTGTGGCTGCCCACATTACAAATCTAAATATGAAACGTTCTCTAACTAGATCTTCTTTTTCATCTTTCATATACGTATGTTCACCAAGTAGCTTAGTGCCACAATATATCTGTGGAATCAGATTATTCATTTACTCAAGCGTAAAACTACCATAAGTTAATTTCATTTGCATTTAGACCATATTTGCTGCATCTAATAATTCTTTTGGATTTGCAGCAGCTGCCAAGCACTGATTTCTAAAGTGGTTCTCCACCATATGGAAGTCATTGGAGAGCCACTGTTTGCAGCAGTTGGAAAGGCCCAATGTAAACAGTGTATGGAGCCCAACACTACCACTTCCTCCCGTTCTTTGTGATTGCTGCCAGAACAGCAAATCAGCTCCTATTCAAATAATAGACACTGATCTGCAATATCTGACAGAAGCTGCCAAATATTGTAACAGATGAATGGTGCTCAGCTTCATACACTGTTTACTTCTTGCCTCTACATTCACTGCGGGAGGAAGCTGGAGGTCAGATCCCCACTGATATGACATTGATACCTTAAGGATACATTGGAAATTTTAAAATGATAGAAAACCTCTTTTATCTCTTCTCCACATCCATAGTACATGCAAGGCTCGTGTTGGATGCTGGTGTATGGAGTAGGCTCAGGAGCTGAGCCTGCTCCACACATTATGGATGCCTGGTGTCTTACTTAGCCTATAAGAGTAGCAACTTGAGCTTGCTTTGATTGCTGCTATTAACTTCTTAAATACCAATGTCTATCTCTGCCAACAACATTTAAGGTGTTCTGTGTTGCACTATTTTGGGCACACTTAGCCCCCCATAGCCACTATGGTAAGATCTGGGGTACTAGTGGATTTCCATTACAGCCATATTGGTACACTTGTAAAGGCCAACCATTTTACCTATGCAATGAAATTTGTAGCACTGTAGTAAATGGAATAAGCGATCAAGTTATTACAAGTTCAAGTTGCTTACTAAACTAAAAAAAATACAGTAAAAAAAAGTTTTAACAAAATAAAAAATAAAATAATTTTACCACTTTAAAAGTTAAGAAATAAAAAAACATAAAACATACACAATTGGCATTGCAAAGACCATTAAAGTCACATCATCTGCCTTCCACCTCAATTATTTCTAACTTTATTTCCAATACATCCTTTGTTCCTGCCATTATCCAGTGGCTTCCGTTGCCCTCTGTTATGCCTGTATGCAGCTTCACAGACAGGAGACGAAGAACAGAGAGACGATCCATCTCTGTTACACTAGATAACAGTTTGCACTTTTCAAAAGTTATAGGACAGTAAATTAGACAGAAGGGAGGCACCTATTGGCCAGCATTTTAGTCTGGCAGTTTGTTCATTTCACATAATATCAAATGATATTGATATAATATCAAGTACAGTGACTATTTAACATGCTGGTGGACAGGTAATCCAAATGCAACTTTGTACCATTAGATGCGAAGCCCGATCATGACTAGTCCTGTCCATATACCCTATTATGTTGTATGGATGTCATACCACAGGGGACAATAGCGTTCCTGTAATGTTTCTCATATGAAATCTTTGTCTAAAGCTTCACCTTATTTTCTAAATATCAATGCAATCATTAAGGGTTGTTTGTGGGGAATTTTGGGATCACACAAAACTTTTTAGATGATAAAATCCTGCTTTGTACGACAGTTGAGCTGAATATCTAACTTGGATTATAACCAGCAATGCAGAAATAGTGTTAAGATTTCCATGAGATTATAACGAACATATAGCATATTTTTTTAATAATCTTTTTTATTTGAAACGTTTACATGTTATTTTAGAACAGTACCACCTTCTCGCACATATGTACATCGTTTAACCCCTTAGTGACAGAGCCATTTTGCAGCTTAATGACCAGGCCAATTTTTACAATTCTGACCACTGTCACTTTATGAGGTTATAACTCTGGAACGCTTTAATGGATCCTGCGGATTCTGAGACTGTTTTTTCGTAATATATTGTACTTCATGGTAGTGGTAAAATTTCTTCAATAAGTCTTGGTTTATTTATGAAAAAAATGGAAATATGGCACAAATTTTGAAAATTTTGCAATTTTAAAACTTTAAATTTTTATGCCCTTAAATCAGGGAGATATGTCACAAAAATTTCTTAATAAATAACATTGCCCACATGTCTACTTTATATCAGCACAATTTTGGAAGCAACATTTTTTTGTTAGGAAGTTATAAGGGTTAAAAGTTGACCAGCGATTTCTCATTTTTACAACACAATTTACAAAACCTTTTTTTTTTTAGGGACCACATCATATTCAAAGTCATTTTGAGGGGTGTACATGACAGAAAATACCCAAAGGTGGCACCATTCTAAAAACTAGACCCCTCAAGGTGCTCAAAACCACATTCAAGAAGTTTATTAACCCTTTACATGCTTCACAGGAACTAAAGCAATGTGGAAGGAAAAAATAAACATTTAACTTTTTTTGCAAAAAACTTACATCAGAACCAATTTTTTTTTATTTTCACAAGTGTTAAAAGAGAAAATCAACCTCAAAATTTGTTGTACAATTTCTCCTGAATACGCTGATACCCCATATGTGGGGGTAAACCACTTTTTCAGCACACGGCAGAGCTCGCAAGGGATGGAGCGCCGTTTGACTTTTTCAACGCAGAATTCGCTGGAATTGAGATCGGATGCCATGTTGCGTTCGGAGAGCCCTTAATGTGCCTAAACAGTGGAAACCTCCAACAAGTGACCCTATTTTGGAAATTAGACCCCTTAAGGAACTTATCTAGATGTCTGGTGAGCACTTTACACCTTCAAGTGCTTCACAGAAGTTTATAACGTAGAGCCCTGAAAATAAAAAATCATTTTTTTCCACAAAAATGATCTTTTTGCCCCCAAATTTTTATTTTTACAAGGGTAACAGGAGAAATCATACCCCCACAGTGGTTGTGCGATTTGTCCTGAGTCCGCTGATACCCTATATGTGGGGGGAAATCACTGTTTGGGCATATAGGAGATCTTGAAAGAGAAGGAGTGCCATTTTGGAATGCAGACTTTGATGGAATGGTTTGCGGGCATCATGTTGCGTTTGCAGAGCCCCTGATGTGCCTAAACAGTGGAAACCCCCAACAAGTGACCCCATTTTGGAAACTAGACCCATCAAGGAACTTATCTAGATGTGTGGTCAGCACTTTGAACCTTCAAGTGCTTCACAGAAGTTTATAACTTAGAGCCGTGAAAATAAAAAAATCATTTTTTTTCCACAAAAATGATCTTTTTGCCCCCAAATTTTTATTTTTACAAGGGTAACAGGAGAAATCATACCCCAACAGTTGTTGTGTGATTTGTCTTAATTACGCTGATACCCCATATGTGGGGGCAGCCACTGTTTGGGTGCATGGGAGAGCTTGGAAGGGAAGGAGTGCCATTTTGGAATGCAGACTTTGATGGAATTGTCTGCGGGCGTCATGTTGCATTTGCAGAGCCCCTGATGGGCCTAAACAGTGGAAACCCCCCAAAAGTAACCCCATTTTGGAAATTAGACCCCCCAAGAAGCTTATCTAGATGTGTGGTGAGCACTTTGAACCTCCAAGCACTTCAGAGAAGTTTATAAACGCAGAGCCGTGAAAATAAAGTCTTTTTTATTTCCACAAAAGTGATTTTTTAGACCCCAATTTTTAGACCCCCAAAGTTGGTAAATAGTGGAAACCCCTCAATTCTTGCTCCAACCCTAGCCCCAACACACCCCTAACCCTAATCCCAACCCTAACCCTAATCCCAAACCTAATCATAATTCTAACTCTAATCCTAGTTCGCCCTAACCCTAATTCTAACCCTAGTCCTAACCCTAGCCCTAGTCCTAACCCTAACCCTAGCCCTAACCCTAAACCTAGCCCTAGCCCTAACCCTAGCCCTAACCCTAACCCTGGCCCTAACCCTAGCCCTAACCCTAACCCTAATGGAAAACTGAAAAAAAAATATTTTCTTTATTTCATTATGTTGGCCTAACTAAGGGGGTGATAAAAGGGGGGGTTATGTACTTTTTTTTATTTTCATCACTATGATAGTTTATCATAGTGATCAAAATGAATGAATGGAATCTGCCAGCCAGAGCTGGCAGATTCCCGGCGAGCGCACTGCGCATGCGCCCGCCATTTTCTTCCGGATCCAAGATGGCGGCACCCACCGGAGGACGCCGGTGGGACGCGGGACCACCGGGAGGGGACCCTGGACCATGGAGAGGTACCGGGGGGGATTGGGGACCCTAGTTCTCTCTCCTCTGATATGCGATCACATCAGAGGAAAGAGAAATTTAATGCAAAATCGCGGCTTTTTTTTGCGGTCGCCGTTATAGGGTTAATAACGGCGATCACAAAAGCGGGTCGATAAAAACTGACCGATTCATGTTCTCTGGGGTCTCGGCTACCCCCGGCTGCCGAGACCCCGGAGAAAATCTGACACTGGGGGGCGCTATTCACTTTCTCCACAAAGCCGTGAATTAGCGGCGCTGTGGTTTTAATACACTTAATTACCGCCGTTAAAAGGCGTATCGGCGGTCGCTAAGGGGTTAAAATATTGCTACCATCGAGGACAAATGTATGAAACATAACGAAGAGTAGAATCTGAGAAAAGCATTCTTACAGAAAGGTGCTGCATATATCTATTTATGAATGTTCAACGCATTGAATTAAATTACATTTTTTTGCAAGATCACCTTACCTTAACAGACAATTCTAGAACAAATCAATGTAAATATGGTTTATTTTGAAATGTAATCACAGCAGCAGAAAATGCTGACTTGTCTGTGATTATCTTTTACATGGGAGGTTAGACAACTGAATGCGAACTACAAGTCAATACTTTGCATGTCACATTAAGAAAAACAATGAGTTCTCTTTTATTCATTACAGAGGAGGCAAGCAAATGTACGGGGGCTGTATGAAATTAGAATTTGGAACCAAGCTGGAAATGTTCTTTGGTGTGGAAAATAGAGTTCTACACAACTTGGAAATAGACCTTATCCAAACAGCGCGAGCCGTGTTTAACTATATCTTCAAATTGAAAACCTTCTAATTTGCAGTAAAAATTGTTTAATTTATTCTGCATTTAAATGAAGAGATTTATCATAGCAATAATTATCATTGAAGGAAGTTTACACTATTCATATTATAAATCACTTATGAAATTGCCTCCATAATCAAAAAATAAATACCATAACTATTGATATAAATCACAATGTCCTACTGAAAAATTAAATCAGAATAAAGGACCATTTGGTATAAATAGCAAAATTTTTTTATTCATAAAGAATTAAAACAGTACAAATAGAGAGATGCACATATCAATAAAGGGACGTTATAAGCCCATTTTATTCCATACACCAAACACTGAATAAATACACCATTATGAAAATAGTAATAAATAATGGATGAACAATAGCTGCAGAATCCCTTATTCTATAAAAACATACACAATAATGTGAACATCCACAAAAGTGTGAAAGCTGTGGAATTTGTAATGTATCTATAAATTAGTGCAATAAGGATTCTGATTAAAATGGAAGCTCTCAGACCTATGTAGCCACTGCAAATTGCCGAAAACCGCAAGGGGTCTAAATTACGGCGATGCCCATGGATTTAATCTGAGCCAAAGTGCTAGCCATCCCCATGGCAGTATCACCCTTTGTTGGCGGCATAAAATCCGCTCTCACAATGAAACCCATGCAACGGCATAATGGCAGTGGTCATATAACACAGAAACAATTTATATAATAGAGCAAAGCAGCCATTACCAGAGATGGATATGGAGTCTCCTCAGGCGTCCCTCTGCCCCTGTTTGATTGACAGATTGAAAGCTCTTTCTCGATTCTGTGGGTGGTGGTGCATGGCCGTTCTTAGTTGGTGGAGCGATTTGTCTGGTTAATTCCGATAACGAACGAGACTCCGGCATGCTAACTAGCTACGCGACCCCCCGCGGTCCGCGTCCAGCTTCTTAGAGGGACAAGTGGCGCTCAGCCACGCGAGATCGAGCAATAACAGGTCTGTGATGCCCTTAGATGTCCGGGGCTGCACGCGCGCTACACTGAACGGACCAGCGTGTGTCTACCCTTCGCCGACAGGTGCGGGTAACCCGCTGAACCCCGTTCGTGATGGGGATCGGGGATTGCAATTCTTCCCCGTGAACGAGGAATTCCCAGTAAGTGCGGGTCATAAGCTCGCGTTGATTAAGTCCCTGCCCTTTGTACACACCGCCCGTCGCTACTACCGATTGGATGGTTTAGTGAGGTCCTTGGATCGGCCCCGCCGGGGTCCGCCAAGACCCTGGCGGAGAGCCGAGAAGACGATCGAACTTGACTATCTAGAGGAAGTAAAAGTCGTAACAAAATCAAACTTTTCGGATTTTGGCGCGCACGGCGCACCGTCAAAAGTGCGCAGCGCAGGTCAAAGCGCAACTAGCGCACGGCCTGCGCACGATCTGCGCACCCTATGCTAAAGATAGGGTGCGCCGATCGCAGGCGCCGCTGTGCGCTAGGAGGTGGCGCTACAAGGAAGGGGCGGGCACGCCGGGCAGAGAGCCGGCTCGGGGGCGGAGCTACCCCCGACCGTGCGCGCGCTTAAAAAGCGCGAATGTGAAACCAGCCTTAACTTCAAAAATGAAGATTTGTGAAGGGGGAGTGAGTAGTTGTCCATGTTGATTGCAGGCTCATTGATGGCTGTTGGTGTTGAGGCAATTCATGATAAGCAGTTCCAGCCTCCTTAATTACAGGCAAAGGTCTGATTTGGGCATGGTGTTTCAGTAATGCCATTGTTCTTATGACATCTTTTGTTTTTAAGGATAGCCAGGCATTTATTTTCAAAGGTGGAGATTGCCTTCTGGACAGTATCTCTCTTCACGGCTAGCTCCACCCTTCTTGTCACTGCTCAGCCACTCAGTCCCTTCCTCTGCTACTCCTCCTCTTCTGTGATGCAGAGATGAGCAATGTCTGTTGGGAGTTTTAGTCTAGGGCAGTGCAGCAAGAGAAGTGTCTGCTGCTGTGAATGTCTGTGTAATCCCATCAGCAGCAGTAGTTTCTGTACACATAGCTCTCACTGCGGCTGTGTGCCCATGTAGCGTTTTTTAAGCATTTCCGCCTCGTTTTTCCCACAGCGGAAACACTTAAACACGCATTCCCATGCAATCCTATGGGATTAAAGTTGCTGTGCCAATGCTGTTGATTTTCCCACTGCGGAATCGCATAGGGATGAAATCCGCAGCATGTCCATTATTTCTGTGGAATCGTGGCGATTCCGCCACCATAGAATTGCATTGAAACACTCACTTTATGCATGTGGCTATGCCCACCAGGTGTAAAGTGACCGCTTCATTTGCGGATGGTACCCAGGGTCTGGAGGAGAGGAGACTCTCCTCCTTGCCCTGGGTACCATATTCCTGTAAAACAATAGAATTAAAATAAAAAATAGTGATATACTTACCCTCTGATGGACCCCGGAGTTCTCCCGGCTCTCAGGGGTGCTGGCGGCATCTTCCGTTCCCTGGGATGCATTGCGCGAATCACCTGAGATGACGTAGAGGTCTCGCGAGTTTGACATCACAAAGGTCCTTTGCACAAAGCATCCCTGGGAACAGAACATACCGGGAGCGCCGCTAAGGACATCGGGGGCCATCAGAAGGTGAGAATAACCATATTTTTTATTTTTTTATTATTTTTAACATTCTGTCTTTTACTATTGGTGCTGCATAGGTAGCATCAATAGTAAAAAGTTGGTCACACTTGTCAAGCACTATGCTTGACAAGTGTGACCAACCTGTCAATCACTTTTCCAAGTGATGCTTCAAGTCGCTTGGAAAAGTGCAAGCATTCTGCAAGCTAAAAAAGCTTGCAAAACGCTTGTGGTTTGTGGGAAAACGCATGCGAATGTTGCATGCGTTTTACCCCTGCAGGGAGTTGCGGAAATGCAAGATTCTAGCTTTTAGCTATTTCTAAAGTGCTTCTGGAAAAGAGTCCGTGAGACAACTGAGATCCAGAAATCTAAACTGAAGGTTCACCTGGAAGCTGGTTTTCAGAGTGATTGACTGGAGTTTTGCTACTTGGAATTTTTTTCTCTGGATATCAACTCTCTCTGCCATTTTTAAGAACAGCCTGAGTTTGCATCACCCAAAATGACAGTCAGTATGACATTCTGTGTGCCGACATCTTGTAGGTTTAATTGGTGCACTAAAATATAGTCTATGAGGGGCCAGTATTTGGACCTAAGATGCATTAAAGATGTCTTTAGGGTGTCTTTCTGCTAGAAAATAAGAATAATGAGGGCAAGTTGCTACTCTGTGCAGAACTCTAGCAAAAGGTGACCTAATATCAAAATGTTTGCCATTTCAGGCATTTTAGTCTTTGCCTATTATGGTGCTAATATTACCAAGGATGATAACCTTATAATCTGCAGGGGCATTTTGGGTGAGTTACAACTTGTTCTTGTCTGCAGGATCAGCTTGAAATGTTGAGATACATATGCTGATGAGTGTGGCATCCTGGCTGTTCCAAAGTGGGAGGAGCAAGGAGATATTGTGTTAAAAATGTTCAGTTGGCAAGTTTTCAAGTATGTAGGTGACAGTTTTTAACTATAAGTCTGACCCCATAAAGGCATCTCACAGACTTTGGCCTGCCTGACCAATATAAGGTGTAGCCTGCAATATATTCTTGAAGGCTGACTTTCTCTGGGAGCTGGACCTTACTGAAAGCAGCAATATCTGGGAGGACATTGTTTGCTGTGTCAAGGATGGTACTGATGTTCCAGCATGCCAAACACACATTGTGAGGATGGTTAGTGTCTAATTGTCTTTGTGATTTTACAGTTTTGAAAAATGTATTTGGAATGTGGCTAGCCAACTGAGGATGAGGAGAGGAAAGTATAAAAATTACTCATTTTGTTAGGCCACTTTTTCTAAGCCACTCTCCATATGAAGAAAGGAGTGCTCTCTTTAGAAATCTTGGTCGTTCAGGATGCTGTCGGATGATGCTGATGATGCTGTCAATGCCAGGTCAAGAGATTACCAATATCCTGGACTGCCGACATGCAGGGCTGGAACAGTGACTCCAAGTGGGCATCTTTCACTTGCCATTTTCCCCATTATCTTTCACTTAAGGCTTGGTGTATGTTGTAGAAAATGCAGAGCCAGTGTCCATCAGGGCCAGGGGTGTGGTTACAGCTGCTGCTCACTATTCTCAGAGTGGTGACTGAACCCTTGGTGGCGCCACACCTATGACTGAAACCAGAATGCTGCTGGGGGCAATAAAGTTAATTTTGTCCCTCAGTATTCAGTTAAATGAGGGCTTCGGGCAGGTAATAACACTATTAACCTGAAGATTAATCCAATATCTGCAGGTTAATAGCATTTTTTCTTATGACAGGTGCCCTTTGAGGCCTAAAAAGTCAGCTGGTACCTCCATCCATTCAATGCCAGACTCAAGCAGGGGTGCAGGTCCTGAATGAATGCAGCAGCCATCATGGTGAACAGGGGGCCCCTTCTAACCTCTGCCATCATCTTATACCTGTCCATAGAGGCAGCAATCTTCCAAGTTTTGGAGAAGCCTAACTGGAAGCAGGTGACCAAGGAGTTTGATGAGAGCAAGACAAACATATTAGACAGAAAAAAGGGAAGAAAGTTCCAGCGCCAGGAATGGAAAATTAAAAATCCATTTTATTGTGCCAATGCATATTAAAATTCCAGCAGGTACAGCATATCAGTCGGATGACTGCAGAACAACGCGTTTCGAAGCCTCAGGTCTTAATCATGTTCTGACATTAAATGCAACCAACTTCCTTATGTTGGATTCTCCCACCTCCAATAATCAGAAACAGATGTGTGGACTGCTCCAAAGGAGCTCCTGATATGGTAATGGTAGGAGAGCCAAACAGAATGGAAGGAAAAACAGTCAGTGTAGACAACATAACATAAATAACATGCATAATATATAATATTCTTTATCTTTTTTTCTCTTTCTTTCCTTTCCCCTCTTTCTCCCTTTTCCTTTTTCCTTTTAAAAGGAGATATGAAAACTCCTAATGTAAAATAAAAAAGATGAATATGAAAATCAATAATTGCAACAACATATTTTAAAGTACATATCACATATTCATGTCCCATAAATAATGTACCATAAATTATACTACAAAAGGATATGTACCAAAAAAAAACAAAAAAAAAACCCAATCAAATATATGGGTAAATTCAGTATCCACCAAGACATCATCCCATCATTATTAGGAACAATTCCTGAGAGAGATTTTTTATCCAAATTAAATAAGTATGATATCTACTGGATACACAAAAATCACATCATCTGAACTGTATCAAAGAGCAGTCTTTTCTCTTCCCTATTTCTCTCCTCCTACCCCTTCTTCCTCAAAGGACGCCAACATCTTTAGTTTCCTGTGTAGAAAAGGAAACATAATTATCTGAATAACATATTAGAAAAAAACGGGGATCTACTTGGTAATGTATCTAATAAAGGCAAGGATATAATCGTAGTCTACATTTAACGCAATGGATATGGCTACAATGCTGTAACCATCTCTAATGGTCTGCAAAGAGAATGTAGTGAAGCCCCTCCAGGACAAAGAAGCCACCATTTTCATCAACCAGCTAGATTGGATGAGCGAAGAGGAAGGAGAACCTTAAGAGTGTGTGCACATGTAAGCGTTTTTTTCGCGTTTTTTAAGCATTTTTACCGGCAAAAACGCTTAAACGCTTACAAGAAGCATCTCATTCATTTTAATGAATTCTGCACTTTTTGTGCATTTTGATAATTTTTTTATGGGGAAAAAACGCATCGCGGTAAAAAACGCAGAATGCTCATTAATTTTGCAGAAAAATCCATATTTCTAACTATTTTCTATGAGACTGGGGATGCTCCAGAAAAAAATGCATAAAAACTGTGCTTTTTTTGCGCAAAAAGCACGCAAAAAATGCGTGAAAAAAACCTGCATTTTCTGGGAACGAATCCGTTTTTTTCTGCATACGTGGAATTTTCTGCATACGTGGGTACATAGCCTGAGAGTCGAAGGATTATAAACCCTTGAGCTTTCAGAACAACATAAACTTTGCTAAAAAGTCTTTTCCATCAGACTTTTTATGATTTGGGCACTGAAAAAAAGATCTATGCTTCAGAGGCTACCATAAGTATGGAACTTTTCACCAACAGAAAATAAGCTTTGCTTTTAAAGAACAAATTCAATAATTTTAAAAATAAAATGTCAGGTTTGTGCCATTATACTGATTAAAATGATACCTTAAATCCTTCCTGCCATGTGATGTACTATCTCATCCATGTGCCCTGGGCCTGTTTGACCATGGATGGGATAGTACGTCTCTGCGGTTGGCCGTGCAAACGCGTGGTGTGCGCCTGATCACGGCCTGGTGTCAACTGATTCTCTTGGCTGACACCCGGCACTAAGTGCCAGGAGCAGTCGCAGACCACACCAGGCAATTTAATCCCCTTAATAATGTGATCAAACACGATCACGGCATTCCGGGAGCAGGCAGAGAGCTGACAGCCACTCTGCTTTTGGATCGGAGACCCCGCAGCGTGTCTCATGAGTTCCGATTGATGCCATGGTAACCTGATGTCATCATGATGACTTCCGGTTTACCAGAGCTGAGAAACTTCCAGTCATGCGCAGTGCATGTCAGGAAGTCTCTCAGGTCAGTGTGCACTGATTGCAGCACTGACAGCTTCTATAGGATGCAGATGCTGCTTTATCTGCATGCTATAGAAGCGATTAACCTGCAAAAAAAATGAGTGTCCCAGAGTGGGACAAAGTGTAAAAATTAGAATAAAGTAAAAAAAAGTTAAATAATTGGAAAAATATTAAAAAAAAATAATAAAAAAATCACAATTTCTTCTATCACTAAATACATTTTTGAATTAAAAAAAATCTAAACAATAAAACTACACGTATTTGGTATCGCCATGTCCGTAACAACCTGCCCTATAAAACTGTACCCCTAGTTAACCCCTTTAGTGAACACCATAAAAAATAGGCAAAAAACAATGTTTTATCATCATACCTCCAGACAAAAAGTGAAATAACACGCGATCAAAAAAACACGCCACCATACAGTATCATCAGCGAAAAAATAAAAAACAAAATGCAAAAACAATTATTTTTTCTATAAAATAGTTTTTATTATATAAAAGCGCCAAATCATAAAAAAATTATATAAATTAGGCATCGCTGTAATCATACTGACCCGAAGAATAAAACTGTTTTATCAATTTTACCACACATGGAACAATGTAAACGCCACCCCTCAAAAGAAATTCATGAATTGCTGGTTTTTGCTCATTCTGTCTCCCAAAAATCAGAATAGAAAGTGATCAAAAAATGTCATGTGCCCGAAAATGGTACCAATAAAAATGTCTGCTTGTCTCCAAAAAACAAGACCTCACATGACTCTGTGGGGCAAAATATGGAAAAATTTTAGCTCTCAAAATGTGGTGAAGCTAAAACTATTTTTTGCAATAAAAAGCATCTTTTAGCATGTGACAGCTGGCAAACATAAAAACCCGCTATAACGCCTCTTTCACACATCCTGATCTTTCTGGTACCAGAGATGTCAGTGTCCATGTGTGTAATACTTGTGGCACATGTGTGGCATGTGTGTGTCACATCAGTACAACACGGACGGGCACCAGGGAAGAAGTGTTACAGTAAGCGCTATTCCCCAGTGCCAGGTGCTGAACACGGCTCTCATCATTCTCCCCTGCACTGCCAGTGGGAAGAATGATGAGTTACATTTAACCCATTAACAACCGCCAATATACCTGTTAATGGCGGTATTTAAGGGTACGTAAACAACAGCACCGCTTTTTAACTGCACTGAGGTTTAAGGTTATCGCGCCCCCCAGCGTTGGAATTTCTCTGGGGTCTCAGCTGCTGGGGGTAGCCGAGACCTCAGAGAACATAATTCAGGTCGGTTTTTACCGACCCTGGTGTTGCGATCGTCGTTATAAGGCCGGGATCACACATGCGAGGAATATGGCCGAGTCTCACATGTTAATACCCGGCAATGCCGCCAGCACTCTAGAGCAGAGCGTGTGGCTCCATGTATTGCTATGTGGCCGCACACTCTAATCCGAGTGCCGGCGGCAGTTCCGGGTATTAACATGCAAGACTCGGCCGTATTCGATTTTCCATTTAATTTTTCTCTCCTCTTATGTGATCGCACATCAGAGGAGAGGGAAACAGGGTCCCCCGATCCCTGATCAACTCCATTGTCACTGCAGTCTACGCTGAAGCACCCGGGTCACCGGTATATTCTTCCAGGAGAAAATGGCGGGCACATGCGCAGTGTGCCTGCCAAGATCTGCCGGCACCCGGCAACAATAAGAGATTTTTTCCTATTGGTTCATTTTGATCACTGTGATAGACCCTATCACAGTGATCAAAATAAAAAATAGTAAATCAAACCCCCTTTTTTCACCCCCTTAGTTAGGGAAACATATTAAAATAAAACAAAGTATTTATTTCCATTTCCCCATTAGGGTTAGAGTTGAACTAAAGTGAGTTGGGCTAATGATAGGGTTAGGGTTAGGGCTAAAGTTAGGGTTAGGGCTAAAGTTAGGGTTAAGGTTGGGGCTAAAGATAGGGATAGGTTTGGGGCTAAAGTTAGAGTTAGGGTTGGGGCTAAAGTTATCATTAGGGTTGTGGCTAGAGTTGGGGTTAGAGTTTGGATTACAGTTACGGTTGGGATTAGGGTTAGTGTTGGGATTAGGGTTAGGGATGTGTTAGGGTTAGATTTGTGGTTAGGGTTATGGTTAAAGTTGGGATTAGGGGTAGGAGTGTGTTGGGGTTAGGGTTGGAGTTAGAATTTGGGGGTTTCCACTATCTAGGTTCCTCAGGGGCTCTCCAAATGCGACATGGCGTCAGATCTCAATTCCAGTCGATTCTGTGCTGAAAAAATCAAACGATGCTCATTCCCTTCCAAGCTCTGCTGTGCGCCCAAACAGAGATTTACCCCCACATATGGGGTACCAGCGTACTCAGGACAAATTGGACAACAACTGATGGGGTCCAATATCTCCTGTTAGCCTTGGGAAAATAAAAAAAATGGGGCTAAAAATAATTTTTGTGAAAAAAATATGTTTTTTTATTTTTACGGCTCTACGTTATAAACTTCTGTGAAGCACTTGAGTGTTATGAATGAGTCACCTGAGGAGGCAAAAACAGAAATGCTAGCTAAGTCCAGAAAACCAGAGAAGTTGGCAGCTATCGGATTGCAGACCCCTGAACCTATCAACACAACTAGCAGTAGCCGTGGGGGGTTCCTACGATGCCCTAGACCCCTCGATCACAGCCGGAGGACTATATAGCCTAAAGACAGAAAGGGAAATCTAAACTGCCCCAGAGCAGACCCCAAAGCAAACGGCAGCCCCCAACATATAATGACGGTGAAGCAAGAAGAAAGAACACTAACACAGACAGAAAGATAGATTGAGCAAAGACGGGGCCCAAGCTAACTAGATAGGAAAGGACAGGAAGGCTGCTGTCTGCAATCTGGGAAAAACCCTATGAAAATAAGCGCCAACAAACTGACAGTGAAAAAGGCCCTGAAGACGCTAGGCTTCAAAAAGCTATGTCAGTACTCAGGAATATTCTGAAGATAGAGCAACCGGCAAAAGGAGATTCAGCTCACCCCAGCAGGGAATGGCAGAATCCAGAAAAGCAAGGCAAACAAAAACAAAACACAAATGCTAACAGGCAAAGCAGAAAACTTAGCTTTAGAGGAGCAGGAATCAGACTGGTCTCCTAGAAGTCCACAGAGAAATCACCCGCAGGGCAGAAGGGCGTCGGCAGCCTTATATCCAGTCCGTGACTCCACTCAGTCAGTCATCATCATCAGGCTCAGGTGCCTGATAATCAGGCTCATTACCTTCCTTTACCAGAATAGGGAGTTCACCAGACCTCAGTGACGAAGGGGAAAATGAACTCACAACAGTACCTCCCCCTTGAGGAGGGGTCACCGAACCCTCAACCACGCCACCAGGGCAATCAGGGTGAGCCCGATGAAAGGCACGCACCAATCTTTTGGCATGAATATCAGAGGCAGAGACCCAGGAATTATCCTCCTGACCATAACCCTTCCACTTAACCAAATACTGGAGTCTCCGTCTAGCCAGACGGGAATCCAGTATTTTCTCTACCTCATATTCCATGTTACCTTCAACCAATACAGGGTCCGGAGGTGCCAACCCAGGAACAACTGGTTCAAAAAACCTCTTCAACAAGGACTTATGGAACACATTATGGATCTTAAATGTGACAGGAAGAGCCAAACGAAAAGAGACCGGATTAATAATCTCCAAAATCTTGTAAGGTCCAATAAATCTAGGCTTAAACTTAGGAGAAGCCACCTTCATAGCAATATTTTTTGATGATAACCACACCATATCACCAATCTTAAACTGGGGACCAATGGTCCTATGTCGATTGGAAAACCGCTGGGCCTTTTCCTGGGAGAGAGATAACTTATCCACCACTTGGTCCCAGATCTGGTGCATTCTCTCCACCACAGTGTCAACACCTGGGCAGGCAGAAGGCTCCACCTGCCCTGAGGAAAATCGAGGATGAAACCCAAAGTTACAAAAAAAAGGTGACATCAAAGTGGCAGAACTAGCTCTATTATTTAAAGCAAATTCGGCCAAGGGCAAAAATGAAACCCAATCATCCTGATCAGCGGAAATAAAGCATCTCAAATACGACTCCAAGGTCTGGTTTGTTCTCTCTGTCTGCCCATTGGTCTGAGGGTGAAAAGCAGAGGAGAAGGACAACTGAATTCCCAGCTTGGAACAGAAAGTCCTCCAAAATCTAGACACAAACTGAACTCCTCTGTCAGATACAATGTTCTCAGGAAGCGAACCACCTGTTGCAAAAACAGGGGCACCAACTCAGAGAAAGACGGCAACTTAGGGAGTGGTACAAGATGAACCATCTTAGAGAACCTATCACAAATCACCCAAATAACAGTCATTCTTTCAGAGACCGGCATATCAGAGATGAAATCCATAGAAATATGGGTCCATGGCCTCCTGGGGACCGGCAAAGGCATCAACAACCCACTAGAGCGAGAACAAGATTTAGACCGGGAGCAAGTCCCACAGGACTGCACAAAATTCCTGACATCATGAGACAAGGTGGGCCACCAAAAAGAGCGACTCACCAGATCTCTAGTACCAAAAATACCTGGATGACCAGCCAATGCAGAGCAATGAACTTCAGACATCACTCTCTTCTTCCACTGGTCAGGAACATACAACTTTCCACTGGGACAAAGCTCAGGCTTGTCCTCCTGGAACTCTTGCAGAGCAAGTCTCAAATCGGGCGAGATGGCAGAAAGAACTAACCCTTCGCCTAAGATGGTAGCAGGCTTGGTTACCACAGGAGAATCAGCAAAGAAGCTCCTAGAGAGGGCGTCTGCCTTGACATTCTTAGTGCCAGGAAGAAAAGAGACCACAAAATCAAAACGTGTAAAAAACAAGGCCCACCAAGCCTGTCTAGGGTTCAAGCATTTAGCCGACTCTAGGTAAATCAAATTCTTGTGGTCAGTGAGGACCACAACTTGATGTTTAGCTCCCCCCAACCAATGTCTCCACTCCTCAAATGCCCATTTCATGGCCAACAGTTCCCGATTCCCCACATCATAGTTACGTTCAGATGGAGAGAACTTTCGGGAAAAGAAAGCACAGGGATTCATTTTAGATGTTACAGGATCCTTTTGGGACAAAACAGCTCCTGCACCAATCTCAGAAGTATCCACCTCTACCTGGAACGGGAGTGAGACATCAGGTTGCCGCAAAACCGGGGCGGAGGTAAATCTTCGCTTCAGCTCCTGAAAGGAAGCAACAGCCTCCGGAGACCAATTCAACACATCAGCACCCTTCTTAGTCAGATCAGTCAATGGCTTGGCAATACTAGAAAATTTTGCTATAAATTTCCGATAAAAATTAGCAAAACCCAAAAACTTCTGGAGGGCCTTCAAAGAAGTGGGCTGAACCCAATCATAAATGGCCTGTACATTGGCCGGGTCCATTTCAATAGTTGACGGAGACAAAATAAATCCCAAAAATGAAATCCTCTGTACTCCAAAAAGGCATTTCGATCCTTTGACATACAGGGAATTCTCCCTCAAGATCCGGAACACAGTCCGAACATGTTCCACATGAGAATCCCAATCCATGGAGAAGATCAAAATATCATCCAGATAGATAATCAAAAATCTATCGACAAAGTCTCGGAAAATATCGTTCATGAAGCACTGGAACACAGAAGGGGCATTAGTGAGCCCAAAAGGCATCACCAGGTACTCAAAATGTCCCTCCGGAGTATTAAATGCTGTCTTCCATTCATCCCCCTGCTTAATGCGGATAAGATTATACGCCCCCCTGAGCTCAAGCTTGGTAAACCAGCAAGCACCTCTAACTCTAGAGAATAGATCCGAAATCAGAAGTAACGGATACTGATATTTAATAGTAATTTTGTTGAGGGCACGGTAATCAATACAAGGCCTTAAAGAACCATCCTTTTTGGCCACAAAAAAAAAACCGGCACCTAAGGGTGAAGAGGATGGTCTAATATGACCCTTCTCCAACGCCTCCTTAATATAGGATCGCATAGCCTCGTGCTCGGGTACAGATAAATTGAAGAGCCGACCCTTGGGAAATTTACACTCCGGGCTCAGTTCAATTGCACAGTCATAACTCCTATGAGGAGGCAAAGATGCAGACTCATTCTCACTAAATACATCATAAAAGTACGCCAAATAGTCAGGAACATCATGCGACTGAGGAGAGGTGGAAAAAAACGGAGCCTCACTAAAGGCACACCGACAACCCCAACTCACCACAGACACAGATTTCCAATCCAAAACTGGATTATGAATTTGCAACCAGGGAAACCCCAGAACAGTGGCATCATGCAGACCATGCAACACCAAAAATCTGCAATTTTCTTGATGGTCTGGGGCGACCCGCATGACCACCTGGGTCCAAAACTGAGGTTTATTTTTTGCCAAAGGAGTAGCATCAATCCCCCTCAAAGGGATAGGCGTCTGCAGAGGTGTCATCGGAAATCCACAACGTTTAGCAAAATCCAAGTCCATTAGGTTTAGCGCTGCTCCAGAATCCACAAAAGCCTTGGCAGAAAATGTGGACAGGGAGCAGATCAGAGTAATTGCCAGAAGAAACTTAGGTTGAACACCACCAACAGAAAACGTGTGTGCAAAGCGTTTCTCTTGTTTAGGACAAACAGAAATAATATGCGAGGCATCTCCACAGAAAAAACACAGCTTATTACGCCTTCTGAACTCCTGACGTTGCGCCCTAGACAAAACTCTATCACATTGCATAGGTTCAGACGTCTGTTCAACCGGTGGCAACACCTCTCGTGCAATCCTGCGTTCACGTAAACGCCGATCAACCTGAATGGCTAATGACATAGAATCGTCCAGACCAGAGGGAACAGGAAATCCCACCATAGTATCTTTTACGGCTTCTGACAAACCCTTCCGAAAGAGAGCAGCCAAGGCATTATCATTCCAGGTAGTAAGGACCGCCCACTTTCGGAACTTTTGACAGTACAACTCTGAAGAATCTCGACCCTGGTTCAATGCCAACAGGGTCTTTTCAGCCTGATCAATAGCATTAGGTTCATCATACAACAACCCCAAGGCTTGAAAGAATGCGTTCACATTAGTCAGAATAGGATCATCTGGTTTCAAAGAAAACGCCCAATCCTGGGGATCGCCACGCAGCAAAGAGATCACAATTTTAACCTGCTGCGCGGAGCTCCCTGACGAGTTAGGCTTCAAGGCAAAAAATAATTTACAATTATTTTTAAAACTCAAAAATTTAGATCGATCCCCAAAAAATACATCAGGTGTAGGGATCTTTGGTTCAACAGCATGCGAACGAGCAAGGTAGGCGGAAATTCCCCCCACTTCCGCAGCGAACTGCTCCACATGATCAGACAATTGCTTTATCTCCATTGAGAGGAAAAAAAATTCCCCCTACGGCCTCAGAGATATAGAGGAAAGAATATACACACTCTTTTTTCTTTTTTTTTTTTTAAACACAATTCTTTCCTGCTATTGAGTACCCTAGGATCTGCGGTATGGTGGGTGATTCTGTTATGAATGAGTCACCGTAGTAGGCAAAAACAGAAATCTAGCTAAGTCCAGAAAACCAGAGAAGTTGGCAGCTATCGGATTGTAGACCCCTGAACCTATCAACACAACTAGCAGTAGCCGTGGGGGGTTCCTACGATGCCCTAGACCCCTCGATCACAGCCGGAGGACTATATAGCCTAAAGACAGAAAGGGAAATCTAAACTGCCCCAGAGCAGACCCCAAAGCAAAAGGCAGCCCCCAACATATAATGACGGTGAAGCAAGAAGAAAGAACACTAACACAGACAGAAAGATAGATTGAGCAAAGACGGGGCCCAAGCTAACTAGATAGGAAAGGACAGGAAGGCTGCTGTCTGCAATCCGTGAAAAACCCTATGAAAATAAGCGCCAACAAACTGACAGTGAAAAAGGCCCTGAAGACGCTAGGCTTCAAAAAGCTATGTCAGTACTCAAGAATATTCTGAAGACAGAGCAACCGGCAAAAGGAGATTCAGCTCACACCAGCAGGGAATGGCAGAATCCAGAAAAGCAAGGCAAACAAAAACAAAACACAAATGCTAACAGGCAAAGCAGAAAACTTAGCTTCAGAGGAGCAGGAATCAGACTGGTCTCCTAGAAGTCCACAGAGAAATCACCCGCAGGGCAGAAGGGCATCGGCAGCCTTATATCCAGTCCGTGACCCCACTCAGCCAGTCATCATCATCAGGCTCAGGTGCCTGATAATCAGGCTCATTACCTTCCTTTACCAGAATAGGGAGTTCACCAGACCTCACTGACGAAGGGGAAAATGAACTCACAATACTTGGGGGTTCAAAGTGCTCACCACACATCTAGATAAGTTCCTTAGGGGGTCTACTTTCCAAAATGGTGTCATTTGTTGGGGGTTTCCACTGTTTAGGCACATCAGGGACTCTCCAAATGCAACATATCATCCGATCTCAATTCCTGCCAATTTTGCATTGAAAAGTCAAACAGCGCTCCATCCTTTCTGAGCTCTGCCATGCACCTGAACAGTGGTTTACCTCCATATATGGTGTATCAGCATACTCAGGAGAAATTGCACAACATATGGGGCCCAATTTCTCCAGTTACCTTTAGTAAAATAAAAAAAATTGGACCTGAAGTAAGTTTTTTGTGAAAAAAAGTTAAATGTTTATTTTTTTTAAACATTCCAAAAGTTCTTGTGAAGCACCTGAAGGGTTAATAAACTTCTTGAATGTGGTTTTGAGCACCTTCAGGGGTGCAGTTTTTAGAATGGTGTCACTTTTGTTTATTTTCTATCATATAGACCCCTCAAAGTGACTTCAAATGTAATGTGGTCCCTATAAAACTGGTGTTGTAAAAATGAGAAGTCGCTGTTTAACTTTTAACCCTTATAAGTTCCAAACAATAAAAATTTTGGTTCCAAAATTGTGCTGATGTAAAGTAAACATGTGGGAAATGTTACTTATTAAGTATTTTATGTGACATATCTCTGTGATTTAAGGGCATTAAAATTCAAAGTTGGAAAATTGCAAAATTTTTAAAGTTTTTGCCAAATTTCCATTTTTTCACAAATAAACGCAAGTAATATCAAATAAATGTTACTATTATCATGAAGTACAATATGTCATAAGAAAACAATGTCAGAATCACTGGGATCCATGGAAGCGTTCCAGAGTCATTACCTCATAAAGGGACAGTGGTCAGAATTGTAAAACCTGGCCTGGTCTTTAACATGTAAACCCCACTTGGGAGTAAAGGGATTAAGTGATGAAATCCGGTTGTTCTGGAGGGGTTCTGCATGTGGTGCTCTGATTAGATATTTATAATGCAGACTGCTGACAGGTCACTCATCCCCTCAGTGACCTGCCTCCTAGTTTGCACAATGAATATCTGTATATACTTTAAAAAAAACCTTCTGCAGACAGGTGCCACGGCTCTGCAACATAATTGCATGTTTAGTGTGCCAAAAATGTATTTTCTTCATATTATTCAGCTTGGAGAAAAAAAATCATTTTGCGCAGTAGCAGCTATCGGTGTATATAGCTGTGATCCAGTAGCTGCTACTGCGCATGTGCCAGCGTCACCATCTTACTGGAGAACAAAAAAAATTCATCCTCCAAGATGGCGCCACCTGTGCAGTAGCAGCTCTCTTCTATCTACTAGCTACTACTCCGCATTCAGGTTTTTCTTTTATTCAGTCCCAAGATCTCACTCTGCATGCGCCGCCTCTGGCAGCCATTGTCCCAAAGACTACCACAGGGAAATGAATGGGAAAGGTGACTCTGCTCACAGGCACCAACATCTAATGAGCATGCAGACACCTCAGCATTGCTGCGGCAGCAAGCATCATGAAGCAGCGACCTTGCCTCCTGTGATGCCGCTCCACCGTCACCGCCCCCTGGCAAGCTACTGATAAATCGGATTATAAGATGCACCAAAATTTTATTTTAAAAAAATTCCTATTTTCCTCCCCAAAATTTGGGGTACATCTTATGGTCCAATGCATCTTATAATCTGCAAAATATGGTGATAAAACATTATATGATATTTGATAAATTTGGTCCAACTTAAGATATTACACTTCTGTCTAGAACTGTTACTCCAATTTTTACGCCACTCGTTTAGCCTGAGTTTGAGTCTCTTTTTTGAGACTTGCTGATGGTTAATACTGTCCAATGGGACAGATATATATGTAGAGGGCAATTAAAAGCAGAGATGAGGCATTCTACAGTATAAATGAGATATGTGTAAATAGAGGACAATAGGAATAAATGCAAGTCATATTCCAATGTAGATATGAACAACCAAAACGCTCAATAAATGTCAGAATGCCATGAGTAATCAATGACATAAGGTCGATGTAATTGATAATCATAACCAAGTAGTTAGGGGGAAAAGAATACTTGAGCACATACATTTTGAATGTTTTTTATAAACTTGGTTTCCTTAACCCGCCACTCTTGTCTTCCACTAGGCTGTGGAAAAGGATACTTCCCTTATATATACACCATCCAGCCTTGGACACATGCGCCCTCATTTCTTCCATTTACTTTAGCTGCGCAGCACTCTTCATGCCACATTCAAGGTTTCTTATCATTACAGAACCATGTTATGATTCCCCAGAAAATACGTTCCCCTGATAATTCCTCAAGATTGAGGATGAAACGTGTCAGGAGGGACTTAGGGGTCTTATATAAGCATGTAGCAGGACACTTGTTGCTGTCTTTGAAATGGCAGGAGATATTATATGGGGCATGACAGGGTACATCGCTTATTTACATTGTTTGACCTGTGGTACCCACTGCTCTCATTGGATGGTGTTATGTTATTGTATGGATTTAGTGAGGTCTAACCATTCTTTACATGAGCATTGGTATGGTTGGGCAGTCTCATACTTTGTACAGTTTACAATTTTGTGTTATTTAGTATTACAGTATTTATGCATTTCCTTAGGCCTCTTTCACACATCAGGTTTTCGCCGTCAGGCGTGATCCGGCGCTTTTGACAGAAACCGGATCCGGCGAAATGCAATGCCGGATCCGGTTTCCCTCCCATTGACTTGCATTTGCGCCGGATCGCGCCGGATGGCCATGCGTTTCATCCGGTTTTCGCCGGATCCGGCAATGTGTCGCGATCCGGCGTCTGGAAAAAACGGCTACTGTAACGTTTTTTGTCTCCGGCGAAAAAGCCGGACCCGCCGGATCCGGCGCGTCCGGCTTTTTCACACAATAAAAGCCTATGAGCGCCGCAATGCGGTGGCCGGATCCGGTTTTTTTGGTCTGAGCATGCTCAGTAGCTCTGCCCACAAGACATATATAAAAGCAAGACAGTGGGACCCACAGCCACACCCAACATGCCACCCAAGAAAGCAACCAAGCGCAGCAGGAGAAGGCAGGAGACCACTGCAGCACCATCAGCACCACCACCACCCCAAATGGAGCAGCAAATGGAACATGCTGAGGAGGGGAGTCCAGCAGCAGATGAGAGACGGTAATTATCAAATCCCCCATTCCTCCAAACTAGGGCCATGGAATATCAAGATATTCATTGGCCCTTTGTTTCTCTTTATTCAACAGCCGCCCAAGAGATGCAGCAGCAGCAGAAATGGCATCACTGGCAGCAGCAACAGCAGCAGCAATACCCACAGCCATGGAGTCTGGCCATCAACAGGACAGCACATCTTCTTCTGGGAGCCCTCCCTCGCATCGTCAGCGTTTGACGGTAAGTTTTTATTTCCAAAATCCATCATCTCTGTAATATATGTCTATTCATTGCCTTTTATTTCAAAACAGGAATCACAAGATGAAGAGGAGCTCCCAGAAGAAGAAGGAAGGGGTGGACAGACACCTGGAGTGGGCTCACAATTGGTAAGTTTTTTGCATCAAACGCAGAAACACAACATCACACTACACACAACACATAGAAAACAATGTTCGGCAGACCACACACAGCAAACAAATGCCTACATCCAAAGACATAACATTTTTTGTTTTCTTCTCTAGTCTTCCCAATCTGGTGCTCGGCCAAGAGGTCCTCGCAGTGCCTCCCAGGGTCGTCGGCGACAGCAACGCGGCGGTCACCAGCGTGTAAGTATAAATATTTTTGCTTTGTTTTTTTGCACTTTTTATTTCATTTCTTTTGTGGAGGCTAATTATGTTATTTTTGTCTTTTTCTTTAACAGCCTTCACAGCGTGCTCCCGACTCTGACGGTGAGGATGGAGGACTCGATGTGGACCACCTCATCGATCTCGTCAGAGAAAGGGAGCCGCTCTGGAATATGGCTGACCGCCGCCACGCTGACCTTATCGTTACCCGACGACTCTGGGAGGAAATCTGTTCGCTCCTTGTGGGCCGCTGGGAGGACCTCGATGTTCGGGCCCAGATTAAAGAGCGTAAGTATATACAGTACCGGTTGCTTGATGTAAACCAGTGTTTCCCGAACTCCAGTCCTCGTGGTCCCCACGGATCATGTGTTCAGGATTTCTATTTACTATGGAAATCCTGGAAACATGACCCCTGGGGACCATGAGGACTGGAGTTTGTGAAACACTGATGTTGTATACTAACCACTCCTTTCTCGTTTCAGGGAACAGAATTGTGAATCGGTGGCGGTCTGTGAGGGATCGTTTCAAGAAGGAGTTCAATAAAGAGATGCGGGGCCCGAGTGGATCTGGAGGACGCAGGAGCAAGTACAAGTACGCACAAGCCCTGTCGTTCCTCCGGGAAACAATGGTCACTAGAAGGTAAATATTACACACCACATGTGAAAAAAAATGTTAGATGTAACTTTTTTTTTTCAGCCAGGGCCATACCATGTCTGTATT
This sequence comes from Dendrobates tinctorius, assembly GCF_039654945.1. NCBI lineage: Eukaryota > Metazoa > Chordata > Amphibia > Anura > Dendrobatidae > Dendrobates > Dendrobates tinctorius. Next base: position 21,464,630 of record NW_027361770.1, on the reverse strand, counting down.
TTAATTGTTTTTTTTTCTCTTTATTCCACAGCACGGTGAGCAGCACTCGGGAGCCGGCATGATTGGACCCTTCTGAGGCGATCCCTGAGGAGACCGGCACCGAGGGACACTTCGACCGCCCCGGTACATCTGCACCTTCCCAGCCTTCCCACACATTCGACCCATCTGTCCCATCCACCAGCACAGGAGCATCGTGGCCGCCTACATTACATGAAGCTGCTGGTGAGGAGATCGCTTTCCCTTTACCCCACCCTTCTGCCCCTGCCACCTCTAGTACACCTGCGGGTACTGGGCGGCAGCAGCAGAGGGGTCAGGAAAAGAGTTATGCGCAAGAGTTCTTGCATCTGAATGCATCTTTCCAGAACTGTCTAAAAGTCTTGTCAGAGCAAATCTCCGCAGGCTTTCAGCAGATCAACTCCAGCATTCTGGAGGTGAAGACACTTCTGCAAACCATGCATTCAGAAGCAAGATCTTCGCCAAACCACACCTTTTTCGGGTCTGTTGTGGAGCGCATGGCAACACTATCTCCTACCCAGCAGATGCATGTAATGCATTCGTGCCACGGTGCTCTACAGCAGGTTACCTCCCAACCTCCACCTCCCACCACTGTAGTTCCTCCACCTGCACCCCCTCCAGCCACTTTCCATCCTCCCCCTCCTATTACATCTGCACCCCCTCCAGCCACTTTCCATCCTCCCCCTCCTATTACATCTGCACCCCCTCCAGCCACTTTCCATCCTCCCCCTCCTATTACATACCAGCAACCTCACCAGTACCAGCAACCTCCCCAGTACCAGACATCTCCCCACTTCCAGCAACCTGCCCCGTACCAAACTCCTTCCCCGTACCAAACTCCTTCCCCGTACCAAACTCCTTCCCCATACAACTTTCCATCAACATCATCTGCTCCTACAGTCCCTGCCCAACCCTCCACTCCACCGCCCACCACCTCTTCTGCCTCCCACATGTCCACCCATTCTGTAGCTTTTTCCACACCTTCACCTCTAACTGTTCCTTCCCCACCACGATCCCAGTCCTCTCTCCACACACCCAGTGTCGAAGTGTCCCGCAGCCCCTCCAGCAGTATTTCCACCCCACACTACACAGATTTGTAATGTGTGTTTTTTAATAAAAATGCCCATTGGGTTTAAAACCTTTATTAAAAAAGTTTTTTGCACTTTAAAAACATTTTACAAAAAAAAAAAAATTTTAAATAAAAGTTAAATTATCGTTTCACAATGGTTGTCTGTCATTTCTTTCTGCGGCGAACTATGTTTAAAAAAAAGATTAAATACAGGGTATTTCAAAGGTAAAAAGGTATTCAAAACCAGGTATATAACTGTGGGTAAATTTTAGCTTTTTGCCACAGTTGTGTTCCTGGTTGTGTTTGAAGCAAAGTATTTCACCTAAAAAGTTGTGTTTATTGTTGGTGATTTCCTAACAATGTACACAACTTTTGTTAAAAGGTGAAATACTTTGCATAAAACACAACCAGGTACACACCTGTGGCCTAAAGCTAAAAATAGTAAGACCATGACAAGATAGCCAACTTTGGTTGGCAAAGGTATATACTGTTGGTCCAGAAGGTACACAAGTTTGGTTAGGGCACAAATCTTTCACACTCTGTCATCCTGCCAGTGTACTCTGCCTTGAGGTGACATAAAGTATAGTGCAAACTTGTCCCTCATTACTGAAACCGTCAAAGAACTTCTAGTGGTAATATTTCCAATGACAACATCCATCTTCGCCAGTAACTTGCTCTTCTCTCCAACCTGCACTTTCTTCTCTACAACCTGTCAAAGAAGGGCTGTAGGAACATGCTATATATAGTTTTCCAGTAGCCAATCCCGTTCGGAAGGCCACAAGGGTCAATTTTAAAAACCGGATCCGGCGTAATCCGTCGAAAAACGGATAGAAAAACAGATGAACCGGATGAGACGGATCCGGTTTTGTCTGTCAAGAACAAGACGGATCCGGCAGAAAACCGGATCCGGCACATCAGGTTTTACAAAACATTTGCCGGATCCGGCATTCCGGCACGACGCCGGATCGCGCCTGACGCCGAAAACCTGATGTGTGAAAGTAGCCTTAATTGTTTTTTGTATATTTAGACTTTTTATCCATTATTTTAATAAAACTCCGATTTTGTATTCCAATTTATTTCTTCTCTCCTTGTGTCATGAGAGTGTCACATCCCCCTGGAAGACCTGGAGTTTGTTAGTCATGTCAGGTAATGAATCACAGGTCTTCTTTAGAGAGGGTATTAGTTGTGTCCCATATTACATGGATTTAGTTTGTAGGCTGGTTAGAAACACGCAGACAGCTCGAATTCAGCTGCTTCTGATCTGCTTCTTATAAAAACTGGTCAGACCTTCTTGTCCTTGCCAGTGTACAGTGTAAAGATTTGTCTTTCTGTGCTGTGTGCTAAAGCTAAGTGGTTGGAGTAGAGTTTTGTAGTAGTGGTAGTGTGTAGTAGTGTTCTGTGGTTTGCTATAGTACGTGTGTGTTTATCTCCTTGTTACAGTTCCCATTTAGTTTATTCCTCCCTGTCCCTAACCGCCTTCCTATTGTTGGTTTGTGCTTTGGCATGATAGAATTGTACTGTTATCCCTATTTTATCTTTGTGTCTTGTTTACCTTACTTTTCTGTTCCATGCCTCATGAGGTGGGGGAGGGGACGGATCAGCGTTTTAACAGGAGCATAGTAATGTCGGAGACTTGGGCCTCTCTACCTTCAAGAGTACCCCTGGAACAGGAATAGTTAGGATCCCAGTCCCAGGGACAGTTTGAGGCCACCCTTCCTTACCGAAGACCGCCACAGCATGACACCTGGTTGGATTATTAGGAAACTAGTAGTATCAGTAGGTGTCCATAATTTTGCTGTTTATTATCATACTAACCCAACTCGGCATTTACAAAGGTTTAACCTTGCCATACATGTTCAAGATATGTCTGAGAGCTTTCTCTCACAATAATACCATTTGTGATTTAGCAATTATTGAACTAAAATGGTAATTACAGTCTACTTCCTTCTAGACCACTATACTATATCATCAGTCAGTTCAAATGATCCTTACTTGATACATTTTACCCAACAAATGAACATTTTGGTTAAAAGTATCTGATTTGATCAGATTTAGACTAATGTCCAGTTTAACCCCTTCACTACCAAGGGTGGTTTGCACGTTAACTACTGGGCCAATTTTTACAATTCTGACCACTGTCCCTTTATGTACTTCATGTTAGTGGTAAAATTTCATTCATATAACTTGCGTTTATTTATGAGAAAAATGGAAATTTGGCGAAAATGTTGAAAATTCCGCAATTTTCCAACTTTGAATTTTTATGCCCTTAAATCACAGAGATATGGCACACAAAAAAGTTAATAAGTAACATTTGCCACATGTTTACTTTACATCAGCACAATTTTGGAACCAAAATTTTTATTTGTTAGCAAGATATAAGGGTTAAAAGTTGACCAGCGATCTCTCATTTTTGCAACACCATTTTATTTTTACGGACCACATCACATTTGAAGCCACTTTGAGGGGTCTATATGATAGAAAATACCCAAAAGTGACACCATTCTAAAAACTGCACCCCTTAAGGTGCTTAAAACCACATTCAAGGAGTTTATTAACCCTTCAGGTGCGTCACAGGAATTTTTTGAATATTTAAAAAAAATTAACATTTAACTTTTTTTCACAAAAAAAATTACTTCAGGTTCAATTTTTTTTATTTTACCAAGTGTAACAGGAGAAATTGGACTGCAAAAATTATTGCAATTTGTCCCGAGCACGCTGATACCTGATATGTGGGGGGAACCACTGTTTCGGCGCATGGCAGAGCTCAGAAGGGAAGGAGCGCCGTTTGACTTTTTCAATGCAAAATTGGCTGGAATTCTGATCGGACGCCATGTTGCGTTTGGAGAGCCCCTGATGTACCTAAACAGTGGAAACCCCCCACAAGTGACCCCATTTTTGAAACTAGACCCCCTAAGGAACTTATCTAGATATGTGGTGAGAACTTTGAACCCACAAGGGCTTCACAGAAGTTTATAATGCACAGCGGTACAATTAAAAAATCATATTTTTTCCACAAAATGATCTTTTCACCCCCAATTTTTATTTTCCCAAGGGTAACAGGACGCTAAAAGTTATTGTGCAATTTGTCCTGAGTACGCTGATACCCCATATGTGGGTGTAAATGACTATTTGGGCACATGGCAGAGCTCGGAAGGCAAGCAGCGCCATTTGACTTTTTTGGCTGGAATTGAGATCAGACACCATGTCGCGTTTGGAAAGCCCCTGATGTACCAAAACAGTGGAAACCCCCCACAAATGACCCGATTTTGGAAACTAGACCCCCCAAGGAACTTATCTAGATGTGTGGTGAGAACTTTGAACCCCCAAGTGCTTCACAGAAGTTTATAACGCCCAGGCGTGAAAATAACAAAAAAAATTTTTTCCACAAAAATGATATTTTTGCCCCAAAATTTTTATTTTCCTAAGGGCAACAGGAGAAATAGGACCCCAAAAGTTGTTTTGCAAATTGTCCTGATTAGGCTGATACCCCACATGAGGGGGTAAAACACTGTTTGGGTGCATGGCAGGGCTTGGAAGGGAAGGAGCACCATTTGACTTTTTCAACGCAGAATTGGCTGGAATTGAGATCAGATGCCATGTTGCGTTTGGAGAGCACCTGATGTGCGCAAATAGTGGAAACCCCCAATTCTAGCCCTAGCCCTAACCCTAACCCTAGCCCTAGCCCTAGCCCTAACCCTAACCCTAACCCTAGCCCTAGCCCTAGCCCTAACCCTAGCCCTAACCCTAATGGGAAAATGGAAATAAATACATTTTTTTAATTTTATTATTTTTCCCTAACTAAGGGGGTGATAACGGGGGGTTTGATTTACTATTTATGGCGGTTTTTATGTTTGACAGCTGTCGCATGCTAAAAGACGCTTTTTATTGTAAAAATAGTTTTTGCATCACCACATATTGAGAGCTATAATTTTTCCATATTTTGACCCACCGAGTCATGTGAGGTCTTATTTTTTGCGGGACGAGTTGACGCTTTTATTGGTATCATGTTCGGGCATGTGACATTTTTTGATCGCTTTTTATTTCGTTTTTTAGGACACAGAATTTACAAAAAACAGCGTTTCATGAATTTCTTTTGGGTGGTGCGTTTACGCCGTTCCGGGTGCGGTAAAATTTATAAGGCGGTTTTATTCTTCGGGTCAGTACGGTTACAGCGATACCTCATTTAGGTCGTTTTTTTATGTTTTGGCGCTTTTATGCAATGAAAACAATTTTATATAAAAAATAATTATTTTTGCATCACTTTATTCTGCGAGCTATAACTTTTTTATTTTTTTGCTGATGATGCTGTATGGTGGCTCATTTTTTGCGGGACAAGATGACGTTTTCAGCGGTACCATGGATATTTATATGCGTCTTTTTGATCGCGCGTTATTGCACTTTTTGTTTGGCGGTATGATAATAAATCATTATTTTTTGCTTCGTTTTTTATTTTTATTTTTTAAGGGGTTCACTTAAGGGGTTAACTATTGGGACAGTTTTATAGGGCGGGTCGTTACGGACGCAGCGATACCAAATATGTGTACTTTTATTGTTTTCTTTTTTTTTATTTCCAAAAAATGAATTTATTGGGGGGGGGCTCAGGGAAGCACGGAGGGAGCCCCCTCCCTGCCGATGCTTCCCTTTAACCCCCGGTACACCACGATCGTGTTTGATCGCGGTGTGCAAGGGGTTAACGTGTCGGGGGCGGTCCGTGACCGCCCCTGACACATTGTGCCGGGTGTCAGCTATGATAATTAGCTGACACTCGGCCGCGATCAGCGGCGCTCACCACGTGGGCGCCGCTGATCGCGATGACGTAATATTCCATCCATGGTAATTAGGTCCATGGTCACATGAACGGAATATTACGTCAATTGTAGGTAAGGGGTTAAGGATTGTTACTTTGTTCTAGAAGTCAATGACGTGGTCTGACCTCATGGAATAGATTGATATTGTCTTCTATTGAAATCTAGTTACCCACAGATACCAATCTAACAGAACGTTTACCTCTGCTTACTTTACCTCTTTTATTACCTTTTAACAATGCTTTTATTGGATTTAAATGTTAAATAGTAACTTATCATATATTATATGCATGATTATGTGCATTCCAATAATGCAGAAATACAGAAAAATATGACTTTCAATTCATTCCAAATGTTTTAAAGCAAAACAATAGCGGTGCCACAAAGGATTCAAGGTCATGCCGTGCCCTTTAGTTGAAAAAGTTCTTAAGATTTCAGACACTTTGTGTTACATTTAAACAGTGAAAAGATGTTTCATTGTAACTATATTGCATAGGTTTACATTTTAGGCTTTAATACTTTTATTTGGCCTCCATTTTTTAAGCACATATGAACATTACATTTATTATTGATATAATCTGACTGGGAATTGAGTAAGGGGACTCTCAATTTTTTATTTGATCATCAGGTCTAATTAAGGACCTTATTTCTTTCTGTGACCAGGGAAAACCTTCAAGTATTGTGAACATCTTAATGGAAAACTCAGGTCAGTTGCTCAGGTATGATGCACCAGCTGCTGAAAAAAATATGATGCATTGTCTTCTAGAATATATTATGCTGATATACTTTAATATTTAATACATGCTATTCTAAGAATAAAGCTTACACACAAGGATGATAGCAGAAAGTAGTCCTGTAAGTGTTTTTTTTTTACATGGGTTTTGAGAGCATCAATTCTTAGATGATATAATGAAAAGTGATCATGTCTGCATGCCCTGTTCAACTATTATATATTTAAAGGAGTATTATCATCTTGCAAAGTGGTGCTATTTTCTAGGATATGTCTTCAATAGAGTTGAGCGAAACAGGGCGGTCATATTCAAAAGTCGGCGACTTTCGCTGAAGTCGGGTTTCATGAAACGAAACCCGACCATAGCGTGAGGTCGGCCACGAGGTCGGCGACCAGAGCGCCAAAGTCGCGTTTCAAAAGATGTTTCCAGCGCCCCTTTTCAGCCAAAGATGGAGGACGCACACTGTGGGCAACGCGATGACATAGGCATCGGTCACCACCATCTTTGAGAAGGATAAATAATACCAGCAGGTCAAACTCACATACATGGTATATCAAATATACATCTACCACATAATTATTATGGATTTAAGCTGCCTATCACCAGCAACATATAGACCATACTAAGAAAATGGTGAACACAAGGCCAAAGTTAGCATATAAAAAATACAAAATTTTATTTAGGATAATTAGTAAAATCCGATCGACAGGTAAATTAGGGGAAGGGTAAGGAAAACACACACATAATGGTGGTACACAAGCACATACAAAGGGATGCGCTCATCCAGAATGATATATACTAGCAGTTTATCAAAATAGTATCACAACCAAGATTTTAATTCATGTGGAAAAAACCATCCATAGTATATACCAACTAACAGGAAAAACATGGATGCACAATCAACTGGGGTATATACCACAATCAATCCCCCTTGCAACATCCATAAAAATCCCACCCTGCCAAATGCTCACGACCTCCCATGATCCACAAACATAGTCACAATAATGCTTAATTGCATAAGGAGTTAAATTGCCAAGCTATTAGCAGCAGCAGCAGGAGACGGGTCACAATCAGGATGAGCGCGTCCATGTTTTTCCTGTTAGTTGGTATATACTATGGGTGGTTTTTCCCACATGAATTCAAATCTTGGTTGTGATACTATTTTGATAAACTGCTAGTATATATCATTCTGGATGAGCGCATCCCTTTGTATGTGCTTGTGTACCACCATTATGTGTGTGTTTTCCTTACCCTTCCCCTAATTTACCTGTCGATCGGATTTTACTAATTATCCTAAATAAAATTTTGTATTTTTTAATATGCTAACTTTGGCCTTGTGTTCACCATTTTCTTAGTATGGTCCATCTTTGAGAAGGGAATGCAAGTGATTGGCTGACTTTGTGTGGCGTCACAGGGGCTATAAAAGGGCGTGCACGCCAACCGCCATCTTACTTCTGCAGATCTTAGCATTAGGGAGAGGTTGCTGCTGCTGATTCAGAATAAGGGAGAGCGTTAGGCAGGGAAGAAGAACCAAAAAACTGCTTCTTCTGTTAGCGATTTCCACTTGCAACACAACACTTTGTGTGCAGTGACAGGGGAGGCTCTATTTTTGTGCATCAGCTCTGTTGGTTATTAGGCTGCCTTATAAGGCTCCCTGATAGCTGCATTGCTGTTTGCACACTGCTGTGCAAACTGCTTTTTTAAAAGCAAAAATACTTTTCTTTCTCTTTTCTGCACAGTTACCAAGCGTTCATTTTTCCACCCTTTTGTGTGTCCAGCAGTCCTGCTTATTAGGCTGCCTGCGTCCATACTTGGACTGAGAGCATCATTGTCAGCATCCTCAAATCTCTAGTGAGATCCAAATTTTCACCAATCCTATAGACACCCTCCACCTTGTCATACACCATCCAATTTCAGCCTGTTACATTGAGGTGTAATTAGAGTTGAGTGAAACGGGTCGAAAAATTTCAAAAGTCGCCGACTTTTGGCAAAGTCGGGTTTCATGAAACGAAACCCGACCCTAGGATGAGGTCGGCCACGAGGTCGGCGACTTACGCGCCAAAGTCGCGTTTCAAAAGTTTGTTTTGCGCTCTTTTTCAGCCAATCAGGATCCACGGACACTGTGGGCAACGTGATGACATAGGCAGGGGTCACCACCATCTTTCAGAAGGGCATGCAAGTGATTGGCTTGCTTTGGTGGGCGTCACAGGGGGTATAAAAGGGCGTGCACGCCGACCGCCATCTTACTTCTGCCGATCTCAGTATAGGGAGAGGTTGCTGCTGATTCTGTAGGAAGAGCGTTAGGCAGGGAAGAAGACAAAAAAACTGCTTCTGCTGCTAGCGATTTGGCCTGCACAACACACCAGTCACTGTGTGTGCAGTACAAGGGGAGGCTATATAGTGGTGTATCAGTGGTGTTGGTTGTTGGGCTGCCTTCTAAGGCTTCCTGACATTCCTGCATTGCTGTTTACCCACTGCTCCGCAAACTGCTTTTTTAAAGGCAATCCCAATTTTTTTTTTTTGTCCTGCTGAGAAGAAAAAACAACTGCTTCTGCTGCTAGCAATTTGGCCTGCACAACACACCAGTCACTGTGTGTGCAGTGCAAGGGGAGGCTATATTGTGGTGTATCAGTAGTGTTGGTTGTTGGGCTGCCTTTTAAGGCTTCCTGACAGGCTGGCATTGCTGTTTACCCACTGCTCCGCAAACTGCTTTTTTAAAAGCAATCCAATCTCCCTTATCCTCTAGTCACTTTGGTCACAGCTGTGCCATCGAGCCTGTCACATAGCGCTAAGATATTCATTGGGCCTCACACAATCCAAAAGTGTCCAGTGTCCAAAAGTGTGTGCAGAGATTCAAAATCTCCCTTATCCTCTAGTCACTTTGGTCACAGCTGTGCCATCGAGCCTGTCACATAGCGCTCAGATATCAGTGGGCCTCACACAATCCAAAAGTGTCCAGTGTCCAGAAGTGTGTGCAGAGATTCAAAATCTCCCTTATCCTCTAGTCACTTTGGTCACAGCTGTGCCATCGAGCCTGTCACATAGCGCTCAGATATTAATTGGGCCTCACACAATCCAAAAGTGTCCAGTGTCCAAAAGTGTGTGCAGAGATTCAAAATCTCCCTTATCCTCTAGTCACTTTGGTCACAGCTGTGCCATCGAGCCTGTCACATAGCGCTCAGATATTCATTGGGCCTCACACAATCCAAAAGTGTCCAGTGTCTAAAAGTGTGTGCAGAGATTCAAAATCTCCCTTATCCTCTAGTCACTTTGGTCACAGCTGTGCCATCGAGCCTGTCACATAGCGCTCAGATATCAGTGGGCCTCACACAATCCAAAAGTGTCCAGTGTCCAAAAGTGTGTGCAGAGATTCAAAATCTCCCTTATCCTCTAGTCACTTTGGTCACAGCTGTGCCATCGAGCCTGTCACATAGCGCTCAGATATTCATTGGGCCTCACACAATCCAAAAGTATCCAGTGTCCAAAAGTGTGTGCAGAGATTCAAAATCTCCCTTATCCTCTAGTCACTTTGGTCACAGCTGTGCCATCGAGCCTGTGACATAGCGCTCAGATATCAGTGGGCCTCACACAATCCAAAAGTGTCCAGTGTCCAAAAGTGTGTGCAGAGATTCAAAATCTCCCTTATCCTCTAGTCACTTTGGTCACAGCTGTGCCATCGAGCCTGTCACATAGCGCTCAGATATTCATTGGGCCTCACACAATCCAAAAGTGTCCAGTGTCTAAAAGTGTGTGCAGAGATTCAAAATCTCCCTTATCCTCTAGTCACTTTGGTCACAGCTGTGCCATCGAGCCTGTGACATAGCGCTCAGATATCAGTGGGCCTCACACAATCCAAAAGTGTCCAGTGTCCAAAAGTGTGTGCAGAGATTCAAAATCTCCCTTATACTCTAGTCACTTTGGTCACAGCTGTGCCATCGAGCCTGTCACATAGCGCTCAGATATTCAATGGGCCTCACACAATCCAAAAGTGTCCAGTGTCTAAAAGTGTGTGCAGAGATTCAAAATCTCCCTTATCCTCTAGTCACTTTGGTCACAGCTGTGCCATCGAGCCTGTGACATAGTGCTCAGATATCAGTGGGCCTCACACAATCCAAAAGTGTCCAGTGTCCAAAAGTGTGTGCAGAGATTCAAAATCTCCCTTATCCTCTAGTCACTTTGGTCACAGCTGTGCCATCGAGCCTGTCACATAGCGCTCAGATATTCATTGGGCCTCACACAATCCAAAAGTGTCCAGTGTTTAAAAGTGTGTGCAGAGATTCAAAATCTCCCTTATCCTCTAGTCACTTTGGTCACAGCTGTGCCATCGAGCCTGTGACATAGCACTCAGATATCAGTGGGCCTCACACAATCCAAAAGTGTCCAGTGTCCAAAAGTGTGTGCAGAGATTCAAAATCTCCCTTATCCTCTAGTCACTTTGGTCACAGCTGTGCCATCGAGCCTGTCACATAGCGCTCAGATATTCATTGGGCCTCACACAATCCAAAAGTGTCCAGTGTCCAAAAGTGTGTGCAGAGATTCAAAATCTCCCTTATCCTCTAATCACTTTGGTCACAGCTGTGCCATCGAGCCTGTCACATAGCGCTCAGATATTCATTGGGCCTCACACAATCCAAAAGTGTCCAGTGTCCAAAAGTGTGTGCAGAGATTCAAAATCTCCCTTATCCTCTAGTCACTTTGGTCACAGCTGTGCCATCGAGCCTGTGACATAGCGCTCAGATATCAGGGGGCCTCACACAATCCAAAAGTGTCCAGTGTCCAAAAGTGTGTGCAGAGATTCAAAATCTCCCTTATCCTCTAGTCACTTTGGTCACAGCAGCTGTGCCATCGAGCCTGTCACATAGCGTTCAGATATTCATTGGGCCTCACACAATCCAAAAGTGTCCAGTGTCCAAAAGTGTGTGCAGAGATTCAAAATCTCCCTTATCCTCTAGTCACTTTGGTCACAGCTGTGCCATCGAGCCTGTGACATAGCGCTCAGATATCAATGGGCCTCACACAATCCAAAAGTGTCCAGTGTCCAAAAGTGTGTGCAGAGATTCAAAATCTCCCTTATCCTCTAGTCACTTTGGTCACAGCAGCTGTGCCATCGAGCCTGTCACATAGCGCTCAGATATTCATTGGGCCTCACACAATCCAAAAGTGTCCAGTGTCCAAAAGTGTGTGCAGAGATTCAAAATCTCCCTTATCCTCTAGTCACTTTGGTCACAGCTGTGCCATCGAGCCTGTGACATAGCGCTCAGATATCAGTGGGCCTCACACAATCCAAAAGTGTCCAGTGTCCACAAGTGTCTGCAGAAATTCAAAATCTCCCCTGTCCTATAGACACCTTGTACCTTGTTTTACATTACTATATAGTTTGTTGGATTTTGTCTACATTTCTACCAAAAATGAGGAAGGCTGGTGGAAGAGGCCGTGGAATTGGGCGGGGGTTGGCAGCTGGTAATGATGGTGTTGGTGGTGGATCTGATGGTAGTGGCAAGAGCAAAATAGGACCGAATGCAGGAGGTGTTGAGCCTGCGTCATCGTCTGGCTACATAAGGCCTCAAACGCTTAGTTTTCTAGGAGTTGGCAAACCGCTTTTAAAGCCAGAGCATCAGGAAAAAGTTTTGTCTTACATTGCTGACTCAGCCTCCAGCTCTATCGCCTCCTCTTCTTCAGTTGTAAAAAGAAAAAGCACTGAGTCGTCATTGGAGGCTCATGTTCATGAACCACACCTTTCCTTGTGTCCTTCACCCCAACCAAGATTGAAGGATGACGCAGGCCATACTACTGATTACTCCATGGAGCTGTTTTCACATACCATGCCTGGATTATCAAGTCAAATGGTGAATTACCCAGGCCAAGATAAATCTGACATGGAGTGCACTGATGCACAGCCGCTGATGGATGATTCTGCTGGTACATTCACTCAGAGCACTACATTGTCCTCGCAGTGTACAGAGCCAGATTCTGACCCTGATGAGACTCAGGTGCCCCTTCCCGCACACTATACCACCATACACGGTGACACAGAGGAAGGTGCACATGACATAGAAGAGGAGGTGATGGATGACCCAGTTGTTGACCCAGATTGGCATCCATTGGGGGAAGAGGGTGCTGCTTCCAATAGCTCAGATGAGGAGCATCCACAGCAGACATCGACATCGCAACAGCTGTTATCTGGCAGGCCCGGAGCACTCCAAAGACAGGTTCCAAACATCAAAAGAGTTGCTGGACAGCTTGTCCAGAGGGTCAAAAGATCACAGCGTGCTAGGCCGCAAAATGTCTGCCAAAGTAGGAAGAGTGCAGTGTGGCACTTTTTTGAACAAAATCCTCATGATCAGGCCAAGGTTATCTGTAAGAAGTGCGCAAAGACCTTTAGCCGAGGGAAAAATCTGAAAAATTTGAATACCAGTTGCATGCTTAGACATTTAACCAGCATGCACTTGCAAGCGTGGACACAACACCAAACCTCAAGTGCCACATGTGCAACTGATCACAACGAAGGTAGTCAGCCACGCTACATTGTTTCCCCCACTGTAAGCCCACCGGTTAGCACAGCAGCAAATGTTGAGGTGTCGTTGCAAGGCCACAGCAGTCAGGGAATCCCACTGTTATATCAACGAAAGACTGATTCTAGGCCATCAGAAAGAACACCAACTCCATCACCATCATCAACCCTCTCTCAGTCCGCCCTGTCCACCGCTACTTCCACCATATGCAGCTCTCAAGTCCAGCTCACCCTCCCAGACACTATGAGTAGGTCAAGAAAGTACTCAGTCTCTCATCCGCGTACACTGGGTTTGAACGCCCACATTGCCAAACTAATCTCGTTTGAGATGATGCCCTTTCGGTTGGTGGAAAGCACAGCTTTCCGCGAACTCATGGCCTATGCAGTACCACGCTATGACCTACCCAGTCGCAAACTTCTTCTCTCGCGAAGCCATCCCAGCCCTCCACCATCATGTGAAAGACCGCATTGTCCATGCACTCAAGCAGTCAGTGAGCGGAAAGGTGCACCTCACAACTGATGCATGGTCCAGTCGGCATGGCCAGGGCCGTTACGTGTCCATCACTGCGCACTGGGTTAATGTGGTGGATGCAGGGTCCACAGGGGACAGCGGTGGTGGGACAGTGCTGCCTAGCCCACGGTATAGGAAACAGTTGGCTGTAGGCGTTCGACCCTCCTCCTCCTCCTCATCCTCCAGAAGCGAAAGCTCGTCCACAGAGCGCAGTCGTACGAGCACTCCATCTGCAGCTGCCACTGTTGCACACGAGGTGTCCCCCTATCGAGCAGCTAGTGGAAAGCATCAGCAGGCTGTGTTGCAGATGATGTGTTTGGGCGACAGACACACCGCCGAGGTGCTGGCCGAGTACTTGAAGCGACAAACTGAGTCATGGCTGGGCAGTGTACATCTTGAGGCAGGCAAGGTAGTTAGTGATAACGGCCGTAATTTTGTGGCAGCCATAGCCCTTTCAAAACTCAGCCACATACCTTGCTTGGCTCACACCTTGAACCTGGTGGTGCAGTGCTTCCTCAAAAATTATCCGGAGTTAACAGCCCTGCTCCAGAAGGTGCGAAGACTGTGCGCGCACATCCGCCGGTCTCCTGTACACTCCGTTCGTATGCAGAAGCTGCAGCGATTGCTCCACCTTCCCAACCACCGCCTCATTATCGACATTGCAACAAGGTGGAACTCCACCCTGCACATGGTGGAGCGGCTGTGCGAGCAGAGGCAGGCCATAATGCATTTGTGGGAGGATACACGGCCAGGCACTTTGAGAGCAGACATGGAGTTGACAGGTGTGCAGTGGTCGAAGCTGAAAGACCTCTGTAAAGTCCTTCAATGTTTTGAGGAATGCACACGGCTGGTAAGCGCAGACGACGCCATCCTAAGCATGAGCATCCCACTTATGCGTCTGCTCATGCAAACTTTGACGCACCTTAAGGAGCAGGCGTCTGCAGCCAATGTTGATGAGGAGGAAGAGGAGGAGGGAATCCTTGATGACATTCAGCCATTGTCTGCTCAGGGACCTCTCCTGGATGAGGTGGAGGAAGAAGAGGAGGAGGAGGATGATGATGGGGATGATTACTTAGGGGAGGAGGATGCATCTCGTGGGGCAAGTGAAAATGTTGGCGTGGCAAGGTCTGGTACAGGGTTTGTGCGTGACTGGAGGGATGTGGATTTGCCAGAAAGTGCTCCTCCACCCAGCACTCGCAGTGCATCATTGACACCGGGAACATTGGCCCACATGTCAGATTATGCCTTGCAGATCCTAAAAAGGGACCCCCGCATTGCCAAAATGATGAACGATGACGACTACTGGTTGGCCAGCATCCTGGATCCACGCTATAAAGGCAAATTACAAAACATCATGCCACAGGAGAACCTTGACCTAATATTGGCTAATAAACAAGCAACTCTGGTAAATCGGTTGCTTGAGGCATTCCCAGCACACAGCAGCGGTGATGGTTCTCACACGAGCCGTACGGGCCGGGGGCAGCTTGGTAGAGGTGTTCGTGGTGCACACAGCAGAAGTGGCGTTGGAGACAGGGGTTTCATGACAATGTTGTGGACTGATTTTTCAAATACCGCTCACACAACTGGTAATACTGCATCGATGGAAAGTGACAGGAGACAGCAGTTGTCAACTATGGTTACAAACTACTTTTCCTCCCATATCGATGTTCTCCCACACAGGTCATTCCCCTTTGACTATTGGGCCGCTAAACTGGACACCTGGCCTGAATTGGCCCAATATGCCTTACAGGAGCTCGCTTGCCCAGCTGCAAGTGTGCTATCGGAAAGAGTCTTCAGTGCAGCTGGATCAATCCTGACAGAAAAAAGGACCCGTCTGTCAACCCAAAATGTGGATGATCTAACCTTCATTAAAATGAACCATGCATGGGTTTCCAAGGATTTTGTCCCACCTTCCCCTGATGACACATAGGGTGACAGAAAAATGGCTTGCTTTGGTCCACCTCTTCCTGGGACTTCACCTATTTCGCCTTTTGCATCAGCTGAATGTCCAACATCAACATATGCCACTTTCTAAAACTCCCTAACTGTGCTGCCTACCCCCCCATGGCCGGGGTCACCACCTAGCGCACGACACCGTGCGAGTGCCGTTGCCCTGGACAGGTGGGTAGGCTGACTCTTGGGCGCAGGCACTGGCACAGGGTCCCTCATAGTGCAATCAAGTGTCTCTGACGGTGGTGGTGCACACCCGCCGTCAGACACACCGCTGTACTATGAGTGGCCCAGTGCCAGTACCGACGCCCACGAGTGGGCCCCCCTTGCTTGGGCAGGGCCCCAGCATTTGCAATCTTTACCTCTCCCTGCTCCTCCGCTGTGTAATCTGGGCCGTCAAATCCATACTGTGCCTGACACCGTCTGAGCCTGCCTCCTGATGTATAGACATATATTTTGAATGTGTACGCTATCCATACATGTTATCCGTGGAAACGGTACCCTTTCTAACCTTTGTGCAATCACGTGCAATCCATACTGGGCCTAACACCGTCTGAGCCTGTCTCCTGCGACATATATTTTGAATGTGTATGCTATCCATACATGTTATCCGGGGAAACGGTACCCTTTCTAACCTTTGTGCAATCACGTGCAATCCATACTGGGCCTAACACCGTCTGAGCCTGCCTCCTGAGACATATATTTTGAATGTGTACGCTATCCATACATGTTACCTGGGGATACGGTACCCTTTCTAACCTTTGTGCAATCACGTGCAATCTATATTGGGCCTAACACCGTCTGAGCCTGCCTCCTGAGACATATATTTTGAATGTGTACGCTATCCATACATGTTATCCGGGGATACGGTACCCTTTCTAACCTTTGTGCAATCACGTGCAATCCATACTGGGCCTAACACCGTCTGAGCCTGCCTCCCGATGTATAGACATATATTTTGAATGTGTACGCTATCCATACATGTTATCCGGGGAAACGGTACCCTTTCTAACCTTTGTGCAATCACGTGCAATCCATACTGGGCCTAACACCATCTGAGCTTGCCTCCTGAGACATATATTTTGAATGTGTACGCTATCCATACATGTTATCCGGGGAAACGGTACCCTTTCTAACCTTTGTGCAATCACATGCAATCCATACTGGGCCTAACACCGTCTGAGCCTGCCTCCTGAGACATATATTTTGAATGTGTACGCTATCCATACATGTTATCTGGGGATACGGTACCCTTTCTAACCTTTGTGCAATCACGTGCAATCCATACTGGGCCTAACACCGTCTGAGCCTTCCTCCTGAGACATATATTTTGAATGTGTACGCTATCCATAAATGTTATCTGGGGATACGGTACCCTTTCTAACCTTTGTGCAATCATGTGCAATCCATACTGGGCCTAACACCGTCTGAGCCTGCCTCCTGATGTATAGACATATATTTTGAATGTGTACGCTATCCATACATGTTATCCAGGGATACGGTACCCTTTCTAACCTTTGTGCAATCACGTGCAATCCATACTGGGCCTAACACCGTCTGAGCCTGCCTCATGCTGTATAGACATATATTTTGAATGTGTACGCTATCCATACATGTTATCCAGGGATACGGTACCCTTTCTAACCTTTGTGCAATCACGTGCAATCCATACTGGGCCTAACACCATCTGAGCCTGCCTCATGCTGCATAGACATATATTTTGAATGTGTACGCTATCCATACATGTTATCCGGGGATACGGTACCCTTTCTAACCTTTGTGCAATCACGTGCAATCCATACTGGGCCTAACACCGTCTGAGCCTGCCTCCTGAGACATATATTTTGAATGTGTACGCTATCCATACATGTTATCCGGGGAAACGGTACCCTTTCTAACCTTTGTGCAATCACGTGCAATCCATACTGGGCCTAACACCGTCTGAGCCTGCCTCCTGAGACATATATTTTGAATGTGTACGCTATCCATACATGTTATCCGGGGAAACGGTACCCTTTCTAACCTTTGTGCAATCACGTGCAATCCATACTGGGCCTAACACCGTCTGAGCCTGACTCCTGAGACATATATTTTGAATGTGTACGCTATCCATACATGTTATCTGGGGATACGGTACCCTTTCTAACCTTTGTGCAATCACGTGCAATCCATACTGGCCCTAACACCGTCTGAGCCTGCCTCCTGAGACATATATTTTGAATGTGTACGCTATCCATACATGTTATCCGGGGATACGGTACCCTTTCTAACCTTTGTGCAATCACGTGCAATCCATACTGGGCCTAACACCGTCTGAGCCTGCCTCCTGATGTATAGACATATATTTTGAATGTGTACGCTATCCATACATGTTATCCGGGGAAACGGTACCCTTTCTAACCTTTGTGCAATCACGTGCAATCCATACTGGGCCTAATACTGTCTGAGCCTGCCTCCTGAGACATATATTTTGAATGTGTACGCTATCCATACATGTTATCCGGGGATACGGTACCCTTTCTAACCTTTGTGCAATCACGTGCAATCCATACTGGGCCTAACACCGTCTGAGCCTGCCTCCTGAGACATATATTTTGAATGTGTACGCTATCCATACATGTTATCCGGGGAAACGGTACCCTTTCTAACCTTTGTGCAATCACGTGCAATCCATACTGGGCCTAACACCGTCTGAGCCTGCCTCCTGAGACATATATTTTGAATGTGTACGCTATCCATACATGTTATCTGGGGATACGGTACCCTTTCTAACCTTTGTGCAATCACGTGCAATCCATACTGGGCCTAACACCGTCTGAGCCTGCCTCCTGATGTATAGACATATATTTTGAATGTGTACGCTATCCTTACATGTTATCCGGGGATACGGTACCCTTTCTAACCTTTGTGCAATCACGTGCAATCCATACTGGGCCTAACACCGTCTGAGCCTGCCTCCTGAGACATATATTTTGAATGTGTATGCTATCCATACATGTTATCCGGGGAAACGGTACCCTTTCTAAACTTTGTGCAATCACGTGCAATCCATACTGGGCCTAACACCGTCTGAGCCTGCCTCCTGATGTATAGACATATATTTTGAATGTGTACGCTATCCATACATGTTATCTGGGGATACGGTACCCTTTCTCACCTTTGTGCAATCACGTGTAATCCATACTGGGCGTGAGAATGGCTGGCGAGCTGTTAAGCAAGCTACAGCACCTGTGGTTTGCACACGTAAGTTTTTCATTTTTTCAGGAATGACGGTTAGGCCTAATTCCGGAACTGCGGTTGTCCTGCACTTAATGGGAAATCATTGTTCGCGGGTAATAATTGTAATCAGTGATCCCCATCACTAACGTTGTTCAGCGGATTATCTGCACCTGTAAGCGACAAACGCTGGCCTTTTCAGTGTAGCGCACATGCAGCCACGGACATGTAAGGGCATGACACACCAGTTATTGGCCAATCTCATGTGCCAGAGCCTCACGTGTCTCTCTAGTAAGCCGGACTCGGACCGCGGGGCATGACGGAGTCTCGTTCGTTAACGGAATTAAGCTTGCAATGTGTGCATCTGTTCTGTAGCTGGCATGGTTGAGGTTTCCCAGGTGGAGTCGAATTTAACCGTAGGCTCCACTCCTGGTGGTGCCCTTCTGGACATTCCTTTAAGGTTCAGCTTTGCAACCATACTGCCCACGTAAAACAAACACTTTGCCTTCATGAACGCTGTTTGGAGGGTCATGACTCGTGGGAATAACGCCGCCCAATCAGTTAACCTGCTAGAGAGATCCTTTGTTGCTCCCAAGCATGACATCACACTCCCTAGGAAGAAGGTAATGCCACTGTGGCGACCGTACTCCTGGGGGCGACACAAGTGCACTGATGCCCAGCCACTGCTCGATGAATCTGCTGGTACATTGACCCAGACCACTACATTCCCCTCGCACGCTACACGACCTGAATCTGACCCTGATGAAACTCAGGTTACCCTTCCCATATACAGTTCCATCTTACACGGTGACAAAGAGGAAGCTGCAGGTGAAAGTGCAGGTTCGGCCCACCCGCCATCAGACACACCACCGTACTATCAGGGGCCCTGTGCCAGTGCCGTCGCCAACGAGTGGGCCCCCCCTGCTTGCCCAGGATCACAGCACTTGCAAAGTTGAAATACTGTGCAGTGAGATGGAAGATGGGGACGACGAGGAGTCCAGACAAGTACAGGGATTCCCTAGCGAGGAGACTTATTTGATTGTTTTCAATGTTGGGACAGCAATATTTGGGGAGCACTATACTCTGGAGAATGATAGATGGGGCCCACCATACACTGGAACATTCCAAAGGTGGACATCAGACACTGGAGCAGCATTTACAGGGCCCATTATACACTAGAGCATTAGAAATGGGGCCCATTATGTTTGGAGCATTATTTGGGCCCATAAGACAGTGGAGCTTCATCCATGGGGACCAACATATACTGTAGCATTATGTGGAGCTCATCATATACTGTTTCAAACATTATATGGGACCAATGATTCTGTATGGAGAAATAGATGGGCCTCGTCATGAGATGTAAAAAGTGAGGTATTTTTCATTGTACTATACCGCTATTTCTCTGCCGTATCGGAGCATGATGAGTTGTGGTATGTGTTAAAGGGGCGCTCTTTCGCCCAGGGCACATGAAGACCTGCAGCCAGCCCTCCCCCCCCACAACTTTAGCCAAATAACCCCCATTTTTCAGTGCATAACTTGTATTATGAAGTTAATTAAGGTTGACAAGCTTAAGTAAGAAGAATTGATGCTTTTGGTATTCAAATGGGCACTGTAGGTGTGTTTCCTGTCCTCCTCTCACTGCCAACTTTTATTCCCCATTGACTTACATTGGGTTTCGTGACGACCCCGACTTTTCCCTATAATCGGACGATCTTGCTCGACCCGACTTTTGGAAAAGTCAGGTTTCACGAAACGAAACGCGACCCTAAAAAACCAAAAGTCACTCAACTCTAGGTGTAATCTCTCCTGGGCCTGAGACAATAGTTCAGCGTCCTCAAATCTATAGTGAGATTCAAATTCTCACCAATCCTATAGACACCCTTCACCTTGTCATACACCATCCAATTTCAGCCTGTTACATTGAGGTGTAATCTCTCATGGGCCTGAGACAATAGTTCTGCGTCCTTAAATCTATAGTGAGATTCAAATTCTCACCAAACCTATAGAAACCCTTCACCTTGTCATACACCATCCAATTTCAGCCTGTTACATTGAGGTGTAATCTCTCATGGGCCTGAGACAATAGTTCTGCGTCCTCAAATCTATAGTGAGATTCAAATTCTCACCAATACTAGATACAACCTCCACCTTGTCATACACCATCCAATTTCAGCCTGTTACATTGAGGTGTAAACTCTCCTGGGACAGAGACAATAGTTCTGCGTCCTCAAATCTATAGTGAGATTCAAATTCTCACCAAACCTATAGAAACCCTTCACCTTGTCATACACCATCCAATTTCAGCCTGTTACATTGAGGTGTAATCTCTCATGGGCCTGAGACAATAGTTCTGCGTCCTCAAATCTATAGTGAGATTCAAATTCTCACCAATACTAGATACACCCTCCACCTTGTCATACACCATCCAATTTCAGCCTGTTACATTGAGGTGGAATCTCTCCTGGGACAGAGACAATAGTTCTGCGTCCTCAAATCTATAGTGAGATTCAAATTCTCACCAATCCTATAGACACCCTCCACCTTGTCATACACCATCAAATTTCAGCCTGTTACATTGAGGTATAATCTCTCCTGGGCCGGAGACAATAGTTCTGCGATCTCAAATCTATAGTGAGATTCAAATTCTCACCAATATTATAGACACCCTCCACCTTGTCATACACCATACATTGAGGTATAATCTCTCCTGGGCCGGAGACAGTAGTTCTGCGATCTCAAATCTATAGTGAGATTCAAATTCTCACCAATACTATAGACACCGTCCACCTTGTCATACACCATCCAATTTCAGCCTGTTACATTGAGGTGCAATCTCTCCTGGGCCTGAGACAATAGTTCTGCATCCTCAAATCTATAGTGAGATTCAAATTCTCGCAAATACTAGATACACCCTCCACCTTGTCATACACCATCCAATTTCAGCCTGTTACATTGAGGTGTAATCTCTACTGGGCCTGAGACAATAGTTCTGCGTCCTCAAATCTATAGTGAGATTCAAATTCTCACCAATCCTATAGACACCCTCCACCTTGTCATACACCATCCAATTTCAGCCTGTTACATTGAGGTGTAATCTCTCCTGGACCTGAGACAATAGTTCTGCGTCCTCAAATCTATAGTGAGATTCAAATTCTCACCAATAGTAGATACAACTTCTACCTTGTTTTACAGTACCATATAGCTGGTGGTATTTTGGGTACATTTTCACAAAAATGAGGAAGTAGGGTGGAAGACGCCATGGAAGTGGGCTGGGGTTGCCAGCTGGTCCCGATGATGGTGGTGGTGGTGTTGCATCTGTTGGTAGTGGCAAAAGCGCAATAGCACCTAAGGCAGGAGGTGTTGAGCCTGCGTCATCGTCTGGCTCCAAAAGGCCTCAAAGGCTCTCTTTTCTGGGAGTAGGTAAACCACTTTTAAAGCCGGAGCTTCAGGAACCAATTTTGGCTTACATTGCTTACACAGCCTCCAGCTCTCTCGCCTCCTCTTCTGAAGTTTCAAAAAATAAAAGCACTGAGTCGTCAGTAGACGCTCCTGTTCAGGAACAACACCTTTCCTTGTGTCCTTCACCCCTACCAAAAGTGAAGATGTGGCAGGCCACACTACCGATTACTCCATGGAGCTCTTTTCACATACCATGCCTTGGTTAGCAAGTCAAATCATGAATTCCCCAGTCCAAGATGAATCTGACATGGAGTGCACTGATGCACAGCCACTGCTAGATATTTCTGCTGGTACATTCACTCAGAGCACTACATTGTCCTCGCAGTGTACTGAGGCAGAATCAGACCCTGAGGAAACTCAGGTGCCCCTTCCCCCATACTATACCACCTTACACGGTGACACAGAGGAAGGTGCACATGAAATTGAAGTGGAGGTGTTGGATGACCCAGTTGTTTACCCAGATTGGCATCCATTGGGGGAAGAGGGTGCCACTGCCAATAGCTCAGAAGAGGAGGAGGAGGATCCGCAGCAGGCAACGACATCACAACAGCTGTTATCTGGCAGGACCGTAGCAGTCCAAAAATGTGTTACAAAAACCAAAATAGTTGCAGGACAGCTTGGCCAGACGGTCAAATTAGCACAGCATGCAAGGTCTCAAAATGTCTTCCATAGTAGGAAGAGTGCAGTGTGGCACGTTTTTGAACAAAATCCTAATGATCAGTCAAACATTATCTGTAAGAAGTGCGCAAAGACCTTTAGCCGAGGGAAAAATCTGAGAAATTTGAATACCAGTTGCATGCTTAGACATTTAACCACCATGCATTTGCAAGCGTGGACGGACTACCAAAGCTCACGTACCACATGTGCACCTGCTCCAAATGAAGGTAGTCAGCAACGCTACATCGCTTCCCTCACTGTAAGCCCACCGGTTAGCACACCGCCAGCAGCAAATGTCGAGGTGTCGTCGCAAGGGCAAAGCAGTCATGGAATCACAATGTTATTGCTACAAAAGACTGAATCTAGGCCATCAGCAACACCACCAACACCATCACCAACCCTCTCTCAGTCCGCTAGTCCCACCATATGCAGCTCTCAAGTCCAGCTCACCCTACCAGAGACTCTGAGTAAGACAACAAAGTACTCATCCTCTCATCCACGTACACTGGCTTTGAACGCCCACATTGCCAAACTAATCTCGTTAGAGATTATGCCCTACCTGTTGGTTGAAAGCAAAGCTTTCCGCGAGCTCATGGCCTACGCAGTACCACGCTATGACCTACCCGGTCGGCACTTCTTTTCGCGAAACGCCAATCCCAGCCCTCCACGTGCATGTGAAAGACCGCATTGTCCATGCACTCAAGCAATCAGTGAGTGGAAAGGTGCACCTCACAACAGATGCATGGTCCAGTAGGCATGGCCAGGGCCGTTACGTGTCCATCGCTGCGCAATGGGTTAATGTGGTGGATGCAGGGTCCACAGGGGACAGCGGCGGTGGGACAGTGCTGCCTAGCCCACGGTATAGGAAATAGTTGGCTGTAGGCGTTCGACCCTCCTCCTCCTCCAGAAGCGAAAGCTCGTCCACAGAGCGCAATCGCACGAGCACTCCATCCGCAGCTGCCAGTGTTGCACACGAGGTGTCCCACTATCGAACAGCTAGTGGTAAGCATCAGCAGGCTGTGTTGAAAATTATGTATTTGGGTGACAACTGACACACTGCAGAGGTACTGGTCGACTACTTGCAGCGACAAACTGAGTCATGGCTGGGCAGTCTACATCTTGAGGCAGGCAAGGTAGTTAGTGGTAACGGCCGGAATTTTGTGGCAGGCATAGCCCTTTCAAAACTCAGACACATACCTTGCCTGGCTCACACCTTGAACCTGGTGGTGCAGTGCTTCCTCAATAATTATCCAGAGTTAACACCCCTGCTCCATAAGGTGCGAAGACTGTGCTCGCACATCCGCCAGTCGCCCGTGCACTCCAGTCGTATGCAAAAGCTGCAGTGATTGCTCCATCTTCCCAAGCACCACCTAATTATCGACGTTGCAACAAGGTGGAACTCCACACTGCACATGGTTCAGAGGCTGTGCGAACAGAGGCAGGCTGTAATTCATTAGTGGGAGGATACATGGGCAGGCAGTTTGCAGGCAGACATGGAGTTGTCTGGTGTGCAGTGGTCGAAGCTGAAAGACCTCTGTAAAGTCCTTCAGTGTTTTGAGGAATGCACACGGCTGGTAAGTGCAGACGACGCCATCATAATCATGAGCATCCCACTTATGTGTCTACTCATGCAAACTTTGATGCACATTAAGGAGCAGGCATCTGCAGCCAAGGAGGAAGAGGAGGAGGGAAGCCTTTATGACAGTCAGCCATTGTCTGCTCAGGGAAGTCTCGTGGATGAGGTGGAGTAAGAAGAGGAAGAGGAGGAGGAGGATGATGGGGATGATTATTTTGGGGAGGAGGATGCTTCTCAGGGGGCAAGAAAAAATGTTGGTGTGGCAAGGTCAGGTACAGGGTTTGTGCGTCACTGGAGGGATGTTGATTTGCCAGAAAGTGCTCCTCCACCCAGCACTCGCAGTGCATCATTGACACCTGGAACATTGGCCCACATGTCTGATTATGCCTTGCAGATCCTAAAAAGGGACCCCCGCATTGCCAAAATGATGAACGATGACGACTACTGGTTGGCCAGCATCCTGAATCCACGCTATAAAGGCAAATTCCAAAACATCATGCCACAGGAGAACCTAGAGCTAATATTGGCTAACAAACGAGCAACTCTGGTAAACCATTTGTTTGAGGCATTCCCAGCACACAGTGGCGGTGATGTATTTCCAACTAGCCATTGGGGGCAACATGGAAGAGGTGTTCGTGGTGCACACAGCCGAAATGGCGTTGGACACAAGGGTTTCATGACCATGTTGTGGACTGATTTTTCAAGTACCGCTCACGCGACTGGTAATACTGCATCGATTGAAAGTGACAGGAGACAGCAGTTGTCAACTATGGTAACAAACTACTTCTCCTCCCATATCGATGTTATCCCTCACCGGTCAATCCCCTTTGACTATTGGGCCAGTAAACTTGACACCTGGCCTGAATTGGCACAATATGCCTTACAGGAGCTCGCTTGCCCTGCTGCTAGTGTGTTATCTGAACGAGTCTTCAGTGCTGCTGGATCAATCCTGATAGAAAAAAAGACCCGTCTGTCGACCCAAAATGTTGATGATATAACCTTCACTAAAATGAACCATGCATGGGTTTCAAAGGATTTTGTCCCACCCTCCCCTGCTGGCATGTAGGTTGCCAGAAAAATGGCTTGCTTTTGTCCTCCTCTTCCGCGGACTTCTCCAATTGCTCCATTTGCAGCTGCTGAATGTCCAACATCAACATATGCCATTTTTTCCACCTCCCTAACTGGGCTGCCTCCCCCCACAGGGCCGGGGTCACCACCTGGCGCATGCACCCGTGCGAGTGCCGTTGCCCTGGACAGGTGGGTGGGCACACTGTTTGGCAACGGCACTGGCACAAGGTCCCTCATAGGAGAATCAAGTGTCTCTGACGATGGGGGTGCACACCTGCCGTCAGACACACCGCCTTACTATGAGGGGCCCTGTGCCAGCACCGCCACCCATGAGTGGGCCCCCCTGCTTGCTCAGGGCACCAGCACTTGCAATACTTACCTCTCCCTGCTCCACCACTGTGTAGTCTGGCCTGTTAAATACTTCACTGGGACTGCCAATACAAATTTGGTGAAATGATAGATGATGGTTAAGACGTAGCTATGCCCTGCCCTGCTGGGCTCTATCTTCAGATGATCAATGGCTTCCATTTGTTATGGACGTCGACTCATAATGAGATGCAGTGGTGGTTTATCATCAGCTTTCACGGTTTTCCGACTCACAGACGTGTGACATTCCTGCCCACATTTTTAAATGTGTCCTCTCATGCCAATCCAATAGAATCGCCTACGGCCTGTGGCTTGTGTGTTTTGCACTCCAAAGTTACCTGACAGATCATGATAGGCAGTGAAAACAATGTCTACATCAGTCCCTGTAATCACAATTTGATGGAGATGAGTAGCGGTGATGGGTTCCACGGTACTGCGATACAGCAAACCTTTCTTCACAAGAACTGTTTTCGCTGTCTCCACAGACAAAGTAATTTGGGGTCAGCATCGCCTATGAGAATTCTCCCGGGAGTTTTTCCCATGATTAGCAATTCCAAAATTTCTGTGATCACTCGACTTTCCGTCTGTACTTGTATTCATCTCATTTCCTCTTGCGGAGAGTCTGGACTGTCTTACTGAGACTGAAATATATATGAAGATTGAAAAATACCCCAACAGTGTATACTGGTGTACGCTTCGAATGCATAACTCTTTTTCTACTTTTTAGATTCTTGTCTAATCCATACTGAGGCTGTGAGTGTCTTTGTCAGACTCCGGAAATATACTCGCAGATTTTTAATGTTTAAACTATGCTATATATACCTGCTATCCAGTGATATTGTACCCTTTCACAACTTTCTACAATCACGTTGAATCCATACTGGGCCTGAGAACGTCTGAGTCTGCCTCCTGATTAGAGATGAGCGGTGTTCGAGTCAACCTGTTCGCCAAGTCAAAATTCCAGCTGTTTTGGGCGGTGTTCGAGCCGTTTGTCAAACTCGAACACTTTGCTTAACCCCTTCACCCCCAAGGGTGGTTTGCACGTTCATGACCGGGCCAATTTTTACAATTCTGACCACTGTACCTTTATGAGGTCATAACTCTGGAACGCTTCCATGGATCCCGGTGATTCTGACACTGTTTTCTCGTGACATATTGTACTTCATGTTAGTGGTAAAATTTCATTCAAATAACTTGTGTTTATTTGTGAGAAAAACGGAAATTTGGCGAAAATTTTGAAAATTTCGCAATTTTCCAACTTTGAATTTTTATGCCCTTAAATCACAGAGATACGGCACACAAAAAACTTGATAACTAACATTTCCCACATGTTTACTTTACATCAGCACAATTTTGGATCCAAAATTTTTTTTTGTTAGGAAGTTATAAGGGTTAAAAGTTGACCAGCGATTTCTCATTTTTACAACACCATTTTATTTTTAGGACCACATCACATTTGAAGCCACTTTGAGGGGTCTATATGATAGAAAATACCCAAAAGTGACACCATTCTAAAAACTGCACCCCTTAAGGTGCTCAAAACCACATTCAAGAAGTTTATTAACCCTTTAGGTGCGTCACAGGAATTTTTTTGAATATTTAAAAAAAAATGAACATCTAACTTTTTTTCATAAAAAAAATAATTCAGGTTCAATTTTTTTTATTTTACCAAGGGAACAGGAGAAATTGGACTGCAAAAGTTATTGTGCAATTTGTCCTGAGTACGCAGATACCTGATATGTGGGGGGGAACGACTGTTTCGGCGCATGGCAGAGCTCAGAATGGAAGGAGCGCCGTTTGACTTTTTCAATGCAAAATTGGCTGGAATTCAGATTGGACGCCATGTCACGTTTGGAGAGTCCCTGATGTACCTAAACAGTGGAAACCCCCTACAAGTGACCCCATTTTGGAAACTAGACCCCCCAAGGAACTTATCTAGATATGTGGTGAGAACTTTGAGCCCACAAGGGCTTTACAAAAGTTTATAACGTACAGCGGTACAATTAAAAAATCATATTTTTTCCACAAAAATGATCTTTTCACCCCAATTTTTATTTTCCCAAGGGTAACAGGACCCTTAAAGCTATTGTGCAATTTGTCCTGACTACGCTGATACCCCACACGTGGGGGTAAACCACTATTTGGGCGCATGGCAGAGCTCGGAAGGGAAGCAGCGCCAATTGACGTTTTTGGGTGGAATTGAGATCGGACACCATGTCGCGTTTGGAAAACCCCTGATGTACAAAAACAGTGGAAACCCCCCACAAATGACACCATTTTGGAAACTAGACCCCCTAAGGAACTTATCTAGATGTGTGGTGAGAACTTTGAACCCCCATGGGCTTCACAGAAGTTTATAACATAAAGCCATACAATTAAAAAATCATATTTTTTCCACAAAAATGATCTTTTCACCCTCAATTCTTATTTTTCCAAGGGTAACAGGACCCTAAAAGTTATTGTGCAATTTGTACTGAGTACGCAGATACCCCACATGTGGGGGTAAACCACTATTTGGGCGCATGGCAGAGCTCGGAAGGGAAGCAGCGCCATTTGACGTTTTTGGCTGGAATTGAGATCGGACACCATGTCGCGTTTGGAAAACTCCTGATGTACCAAAACAGTGGAAACCCCCCACAAATGACACCATTTTGGAAACTAGACCCCCTAAGGAACTTATCTAGATGTGTGGTGAGCACTTTGACCCCCCCAGTGCTTCACAGAAGTTTATAACTCCCGGGCGTGAAAATAAAAAGTTCGTATTTTTTCCACAAACATGATCTTTTAGTCACCATTTTTTTATTTTCCCAAGGGTACCAGGAGAAATTGGACCTTAAAAGTTGTTGTCCAATTTGTCCTGAGTATGCTGATACCCCATATGTGGGAGAAAACTACTGTATGGGCACACGTCGGGGCTCGGAAGGGAAGTAGTGACGTTTTGGAATGCAGACTTTGATGGAATGGTCTGCGGGTGTCATGTGCGTTTGGAGAGCCCCTGATGTACCTAAACTATTGAAACTCCCCACAAGTGACCCCATTTTGGACACTAGACCCCCCACGGAACTTATCTAGATGTGTGGTGAGCACTTTGAACCCCCAAGTGCTTCACAGAAGTTTATAACACTCGGACGTGAAAATAAAAAAATCATTTTTTTCCACAAAAATGATATTTTTGCCCCCAATTTTTTATTTTCCTAAGGGTAACTGGAGAAATTGGACCCCAAAAATTGTTTTGCAATTTGTCCTGAGTAGGCTGATACCCTACATGTGGGGGTAAAACACTGTTTGGGCGCATGGCAGAGCTTGGAAGGGAAGGAGCACCATTTGACTTTTTCAACTCAGAATTGGCTGGAATTGAGATCAGACGCCATGTTGCATTTGGAGAGCCCCTGATGTGCCCAAACAGTGGAAACCCCCAATTCTAACTCCAACCCGAACCCCAACATGCCCCTAGCCCTAACCCTAGCCCTAACCCTAGCCCTAACCCTAACCCTAACCCTAGCCCTAACCCTAACCCTACCCTAACCCTAACCCTAGCCCTAACCCTACCCCAACACACCCCTAGCCCTAACCCTAGCCCTAACCCTAATGGAAAAATGGAAATAAATACATTTTTTTTATTTTATTATTTTTCCCTAACTAAGGGGGTGATAACAGGGGGTTTGATTTACTATTTATGGCGGTTTTGATTTTTGGCAGCTGTCGCACGCTAAAAGACGCTTTTTATTGTAAAAATAGTTTTTGCATCACCACATATTGAGAGCTATAATTTTTCCGTATTTTGACCCACCGGGTCATGTGAGGTCTTATTTTTTGCGGAACGAGTTGACGTTTTTATTGGTTCCATTTTCGGGCACGTGAAATTTTTTGATCGCTTTTTATTCCGATTTTTGGGACGCAGAATGAAGAAAAACCAGCGTTTCATGAATTTCTTTTGGGGGGGTGCGTTTACACCGTTCCGCGTGCGGTAAAATTGATAAAGCGGTTTTATTCTTCGGGTCAGTACGGTTACAGCAATACCTCATTTAGGTCTTTTTTATGTTTTTGTCGGTTTTATGCAATGAAAACTATTTTATAAAAAACAATTATTTTAGCATCGCTTTATTCTGCGAGCTATAACTTTTTTATTTTTTCGCTGATGATGCTGTGTGGCAGCTCGTTTTTTGCGGGACAAGATGACGTTTTCAGCGGTACCATGGATATTTATATGCGTCTTTTTGATCACGCGTTATTACACTTTATATTCGGCAGTATGATAATAAATCATTATTTTTTGCTTCGTTTTTTATTTTTATTTTTTAAGGGGTTCGCTAAAGAAGTTAACTAATGGGACAGTTTTATAGGGTGGGTCGTTACGGACGCGGCAATACCTAATATGTGTACTTTTATTGTTTGTTTTTTTATTATTTCCAAAAAATGGATTTATTGGGGGAATATTTTTTTTTTTTTCTAATTTATTTGGCGATTTTTTTTTAATTATTTTTACACTTTTTTTTATTTTTTTTTTTACTTTATTAAATAGTCCCAGGTGGGACATCACTGTCCTGTGACAGATCGCTGATCTGTCACATCACAGATCACTGTGACAGATCAGCGATCTGACACAGGCACTGCAGAAGGCTTCCTCATGCCTGCGCTTTGCAGGCACTGAGGAAGCCAGCTTCCTCAGGCCCCCGAAGGCCCCCGTCGCCATCTTGGATTCGGGGGCCTGGAGAAAAGGAGTCCCCCGCAGCAGCGCTGCACATTGCGCTGCCGTGGGGGGCTCAGGGAAGCACGGAGGGAGCCCCCTCCCTGCCGATGCTTCCCTTTAACTCCCGGTACACCGCGATCATGTTTGATCGCGGTGTGCAAGGGGTTAACGTGTCGGGGGCGGTCCGTGACCGCCCCTGACACATTGTGCCGAGTGTCAGCTGTGATAATCAGCTGACACCTGGCCGCGATCAGCGGCGCTCACCACGTGGGCGCCGCTGATCGTGCCCGACGTACTATCCCGTCCATGGGCATAGGGGCCCAGGTCCCATGGACGGGATATACCGTCGCATGTCAGGAAGGGGTTAAAATTCAGCTGTTCGAGGTTCCGTTTGAGAACGGTTCATTTACCCAAAGCGTAACTTCATTTTCACATTAATAATGGTTTTCAATGTTAATAGACTGTTTCATGGCATAGTAGCGGTGTGTGGTAGCAAGCGGTGTAGTACACCTGTCAAGGAGCTACACCGTGTGTGTTTCTAATTAATTTTTACCGCATCTTGTCCAGAAAATCCTTTTGGGCCTTGTAGCACTGTCTGCTACTCAGCAGAGGAGCCCACCAGTGAACCTAGCTATGCCGCCAGTTTATGAAAGAACCAGTTTTTTACTGCATTTAGCACAGTTAATACTTTGGGCCTAGTAAGTCTGTCTGCTACTCATCAGAGGAGCCCACCCGTGAGCCAAGCTGTGCAACCTGTTTATGTAAGAACCATTTTTTAACTCCACTTAGCCCAGTGAATACTTTGGGACTAGTACCGGTGTCTACTGCACAGCAGAGGAGCCCACCTGTGAACCTAGCTATGCCGCCTGTTTATGTAAGCACTGTCTGCTACTCAGCTGAGTTGCCCACCCATGAACCAAGCTATGCCACCTGTTTATGTAAGAACTGCATGCTACTCTGCATGGGAGCCCAGCTGTTAAGCAAGCTACAGCACCTGTGGTTTGGACACTTAATTTTTTCATTTTTTCTGGAATGCCGGTTAGGCCTAATTCCGGAATTCCGGTTGACCTGCACTTACTGGGAAATCCTCGTTCGCGGTGAAGAATTGGAATCCCAGATCCCCATCACTAACGGGGTTCAGCGGGTTATCTGCACCTGTAAGCGACACACACTGGACCTTTCAGTGTAGCGCGCATGCAGCCCCGGACATGTAAGGGCATGACAGACCTGTTATTGATCGATCTCACATGCCAGAGCCTCGCATGTCCCTCTAGTAAGCTTGACGCGTACCGCGGGGGCATGTCGGAGTCTCGTTCGTTAACGGAATTAAGCTGACAAATCGCTAGCACAACTAAAAACGGACATTCACCACCACCCACAGAAATGACAAAGCTTGCAATCTATCAATTTTTTCTGTAGCTGGCATGGTTGAGGTTTCCAGGGTGGAGTCAAATTAAGTCGCAGGCTCCACTCCTGGTGGTGCCCTTCTGGACATTCCTTTAAGGTTCAGCTTTGCAACCATATTGCCCCCGGAAACCAAACACTTTGCCTTCATTTTGTAATTGTTTTCTATGTGTTTGTATGTGTTTGTGTTTTCCTGCCATTGTTTTCAATGGTGGTCGATGTTGTTCGTCGAACGTTCGACAAACATTCGACGAACTTGCCTCGTGTTCGGCGAACCAAAACGAACTGGAACACTAGCGGGGTGGCTCAACACTACTCCTGAATATATAGATGTACATTTTTAATGTTTAAACTATGCTATATATACCTGGTATCTGGTGATACTGTACCCTTTCTGCCAGGAAGTCCTCCTCTACCCACGACTCTAAGTGTATCATTGACACCTGGAACATTTTCCCACATGTGTGATTTTTTCTTGCGGATCTTCTTGTTATATTGTGGTGTGATACATCCTGAGCATGTGACAGTCTGTGGGTTACTCCTACAATTTAGATGTACATTTAAAAATTACCCCAACTCTAGTGTATACAGCTCTACGCTTGTGATACATTACCCCTTTACTGCTTTTAATATTCTGGTCTAATCCAAACTGACCAAGTGAGAGTAATTTTCTGACTGTGTCTGCCTCCTGAAATATCTACGGAGATTTAGAATGTTTAAACTATACTATATATACCTGCTATCTGATGATACTGTACACTTTTTCTACTTTTTATATTCTTGTCTAATACATACTGAGCCTGTGAGCTTCTCTGTGTGACTGATGGTATATATAGGGAGATTGACAATCATCCTTTGACTGTATAGAGCTGTACGCTTCTGATACAGTACCATATATCTGATGTTATTTTGGGTTCATTTTCTGCAACATTTTGAAGTTTGGTGGAAGAGGCCGCGGACGCGGACGTGGGGGGGCCAGCTGGTTATGATGGTGGTGGTGCGTCTGCTGGTAGTGGCAAAAGCACAATAGCAGCTAATGCAGGAGGTGTTGAGCCTGCGTCATGGTCTAGCTCCGGAACGCCTGGAATGCTACCTTTTCTGGGAGTAGGTTAACCGCTTTTAAAGCCGGAGCATCAGGAACTGGTTTTGACTTACATTGCCTAAACAGACTCCAGCAAATATGCCCTCCTCTTCTGAAGTTTCAAAAAATGCAAGCACTGAGTCGTCAAGTGCTGGCTCCTGGTCAGGAAGAACCCCTTTCCTTGTGTCCTTCACCCCCACCAAATGTGAATGATGCAGCAGGCCACACTTCACATTAGTCCATGTAGCTCCATGCCTGGGTTATCAAGTCAAGTCTTGAATTCCCCAGTCCAAGATGAATCTGACATGGAGTGTGGGTGGCCAGCCAGGGCAGTGGGGTTAATCGGTACCGAGCAGATGTCTCAGAGGGATGTGTCACATTGGTGGTGATGACCCATTCCGTGGCCCTGGGTGTCCATGCAAAGGGGTGAATAACATTTATAGATGAATGATACGTGACGCCACCTGTGGTTTTTTATCAGATTGACCCGCGCTTCAGTGTCGCTTCTCTGGGACAGATGTCGTGGTGCAGCTAAGATGTAGAAGCCCTGCTGTTGTGAGTTCATTTTCCCCTTCACCTTTGATGTCTGAAGAACTCCCTCTGCTGGTGAAGAGAGGTAGGGAAGTTGATTGGGATGGGAAGAACCTGTTGTCTGAACAGGCGGAGTGTGATTGGACATCTGGAATTTCTGAGTGGATATAAGGCAGCTGACGCCCTGCAGGGTTTGCTGGTGATCCTTTCTGCTCTGAGCCCTGGCATCCAGTTTTAGTTCCTGTCTACTAAAAGCTAAGTTTTTGCCCTACTATCATTCCATGAGATTTTGTCTGGT
This sequence comes from Dendrobates tinctorius, assembly GCF_039654945.1. Lineage (NCBI taxonomy): Eukaryota > Metazoa > Chordata > Amphibia > Anura > Dendrobatidae > Dendrobates > Dendrobates tinctorius. The sequence continues at coordinate 21,430,692 of NW_027361770.1, read as the reverse complement.
TTCCTTAGTGTTTGTATTCAGCCAGTCCTGGTTGGGACTGGCTGAATTCCATTTTTGTCTCTGATCAGTTGATCTCTTTGCTCTGTTTTCAGAATATACCTGAGTGCTGATATAGTGATTTTGAAGTCTAGTGACTTCAGGGCCTTTTTTCCTATCAGACGGTTGAGACATTTTTGTAGGGTTTTTTGCGGATTGCAGCCAGCATCTTTTCTGTCCTGTCCTATCTAGTTAGTTGGGCCCCATCGTTTGCTCAGTCTGTCTTTCTGTCTGTGTTTGTGTTTTCATCTGTTTTTCACCAACAATACATGTTGGGGGCTGTCTATTGCTTTGGGTCTGCTCTGGGGCAGTTTAGATTTCCCCTTTCTTTCTTTAGGCTTCTGTAGTTCTCCAGCTGTGACGAGGGGTCTAGGGCACCGTAGGAACCCCCCACGGCTACTGTTAGTTGTGTTGAATAGGGTCAGGGGTCTGCAATCCGATAGCTACCAACCTCTCCGGTTTTCTGGACTTAGCTTGTATTTTTGTTTTCTCCTCCTCCGGTGACTCATTCATAACACCCTGCACAGGTAGGGCCGTAGTCGCAGGGCAGATAAAAGAGTTGGTAGATGGTGTGCAGTGCAGGATGTAGCAGAGCCGTGCGCCAGGCACAGGAGAAAGATGACAGACACAGTCGTGCAGTTCCTTTACCTGTACTTGGTAAGTGCCGTCCAGGACCCAGAATACAGATGGAGAAGGAGTTGGTCAGCCTGGAAGCAAATTTGGAATTCTCTCTCTGCAGATAGGTAGTGTGGCCTCCGTTCTAGCGCTTATCTGAGGTACTCACAGTACTGAGTTCACTGAAGTTACCTCCTCCCGACCACAGAGAGCAGCTCCTCAGCAGTCAGGTTCAGAGGTCTCCCTGCTGGCCTTGAGTGGGAACTGTGTTGTGTGTTGGTTTAACTGCTAGAGAGATCCTTCGTTGCTCCCAAGCATGACATGACACTCCCTAGAAGGAAGGTAATGCCACTGTGGCGACCGTACTCCTGCGGGGAGCCATAAGTGCACTGAAGCCCAGCCACTGCTAGATGATTCTGCTGGTACATTGACCCAGACCACTACATTCCCCTCACACTTTACACAGCCAGAATTTGACCCTGATGAAACTCAGGTTCCCCTTCCCGCAGACTAATGTATACCACCTTACACGGTGACAAAGAGGAAGGTGCAGATGAAAGTGCAGGTTCCTTGAGCAGGTGGGGGGGCATATACATGGCGACGGCACTGGCACAGGGCCCCTCATAGTACGCAAAAGTGTCTCTGCCGGTGGGAGGGGAGGGCCCACCCGGCCCACCCGGCCCACCCGCCATCAGACACACCGCTGTACTATGAGGGGCCCTGTGCCAGTGTCGTCGCCAACGAGTGGGCCCCCCCCTGCTTACTAAGGATCACAGCACTTGCAAAGTTGAAATACTTACCTCCCCCTGCTCCAACGCCGTGACGTCTTCCGCGTTTCCTGACAGTGACATTCTGGTCAGAGAGCCCGATGACATCACGTCTGTACGCCCTCTGCCTAAACAGTCCAAGTGCAGTGAGATGGAAGATGGGGCGACAAGGAGTCCAGACTAGTACAGAGATTCCCTAGCGATGAGACTTATTTAATTGTTTTCAATGTTGGGACAGCTATTTTTGCGGAGCACTATACTCTGGAGAATGATATATGAGGCCCACCATACACTGGAGCATTCCAAAGGTGGACATCAGACACTGGAGCAGCATTTACAGGGCTCATTACGCACTGGTGCATTAGAAATGGGGTCCATTATATATGGAGCATTATTTGGGCCCATAACACAGTGGAGCTTCATCCATGGGGACCAACATATACTGTAGCATTCTGTGGAGCTCATCATATACTGTTTCAAACATTATATGGGACCAATGATTCTGTATGGAGAAATATATGGGCCTCATTACTCTGTATAGCGCACTATGCGGTGGCCATAATACTGTATGGAGTAATATACTGTCCGTTTTTGGAGCTATTGGAGAATTTAAAATGGATATCAGTCATGAGATGTAAGAAGTGAAATATTTTTCATTGTACTATACCGCTCTTTCTCTGCCGTATCAGAGGATCATGAATTGTGGCATGTGTTAAAAGAGCCCAGTGACACTCTTTGGCCCAGGACCCATGAAAATCTGGAGCCAGGCCTACCCCCCCCACAACTTTAGCCAAATAACCCCCAGTTTTCAATGCCTAACTATTATTAGAAAGTAAATTAAGGTTGACAAGCTTAAGTAATAAAAATTGATGTTTTTGACATTAAAATGGGCACTGTAGGTGTGTTTCCTGTCCTCCATTCCCTGCCGACCTTGGTTCCCCATTGACTTGCATTGGGCCTTCGACTTTTCACGATAATCGGCCGATTTCGTTCGACCCGACTTTCGAGAAGTTAGGTTTCATGAAACCCGACTCGACCCGAAAAAAGGCAAAATCGCTCATCTCTAGTCTTCAATTGATGATCGGTGGAGGTTAGAAAGCCACCCTAAAAATGACTTGGCAGCAGTACTAATTTAGTGCATCATCCTTTTACGTTTTTCTCTATGTATTGGCACCAAGGCCACATGCTCTATAGAGTACCATTGAAGGACCCCATAAAAGAGGCTGGAATCACCAGTGATCTGGCTATGGGTGAGACATAGATTACCGAATAATAAATCTTTGAGAAAATTATAGCATTTAACTTTATTAATGTGCTCCCTTACTTATAGCAAGAAGTTTTGTAAAATGAAGTTAAGCAAATATTTGGCTCCTGATGGGAAACAGATCTTAGTTCTGAGTGAATTAAAAGCCATGATAGACAAATGATTGTTTCTAAGAGACGAGGATTCCATGATAACAGGGTCTCTTCCACAGGGCTTGCACATATATCAAATGTGGAGCCATAGAAAAAAGCACGTTATAAAGTGAGCCTGGAAACTGTAGGCCTTGGTAAAATATTTCAGCGAATTCTAAAAGATACTATCCAAAAGTTTATCTAAAAAAAACCCTCTGACCCAAAATCATCATGGCTTATGAGGGATCAGTCTAATTAATATAAACTGAGAATCTATTCACACTGGACCAGGCTAAGGCTGTGGTTATTGTGTTTTTAGATTTATTTGAGTGCCACATAAAATGCTACAAAACAGTACATAACATGAGAATGCTAGGACATGTAATTGAATTAACAACTGCGTCAGTGATAGGAGACAGAGCTAGGTTATGGATGGAATGCCCTTTGATTGGGATACAATTAACAATGGGAAACCATAAGGTCAGTATAGTTTTTTTCATTTGAAAATATTTGTTAATGGCTAGAGATGAGGGGATTTATTTAACCCCTTTCCGACATCAGGCATAATAGTACACCGACTTCGGACTCCCTCCCTTTGATGCGGGCTCCGGCAGTGAGCCCACATCTTTCCTGGGACATGTCAGGTGTTTTGAAAAGCTGACATGTGCCCAGAATAGCCGTGTGTTCAATTGGGACCTGGTGATTCTCTGCCACTGTTCACACTAGGTAGGTTTTAACATTAGAGAGTGTAGTTACTGTCACAAATTGGGTATACCTTGTCGCAGTGGGACAGCTTTATGCTTTTTTTTATCAAAAACAGTGTTTATTAAATACCTTATCCTAATTATTTAATGCACTTGCTTTTTTACTTATTTATTTTCATTAGGGTATATGCACACATTGTGTTTTCTTTGGTTTTGCTTGTTTCTATAGCCAGTGTGAACATGCCTTTACATCATGCATGTTTTCAAGTCATACTCCGCCTCAGTTTTCAGTTTTTTCTGTTTTTTACTATTCATCACCTGCCCAATACTATCCCAACAGTGAAACATGGTGGTGGCAGCATCATGCCATGAGGTGTTTTTCAGCTGCAGGGACAAGACACCTGGTTGCCATTGAAGGAAACATGAATGAGGCCAAGTACAGAGATATCGTGGATGAAAGCCTCTTCCACAGTGCTCTGGACCTAAGACTTAGCCAAAGGTTCACCTTCCAACAAGACAATGACCCTAAGCACACAGCTAAAATAACAAAGGAGTGGCTTCGGAACAACTCTGTGACCATTCTTGACGGGCCCAGTCAGAGCCCTGACCTAAACCCAATTGAGCATCTCTGGAGAGACCTGAGAATGGCTGTCCACCAACGTTCACCAACCAGCCTGACGGACCTGGAGAGGATCTGTAAGGAACAATGGCAGAGAATCCCCAAATCCAGGTGTGAAAAACTTGTTGCATCATTCCTAAGAAGACTCATGGCTGTACTAACTCAAAAGGGTGCTTCTATTCAATACAGAGCAAAGGGTCTGAATACTTATGACCATGTGATATTTCAGTTTTTCCTTTTTAATAAATTTGCAAAAATTTCTACATTTCTTTTTTTCTATCAAAATGATGTGCAGAGTGTACATTAATGAGAATAAAAATGAACTTTTTTGAATTTAACAAATGGCTGCAATGAAACAAAGAGTGAAAATTTAAAAGGTTCTGAATACTTTCCGTTCCCACTGTATGTTAAAAAGATGCGGGCCCAACACTGACCCCTGCGGTACCCCACTGCTAACCGCGACCCAGTCCAAGTGTGCTCCATTAATAACCACCCTTTGTTTCCTGTCCCTGAACCAGCTCTTAACCCACTTACATATATTTTCCCCTATTCCCATTGCTCTCATTTTATGTATCAACCTTTTGTGTCCACCATAACAAAAACTTTTAAAAAGTCCATATACACCACGTCCACTATGTTTCCTTGGTCCAGTCCTGAACTTACCTCTTCATAAAAGCTTATCAGATTAGTCTGACAGGATTGGTCCTTCCTAAACCCATGTTAATATTGGGTCATGAGGTTATTCTTCTTCAGATACTCTAGCAAAACATCTCTTAGAAAACCCTCCAGGATTTTACCCACAACAGAGGTTAAGCTTACTGGCCTATATTTTCCAAGATCAGTTTTTGTCCCCTTTTTGAATATTGGCACCACATTTGCTATATGCCAGTCCTGTGGTACAGACCCTGTTATGGAATCTTTAAAGATTAAAAATAATGGTCTATCAAATGCAGTACTCGGGGGTATATCCCATCTGGGCCCGGGGATTTGTCAACTTTAGTGATTTTTAGATGTCGCTGTACTTCCTGCTGGGTTAAGCAGGGGAAATTTTTATGTAGAATTTTCATTATCACTGATCATGTTGTTCGTCATGGGATTTTCTTGTGTAAATACTGTTGAAAAAAAGTCACTTACCATATTGGCTTTTCCCTCATCCTCATCCACCATTTCACCCAGACTATTTTCAAGGGGGCCAACACTATCATTTTTTAGCTTCTTACTATCTACAGTATGTAGTTAAAGAATATTTTGGGATAATTTTTACTCTCTCTGTCAATGAGTATCTCTGTCTCAATCTTTGCTGCCTTGATTTGCTTTTTACAGAATTTATTTAATTTTCTGTATTTATTTACTGCCTCATCACCACCTACTTTGTTTATTCTGCTTTCATTTTGTTACTTATTGTGCCCTTTACAGCTCTATTTATCCGTAGTGGTTTCCTCCTATTTCTAACAAGTTTATTCCCATGGGACATACAGTGGGTATGGAAAATATTCAGCCCCTTTAAATTTTTCACTCTTTGTTTCAGTGCAACCATTTGGTAAATTCAAAAAAATTCACTTTTTTCTCATTAATATACACTCTGCACCCAATCTGTACTGAAAAAAAAAGAAATGTAGAAATTTTTGCAAATGTAATAAAAAAAAAACTGAAATATCATATAGTCATAATTATTCAGACCCTTTGCTCAGACACTCATATTTAACCCCTTAACGACTGCCGATACACCTTTTAACAGCGGCAGTTAAGGGTAAAAGTGTATAGCGCCCCCCAGAGTCAGATTTTCTCTGGGGTCTCGGTTGAGGGTAGCTGAGACCCCAGAGAACATGATTTGGGTCAGTTTTGCGATTGCCATTATTAACCATATAACGGCGACCACAAAAAAAGCAGCGATTTTGCTTTCACTTTCTTTCTCCTCTGATGTGATCGCACACCAGAGAGAGAAATAGGGTCCCCGATCCCCCCCAGTGCCTCTGGTGGTTCTCCGGCCCTCCTTCCTCCTCCAGTGGCCCATCTTGGTCCAGGAAGAAAGTGGCGGGTGCATGCGCAGTGCGCCCACCGAATCCACCGGCCAGCAGATTCCATTCATTCATTCAATGCACATTTTGATCACTGTGATAAACCCTATCACAGTGATCAAAATCAAAAATAGTAAATAACCCCCTCACTTTATCACCCCCTTAGTTAGGGAAATATAATGAAATAAAGAAAATATATTTATTTTCTTTTTTCCATTAGGGTTAGGGCTAGGGTTATAGGGTTAGAATTAGGGTTAGGGTTGGAATAAGGGTTAGGGTTAGAATTAGGGCTAGAGTTAGAATCAGGGCTAGGGTTGGAATTAGGGTTAGGGTTTGAATTAGGTTTAGGATTAGGGTTGGGATTAGGGTTAGGATTAGGGATAGGGATTAGGGTTAGGGATGGGATTAGGGTTGGGATTAGGGTTAGGAGTGTGTTGGGGTTAGGGTTGGAGCTAGAATTGTGGGGCTTCCACTATTTAGGCACATCAGGGGGTCTGCAAACGCAACATGGCGCCACTATTGATTCCAGCCAATTTTGCGTTCAAAAAGTCAAATGGTGCTCCCTCCCTTCTGAGCTCAGACGTGTGCCCAAACAGTGGTTTACCCCAACATATGGGGCATCAGCGTACTCAGGACAAATCGCACCACTTTTGTGGTCCAATTTCTCCTGTTACCCTTGGGAAAATAAACAATAGCGTGCTAAAAAATCATTTTTGAGGTGAACAATTTTTTTATTTTCATGGCCCTGCGTTTATAAAGTTCTGTAAAGCACTTGGGGGTTCAAAGTGCTCACCACACATCTATAGTAAATAAGCTCCCTGGGAGGTCTAGTTTCCAAAATTGGGTCACTTGTGGGGGGTTTCTACTTTTTAGGCACATCAGGGGCTCTGCAAATGCAACATGACGCCCGCAAAACATTCCATGAAAGTCTGCATTCCAAAATGGCGCTCCTTCCCTTCCGAGCTCTCCCATGCACCCAAACAGTGGTTCCCCCCACATATGGGGTATTGGTGTACTCAGAACAAATTGCACAACAACTTTTGTGGTCCAATTTCTCCTGTGAAAATAAAAAATAGCAGGCTAAAAAATCATTTTTGAGGAAAAAAATTATTTTTTCTTTTCACTGCTCTGCGTTATAAACTTCTGTGTACCACTTGGGGGTTCAAAGTGCTCACCACACATCTAGACAAGATCCTTAAGGGTTTAGTTTCCAAAATGGTGTCAGTTCTGGGGTTTTTTCACTGTTTAGGCACATCAGGGGCTCTCCTAAATGTGACATGGCGTCCGATCTCAATTCCAGCCAATTCTGTATTGAAAAAGTCAAACGGTGCTCCTTCCCTGCTGAGCTCTGCCGTGCACCCAAACAGTGGTTTACCCCCACATATGGGGTAAGGATGTACTCAGGACAAATTGCACAACAACTTTGGGGGTCTAATTTCTTCTGTTACCCTTGTAAAAATAAAAATTTGGGGGTGAAAATTGGGTATCGGCGTATTTAGGAGAAATTGCACTACAAATTTTGTGGTACATTTTCTCTTTTAACACTTGTGAAAATAAAAAAAAAATTGGTTCTGAAGTAAATTTTTTGCAAGAAAAGTTAAATGTTAATTTTTTCCTTCCACTTTGCTTCAGTTCCTGTGAAGCATGTAGAGGGTCAATTAACTTCTTGAATATGGTTTTGAGCACCTTGAGGGGTCCAGTTTTTAAACTGGTGTCACTTTTAGGTATTTTTTGTCTTGTACACCCTTCAAAATGACTTTAAATATGATGTGGTCCCTAAAAAAAAGGTTTTGTAAATTTTGTTGTAAAAATGAGAAATCACTGGTCAACTTTTAACCCTTATAACTTCCTAACAAAAAAATTTTTGTTTCCAAAATTGTGCTGATGTAAAGTAGACATGAGGGAATTGTTATTTATTAAGAAATTTTTGTGACATATCTCTCCGATTTAAGGGCATAAAAATTTAAACTTTGAAAATTGCTAAATTTTCAACATTTTCGCCATATATCTGTTTTTTTCATAAATAAACACAAGTCATATAGAAGAAATTTTACCACTAACATGAAGTAAAATATGTCACAAAAAAAAATCAGAATGAGCGGGATCCGTTAAAGCGTTCCAGAGTTATAACCTCATAAAGTGACAGTGGTCAGAAGTGTAAAATTGGCCTGGTCTTTAAGCTGTCACTAAGGGGTTAAGTCGCATGCTGTCCATTTCCTTGTGATCCTCCTTGAGATGGTTCTACTCCTTTATTGGAGTCCAGCTGTGTTTCATTAAACTGGTAAGACTTGATTTGTAAAGGCACACACTGGTCTCTATAATTGTCCTGATGATTTTAGGCAGCAGAGTGTTGTTCCCTGACATACTGGTGTTCTCTTTGACAGATTGGTGGCAGTAGTGGGATCTGCATGGTCTTTTCAGTGTTATCCTTGATACCGTGTCTTGTAAACTCAAGAGAAGAGGGACTATCCAGCTTGTTATCAGCTCAGAGTTCAAAAGCGTGCATCTCTGATAGTATGGTGTGGCATTAATGCCTACTGCATGGCCGTTTACACATCTTGAAAGGCACTATTAATGCTGAGCTCTATATAGAGGTTTTAGAACAACATATGTTCCCATCCAGACAATGAAAATATTGTATTACTTGCATTAAAAAATGCCTACCATACCATAACTAAAAAATGTAACTGCTATCCTACTTTTCTCCTAACTTCCTTTCAGATGAATCTTTTCTTGAGAATCTCAGTGTATGAGGGTATGCTCAAAAGAAGTGTCATCGGGAGGCAGAGGCTGCGGTTACTACTGCCGCCCCTGCCCCTACCCTGAAATCAAGTATCAACAGCAACGCTTGTTTCAAGAGTGGGGCTAGTCCCTGCTCTGTCCCTGCATACTGTGCACTGTGTGATGTGCACTATTACAGCGCTCTCTCTGTTGCAGGGTCAGATCAGCAATAACGAGCCTGCAACAGAGTGGTGTCATAATACCCAGCGTGTCCCTGCAGGTGATGTCACTGGCATCTGCAGGCCAGATATTGTGAAACCGCTTTGTTGCTGGCTCATCACTACTAATCTGAGCAAGCAACATGGCACGCACTGGATTTGTGCTTATCACACAGGGACTAGCCCTGCCCCTGAAATGAGCATTACTTATAATGCTTCGTTTCAGGGAGGTGACAGGGGCTGTGTCAGTGACAGCAGCTCTGCCCCAGATGATGCTTCGTTTGAATATCCCAGCATGCACTGGAATTTTCAAAGCCTCATCAGAAAGAATGTAGAGAAGAAAATATAATAGCAGTTAGTGTAGTTAGGGAAAATAAGGACATTTTTAATACAATATACCAGAAATTAGTTTAGATTGTGGCACTAAATAGGGATTTACAATTAAATTTACTTTTGACTTCGGACCACCCATTTAACACTTATTTAAACCATGCATTTTCTGCTTTATGCCAAATATGTTGGCCCATGAAGTTCATGAGGTCAGTCATTGTACCTCTCATTCTTTTAGTAAGAATGGCACTGCCTACAGAGCCTCTACTGGTAGTGTGGACGGAGCCTAAAAGGATTTTATGACACTTAGGTGGACATGTGTAAGAAGATGAGACAAGACAGAATCAGCAGTGTGCGGTGCCCTTTAAGGCTGGAACTATCAGGGCTGTCACCACTGCTAGTGGGGCGGGAGAATCCATCTGGTCAGAAAGTAGGGGGCACGGGGTACTTAAGGGGGACTGAGCGCGGGAACGGGGCAGACTTGGCGGGAAGGTGACAGGAGATGGTTGACTCCCTCTCCTCAGCTCCTATGGATGGCTCCCCTGATTCCAAGCCTCCGTGCACTGACTTTGAGATTTCCCCTGACGCTATTGAGTCACCATATGCAAAACAGAAGCCGCGGAGACACCATCACATGTTTCTCAACGCAAGCAATGACTAGCCAGGTCTTTCCCCGGGAAGGAACAACCACGGGAAGGGCAGTCTCCAATGAAGGAAACCACCTATGCCAAAACATGGTATCCATCCACAGACAGCTGTTTCGGGGTATTTGCCCCTCATCAGTGTGGAGTAGGAAACTGGCTAGTAGGAGCAATGCCTAGTAGAAGACTGTGTAAAATGAGGATGATTGACCTCATGGAGATCAACATCCAACACTGCGGAGACACCATCACGTGTTTCTCAACGCAGTGATTCTAGAGCACTGCCCCCATCCCTTATGGGAAATATGCAAAATGCAAAATATGCAAAACAGAAGCCGCGGAGACACCATCACATGTTTCTCAACGCAAGCAATGACTAGCCAGGTCTTTCCCCGGGAAGGAACAACCACGGGAAGGGCAGTCTCCAATGAAGGAAACCACCTATGCCAAAACATGGTATCCATCCACAGACAGCTGCTTCGGGGTATTTGCCCCTCATCAGTGTGGAGTAGGAAACTGGCTAGTAGGAGCAATGCCTAGTAGAAGACTGTGTAAAATGAGGATGATTGACCTCATGGAGATCAACATCCAACACTGCGGAGACACCATCACGTGTTTCTCAACGCAGTGATTCTAGAGCACTGCCCCATCCCTTATGGGAAATATGCAAAATATGCAAAACAGAAGCCGCGGAGACACCATCACATGTTTCTCAACGCAAGCAATGACTAGCCAGGTCTTTCCCCGGGAAGGAACAACCACGGGAAGGGCAGTCTCCAATGAAGGAAACCACCTATGCCAAAACATGGTATCCATCCACAGACAACTGTTTCGGGGTATTTGCCCCTCATCAGTGTGGAGTAGGAAACTGGCTAGTAGGAGCAATGCCTAGTAGAAGACTGTGTAAATGAAGATGATTGACCTCATGGAGATCAACATCCAACACTGCGGAGACACCATCACGTGTTTCTCAACGCAGTGATTCTAGAGCACTGCCCCCATCCCTTATGGGAAATATGCAAAATATGCAAAACAGAAGCCGCGGAGACACCATCACATGTTTCTCAACGCAAGCAATGACTAGCCAGGTCTTTCCCCGGGAAGGAACAACCACGGGAAGGGCAGTCTCCAATGAAGGAAACCACCTATGCCAAAACATGGTATCCATCCACAGACAGCTGTTTCGGGGTATTTGCCCCTCATCAGTGTGGAGTAGGAAACTGGCTAGTAGGAGCAATGACTAGTAGAAGATTGTGTAAAATGAGGATGATTGACCTCATGGAGATCAACAACCAACACTGCGGAGACACCATCACGTGTTTCCCAACGCAGTGATTCTAGAGCACTGCCCCCATCCCTTATGGGAAATATGCAAAATATGCAAAACAGAAGCCGCGGAGACACCATCACATGTTTCTCAACGCAAGCAATGACTAGCCAGGTCTTTCCCCGGGAAGGAACAACCACGGGAAGGGCAGTCTCCAATGAAGGAAACCACCTATGCCAAAACATGGTATCCATCCACAGACAGCTGTTTCGGGGTATTTGCCCCTCATCAGTGTGGAGTAGACCTGGCTAGTCATTGCTTGCGTTGTGAAACATGTGATGGTGTCTCCGCGGCTTCTGTTTTGCATATTTTGCATATTTCCCATAAGGGATGGGGGCAGTGCTCTAGAATCACTGCGTTGAGAAACACGTGATGGTGTCTCCGCAGTGTTGGATGTTGATCTCCATGAGGTCAATCATCCTCATTTTACACAGTCTGCTATTGAGTTACCGTCTGTGAGCAAATCATCGGATACTTGCAGCCCGTGCTCGGCGCCATTCCTAGGACATTCATCCAGAGGATTGTTTCCACGCCACAGTGCATTAAAGACAAAGAGAACTGCATCCTTTGGCACTGTCGGGTGACAGTGCTATTCCTTCTTGCGGAGCAGAGACAGAGACTTTGTGTGCCATTTGCGATGCTGCTGTGAGATATTCCAGCCTACCCCCTGCCAGAACTTCAACCGATAAGAGCACTGTGTATTTTGTATATCTCTGTTACCCTATTTCATTGCCTCCCTGCGAGGAGTATTATTGTGAACTACTGTTTAGTAAAAAACTGTTAACCCTTCTCTGTCTCCGGTTACTCACTGCATCAGACGAACTGCTTTCCTGTTATGAATGGGTCACCGAGGAGGAAAAAACCTAAACATGCTAAGCCCAGAAAAACCAGAGAGGTTGGTAACTATGCAGATTGCATATCCCTGATCCTAACCACACAACTAGCAGCAGCCGTGGAGCGTACCTACGATGAACCTAGACGCCTTGTCACGGCCGGAGGACTAAATAAGCCTAAAGCAAGAAAAGGGGAAAACTAACTTCCCCAGAGCAGACCCCAAAGGAATAGACAGCCCCCACACATGTATTGACAGTGAAACAAGATGAAAACACAAACACAGGCAGGAAAATAGGCTGAGCAAACGATGGGGCCCAAATTAACTAGAAAGGAGAGGAAAGGAAAGACATTGTCTGCAATCTGCCCAAAACCCTACAAAATAATGTCCAACACTTCTGATAACAAAATTAACCCTGAAGTCACTAGACTTCTCCCACTATATCAGCACTCTGAAATATTCTGAGACAGAGCAAAAAGAGGCCAATCTAATAAGGGACAAAAAGCAAATTGTCAAATACAGATAAATAAGAGTGGAAATTCAGCACAGCTCCAGCCGGGACTGGCTGACCGCCCAAAAAACTGAATAGAACAACAAATCAAGTGTGAACATTAGCAGAGAAACTTAGCTTGAGCTGACTGGAACAGAGCTGAGAACCAAGACCTGACAAGCAGAAGGAATCACCAGCACCAGAGTAGGGCGTCGGCTGTCTTAAATCCAATCTGAGAATCCTGAGGTCCAATTGTCATCCTCATTATCAGGTGGCAGATCTCTACTGATTAAATCAGCCTCACTAACTCCTGTTACCACCAGAGGGAGCCTGGAAGAAGAACTCACAACTGGTAGACCAGAAAATGAACTCACAACACTTTCCCCTCTTTACACATGCACCCAACTGGGCATTTATATCCACACACAGGCTTTCTTATGGTTTTTTAAAATTATAGTTAAAAACAGGTATTAATTGATTTTTTTAAACATTTTTACATGTAAAATAACATATTAATTTACATCATGTCCCATTATTCGTTTCGTAAATTTAAAAAAAAATACTGGAAGGTAATTATACAAAGAATTTTCACTGATCATTTGTGTACTTAAGACATTTGAGATACCTGTAGACAAAGAGTCAGCAATTGATGTGTGAAAGAAATACACATCCGGCTGATGAAAGGGCTGGAAACTGTTCTTGTAGTTCTTAGGGTTTCTACATGAAATGATTCTGACAGTCTGTCTTGCTGTGACACTTCATGTGCTTGATCTGTATACATATAAGATGGTCAATGTCCATCAGTTTGAGAATAGTACTTCAACTAAAATTTGAATTTTTTGATGAAAGTGTTTTCCATCTCCACTTTTGTTTGAGAGCTTTATTTTTTGTATGTCTTTTCAGAACAATCCATTTATCTATGGCAAGGTTCTAAATATTCACTGTGTTTCTGATTTATGTCTGTCTAAGTTTAACTTAAACATTTTATTTCCCAGTCATTGAATAGCCAGTGCCAAAACACCAAATTACCACCTTCCAAATATCCGCCATATATGTTTTGGCAGTGCACCTGCAAAACTGCCGGACATATGCTACCCAGTGATGAAGCTGACTCACAAGCAGAGCCAGTTTCATCAGCAGCAGGCATCAGCTATATATTATTATTATGCCACTGTCATCTAGATCGTTTTTGAGGAGGAGGGCTCCCTCTTTAGCCCATAGAGAAAAGCGGCGCCCTGGAGATGGCCATTTCTACCTTATGCCAAGAAATGTTGTGGGGGTAAATCAGCAACAGTGGATTATAACACCCTGCCATTGGAAGGATCTATCAGACCAAGCATCAGTGCAAAATTCCCAGGTTTAATTCCCTGTAATACTGCGTGGTATTAGAATTATTTAAAAGTAGCGAAAAGTCTAGTTCCATAAAGAGACAAAGTCAAGAAAGTAAAAACCAGTGTACTAAAATATGCAAAATGTAAAAACTAATTACAAAATAAAGCATGACAAAAACAGAAAAAATGATTATCAACTAAAAATGCTGTCTAAAAAAAGAACACATAATTTGTTTCACTGGGTCCAGAATAACTAGCTATTAAACGGTGCTATTATTTAATCCTTACTGTGAACACTGTAAAAAATAAATAAATACAACAAATGTAGCTGTTTATTAATGATGTCACACAAAAATGGAATAAAAAGTAATACAAAAATGTTGTATGTGATAAATTGTATCACTTAATGTGTTATCTCACCCTGCAAAAACACATCCTCCTGTGTCTCTGTGAGAGAAAAAAATAAAAAGTTCTAGCTATCAGAACTTGGTGACAGAAAAGCAATATATTTGTTAGAAATATTAGCTCTGTGTAAAAATAGCAAAACCAAAAAAAAACTATATAAATCTAGTATTACTTTAATCATACTGACTCAAAGAGCAAAGTTTTCTGATCACTTTTACCTTTGGGGGAATGATGTAGCAAAGTGAATAAAAACAATTTATGCATTGCTGATTTTATTCATTCTGTCATTCAAAAATATGAAAATAGCTATGAATTGTTGTTTTCCAAAATTGTAACAATAAAAACTTCAACTCATCTCATAAAAAAACAAGCCTCCAGTTGTTTCAGTGGAAAAAAAATACAGCTCTCAGAATATGGTGATACTAAAGCAAAAACATTTTTGTAAAAAATTTTCATGTTGTGCAAACATGGCAAATATACTGTAGAAATACTATGTCACTCAGGTTTCACTGTAATGAAACTAGCCCGAAAAATAAAGTCATTTTCTCATTCTTACCAAACAGTGAACAGCGGAAAACAGTATAAAGCCAGGGTCACACTAAACATATGGAAAATCGGTCCAAGTCTCCCTGCCGAAAGTCTTACAAGTGTTCTCCGTATGGTCATCCGTGTGTAATGTGATAATGCGTTTTTCTCACACCTATGTATCCATATGGCATCCGTATGACATGCGTATGGCTTTACATTTTTCACTGATTTTCCCCATTGAATTAAATGGCTCAATGGGCTGAAATGAGGGAAATATGTGCATATTTGTCTCAAGCTACATGGATGGTCCGTGTGGTGTCTGAATTTTTCTCGCATCTACAGTATAGGCTTGCATTGGCGAGTCTCGGACTATATACGTGTACAATCGCAGCATGCTGCCTTTTCACATGCACGTCGTATACTCCTGAGAAAAAATACGGTGATGTAAGCTGCCCCATAGATTAACACTGGCCCAAGTACTATGCAATGC
Source organism: Dendrobates tinctorius (assembly GCF_039654945.1). Classification (NCBI taxonomy): domain Eukaryota; kingdom Metazoa; phylum Chordata; class Amphibia; order Anura; family Dendrobatidae; genus Dendrobates; species Dendrobates tinctorius. The sequence continues at coordinate 21,415,225 of NW_027361770.1, read as the reverse complement.
TTTCTCGCATAGCACTCGCCTGTATTCTACGATAGTGTGACCACGGCCTGAAAAAAGATAATTCCTGAATTGCTGCTTATTTATTCATTTTGTATTCCACCAATCAAAATAAAAATGATGATTTAAAAATGTTATATGCCCACAAATGACAGCAATAAGAGCTTCAACTTATACGTAAAATACAGTTCAACCTCCAACTCCGATCTGTCATCTGTCAATGGAAAAATTGAGGTTTTTCACATTAGTAGTAATGTTAAGGCGCTGGAGAAGTTTATGGCTTCCAAAACCCAATCTAGGAAAATCCATGCATTCAATGTGAATTGGCCGTCCCTCCCAAGCATTGTTCCCAAACCACAAGTTATGTATGATATCGCTGCAGAGGGGAGAACCATGCTTAAGGAGTCCTTCAAGACCTAATGGTAAATGACTAGTGATGAGCGAATATGCTTGTTGCTCGGATTTAAACGAGCATGCTCGGGTGATCTCCGATCTCCGAGTATTTGGAAGTGCTTGGAGATTTAGTTTCTGTTGCCGCAGCTGCATGATGTGCAACTACTTGACAGCCTGAATACATGTGGGAATTCCCTAACAAACAGTCATTCCTCACATGTATTCAGGCTGTCAAGTACCTGCAAATGCAGTTGCGGTGAAAGAAATTAAATCTCCGAGCACTTCCAAATACTCAGAAACCCGAGCAACGAACATACTCACTCATCACTATAAATGAAGATAATCCATCTGAGATTAATGAGAATTCAACTCCCGATACACCCACTGATAGAATCATAGAATCGTAGAGTTGGAAGGGACCTCCTGGGCCATCTGGTCCAACCCCCTGCTCAAAGCAGGATTCGCTAAATCATCCCAGTTAGATGTCTGTCCAGCCTCTGTTTGAAGACTTCCATTGAAGGAGAACTCACCACTTCTCGTGGCAGCCTGTTCCACTCATTGATCACTCTAACTGTCAAAAAGTTTTTTCTAATATCTAATCTGTGTCTCCTCCCATTCAGCTTCATCCCATTGCTTCTAGTCTTTCCTTGTGCAAATGAGAATAAAGTTGATCCTTCTACAATGTGACAGCCCTTTAGATATTTGTAGACAGCTATTAAGTCTCCTCTCAGTCTTCTCTTTTGCAAACTAAACATTCCCAAATCCTGCAACCTTTCCTCATAAGACAGGGTTTGCAGACCGGTCACCATTCTGGTCGCTCTTTTCTGAACTTGCTCCAGTTTGTTGATGTCTTTTTTAAAATGTGGTGCCCAAAATTGGACACAATATTCCAGATGAGGTCTGACCAAAGAGGAGTAGAGGGAAATAATTACTTCACGTGATCTAGACTGTATGCTTCTGTTAATACATCCTAGAATTGCATTTGCCTTTTTTGCTGCTGCATCACACTGTTGACTCATATTCAGTCTGCAATCTATTAGTATACCCAAGTCTTTTTCACATGTGCTGTCACTTAGCCCTATTCCTCCCATTCTATATATGCTTTTTTCATTTTTATTGCCCAGATGTAGTACTTTGCATTTCTCCCTGTTAAAAACCATTCTGTTAGTTGCTGCCCACTTCTCCAGTTTATTTAAATCTTTTTGAATCCTCTCTCTCTCTTCTCTAGTATTAGCTATCCCTCCTAGCTTTGTGTCATCAGCAATGACACAATGATGAACTTAAAGTTTCTTCAGCAAAGGCCAACTAACCAATGCATGGGTGAAACACAAGAGCCTCATACATTTCTTATTGAAGTAAATATACTGCAGCATTGCTGTGTTCTGCCAATACATTGCTTAGGCTGGTTTCACATTTGCGTTTTTTTTCGCGGTAATTTAGCGCTAAATAGCGCATGCGTTTTTTTTCCTATACTTTGCATGGGATGCGCTTATGTGCGCATACACATGCGTTTTACTGCGCATGCGTTTTTTTGCGGTATGCGCTCGGGCGCACAAAATGCAACTTGTTGCATTTTTTGTGCGTCCGATTTGCCTCAAAAAAACGCATGCGTGCGCAATGCGTTTTTTTTTACAGCAAGACACCCAATATAAGTCTATGGGTGCGCATATGTGCGCATTGGCATGCTTATGTATGCGTTTTTTTGCACATGCGTTTTTTTTGTTAACCATGGAATTTAGGGGTTTGGGTTAGAGTTAGGGTTAGTTAAGGGGGTTTAGGGTTAGGGTTAGGGTCAGGGTTAGGGTTAGGGTTAGGGTTAGGGTCAGGGTTAGGGTTAAGTATGGTTTGGTTAAGGGTTAGGGTCAGGGTTAGGGTTAGGGTTAGGGTCAGGGTTAGGGTTAAGTATGGTTTGGTTAAGGGTTAGGGTCAGGGTTAGGGTTAGGGTTAGGGTTAGGGTCAGGGTTAGGGTCAGGGTTAGGGTTAAGTATGGTTTGGTTAAGGGTTAGGGTTAGGGTCAGGGTTAGGGTTAGGGTTAGTGTCAGGGTTAGGGTTAAGTATGGTTTGGTTAAGGGTTAGGGTTAGGGTCAGGGTTAGGGTTAAGTATGGTTTGGTTAAGGGTTAGGGTTAGGGTTAGGGTCAGGGTTAGGGTTAAGTATGGTTTGGTTAAGGGTTAGGGTTAGGGTCAGGGTTAGGGTTAGGGTTAGGGTTAGAGTCAGGGTTAGGGTTAAGTATGGTTTGGTTAAGGGTTAGGGTCAGGGTTAGGGTTAGGGTTAGGGTCAGGGTTAGGGTCAGGGTTAGGGTTAAGTATGGTTTGGTTAAGGGTTAGGGTTAGGGTTAGGGTCAGGGTTAGGGTTAGGGTTAGGGTTAGTAAAGTCATGGTTTGGGTTAGTGTGAGGGGCCACCTAATGTTGGAAAAAAACGCAAACGCGGTAAAAACGCACTAAAAACGCATACAAACGCATAAAAACGCTGCGTTTTTTTCATGCATGCTCATAAAAATGCTTGGAAAAAACGCAGCAGTTGTATGCTTTTGTATGCATTTTTCAATGCGTTTTTTTGCGGGAAAAACGCGCTGCAAAAAAAAGCAAGTGTGAAACAGGCCTTAGTTCTATTTACTGCTGGAGCAGTTTTCAGTTGATCTTTAGGGTTTTGGACCCCCAACAATGTCATTTTGAGATATGTCATCATTTGTTCTGGGTCAGTCACGAACAACTCAAGTCATTTCACAATTTATGGGGTAAAAAATGAATAAAAAACTAATCTGAACTGAGAAAGTAAGTTAATGTGTATGCACAATGTAAGTGCATATTAACACATGACCATTAACCAGAGAAAACAAAAAGCAAAAAACACAAATATCCTGAACTAAAAAGTAAAAATTAAACTGCAAATAATGCATAAAGGTAATAATAATAAGGGTATTTAGTAAACATAATTTTGATCAAAATAATGTACAAGCCATCCCGCCACATCATGGCAACCCTTGTGGGACAGTCCCTAATCTAGTATTTAAAACCTTTTCACTTGCCAAGTGACGTGAATGTGAACAAGGATTGAGCAGCTGAGCCACTAGTAAAAGCATAGGCCAGACTGGATGGCTTTCCCAGCTCAGAAAGAGGGAGATCACACCCATATGTGCACTGAATGCACAATGAAATGAATAAAAAACGAATCAGAACTGAGACAAGTAAGTTAATGTGTATGCACAATGTAAGTGCATATTAACACATGACCATTAACCAGAGAAAACAAAAAGCAAAAAACACCAATATCCTGAACTAAAAAGTAAAAAATAAACTGCAAATAATGCATAAAAGTAATAATAATAATAATAAGGGTATTTAGTAAACATAATTTTGATCAAAATAATGTGCAAGCCATCCCGCGACATCAGGGCAACCCTTGTGGGACAGTCCCTACTCTAGTATTTAAAACAATTTATGGGGTGCATGTCACCAGAAGAACGAGTGGGGCACAATATATTGAGCACTAACATGATATATTTTTGCAACTTTCACTCTGCACACTCATTTCTTGAAAACTCCTGTAGTGTCAACATTGTTATTATTCTGTTAGATGAATTTCCTGTGCAATTGGCAAAACGGAGTCACTTTCTGGGGAATTTATGCATTTTTGGCACTTTATTGGCTCTGCAAAAGTTGCACCTGCAAACTATTCCAGCCAAATCTGCCCTCCCAAAACCAAATAGCATTTCTTCCTTTCCGATCCCTGAAATATGTCCAGCCAGTAATTTGCGACCACATAAACAGTATCTCACATTCAGGAGGAATAGCTTTTCAAATTGTGGTGACCATTTTCTCCTACTAATCCTTGTGTATATAATAAATGTGGGACTAAAGCAATATATTAGTGGAAAAAAATGAATTTCTCATTTTCACATCCCATTTTATAATACTTTTGTGAAGAATTTTTGGTTTAAAAATTGTCTATTGATGCATAGATGAATTCCATGAGAGGTTTAGTTTCCAAAATTGGGTCAATCTTGGGTTGCTTTGGCACCCCGGGACTTTGTACATATGACATGTTATTTGCAATCTATGACAATGATATCTGCATTCTAAAAGTCACAGTTTTCTTATATATTCAAAATAAAAAAATTCTCTAGAAATCCAAATCCAAAATATTTTCTATTTTTTAAAATCTGATATTGTCATTTATTGACCATTGTTATATGGAAAGACAAAGATGGTACACTAGCTTAAAAGTAATGATGTCACCATGTGACATCTATTGGCAAAGGTTGCAATGTGATTTTATTTACTCTTATTGATACCAATGGAAATCTACAATGCTTCCAGGGCAGAGCCCAGGCAGGACAGCCTGAGGCAGGGTGTGTTTCCCTGTCTGGGGCACATGTGCATCCCAGTCTGGGAAAGAAAGAGCCCCCGTCTGGGGAATAAATGTGTTCCCGTCTGGAACAGTGAGGACTCCAGTGTGGGGTATAGGTGGATCCCTATCTGGAACAGAAGGGACCCCCGGCTTGGGATTTCAAGTTGATAGTGCCCTTCAGGTGACTGTGAGCTTCTAGGAACCATTGGGAGCTGATGCTTTTTCTGTTGCTGCCGAATGAGCAACATCTTTGAATAGGGACAGTTAAGGAATTGTTATCTCCTTCCATTCTTTATCTTCAAACAAGTTGCCACTGACGTGTTGTGCATCCGGAGGACACCGTGCCAACGTGGAGAGCAACTGTGATTCTGAGGTAACCCACTGTGACCTAGGGCTGGGTCTGGAACTATCTATTCATGTGCAAGGGGCTGGGTGCTCATTGACTGCGACGTAGTGGACTCGACTATGACTACCACCCCGTGCAAACTTGTTACAGCAGTGTAAATTTCTCTCCAAACCTTGCAGTTTATTCAATGTATTAACTGTACATGCTAAGTGTGACATCCGTCTGGTGCGAGTCTGGGCTGCAAGTAAGACAGCACCCCGAGCAACCCCGAGACCCTTTACCCCTATACAGGGATTTGGAATTACAGCAGAGCCCAGGATGTAGCTGACTGTAAAAGAGCAGCGGACCACAGCAGGACGGTCGCCAGAAATGGATTAATAAACGGGACCGAAAGCGTAGTCAGGAGTCCAAGTCAAAACCAGGCGGGTGGCAGAGGTACAAAATCAGCAGGCTGAAGCAGAGTCAAAATCCAGGCCAAGGTCAGAGTGACCGGAAGAGCAGCAGAGGTACAAAATTGACAGGCTGAGGCAGAGACAAAATCCAGGCCAAGGTCAGAGTCACCGGAAGAGCTGCAGAGGTACAAAATCGGCAGGCTGAAGAGGGGTCAGAAATACAGGCAAAGGTCGGAGTCAAGAATAGCAAATAAAACACTAGCACACTGGGAAAACCAGGACTACAGTTGTGGCCAAAAATATTGACACCCCTGCAATTCTGTCATAATACTCAGTTTCTTCCTGAAAATGATTGCAAACACAAATTCTTTGGTATTATTATCTTCATTTAATTTGTCTTAAATGAAAAAACACAAAAGAGAATTAAGCAAAAAGCAAAACATTGATCATTTCACACAAAACTCCAAAAATGGGCCTGACAAAAGTATTGGCACCCTCAGCATAATACTTGGTTGCACAACCTTTAGTCAATATAACTGCGACCAACCGCTTCCGGCAACCATTAATGAGTTTCTTACAATGCTCTGCTGGAATTTTAGACCATTCTTTGGCAAACTGCTCCAGGTCCCTGATATTTAAAGAGTGCCTTCTCCAAACTGCCATTTTTAAATCTCTCCACAGGTGTTCTATGGGATTCAGGTCTGGACTCATTGCTGGCCACCTTAGAAGTCTCCAGTGCTTTCTCTCAAACCATTTTCTAGTGCTTTTTGAAGTGTGTTTTGGGTCATTGTCCTGCTGGGAGACCCATGACCTCTGAGGGAGACCCAGCTTTCTCACACTGGGCCCTACATTATGCTGCAGAATTTTTTGGTAGTCTTCAGACATCATAATGCCATGCACACGGTCAAGCAGTCCAGTGCCAGAGGCAGCAAAGCAACCCCAAAACATCAGGGAACCTCCGCCATGTTTGACTGTAGGGACCGTGTTCTTTTCTTTGAATGCCTCTTTTTTTCTCCTGTAAACTCTTTGTTGATGCCTTTGCCCAAAAAGCTCTACTTTTGTCTCATCTGACCAGAGAACATTCTTCCAAAATGTTTTAGGCTTTTTCAGGTATATTTTGGCAAACTCCAGCCTGGCTTTTTTATGTCTCGGGGTAAGAAGTGGGGTCTTCCTGGGTCTCCTACCATACAGTCCCTTTTCATTCAGATGCCGACGGATAGTACGGGTTGACACTGTTGTACCCTCGGACTGCAGGGCAGCTTGAACTTGTTTGGATGTTAGTCGAGGTTCTTTATCCAACATCTGCACAATCTTGCGTTGAAATCTCTTGTCAATTTTTCTTTTCCGTCCACATCTAGGGAGCTTAGCCACAGTGCATTGGGCTTTAAACTTCTTGATGACACTGCGCACGGTAGACACAGGAACATTCTGGTCTTTGGAGATGGACTTGTAGCATTGAGATTGCTCATGCTTCCTCACAATTTGGTTTCTCAAGTCCTCAGACACTTCTTTGGTCTTCTTTCTTTTCTCCATGCTTAATGTGGTACACACAAGGACACAGGACCGAGGTTGAGTCAACTTTAATCCATGTCAACTGGCTGCAAGTGTGATTTAGTTATTGCCAACACCTGTTAGGTGCCACAGGCAAGTTAGAGGTGCTGTTAATTACACAAATTAGAGAAGCATCACATGATTTTTCGAACAGTGCTAATACTTTTGTCCACCCTCTTTTTTTATGTTTGGTGTGGAATTATATCCAATTTGGCTTTAGGACAATTCTTTTTGTGTTTTTTCATTCAAGACAAATTAAATGAAGATAATAATACCAAAGAATTTGTGTTTGCAATCATTTTCAGGAAGAAACTGAGTATTATCTGACAGAATTGCAGGGGTGTCAATACTTTTGGCCACAACTGTATATCTGGCGGAGTGCAGGGCAGGCCCCAAAGTATTTGAATGATAAGGCTATCCCTCACAGGCTCACAGTCTGATGACCTCATCTGGACCGCCCCCAGAACCAGGCCAGATGGCGATGCACCAACCCCTTCACCTCTGACAGTGGAGCAGAGCCTGTGCCCACCAGATGCCTGTACAGGAGCCCCTTCTCTGTCACCACCATCACCTACGGGAGAACCATGGCGATGCCCAACGACTTAGGTATGCGTCAAAGGAGTGGACCCACATGAAGACATAGCCCTCCTATTGCAGGCACCACCAGTCGAAGGAGTCCGGCGCCTCCCAGTGGCCGAGGCAGGAACAGCAGCCCCCGAGTTTGACAGTGACGTGACAGTCCGGCGCCTCCCAGTGGCCGAGGCCGGAACACCAGCCCCTGATTCCGTCGGCGACGTGACACTAAGGTCAGGACCCAGTGTACATTTATGCAACATTATTGCTGCACTTTTTTATAATCGTCAAACTCTAAACTCATAAAGTGGCATGTGCAGAAAATATTTCATATGGTCTTACAGTTTAACATTAGTGCTGATGATGTGCAAAGCATGCCATATGAAAGAATACTGTGGAGACTGGATCTCAATTAGAGATATCTTAAAGGGAATGTGTCTAAAGGTTTTTTCTATGTAATCTGAGGGCAGCATGAGGTAGGGGCTAAGACACTGCTTAGGGTTGTGTCACTTATCAGGCTGTGAGTTTTTGTTTCAATACAATGAGTGTTTATCAGCAGAAGATTATCCCTGCCCATGTCCATCCTCATCCTACCACTCCCCCAACAATTATTAGCAGTTCACTGTCAATAGACTGTGTACACAGAAAGCCTGTGTCAGACCCCGCTGACCGTCAGGTACTCACCGGCAGCAGCGCAGGAGGCTGACCTGGATGCCTGGTACTGGGGGGAAGCCCATGGCACTGTGGGGCAGCGAGCGCAAGCGGTACTAGCGGTACACCGGCAGCTAGCCGCTTGCAAGAGAAGGAAGACAGGACCTGAAGTCACTGGACAGTGTGTCAGAGGAGTGGGCGGAGCCTAGCGCCACTGTAAGGGATGACAGCGTGGGGCTGCTGCGGCTCCGGGGGGCAACTGCAGGAGGGAGCAGAGGTCTCAAGAGTGTTAAAGGGGTAGTAGATAGGATTAATGTTCACCGCACACTCAAGTGGAATGACTTGCACAAAGAGTAAATTTTACTGTGTTACAAATATTAAGCCAGGGAGCAGATTTACATATGCGATTAAAGATGACGTTTCGACCCTGCCTGGGTCTTAATCATATATCGCTAATATAATTAGGAAGGTGCCAAAAAAGCGGTGTTACAGCACAATGTTGATTCCTGGACGTTTTATGTGGTGCAGGACCTTATCCTGCTGTATGGCAGAGCGGCGCTCCCACGCCTGGCTGTAGCAGTGGCCTGTGTGACTACGCTTGTCTCTACTACCCCTTTAATTAATTAGATTAGCATGCACACTGTGTGAATTTCTGAGGTGCTGGTGTAACAGACACAAAGCCCTGAATCAATAGGATTAATGTTCACCGCACACTCAAGTGGAATGACTTGCACAAAGAGTAAATTTTATTGTGATACAAATATTAAGCCAGGGAGCAGATTTACATATGCGATTAAAGATGACGTTTCGACCTGCCAGGGTCTTAATCATATATCGCTAATATAATTAGGAAGGTGCCAAAAAAGCACTGTTACAGCACAATGTTGATTCCTGGACGTTTTATGTGGTGCAGGACCTTATCCTGCTGTATGGCAGAGCGGCGCTTCCGCGCCTGGCTGTAGCAGTGCCACACTCTTTGTGCAAGTCACTCCACTTGAGTGTGCGGTGAACATTAATCCTATTGATTCAGGGCTTTGTGTCTGTTACACCAGCACCTCAGAAATTCACACAGTGTGCATGCTAATCTAATTAATTAAAGGGGTAGTAGAGACAAGCGCAGTCACAAAGGCCAAGGTCAAAATACAGAGAGGGTGGCGCAGTAAACAGGGGCAATCAGAAGGATAGTCAGAACATAGCCAGAGATCAGTTAACAAGGATGGGCAATAGAAAGTACAGAAACGGCACCGGGTTAATTACCTCGATGATCTCATAGGGACTGATGAACTTAGGCCCCAGTTTGACGGAGGGCACACAAAGACTTATATTCCGCCTAGAAAGCTACACCTTGTCCCCACACTGCAACATCTGAGCAGGGTCTCTTTTTTATCCGTGAAATGCTTATAATTCTCCTGAGCCCTATAAATATTTAAGCAAACTTTTGACCATAGACCCCTGCCCTGATTCGATTGATACAGTCCTCTGCTCCTGGACAGCCCAAATCTAATCGCGAAAATTCAGCAAAATGAGGGTTCAAACCATAAATAATAAAAAATGGTGACCTATCGGTTGATTGATTTGTACGATTGTTGAAGGCGAACTCTGCTAACGGCAAGGCATCACACCAATCGCTCTGCAGATCAGAAGTCAAACATCGGATAATTTGTTCAAGCGACTGGTTGGTGAAGACAACAGATAAAAAAGAAGTAAAAAGTTCTTGTAATGACAAAGGTATAACGACAAAAAAGTGCCACGTCCAAAAAAGTTAGCATACAAATCCATCAAAATGCCAAAGCATGGTAAAAAAAAAAGAAATTAAGGTCTCCACAAGTAAAGTTATACTCAACGAGATAGAATAATAATGCCCAATAAAATCAAAAAAACCCTTTTATATAAAGGAACCAATAGTCATAATATATAAAGTGATAAGTGCAGCAGCATGGTCAAAAAGAGACATACAAATAAATAGAAGTCCATATATAATTTGGAAGGGGGGTTATGAAAAAGCAAGATAGGAGACAGTCACATGGTTTTAAACATATAAGACCCAAATATGTACAAAAAGACCACATGGTCAGCTAGGCATACATGTCATTCAATGCACCAACCTGATAAGGGACGTTGGAAGAGGGACCCCAACATACGTTTCACAATTGTGCTTCTTTGGGGGGCGTCCATATATAGAGTTACACTTTATATGCACAGCACTTTAGCACTATTATCACCTTAAACAATTATAATATTCTAATAATTGAGGAAATTATAACTCAAAACACTTGCATTACAACAGTAAGAAAAGATTTGAATATTTCTGCACTATTAATTATTTACCTTATGAGCATTGCACTTTGTAAGGTCTGTATTTAGAACTGGATAATATATCTCTAATAATAAATTAAATTATATGTCACTGCAGAATCCTATAATAATATAGTATAGGACTTTTTTCTGCCAATGCCATTTTTTTGTTTACTCTCTCTTTCTGTGGTTGCTGGATATTCCTCTATATTAGCTTTTTATGCTCAACATAATATTGTATCCTAAAAGGTTTGCAATCATATTAAGTGACAGCATTAATACTTTCATGCCATTTGGCTGTCGTCTTATTTATATTGTAGTAAGTGTCCCTCCATTTTCAGCACCGTTTTTGGAACTTTTTAGATTTTTAAGTTTAGTCAATAAAGATATGTATTTTAATACATTTTTGCACTTCTTTGGTGTCATTGGGCTTATCGTAGCCCATCCATGGTGTAGTTAGAGCAAACAAGGTCGGCAATGTTATCCACTATTGATTGCTACAGAAATTTCCATGTGGATGCTGTAAAAGCAACCCCATTCACAGTCAAATTTCTGCAATGAATCCGCTAAGTGTGAATATAGCCTTACATTGGATTCCCCAAATATATCTTATTATATAATGATCTGCCTCTTTGGGTATCCTTTTTTCCAGCTTGGGAACTCAACAACATATTTCAGAACTGTAGAGTACTTCCCCAACCTTAGGGTTTTTCTGTGTTTTCACAATAACAATTGAAATCGTCACCTTGAAGCATTTATTTTGTCTTTCTCTGTTTAGGGCTTTCAAATAACCCGCTGCTTTAACCTTCCAGTGATTGGCAGAGATTAAGATAAAGCCATGCCATCCTGAAATGTTCTAATTGCTTGCATTTGGAGACTATTTTCTATGTTTCACTACAAGCTCTTCTTCTTCTACGTTGATAATTACTAGATAATTCAAATTGTAAGATTATTTCAATATTCTTTCTGTCAACTGCTATGCAAACATATACCTACTAATGGACTTATTACTTACTTCTCATTAAAATCCTCCCTTCTGATGCATTGAAGCATTTAGATTTCATTCCTCTATTTCAAAGAAGCAAATCACAGAACTTACCGCTTTCAACATCGGTCAAGAGTTAGATGAGAAATAGAGAATACCAATTTACAAAACTTGTCTAGTAGTACATGTCCCATTTTTTAATTCAGCAAATAAATGCTTGTTCATTAATGATAATAAAATGCACCTAAAATATATTGTGGTCTTGTATTTTGTTTCTACAAATATCCCTAAATGTAAAGACACAGGTCAGGTACCAATCTTATCATGGCACAGATGCATCTATGGAAACTTCACATCTGTTTTGTTTGATATGTGTTTGCTATCATAAAGGTAGGTAGAAGGGATTTGCATTTTTTTAAGTATTGGTGCTGTATCAGATGTTGCTCAAGAGTCTTGTACAGCTGGGTATGCCTGCTCGAGGCTGAATGGCAGCTAACCTTGACAGTGGGCCAAAGTAGAATACAGAACACTTATACATTTATGTTTTGCCCCATAATAAGGATGTTATAGAAGTCTACAATTTAATATAGAGATTACGAAAAGGAAAAGTCAGCTCACCCCACTGTTGCTCCAGGAATCCAAGCACGGACATCTGCAGTGCAGCAAGAAGGAAATCCAATGAAGAGAAAAAAATCCAGCTCTTGGTTCCTTGAGATTTTTCATTATTAGATAATGTGATTAAAATCCAACTTCATATGAACAGCATATTGTCACCACCATCATTAGGGACACTAGAACAGACACGTATCGAGCTCAAAAGCTCACTGATTAAGAGCTTTTGAGCTGTAAACGTGTCTGTTCTAAACTGTGTTCCAAATTATTATGCAAAAAGAGTTTAGGAGTGATAAGGTTAGAATTTTTTTGGTTGTCATTTAAACTCATTGATGGTGATGTGTGTCAGGGCTCTTTATATCACTGAAAGCAATTGCAGATACCTGTGCAAATTACTTTGGCAGGTGTGTCCAAATAAAGGCAAGACTACTTAAGAAGGCTGTTCCACATTATTAAGCAGCCTACATTTTTTGCCAAAATGGGAAAGAAAAAGGATGTGTCGGCTGCTGAGAAGCAACAAATTGTGGAGTATTTAGGTCAAGGCATGACTACAATCAACATTGCCAAGACACTTCATCGTGATCATCGCACAATCAAGAAGTGTGTAGCTGATTCCCAGCACACACACATGTGCGTGCTGATAAGGAAAAATTGAGGACTCTTTCCCACAGGCAATTGCGTCAGGTTAAAAGAGCAGCTGCAAAAATGCCTTGTCATAGCAGCAGACAAGTTTTTGAAGCTGCTGGTGCCTCCACCGCCCCCCGAACAACAAGGTGCAGGGTCCTTCAGAGGTCTGCAGCTGTGCGTAAGCCATCCTGTCGACCACCTCTATCCACTGCACACAAGCAGAAACGGCTCCAGTGGGCCAAGCGATACATGAAAACTGACTTCCAAACTGTTTTGTTCACCGCTCGATGGTCCAGATGGAAGGAGTGGAGGATGGCTGGTTGATGGACACCCCATTTTTACACGGCTAAGGTCCCAACAAGGAGGAGGTGGAGTAATGTTTTGGGCTGGAATCATGGGGAGAGAAATTGTCGGCCCCTTTAGGATCCCTGAAGGGGTAAAGATGAACTCCATAATCTATGTGGAGTTTCTAAAACAGCACTTCCTGCCATGGTTCAAGAGGAAGAACCGTGCTTTCCGCAGCAAGATCATTTTCATGCATGATAATGCACCGTCTCATGCTGCAAATAACACATCTGCATCTCTGGCTGCTATGGGCATAAAAGAGGACAAACTTATGGTGTGGCCACCATCTTCCCCTGACCTCAACCCCATTGAGAACCTCTGGAGCATCATCAAAAGGAGTGTCTATGATGGCGGGAGGCAGTTCACATCTAAGCAACAGCTCTGGGAGGGTATTCTGTCCACATGCAAAACAATTGAAGCACAAACCATCCAAAAACTGACAAATTCAATGGACGAGAGAGTTCAGAAGCTTCTTTCGAACAAGGGGTCCTATGTGCAAATGTAACATCACCTAGAATAAAGTTTTGACTTGAAAACTGATTGATTTCATTTTGTAATAAGCTGATAATGCTTATAATTTCACAATTGACCATTTTTTTGTTCAAAATATAAATAAAAAGGTTGAAAACTCTGCTGTGCATAATAATTTGGAACATGCATTTTGAGTGTTTATTATTTTTAAAAATATACTGTTTTCATAGACAGTTTGTTCAAAAACATTGCAATTATACTAGAATAGTAGATGACTGGAAAATAACAATGACTGCAATTCATATAGGTAATTTAGAGAAAATATGAGGAAATATTTTTTGCATAATAATTTTGGAACACAGTGTAGTGTCCCCAATGATGGTGGTGACAATATGCTGTTCATATGAAGTTGGATTTCTGTGTTTTTTTATTTTTTTTATATTTTTTTTTTTAAATTCACTTTTTACTTTATTCAAAAGTCCCCTTAGGAGACTTGAAGCAGCAATCGTCCAATTGCCTGTGCTACACATAGCAGTGCTTCCGCCAAAAGACGGCCGTTCACAGGAGCATTGTAGTGACAGGCTCGGGGATCTTCTGCAGACCACGATCATGTGACAAGTGTACTAATAGGTGGGACTTGCAGAGCGCTTTCTGCTGGTGCGTGTTAAATGCTGCTGTCAAAGACAGCGGTATTTAACTTGTTAACAGTCGTGGGTGGATTTCGGATCCAAACGCAGCTGTTAGAGGGACTTGATGACTGATTAAATCATGGGAAGAAGTACCTGTCCCTAGAGAAAAATTTCTTATAATGCCCAGCTCAGTTTTTTATGGATTATATCTAAACTTTACTACTTAAAATCTCCACAATAAAGAGGATAATCAAAATATAAAACTTTGTTTTACTCAGCTTTGAAGCCACTATTTTATGATGAGGACTGTTTAACATTCTCAAACCTGTTAAAATTCTTTTTTAAGTAAAAAAAAAAAATAAGTAACACTACAATACAACATTTCAACTATATACACACAAGAAAATGCTGTAGAATGAGCTAACAGTGCAAAAATATTCATACATTTGACAAATTTTAGGAAATTCTAATTTTGTGCTGTTAGTAGAAAACAACTCTGAAAATCAAGGAAAAAGTTTACAGTATTCCAAAATAATATTTTTACCTTTATTTTGAAAGCTTTTACTTTCTAATAGGAGATCCACCATTATGAAGTCATCAGCCTACTTTAGCTATTATAAATACAAAACAATGGTATTTTTCATGTAGCGTTATTCTACTTATTTTTAAGTTTTACTTTTTACATTCAGTATTAATAACTTCTTTTTCTGCCTTTATGAATTAAAAATTGTGATGTACTTCTGACGACACTTGACATCACTTGAAGGTTACATCTTCCCAGTCCTCTTCAATCTTGTATCTCTATGTCCTCCTCAATTTCATACAGTAGTGAATGCCTATTTTACATTAAAAAATACACGATATACATATGATTTACTTATTCCTGTGTACATTTTTCCATCTAATAAGTGCTCTTCACTCAGAACTTATGGGGATATGACTGTTGGGCTATAAATATATTTTTCACAATAGATTAACCCTTTTTAGTGCTGGCAATCTCATGACATTGTTTATGCCACTTGAGCACTGCAATCTATCAGTGGTCACTGATGGGCTTAAAACTTCACAGTTCCATAAGATGGCCCTAGATAGGCTACAGCCTTCATAGTTCTGTCAGACAGACAATGATGGGCTGCAGTCTTCACAGTCCCTTTAGACAGATTTGTTCCATTTGATGGAACTGTGAAGGCAGCAGACCATCATAGGCTGTTGGTAAACTAAAATGCTCATGTGACATAAACAATTTCATGAAATCACTGGGGGGAGGCAGCACGTGTAGATGATGAACCACTCAGGTCTGGGAGATAAGTATTCTAACTAGAGATGAGTAGAACTGGCAAACTTCGACTTCGTCAATCGTGTGTATTTCTCCAAGAAATTTGATTTGCAGCAAAGTCATTCTCCACAAATTGAGTATCCTTTATTATGTGATAGAATCTCTCTTGACCCCAGAGAATGATAAATGTAACATGTACAAAACAAAAAAAAAATACTTACCACTCAGTTCTCCAGCCCCTTTGCTCCTAACTGTCACCCATCTGGTCCTCAATCCATTTTCTTATCACCATCACTGAGCACTGAATCCTCAGGGCTCTTCATGTTAGACCGGGTATTCCGCTCTGATGAGGCCTAAGAGGGCAAGCAGAAGTAAGGTCACAATGTTATGATGTCACGACATGCGCCATGATCTTGCACACGCATGTGTGGAAACTTCCGGGTCTCATCAGAGCAGGAAGTCTGAACTTAGCATATAGAAAGAAAAGGACAGCTCACACATGTGTCACAGATATGTGAACATAGCCTAACAGTTATTTTTGAATATCACACACAAGTAAAGATAGATTCAAATCAAAGCTTAATAAAGTTAAATGGAATAGGATCAATTTGGAATTGTTTTACAAGATACAACACCTAAAAATGTAATCAACCTTGTTAACCCATCTGATTTTCAATCTCCATAGATAACAGATGTCAAATATAAATAGTTTAAAACTCATTGGCAGAAAGCAGATGTCTAACATTAAAACCCTGAGGGTTCTGTGCAATCATAAAATTTTAAGCAGTGTCACATGATATTTCATGGTTGGGGATAAGCGATTTGGTTCAAGTCGGCATACATTTTTGCACATTTCTATATTTCTGTTTTAACATTTCAAATGTTTGCAAAGCTTTACCTAGAAAGCAGCAAAACTATTACAGAAAAGCAAAACTTATACAATGTGAGATGACATCCTATGTATGTTGCAACCAATCAATGTAGATGCAATCATTCCAACTTATTTAATTTATTTAAAGAGGTTGTCCATTACTTTATCATTGAAGACCCATCCTTAGGATAGCTCATCAATATCTGATTTGTCAGAGTTCAAGACTCAGCACTGCCGCCGATCAGCTGTTTTCTGTGTTGGTGGTACCGTCTGCCACCAGGAGCTAGTCAATTGCGAATCTGCTCCTTCTTCTGATAGTAGCAGCAGAAGGGTACTGTATCTCCTATTGACTTGAATAGGAGGCAGTTGTGCAGTACCTTGCTGCATCCACAATCATAAAATGGAACAGCTCCACAATTGAGCAGCTCCGGCCCACAGTCGCCAACACAGAGAACAGGATAGGTCATCAATGATAAAGTAGTGGACAACTTCTTTAATGCCTGGGAACAATTAAGTTTTTCAGTCAATGCCACAGAAGATTTTTGGGATGAAGCAGTGATTACAACAAAATCACACACAAAAGGCAATCTTGAAAGCCTGAGTGAAACTTGTAAACCTGTTAAGAAAGATTGAGAAAGCAACAGGAGCAAATTAAAGGCAAGGCAAAGGTGGATATTTAGGCCCCAATTCTTCAAAATGTTTTCACCTAACATTTTGCAACTTTAGGTGTTTTATGCCAGTTTCATCCAGTTCTGCCAAAATGGGTGGAGCTGGGGAATGATAGGGCACAATGGGGGTGACACCACAGCTCGTCTAATTCATAACAAGCTGTGGCATGACTTATATCAGAAATCTTACTCCAATCTGGTGTAAGGTTAGTGGTAAGGCTTAGTAAAGAGCACACCACTTATCACATTTATTGGAGTCAGGCATATCTGCCACCAACAATGACTTTTCCTCAAATGAACAATGCTAGTCTTGATGAATTGGGGCCTAAATATATAAACTCTCAGATGAAAGAACTTGTTTCTTTAGAAGACTAAAGAGAATATTTAGAAAAAAATCTTTGGTCCAAACAGCATATAACAACTTCTTTATGTAATTTATTAAATATACTTAGCAGTGGACATAAAAAAAAGTAGAGATGGAAAAATCATTTGAAATTCAAATTTTCCCACTTCGACAAATTTTCGCAAGACATTTGACCTGTACCATATAAAAATGCTACAAATTTCAATACTGTATTACAATTAGATATTTTTCCTTTAGCAATGACTAGGTGATCTCAACATATTTGGCTTGGAGAAAATGGATAGTAACCAGTGGTAACCAACAGCCCATTTATCAACACTGCAGTAACAATCTTCTTAGGCTACTTGAGTTGTAAAAATGGCTAAATACATATCACATTTTAGTGGCAGATGCCTGCTTTGCTGTTGCTTATACACAGGTGGAGCGAATAAATTAAATCATGGGTATGTCACATGGGGTGGTATAAAAAATTTCCCTGTGTAGGGAAAATCAAGAGCTTTGTTCTTTGCTAAATACTGTATAGAAGCAATAGCTTTTTTCACAAATAGTCAAAAATGTATCTCTTTATATATGGACGATTATCAGGTTAGCTGCTCTGAAAGTGATTAAGTAATGATTTCTCAAATAGAAGTGATAAACTTTTTTTGGTATCCGCAACAGGTTTGCTATTTTCAAAATGATTAAACAATTACAATGGCTTTTTTTTATCAAACTGTCCAATATTATCTCTTCATTTAGATAAACGGAACAGGTTAACTGTGCTATGAAGTGTCAATAAGAAATAAAAAGTATCCCTATTTGAAGAGTTATTTCATGTTTGTGTACCATCAAAAGAGCACTCTTCCCAGCAACAACAGAATATTACTAACAATTCAATCGACAAGCACAGAAAATATAATAAAAATATGAATGGTCAGACATGCAAATTCTTGCACTGTAGGGCCAACACTGAAAGCCCCGTGAGGAGTAGTAAAGTATAGATGACATGATGAAAAGAGAGTAGATGCCCTTCTTAGTGTGACCCATGAGCACTAACGGCAGCAGAACAGCAGAACACAGGTAGCAAAAAGGCAAGTAGATAGTCATGGGCAAACCCGTGGATATTCGGGTCCTGCGGGTTCAGCCAAACTTGTAAAAAAAACTTTGGTTCTAGTACCCAAACAGTACCCGAACCCGGACCCCATTCAGATAAATGGGGGCCGGAACATCCGTTGTGTGCCATGCTGTCATTTGCATGACAGCTCAGAAAACACAGGCTCTGATCGGCGCTAAGATTATTATCGCCAGTTGGAGTCGTTGGCTGATGAGAGAACCTACCCCTGTTGTCGCTCATAACAGCAAGAGCAGGTGCCACTGATGGGAGTATTCATAAGCCGGTGCCTGTTCTATAAATAAATTAATGTAAAAAAAGACCTGGGGTTTCTTCTATTTTTGACAACCACTGCAGGCAAAAATTACAGCTGCAGCCTGCAACCCTCAGCTGTCAGCTTTATCATGACTGATTATCAAGAATAGAGAGGTCCCCTTGCCCACCATTTTTTGACAATCAACCAAGCTAAATCAGACAGCTTGGGGCTGGTATTCTCAGACTGGAAAGGAGCCATGGATATTGGCCTGCCCAGCCTAAAAATAGCAGCCCACAGCCACCCCAGAAAAGTTGCATCTATTAGATGTGCCTATTCTGGCATTTTGCCCAGCTCTTCCCAGTTGCCCTGGTGCAGTGGCAAGTGGGGTAATATTTGTGGGGTTAATGTCAGCTGTTTTATGGCCTATGACATCTAGCCCACTGGTTAGTAATAGAGAGGCATCTATAAGATGCCTCTCTATTACTAACCCCATAGTTAGATTGTATAAAAGACACAGCACCGTCACAGCTACAGCCACAAAATTTGGCACAGTCACACGTCTGGACCCCGAGAGCATCATAGGCTATGTTGTGAGGTGAAATTTTAACCGCGCGCGTTCCAATTCACCAAACAATTATGCCCCTATCTACATAATGGGTAAAAAGTGTATGTATTGGCATCTGCACCGTCATACCTACAGCCACAAAATTTTGCACAGTCACACGTCTGGACCCCAAGAACGTCATAGGCTATGTTGTGAGGCGAAATTTTAACCCCGCGCGTTCCAATTCACCAAACAATTTTGCCCCTATCTACATAATGGGAAAAAGTGTATGTATTGGCATCTGCACTGTCGTAGCTACAGCCACAAAATTTTGCACAGTCACACGTCTGGACCCCGAGAGCGTCATAGGCTATGTTGTGAGGTGAAATTTTAATCCCGCGCGTTACAATTCACCAAACAATTTTGCCCCTATCTGCATAATGGGGAAAAAGTGAAAGGAAAAGTGTTGGAGGCAAATTGACAGCTGCCAGATGTGAACAAGGGGGACAGAAAGAATGAGAGCGATGTCGCCAAAGAGTATATACCATACAGTTGCTAAGGTGGGGCCCTGGCATGAGATACTCACCACACACGGAGATATGAAAACACACACAAAATGCACCACACACTACCACGTGCTTAAACACATATACCACCCTCAGCACACATTTCACCACGCATACACCACATAAAAGTCAAAACACAAAAGTCGCCACTCAAAACTCGCCATGCTGTCCCAGAGCTGTTTAAAAGATGAAAAATGAGCTGTGATTGGTTGCTATCAGCAACAGTTTTCTTTGTAGACAGTTGTGGTAACTGAGGCCTATTATTCTTATCACTTCTATGGTGTTATCGTCCTTCTGTAAAGCTGGAAATAACACAATTTATTACCGTGCCAACACAGACCACCCTCTGACACAGACTGCAGGGGAAGCCCAGTATCACACAGGATAGGATTAGATACACGGCTCAGCAGTCAGTATCACACAGGATAGGATTAGATAAACAGCTCAGCAGTCAGTATCACACAGGATAGGATTAGATACACAGCTCAGCAGTCAGTATCACACAGGATAGTATTAGATACACGGCTCAGCAGACAGTATCACACAGAATAGGATTAGAAACATGGCTCAGCAGTCAGTATCACACAGGAAAGGATTAGATGCACAGTTTTTATGTGCAATATAATCATTATAATTTGTTATAACTAACCGCAGTTCGTTACTATGCCCAGGCAACGCTGGGCTCTTCAGCTAGTATTCAAATAAAAATTAAAAACACTTTATACTCACCTAACACCAAATCCTCCTACAAAAAATGTAAAATAAAAAACAAACATATACTTTCCTTAACACTCAATACCCAATAACCATGTCTCCTATAAAAAATCAAACATAATAAACCACCATATACTCACCTGTCTGGCGTAGTCCAAGTAATCCTGAGTGTCCCACAACAATTTCAAATGTAGAACAGTCACATCGGGAGATGTGACTGCTCTAACCAGCCACCAGCGATACACTGACAGGAGCATCATCGCTCCCATAGTGTAAAGTGCTGAGCTGCTGTGAAAGAGGTCACACAAGTTCATGATGAACTCTGGTGAACTTTCTCACACAGCGGTGGTGCCATAAGTGAGAGCACAGGAGCTCATCAGCTCATGAACTCGTGTGACCTCTTTCACGGCAGCTCAGTGCTATACACTGCAGGAGTGATTACCTCCTGTGATAGTGTATAGTGGATGTCTTTGAGAGCAGTCACATCAGTGAAAGTTCTCAAAGTCAACAGGATCTTTGTGGGAAAATATGGATTATTATCTTATCTGCAGACAGGTGTGGAATATTGTGGTTTAAAATTTTATTTTTGTTATAGGATACGTTGGTCTCAGTGGATTAGGCGTTCAGTGAGTATGGTTAAATTTAGATTCAATAAAGGGGTCTGTGTGATTATTTCAAATAAAGGACTTTATTCTGTGTGTTTTTTTATAATTTCACTAGCGGATAGTAATTGGGGCATCTTATAGGTGCCTCTCCATTACTAACCTGTGGGCTTCATATCACCTGACAATACAAAGGTGACATCAAACCCCCAACCATTACCCCACTTGCCACTGCTACAGGGCAAGTGAGAAGACTGAGGCTAAGCTCCAAATATGGTGTATCTTACAGCTGCACCTTTTCTGAGGCAGCTGATGGCTGATGTTTTTAGTTTGAAAGGGGGCCAATATCCATGACCCCTTCCTAGGCTATTAATATCAGCAGCCCACAGCTGACTGTCTAGTCTTTGCTAGGTAGATTTTATAGGGGAAACTATGTCTATTTTTTGGAGGTCCCCCTGTAAACTAGCCAGTAAAGGCTCATGTGAGCTCATATTAATAGCCTGGAAACATTTATGGCTATTGGCTCCTTCCCAGAGTCCCAGAATACTAACATCAGCCCTCAGCCATCAGCTTTCCCTCTGCTTGCTGTGAAAATTACATGGGAGCCCACACAATTTTTTTTCTTTTATTTACATTACCGTATATACTCGAATATAAGCCGAGATTTTCAGCCCGTTTTTTTGGGCTGAAAGTCCCCCTCTCGGCTTATATTCGAGTCATATACACCGGGGGGGGTCAGAGGGGGAGGGGGGTGGCGGTGTCAGGTCATACTTACCCATCCTGACGCTGTCTCTTGAGCCCCCAGCTTCTCCCCGTGCTCTCTCTTCCTGCCTTCAGCGGTCACGTGGTGCCGCTCATTAAAACTCATGAATATCGCATATTCATGAGTTTTAATGAGCGGCACCACGTGACCGCTGAAGGCAGGAAGAGAGAGCGCGGACAAGCTGGGGGCTCAAGACACAGTGTCAGGATGGGTAAGTATAGCGATACTCACATGTCCTGCATCCATAGCTGCTTGTTGCTGTCTGTCATCGGTCAGTGACTTCAGACAGCAGAGGGCGCGGTGACGTGATTAGTGTGCGCTGCGCCCCCTGCAGTCTGAACGTCACTGACTGATGATGTGGCAGATAGCGGTGAGCAGCCATGGACGCAGGACAGGTGAGTATCTGACACCCAGCGACGGAGAGGTGAGTATGTCATTTTTTTTATTTTTACATGCAGCAGCAGCGGCAGCACATGGGGGAATAATCTATGGAGCTTCTAATGGGGGCAGTATATGGGGGAACAATATGGAGCTTCTAATGGGGGCAGTATATGGGGGAACAATATGGAGCTTCTAATGGGGGCAGCATATGGGGGAACAATATGGAGCTTCTTATGGGAGCAGTATATGGGGGAACAATATGGAGCTTCTAATGGGGGCAGCATATGGGGGAACAATATGGAGCTTCTTATGGGGGCAGTATATGGGGGAACAATATGGAGCTTCTAATGGGGGCAGCATATGGGGGAACAATCTATGGAGCTTCTTATGGGGGCAGTATATGGGGGAATAATCTATGGAGCTTCTTATGGGGGCAGCATATGGGGGAATAATCTATGGAGCATTTCCCACCCTAGGCTTATACTTGAGTCAATAAGTTTTCCCAGTTTTTTGTGGCAAAATTAGGGGGGTCGGCTTATACTCGGGTCGGCTTATACTCAAGTATATACGGTAAATTTATATTTAAATAATTAAAATAATAGCGTGGGAACTAGAGTTGATCGACTTTGCCTTTTTTCGGGTCGAGTCGGGTTTCATGAAACCCAACTTTCCCAAAAGTCGGGTCGAACGAAATCGGCCAATTATCGTGAAAAGTCGAAGGCCGACTGAAACACGAAACCCAATGCAAGTCAATGGGAAACCAAGGTCGGCAGGGAGGGGAGGACAGGAAACACACCTACAGTGCCCATTTTAATGCCGAAAACATCAATTCTTATTACTTAAGCTTTTCAACCTTAATTTAATTTATAATAATAGTTAGGCATTGAAAACTGAGGGTTACTTGGCTAAAATTGTGGGAGGGGTAGTGCTGGCTTCAGATTTTCGTGGGCACTGGGCCAAAGAGTGTCACTGGGCTCTTTTAACACATGCCGCAATTCATGATCCTCTGATACGGCAGAGAAATAGCGGTATAGTACAATGAAAGTACGAGTCGATGGGAACATAGGGAACAGTGACCACAATATAATACAATTCCACTTGTCCTTCAGTAAGGTGCCCTGGAAGGGGGTTACAAAAACGCTGAATTTCAGGAAAGCAAAGTTTGATCAGCTTATAGAGGACCTTCGCCGAATTGATTTGGACAATGTCCTCAAAAATAGGAGCACAGAAAATAAATGTTAAATACTTAAAGGTAAGGTGCCATCCAAAAAAATTTTTTCAGCAATTGAAAAAATGTAAAGAATTAATGTTTACATTTTCTTAAAAAATATTATCATTTGTTTTTAATTTTGCAAAATATGAAGAATAATTTTAAAAAGTTTGGCATTTCCACTTGTTAACACTAGGGGGAGCAGCTACTGAAATCTGGCACAAAAACCTATGACATCTAGGAACACAGTGAGCCGCCATTTTGATGGGGCCTGCAAAGTTACTGACTGTCTTTGCATGTAAAGTCTGGATCAGAACAGGCCATCAATCAGCAGAAATGTTTTCTGGATTTCTGTGGAGCAGACAAGCAGACGGTCCATCCACGTGTATAAAACACAGCACTCTATGTACAATCCCTGGCACCGAACAGCGTGCCCCCCATAGACCAGTGCTGCTGTCGCCCTGCTCCTTCCACCATATATCAGGCCCCTGTCGCCTCGCTTTCACACATCGCCAGGACAGGATCTGAGGAGAGGAATGGGGTCTTCGGTCACCGAGGATGGCAGGCAGGAAGGATTCTGGGAGCAGGGTGACAGCAGCACAGAGTATTTCAGGAGAGCAGTGTGCTGGTCTATGGGGGGCACAGAGGGAGCTATATGGGGGAGGAGCAGGGTGACAGCAGCACAGAGTATTTCAGGAGAGCAGTGTGCTGGTCTATGGGGGGCACAGAGGGAGATATATGGGGGAGGAGCAGGGTGACAGCACCACAGAAATCCAGGAAACATTTCTGCTGATTGATGGCCTGTTCTGATCCAGACTTTGCATGCAAAGACCACATTCCCCTCCTCGGATCCTGTCCTGGCGATGTGTGAAAGCGAGGCGACAGGCGCAGTCCGGGGTGACGCTGGGAAGCAGGCTGGGGGGAAATGTAGCCATACAGTAAAGATAAAAATGAGACTCCTCTCTTCAGCTGCCTCACCAGCCCTCCCCTGACTGCACCTATTACCCCAGACCCATGTGCAGGTGCTCAGCCAGAACCACCCTTGAATGCTTTTAGCAGATAATACTGCCATAGTGTTCTCACATAATACCGCCATATACTTCACACATAATGGCGCCATATAGTTCATACCACCATGTAGATCACACATAAAACCAGCAGGGTGACAGCAGCACAGAGTATTTCAGGAGAGCAGTATCACACAGGATTGGATTAGATACACGGCTCAGCAGACAGTATCACACAGGATAGGATTAGATACACAGCTCTGCAGACAGTATCACATGGGATAGGATTAGATACACAGCTCAGCAGACAGTATCACACAAGAGAGGATTAGATACACAGCTCTGCAGTCAGTATCACACAGGGGAAGATTAGATACACGGCTCAGCAGTCAGTATCACATAGGAGAGGATTAGAAACACGGCTCAGCAGGCAGTATCACACAGGATAGGATTAGACACACGGCTCAGCAGTCAGTATCACACAGGATAGGATTAGATGCACAGCTCAGCAGTCAGTATCACACAGGAGAGGATTAGATACACGGCTCAGCAGTCAGTATCACACAGGAGAGGATTAGATACACAGCTCAGCAGGCAGTATCACACAGGATAGGATTAGATGCACAGCTCAGCAGTCAGTATCACACAGGAGAGGATTAGATACACGGCTCAGCAGTCAGTATCACACAGGAGAGGATTAGATACACAGCTCAGCAGGCAGTATCACACAGGGGAGGATTAGATACACAGCTCAGCAGGCAGCATCACACAGGAGAGGATTAGATACACGGCTCAGCAGTCAGTATCACACAG
The DNA here is from genome assembly GCF_039654945.1 of Dendrobates tinctorius. NCBI lineage: Eukaryota > Metazoa > Chordata > Amphibia > Anura > Dendrobatidae > Dendrobates > Dendrobates tinctorius. The sequence continues at coordinate 21,389,883 of NW_027361770.1, read as the reverse complement.
GGGAGGATTAGATACACAGCTCAGCAGGCAGTATCACACAGGGGAGGATTAGATACACAGCTCAGCAGGCAGTATCACACAGGGGAGGATTAGATACACAGCTCAGCAGGCAGTATCACACAGGATAGGATTAGATACATGGCTCAGCAGTCAGCATCACACAGGAGAGGATTAGATACACGGCTCAGCAGACAGTATCACACAGGATAGGATTAGATACACGGCTCAGCAGTCAGTATCACACAGGATAGGATTAGATACACGGCTCAGCGGTCAGTATCACACAGGATAGGATTAGATACACGGCTCAGCAGGCAGCATCACACAGGAGAGGATTAGATACACGGCTCAGCAGGCAGTATCACACAAGACAGTATTACAGATATGCCCACACTGGTGAAACTTCCAGCCCCCCCCAATTATACACTAGACTATGGGCTGTATATGTCACTGTCCTCCTCAGACAGTCATAAAAGCTGTCATAAAAAGGAAGGTGTCAGATTACCGGAGATCACTGGGGCTGTGAGTGAGGAGGCGGAGACAGAGCAGGAGGACAGGGGAGCTGGAGCAGGAAGCACAGTGCAGAAAGTGGAGCTCAGCAGATAGCACTGGGCTACAGTAAAATGGTGCCCAGCCACACCTACAGCAGTGAATGGTGCAGCCCATAGGGGCGTGCCCAGTTCACTGCTAATGAGGCTGCAATGTGGGGTCGGGAACCGACCGCAGTCTCCTATGTCCAGGGACGGCCATATTTGCAGACTGTATGAGTCCTCCACAGATCTGCAAATCAAGATGGCAGCGCCCAGTGGCTACATTAAAACATTATTACAAATAAACCATAAATCCTGGTTAGTACAACATTTGCTGAAACAACATGTTTTGTTACTTACTCTTTTTTTGCAAATTATATAAAATTGCGGCACCTTCCCTTTAAATCAGTTTTACACACCCACTGCGAGCTAGCCATACCGTACAGAAATAAAAGGGCTAGGAACAGGAGAACACCAATGTGGCTAAATAAGGATGTAAAAAGGGCATTAAATAACAAGAACAAGGCATTTAAGAAGCTAAAACAAGAAGGCAATGAAGAAGCATTAAAAAGTTATAGAGAAAAAAATACAATGTGTAAAAAACAAATACATTTAGCAAAAGTGGAAACTGAGAGACTCATTGCTAAGGAAAGTTAAACAAACCCCAAAGTATTCTTTAATTCTATAAGCAGTAAAATGATTAAAATTGATGGTGTCAGCCCTTTAAAGAACAACGAGGGTGAAATCATAGAGAGCGATTTTGGAAAAGTAAATGTTTTAAATACTTTTTTCTCAAAAGTGTTCACACAGGAAAATGATTTGCCAGGGGAAATGCAGAGTGATAACGTAAACTCCCCATTAAGTATTACCTGCCTAACACAGGAAGAAGTGCAGAACCGCCTTAGTAAGATTAAAATTGACAAATCACCAGGCCCTGATGGCTTTCACCCTCGGGTATTAAGGGAGTTAAGTAATGTTATGGACAGGCCTCTATTCCTTATATTTAAAGACTCTATAGAAACAGGGTCTGTTCCTTTTGATTGGCGGCAAGCAAATGTGGTACCAATATTCAAAAAGGGGTGTAAAAGGGAACCTGGAAACTATAGGCCGGTAAGCTTAACATCTGTTGTGGGTAAAATTTTTGAAGGGTTTCTAAGGGATACCATTATGGAATATCTCAATGTTAATAAATGTTTAGCTCCATATCAACATGCATTTATGAAGGATCGCTCCTGTCAAACTAACCTGATCAGCTTCTATGAGGATGTAAGCTCTCAAATGGACCAAGGAGAATCATTGGATGTCATTTATCTTGACTTCTCTAAAGCATTTGACACTGTCCCACATAAAAGATTGGTAAGTAAGATGAGAAAGCTTGGGCTAGGGGAAAATGTGTGTAGATGGGTAGGTAGCTGGCTTAGTGATAGAAAACAAAGAGTGGTTACAGTCATATGTTAAAGTTTGGGCACCCCTATTAATGTTAACCTTTTTTCTTTATAACAATTTTGGTTTTTGCAACAGTTATTTCAGTTTCATATATCTAATAACTGATGGACTCAGTTACATTTCTGGATTCAAATGAGGTTTATTGTACTAACAGAAAATGTGCAATCTGCATTTAAACAAAATTTGACCGGTGCAAAAGTATGGGCACCCTTATCATTTTCTTGATTTGAACACTCCTCTAACTACTTTTTACTGACTTCCTGAAGCACTAAATTGGTTTTGTAACCTCATTGAGCTTTGAACTTCATAGCCAGGTGTATCAAATCATGAAAAAAGGTATTTAAGGTGGCCACTTGCAAGTAGTTCTCCTATTTGATTCTCCTATGAAGAGTGGCATCATGGGCTCCTCAAAACAACTCTCAAATGATCTGAAAACAAAGATTATTCAACATAGCTTTTCAGGGGAAGGATACAAAAAGTTGTCCCAGAGATTTAACCTGTCAGTTTCCACTGTGAGGAACATAGTAAGGAAATGGAAGAACACAGGTACAGTTCTTGTTAAGCCCAGAAGTGGCAGGCCAAGAAAAATATCAGAAAGGCAGAGAAGAAGAATGGTGAGAACAGTCAAGGACAATCCACAGACCACCTCCAAAGACCTAAAGCATCATCTTGCTGCAGATGGTGTCACTGTGCATCGGTCAACAATACAGCGCAGTTTGCACAAGGAGAAGCTGTATGGGAGAATGATGCAAAAGAAGCCGTTTCTGCAAGCACGCCACAAACAGAGTCGCCTGAGGTATGCAAAAGCACATTTGGACAAGCCAGTTACATTTTGGAAGAAGGTCCTGTGGACTGATGAAACAAAGATTGAGTTGTTTGGTCATACAAAAAGGCGTTATGCATGGAGGCTAAAAAACATAGCATTCCAAGAAAAACACTTGCTACCCACAGTAAAATTTGGTGGAGGTTCCATCATGCTTTGGGGATGTGTGGCCAATGCTGGCACCGGGAATCTTGTTAAAGTTGAGGGTCGCATGGATTCAATTCAGTATCAGCAGATTCTTGACAAGAATGTGCAAGAATCAGTGACGAAGTTGAAGTTACGCAGGGGATGGATATTTCAGCAAGACAATGATCCAAAACACCGCTCCAAATCTACTCAGGCATTCATGCAGAGGAACAATTACAATGTTCTGGAATGGCCATCCCAGTCCCCAGACCTGAATATCATTGAACATCTGTGGGATGATTTGAAGCGGGCTGTCCATGCTCGGCACCATCAAACTTAACTGAACTGGAATTGTTTTGTAAACAGGAATGGTCACAAATACCTTCATCCAGGATCCAGGAACTCATTAATAGCTACAGGAAGCGACTAGAGGCTGTTATTTTTGCAAAAGGAGGATCTACGAAATATTAATGTCACTTTTAGGTTGAGGTGCCCATACTTTTGCACCGGTCAAATTTTGTTTAAATGCAGATTGCACATTTTCTGTTAGTACAATAATCCTCATTTGAATCCAGAAATATAACTGAGTCCATCAGTTATTAGATATATGAAACTGAAATAGCTGTTGCAAAAACCAAAATTGTTATAAAGAAAAAAGGTTAACATTAATAGGGGTGCCCAAACTTTAACATATGACTGTATTAATGGTGCATACTCAGATTGGGCCAGCGTTACTAGTGAGGTACCACAGGGTTCTGTATTGGGCCCCCTACTATTTAATATATTTATTAATGATCTACTGGATGGCTTACACAGTAAAATATCAGTATTTGCAGATGATACAAAACTATGTAAGGTAGTTAACACAAAGGAGGACAACTTGCAACTTCAGACAGATTTGAGTAAATTGGAGAACTGGGCTGAAAAATGGCAAATGAGGTTTAACACAGATAAGTGTAAGGTTATGCACATGGGAAGGAGAAACAGATGCTACAATTACTTACTAAATGGGAAACTGCTGGGGAAATCAGACATGGAAAAAGACTTAGGCATCTTAGTCAATAAGAAGCTAAATTGGAATGCCCATTGTCAGGCAGCTGTCACCAATGCAAATAGGGTCATGGGATGCATTAGAAGAGGTCTGGGGACACGAGATGAAAACATAATTCTCCCTCTGTACAAATCACTCGTCAGACCACACTTGGAGTATTGTGTGCAATTTTGGACGCCGGTGCTCAAGAAAGACATTACTAAACTTGAAAGTGTTCAAAGGCGGGCTACTAAAATGATAAATGGAGTTGGTTCACTACAATACCCAGAAAGGTTATCAAAATTAGGTCTATTTACTCTAGAAAAGAGAAGACTTATGGAAGACCTAATATATATGTACAAGTATATTAGAGGGCAATACAGAGATCTCTCCAATGAACTGTTTGTACCAAGGACTGTGACAAGAACAAGGGGGCATTCTCTTCGTTTGGAGGAAAGACAATTTCTGCACCAGCATAGAAGAGGGTTCTTCACGGTAAGAGCAGTGAGGCTCTGGAATTCTCTTCCTGAGGAAGTGGTGATGGCCAACTCACTGAATGAATTTAAGAAAGGAATGGATGCTTTTCTTGTGAGTAACAGTATAGAAGTTTACGAATAACATAATATTATAGGTACATGGTTGACCCAGCTTAGGGGAAGGAATTTTTTTCGCTATGGAGAAAATTGGCTTCTACTCTGTGGGTTTGTTGCCTTCCCCAGGATCAACAATGCAGAACAGCTGCACTAAAAATAGGCTGAACTAGATGGACATAAGGTCTTTCTTCAGCCTTCAAAACTATGTTACTATGTTACTTCACTTCTTACATCTCATGACTGATATCCATTTTAAATTCTCCAATAGCTCCAAAAACGGACAGTATATTACTCCATACTGTATTATGGCCACCGCTAAAGAGAGTAATGAGGCCCATATATTTCTCCATACAGAATCATTGGTCCCATATAATGTTTGAAACAGTATATGATGAGCTCCACAGAATGCTACAGTATATGTTGGTCCCCATGGATGAAGCTCCACTGTGTTATGGGCCCAAATAATGCTCCATATAAAATGGGCCCCATTTCTAATGCTCCAGTGCATAATGGGCCCTGTAAATGCTGCTCCAGTGTCTGATGTCTACCTTTGGAATGCTCCAGTGTATGATGGGCCTCATATATCATTCTTCAGAGTATAGTGCTCCCCAAAAATAGCTGTCCCAACATTGAAAACAATTAAATAAGTCTCCTCACTAGGGAATCCCTGTACTAGTCTGGAGTCCTAGTCGTCCCCATCTTCCATCTCACAGCACTTGGACTGTTTAGGCAGAGGGCGTACAGACGTGATGTCATCGCACTCTCTGACCAGAATGTCACTGTCAGGAAACGCGGAAGATGTCACTGCGGTGGAGAAGGGAGAGGTATTTCAACTTTGCAAGTGCTGTGATCCTGAGCAAGCAGGGGGGCCCACTCGTTGGCGACGGCAATGGCACAGGGCCCCTCATAGTATGGCGGTGTGTCTGACGGCGGGTGCGCCCTGTGCAAGTGCCGTCGCCCATGAGTATGCCCGCCCACCTGCTCAAGGAACCTGCACTTTCATCTGCACCTTACTCTTTGTCACTGTGCAAGGTGGTATAGTATGCAGGAAGGGGAACCTGAGTTTCATCAGGGTCAGATTCTGGCTGCGTAGAGTGCAAGGGGAATGTAGTGGTCTGAGTCAATGTACCAGCAGAATCATCTAGCAGTGGCTGGGCATCAGTGCACTTGTGGTGCCCCCAGGAGTACGGTCGCCACAGTGGCATTACCTTCCTCCTAGGGAGTGTGATGTCATGCTTGGGAGCAACGAAGGATCTCTATAGCAGTTAAACCAACACACAACACAGTTCCCACTCCAGACCAGCAGGGACACCTCTGAACCTGACTGCTGAAGAGCTACTGTCATGATCCAGGATGGGGTTTCGCTTTGGCCCGTCCTGGTCAGACAGGGGGTTAATTGTTTCTGCCTCTCTCTGGCAGAGGGTGGCTATTTAATGCTCACTGGACCTAGGTCCGGTGTCAGTTATGCTCCTGCCCTCGGCTGAGTTAGTTGACCTCTTGTGTACGTGTGGCTTGTGCCTGATAACTTGTTGTTTGTTTGGTTTTGATCCAGTTCTGTCCCTGTTATGAGTTCTGCCTGTCCCTCTTGTACCGCACCGCCCTCTCGTGTATGACTCTCTGCTTGTGACTTGACTATTCTCTGCTCATCCCTTTTGTACCGCACCGCCCTCTCGTGTATGACCTCTGCTTGTCTGAGCTGCGGTTTCCTCTCCTCTACTACAGTATTCCTGCAGTAGGTATATTACATCATCTGCAGTAGTAGGACGCTAAGCCCCGCCCCCTGCAGTCACATGATCATAGGTCCTGGTACTCCTAACTATTTTCCGTGCCTCAGGTCCTGTCTGCTTAAACCTTCACTACCGTATTGGGCGCTGTGCTCTCCCGCAGTGTGGGTAAGTCACCCTGCTCAGCCGTGGCAGTTGCTGACGCTGACAGGATCCTGACATTACAACTGACCATTTCAGTTTTTTTTTCCTCTGAAGAGGAAAAAAAAAAAAGGTGTGTGCTATACTCATGGATCCCATACAAGCCTTGGCTGATCAGGTCAAGCACCTGACTCAGATGTCTCAGAGACTCCTGGGGGAACAACTAGCCCTGGCTCAGTCTCAGCAGCTGATCGCTGACACTGTGCAGTGGGTTTTATCATCAGGGGCTTGGGAGGTTACAGTAATTTCCCCTGAATCTCTGGTTAAGTTACCTGATACTTTTTCTGGAGATAGAATGGAATTCAAAGTGTTCAAGGAGGGCTGTAAGCTTTTTTTTTAAATGAGACCACACTCTTCGGGGGATGAAAGTCAGAGAGTAGGGGTCATTATGTCTCTGTTAAGGGGAGCTCCCCAGGCTTGGGCTTTCTCCCTTCCTACCACTGCCCCTGACCGTATGACTGTGGATGCATTTTTTGAGGCCTTGGGGCATATTTATGATGAGCCTGATCGGATGCGTATGGCTGAGGACAGGGTGATGAGTGTGTGTCAGGGGAAGCACTCAGCCGAGTGGTTCTGCTCAGAGTTCAGACGCTGGGCTGCTGAGGTTTGCTGGAATGATGCCGCCCTCCAGGGTTTGTTCCGTAGAGGCCTGTCTGAACATCTAAAAGATGCCTTGGCTCTCCACCCTCTGCCTGATTCCCTGGAGGAGGCTAGGACACAAGCCGTCCAAATGGATCGCAGGCTACGGGCCAGGGGAGTGATGCAGGTTGAAACCCCATTATTTTCTCAAGGAAGGGGAGCCAGTCTTACCTTGGAAACCATGGAGATGGGAACCATCGACTTCAAGGAGAGAGGAAATAGACAACGGCGCTTGGGAAAGTGCTGTTTTTTCTGTGGGGATTCTGGACAGTGGAAAAAGGATTGCCCTTCTTGTCCACCAACCTGCAAGCGACTGAGCCCGGGTGATTGTCGTGGAGGACACCCAGGCTCTCAGGTACCCTTTTCTCCATTTTCTAAAATGTTGTTACAAGTGGAACTTTGTTGTGGGAGTGTCTCCACAGTCACTTCTGCTTTCGTGGATTGTGGATCGTCGCTGAACTTTATTGACTCTGACTTGGTGTCCAGGTCTAAGTTAGGGACAGTTAGGTTGGAGACTCCTATTCACGTTGTTGCCATTGACAAAACACCACTGGCTAAGGATGATGTCATATTTCGTAAAGAAGAGTTTCTCCTTAAAGTGAGTTTCTTGCACCAGGAACATATTTCATGTTTTGTTATGGACAACCTGCCTGCGGGACTGGTGTTGGGGTTCCCCTGGTTACAATTACATAATCCTGTGATTAATTGGGAATCTCGGGACATTTTAAATGGGGTCCCTATTGTTCTGGAAAATGTCTTGTTACTGTGTCTGTGTCGTCCGTGGGTTTGGAAGGTATTCCGGAGTACCTAAAAGACTATACAGACGTTTTCTCCGAAAAAGAGACTGAGGTTTTACCACCACACCGCCCATTTGATAGTGCCATTGACCTGGTTCCAGGTGCTAAATTGCCCAAGGCCCGCTTGTATAACCTTTCAGGTCCAGAACGGGCTGTGATGAAGGAATACATTTCCGAGAGTTTCCGTAAGGGACACATTCGTCCTTCTGTTTCTCCCGTGGCAGCAGGGTTCTTTTTCGTAAAGATAAAAGATGGTGGTTTATGCCCATGCCTCGATTTTCATGAGTTAAATAAGATAACTGTGAGAAATACATATCCCCTCCCACTTATTCCTGATTAAAAAAAAACAACCAGTTGTCCGGAGCTAAGTGGTTTTCGAAATTAGATCTACGGGGAGCATATAACCTTATCCGAGTCCGGGAAGGAGATGAGTGGAAAACTGCTTTTCTCACTACCGAAAAGTTGTTTGAAAATTTGGTCATGCCTTTCGGTCTGACCAATGCTCCAGCGGTCTTCCAAAATTTCATACATCATGTGTTCTCTGATTTTATTGGATGTTTTATGGTGGTGTATTTGGATGACATATTGATCTACTCTCCTGATAAACAGGCTCACATTGGTCATATTCGGGCAGTTCTCCAAAGGTTTCGGGAGAACTGTCTCTTTGCTAAACTAGATAAATGTTAATTTTTTTGTTCAGGAACTGTCTTTTCTGGGGTTCATTGTGTCTGCTGAAGGGTATCGCATGGATCCTAATAAGGTGCAGGCCATTGTCGAGTGAGTTCAACCTTGTGATTTAAAGGCTCTGCAGCGTTTCATAGGATTCGCCAATTATTATCGTAAATTTATAAGGGGGTTCTCACAGGTGGTTAAACCCCTCACAGACATGACTCAAAAGGGGGCCGATATCAAGAATTGGTCAGCCGCAGCGATAGCGGCGTTTCAGTTTTTAAAAAGTGTTTCATGTCTGCTCCGGTTCTTTTTCAACCGGACCCGTCTGAACCATTTATTGTTGAGGTGGGCGCCTCAGAGGTGGGGGTGGGGGCAGTATTGTCACAGAGACCCACCACTTTGACCAATTTGAGACCTTGCGCCTTTTTCTCGAAGAAATTCTCCCCTGCGGAGAGACACTATGATGTTGGGAAACGAGAACTTCTGGCCGTAAAGTTGGCCTTTGAAGAATGGAGGCATTTTTTGGAGGGGGCTGTCCATCCTATAACCATAATTATGGACCAAAAAAACCTAGCTTACATTGAGTCAGCTAAAAGGTTGACTCCCAGACAGACTACATGGTCACTTTTTTTTTCCCGATTCAACTTCTCGATCACTTTTCGGCCAGGATCCAAAAATGTCAGAGCTGATGCCTTGTCACACAGTCTAGATCCGGTGTCCCCCCCCCGAACCTCCATCCTCCATTGTTCAGCCTGGGGTGGTGGTGGCAGGTGTTTCTAATATGCTGGAACAGGAGATTCAGGAAGCCCAGTCTCTTGCACCTCCAGCTAAGCTGGTGGATAAACTTTTTGTGCCAGCTCAGTTTCGTCTCAAGGTCCTCTGGGAGTTCCATGACTCAGTTCTGGGTGGACATCCAGGGATCTCGGGTACCCGGAAGGCCATTGCTAGAGTATTCTGGTGGTCTTCTTTAGCCTCTGACTTGGGGAATATGTGTCTGCATGGGTTGTTTGTGCCCATGCAAAAACCCCCCATAACCGGCCGGCCAGGGAATTGGTACCACTGCCAATTCCTGAGAGACTATGGACTCATTTGTCCATGGATTTCATCACCAACCTTCCCCCCTCCAAGGGTAATACCGTCATTTGTGTTGTGGTGGATAGGTTTAGTAAGCAAGCACATTTTGTACCTTTGGCAGATCTACCTAATGCGGAAACATTGTCCAGATTGTTCGTTGAGCACGTGGTGCGGTTGCATGGGGTACCCTTGAATGTGGTGTCTGATAGAGGAGTGCAATTTGTTTCCAGATTTTGGAGGGCTTTTTGTAAGTGGTTGGGTATTGGTCTGTCCTTTTCATCCGCTTATCATCCTGAGACTAATGGGCAGACCAAGCGGACCAATCAGTCTCTGGAGCAAATTCTGCGTTGCTTGCCCTCAGCCCGAAAGGATGATTGGTGTTCTGTGTTACCGTTGGCTGAGTTTGCGTTTAACAACCGCAATAACCAGTCCACGGGTACATCTCCCTTTTTCTGCAACTATGGGTTTCATCCTCATTTTGGAGAATTTTCTTGTTTGAACTCTGGGTGTCCTGGGGCGGATGAAACTATCCAGCGGTTGGGGGAGGTATGGCGGGAGGTCCAGAGTAACATTAACAAGGCCCAGGATAAATTTAAATTTTTTGCAGACAAAAAACTATCCACGGGACCGGTGTTTCAGATTGGGGATAAGGTATGGCTATCTACCAAGAATATAAGGCCCAAGGTCCCCTCTGCGAAGCTTGGACCCGAGTTTATAGGTCCCTATGAAATTACCAAAGCAGTTAACCCGGTGGCTTTTCGATTGCGTCTCCCGCCATCTCTACGGATCCCCAATGTTTTCCATAGGGCCCTTTTGAAACCAGTGATGTCCGGTGGGGAGGGATCATCAGCTTCCCCGCCACCGGTTTTGGTAGATGGGCAGTCTGAGTATGAGGTGGAACGAATTGTCGACTTTAGGTTGGTCCGTCGTGCCCTTCAATATCTGGTATATTGGAAAGGCTACGGTCCTGAAGAAAGGTCGTGGGTTCCTGCTCAATCGGTTCCTGCGGATCGGTTGGTCCGGGCCTTTCACGCCAAGTATGCTGAGAGACCTGGGGGTCCAGTGGCCCCCCATTGAGAGGAGGGTACTGTCATGATCCAGGATGGGGTTTCGCTTTGGCCCAACCTGGTCAGACAGGGGGTTAATTGTTTCTGCCTCTCTCTGGCAGAGGGTGGCTATTTAATGCTCACTGGACCTAGGTCCGGTGTCAGTTATACTCCTGCCCTCGGCTGAGTTAGTTGACCTCTTGTGTACGTGTGCCTTGTGCCTGATAACTTGTTGCTTGTTTGGTTTTGATCCAGTTCTGTCTCTGTTACAAGTTCTGCCTGTTCTTCTTGTACCGCACCGCCCTCTCGTGTATGACTCTCTGCTTGTGACTTGACTATTCTCTGCTCATCCCTTTTGTACCGCACCGCGCTCTCGTGTATGACCTCTGCTTTTCTGACCTACATTTTCCACTCCTCTATTACAGTATTCATGCAGTAGGTACATTACATCATCTGCAGTAGTAGGATGCTAAGCCACGTCCCCTGCAGTCACATGATCATAGGTCCTGGTACTCCTAACTATTTTCCATGCCTCAGGTGCTGTCTGCTTAAACCTTCACTACTGTATTGGGCCCCGTGCTATCCCGCAGTGTAGGTAAGTCACCCTGCTCAGCCGTGGCAGTTGCCGACGCTGACAGAATCCTGACAGCTGCTCTCTGTGGTCGGGAGGAGGTAAGTTAGGGCAGTCTGTGAATGGAAGGGGAAGTGTGTGGATGTGAGAAGGGGAGCTGGAGGATGAGCAGAGTTAAGGCTCACTCCTAGCTGGAGCGCATGGTCTGGATTCCGGTCTCCGAGTTTGTAGCGACACTGACGGTCCTGCAGCAGAAACCGGAGGAAGTAGCAGCTGTAAATGCTCTGTTCCCATCTAAGGCTCAGAGGCCCCAGCAGCGACGTGTGTGAGCCAGAAGGAAAAGGCTATGGCTGCCTGCAATACAAGAAAGTTCCAAAAGAAAGTCAACTTGGGGAACTTCAGTGAACTCAGTACTGCGAGTACCTCAGATAAGCGCTAGAACGGAGACCACGCTACCTATCTGCAGAGAGAGAATTCCAAATTAGCTTCCAGGCTGACCAACTCCTTCTCCATCTGTACTCTGGGTCCTGGACGGCACTTACCAAGTACAGGTAAAGGAACTGCACGACTGTGTCTGTCATCTTTCTCTGGCGCACAGCTCTGCTACATCCTGCACTGCACACAATCTACCAACTCTTTCATATGCCCTGCGACTACGGCCCTACCTGTGCAGGGCTTCTACATCTTAGCTGCACCACAACATTTGTCCCAGAGAAGCGACACTGCAGCGAGGGATAATCTGATCAAAAACCACAGGTGGCGTCATGTATCATTCACCTATAAATGTTATTCACCCCTTTGCATGGATGCCCAGGGCCATGGAATGGGTCTTCATCACCACCAACGTGACACATCTCTCTGAGACACCGGCCCGGTACCGATTAACCCCACTGCCCTGGCTGGCCACCCACACTCCATGTCAGATTCATCTTGGACTGGGGAATTTACGATTTGACTTGATAACCCAGGCATGGTATGATAGAAAGAGCTACATGGACAAATGTGAAGTGTGGCCTGCTGCATCATTCACTTTTGGTGGGGGTGAAGGACACAAGGAAAGGGATTCTTCCTGACCAGGAGCCAGCACTTGACGACTCAGTGCTTGCATTTTTTGAAACTTCAGAAGAGGAGGGCATATTTGCTGGAGTCTGTTTCAGCAATGTAAGCCAAAACCAGTTCCTGATGCTCCGGCTTTAAAAGCAGTTAACCTACTCCCGGAAAAGGTAGCCTTCCTGGTGTTCCGGAGCCAGACCATGACACAGGCTCAACACCTCCTGCCTTAGCTGCTATTGTGCTTTTGCCACTACCAGCAGATGCACCACCACCATCAGCACCAGCTGCCCCCCACGCCCATGTCCACGGCCTCTTCCACCAAACTTTAAAATGTTGCAGAAAATGAACCCAAAATAACATCAGATATATGGTACTATATCAAAAGCGTACAGCTCTATACAGTCAAAGGATGATTGTCACTCTCCCTATATATACCATCAGTCACACAGAGACGCTCACAGGCTCAGTATGGATTAGACAAGAATATAAAAAGTAGAAAAAGTGTACAGTATCATCAGATAGCAGGTATATATAGTATAGTTTAAACATTCTAAATCTCCAGATATTTCAGGAGGCAGACACAGATGCTCTCAGGCTCAGTATGGATTACAACAAAAGTATTGACATCCCCTGCAATTCTGTCAGATAATACTCAGTTTCTTCCTGAAAATGATTGCAAACACAAATTCTTTGGTATTATTATCTTCATTTAATTTGTCTTAAATGAAAAAACACAAAAAGAATTGTCCTAAAGCCAAATTGGATATAATTCCACACCAAACATAAAAAAGAGGGTGGACAAAAGTATTAGCACTGTTCGAAAAATCATGTGATGCTTCTCTAATTTGTGTAATTAACAGCACCTGTAACTTACCTGTGGCACCTAACAGGTGTTGGCAATAACTAAATCACACTTGCAGCCAGTTGACATGGATTAAAGTTGACTCAACCTCTGTCCTGTGTCCTTGTGTGTACCACATTGAGCATGGAGAAAAGAAAGAAGACCAAATAAGTGTCTGAGGACTTGAGAAACCAAATTGTGAGGAAGCATGAGCAATCTCAATGCTACAAGTCCATCTCCAAAGACCAGAATGTTCCTGTGTCTACCGTGCGCAGTGTCATCAAGAAGTTTAAAGCCCATGGCACTGTGACTAACCTCCCTAGATGTGGACAGAAAAGAAAAATTGACAAGAGATTTCAAAGCAAGATTGTGCGGATGTTGGATAAAGAACCTCGACTAACATCCAAACAAGTTCAAGCTGCCCTGCAGTCCGAGGGTACAACAGTGTCAACCCATACTATCTGTCGGCGTCTGAATGAAAAGGGACTGTATGGTAGGAGACCCAGGAAGACCCCACTTCTTACCCCGAGAAATAAAAAAGCCATGCTGGAGTTTGCCAAAATATACCTGAAAAAGCCTAAAACGTTTTGGAAGAATGTTCTCTGGTCAGATGAGACAAAAGTAGAGCTTTTTGGGCAAAGGCATCAACAAAGAGTTTACAGGAGAAAAAAAGAGGCATTCAAAGAAAAGAACATGGTCCCTACAGTCAAACAAGGCGGAGGTTCCCTGATGTTTTGGGGTTGCTTTGCTGCCACTGGTACTGAACTGCTTGACTGTGTGCATGGCATTATGAAGTCTGAAGACTACCAAAAAATTTTGCAGCATAATGTAGGGCCCAGTGTGAGAAAGCTGGGTCTCCCTCAGAGGTCATGGGTCTTCCAGCAGGACAATGACCCAAAACACACTTCAAAATGCACTAGAAAATGGTTTGAGAGAAAGCACTGGAGACTTCTAAGGTGGCCAGCAATGAGTCCAGACCTGAATCCCATAGAACACCTGTGGAGAGATCTACAAATGGCAGTTTGGAGAAGGCACCCTTCAAATATCAGCGACCTGGAGCAGTTGGCCAAAGAAGAATGGTCTAAAATTCCAGCAGAGCATTGTAAGAAACTCATTGATGGTTACCGGAAGCGGTTGGTCGCAGTTATATTGACTAAAGGTTGTGTGAAATGATCAATGTTTTGCTTTTTGCTTCATTCTCTTTTGTGTTTTTTCATTTAAGACAAATTAAATGAAGATAATAATACCAAAGAATTTGTGTTTGCAATCATTTTCAAGAAGAAACTGAGTATTATCTGACAGAATTGCAGGGGTGTCAATACTTTTGGCCACAACTGTATATATCGGGAGTAGTGTTGAGCCACCCCGCGAGTGTTCCAGTTCGTTTTGGTTTGTCGAACAGGAGGCGAGTTCGTCGAATGTCGAACGTTCAACGAACAACGTCGAACACCACTGAAAACAATGGCAGGCAAACACAAACACATACAAACACATAGAAAACAATTACAAAACACCTTAAAAAGTGTCCCAAAGCAGACAAAATGCTCAGAATACAAAAATAACATATGGAAAATGGCAACTACATATAGAAAAGAGGTGGAGGAGTAAAAGGAGGAGGAGGAGACACAGACATAGGCATGTCATGCCCTTATGAAGTCAAGAAAGGCTGGAATAAAAATGTAAAATACCAAAAAACAGTAAAAATCTGAAATCGAAGACGATCATATACCGTCGGACTTCCCACCATAAATTAGGCAAACTGCCGATCGGGTAGCGTTATTCCCATGAACCTCCGAACAGCGTCCATGAAGGCAAAGTGTTTGGTATTGTAAAATAATGCATATCCTGTAAAATATTCAGGACTAGTTACCAGATAAAAATATAGTGGTTTATTTGGATTCTTCCATCAAAGAAAGGTTATTACAGAAAAACAGGTGAATAAAAAGAGGTGAGATATTGTCCATTGTTCATAGCAAAGCAGCATGTATTCTTCTTTCTCTCCGGGAACCCACATGGCAAATGGCGTCTGTCTCTCTGTTCGACTTCTTCGTACTAAAGTAACATACCAGCTGTTGAGTTATGTCATCTTGCGTCTGTCTCTCATGATGGTGAGGGAAGAAGAGGCCCCCCTCTACAGTTAGCCATGAATTATATACGTCTCCTAAAGCACATGGTCTCTACATATATGGAGCTGTCTTTCTACCATGAGCCAAGCTTAAAAATAGCCTATGTCGTGTAAGCTAAAGCATTCTACAGAACTGGGTCTTATAAGAAATTAACGGATTATTAATATTTAACAATTCCCCCTTTTGAGGGAGACAGACATTAATTGGAACCCTCAAATATAACAAGATCTTCTTTCTTCTTTTCTTCTTCTTTGACAAAATATTAATAATAATAATAATAATAATAATAATAATAATATTAGATTACCGTTATAAGTACTCAATGACATAATTGATGTGAATTCATGTTATGGTAAGCCATGAACAATATTCATATAAAATATGTATAATTATACTTCCCTAAGTCTAAATTGAAGCATCTCAGGTCCAGTCATCATCATCTGATGTCATCTGGTCTTCATTTTGATGTCTTCTGTCTTCTTCTTGGTTCTTTTAAAAATACAGTTTTCTTATAGCATATAGATGTGTTGTGTATCAAATCAAAGTCCATAATTTCAAATGTTAATACGAAAACAAAGTCTATGCAGCTTTAATATCTGTGCAGTGTTATCTTTAAAAACCTGGGCTTACATTGGCTCGCCTTGGATATTCTGGAATCCTCCATCGGTACTGGTCTTTGAACAGGTGTGACGTCTTTGGTCAGCAAAGCAAGGGTTAAAATGACTCTTCCTTGCTAAACATAGCACCATAACCAGTCCTTGTCCTAATGCACAGGACATATGTCAGGGTTGTAGCTTCCTGATAATTACCTTCATTGTTCACCAGCTTTCATCGAAGCTTTTCAGGTGATTGAAAACCTCTGGAACTTGATAAGAACGTGATAACACCGTTCATCTCAGCATCATAGGATCATCGTCCTCTGGTTGTCAGGTTAGACACTTTAATTGTGACTGTCGGTGGTGGATACTGCACTTGTGACTGTCAGTGGTGGATACTGCACTTGTAATTAACACAGTCTATTACTCAGTAATCACAGCTTTGTTACCTTCTGGGACTTCTAGATCGCGGCATTCTTCTTCTTGCAACTGATAAAAATCAATGAAGTTTAGAAATGTGAAAAGTCTTTATTAACATAATTTCAGTATCTTGCTTGAAGTCTTCATTCCCTATTCTATACCAAATCTGGTAATTTCCCTATCCCATAATATCACAGCGTACCATAGCAATCAGTAATATCCATATAATTATTATCAGAATTTGTACTGTATATGGATTTCAATATTTGAAATAATAAACCAATAATAAGTGATAATACATTATTATCCATTTTTTTCATGTGATAGAACATTTTTATGTCATAGGTGTAATTACCTTTTTCAACCCATAGGTGTCACTGTGTTTTATGTAACCAGTGTTTTCATCTTTATTAATAAGGAATATATTTATTATACTAATAATATGTAGGAATGTATAGCCATGAACCAAAATAAGAATATATGAGTGAGCGAATGAATGAATAAAAGAATTGTTGCATATAACTCAGAAGTGAAACATTTTCCTTAGTAATAGAACCATATAATTGCTATATTTAATGAAGCAATATTCTCAGTAGATATTACTTTACTAAATATTGGTGAAAGAATTAAAAATAATGAAAAATAAGAATGAAAAATAAGAATAAGAATAAGGCCTTTATGTTGATGCAGAGTAGTTATGTCTTCAGTAACATATACCCTTAATATTTCCATGATCTGGATTATTTCATAATTGTCATAAACTTGTGTTATCAAAATATTCAAATCATGCAACTTTGCATATAATTCCTCTTAGTGTAAAGAAATGACTCTTTATAATACTTGTTATTATACCCAATACTTATACCATTGTACCTTATTAATATTTTTTCCTATTAAAATGTGTGAAGAAGTATTAATCAAATGTGATTATGTAGTCAGGATAAAAAACATATTTCTCCCTTAACCCCTTCCTGACATGAGACGTACTATCCCGTCCACGGTACCCGGGCCCGTATGACCGGGGACGGGATAGTACGTCTACCGCGATCAGCGGCGCCCACGTGGTGAGCGCCGCTGATCGCGGCCGGGTGTCAGCTGATTATCACAGCTGACACCCGGCACAATGTGTCAGGGGCGGTCACGGACCGCCCCGACACATTAACCCCTTGCACACCGCGATCAAACGCGATCGCGGTGTACCGGGAGTTAAAGGGAAGCATCGGCAGGGAGGGGGCTCCCTCCGTGCTTCCCTGAGCCCCCCACGGCAGCGCAATGTGCAGCGCTGCTGCGGGGGACTCCTATCCTCCAGGCCCCCGAATCCAAGATGGCGACGGGGGCCTTCGGGGGCCTGGGGAAGCTGGCTTCCTCAGTGCCTGCAAAGCGCAGGCATGAGGAAGCCTTGTGCACTGCCTGTGACAGATTGCTGATCTGTCACAGTGATCTGTGATGTGAAAGGCTGGAATAAAAATGTAAAATACCAAAAAACAGTAAAAATCTGAAATCGAAGACGATCATATACCGTCGGACTTCCCACCATAAATTAGGCAAACTGCCGATCGGGTAGCGTTATTCCCATGAACCTCCGAACAGCGTCCATGAAGGCAAAGTGTTTGGTATTGTAAAATAATGCATATCCTGTAAAATATTCAGGACTAGTTACCAGATAAAAATATAGTGGTTTATTTGGATTCTTCCATCAAAGAAAGGTTATTACAGAAAAACAGGTGAATAAAAAGAGGTGAGATATTGTCCATTGTTCATAGCAAAGCAGCATGTATTCTTCTTTCTCTCCGGGAACCCACATGGCAAATGGCGTCTGTCTCTCTGTTCGACTTCTTCGTACTAAAGTAACATACCAGCTGTTGAGTTATGTCATCTTGCGTCTGTCTCTCATGATGGTGAGGGAAGAAGAGGCCCCCCTCTACAGTTAGCCATGAATTATATACGTCTCCTAAAGCACATGGTCTCTACATATATGGAGCTGTCTTTCTACCATGAGCCAAGCTTAAAAATAGCCTATGTCGTGTAAGCTAAAGCATTCTACAGAACTGGGTCTTATAAGAAATTAACGGATTATTAATATTTAACAATTCCCCCTTTTGAGGGAGACAGACATTAATTGGAACCCTCAAATATAACAAGATCTTCTTTCTTCTTTTCTTCTTCTTTGACAAAATATCAATAATAATAATAATAATAATAATAATAATATTAGATTACCGTTATAAGTACTCAATGACATAATTGATGTGAATTCATGTTATGGTAAGCCATGAACAATATTCATATAAAATATGTATAATTATACTTCCCTAAGTCTAAATTGAAGCATCTCAGGTCCAGTCATCATCATCTGATGTCATCTGGTCTTCATTTTGATGTCTTCTGTCTTCTTCTTGGTTCTTTTAAAAATACAGTTTTCTTATAGCATATAGATGTGTTGTGTATCAAATCAAAGTCCATAATTTCAAATGTTAATACGAAAACAAAGTCTATGCAGCTTTAATATCTGTGCAGTGTTATCTTTAAAAACCTGGGCTTACATTGGCTCGCCTTGGATATTCTGGAATCCTCCATCGGTACTGGTCTTTGAACAGGTGTGACGTCTTTGGTCAGCAAAGCAAGGGTTAAAATGACTCTTCCTTGCTAAACATAGCACCATAACCAGTCCTTGTCCTAATGCACAGGACATATGTCAGGGTTGTAGCTTCCTGATAATTACCTTCATTGTTCACCAGCTTTCATCGAAGCTTTTCAGGTGATTGAAAACCTCTGGAACTTGATAAGAACGTGATAACACCGTTCATCTCAGCATCATAGGATCATCGTCCTCTGGTTGTCAGGTTAGACACTTTAATTGTGACTGTCGGTGGTGGATACTGCACTTGTGACTGTCAGTGGTGGATACTGCACTTGTAATTAACACAGTCTATTACTCAGTAATCACAGCTTTGTTACCTTCTGGGACTTCTAGATCGCGGCATTCTTCTTCTTGCAACTGATAAAAATCAATGAAGTTTAGAAATGTGAAAAGTCTTTATTAACATAATTTCAGTATCTTGCTTGAAGTCTTCATTCCCTATTCTATACCAAATCTGGTAATTTCCCTATCCCATAATATCACAGCGTACCATAGCAATCAGTAATATCCATATAATTATTATCAGAATTTGTACTGTATATGGATTTCAATATTTGAAATAATAAACCAATAATAAGTGATAATACATTATTATCCATTTTTTTCATGTGATAGAACATTTTTATGTCATAGGTGTAATTACCTTTTTCAACCCATAGGTGTCACTGTGTTTTATGTAACCAGTGTTTTCATCTTTATTAATAAGGAATATATTTATTATACTAATAATATGTAGGAATGTATAGCCATGAACCAAAATAAGAATATATGAGTGAGCGAATGAATGAATAAAAGAATTGTTGCATATAACTCAGAAGTGAAACATTTTCCTTAGTAATAGAACCATATAATTGCTATATTTAATGAAGCAATATTCTCAGTAGATATTACTTTACTAAATATTGGTGAAAGAATTAAAAATAATGAAAAATAAGAATGAAAAATAAGAATAAGAATAAGGCCTTTATGTTGATGCAGAGTAGTTATGTCTTCAGTAACATATACCCTTAATATTTCCATGATCTGGATTATTTCATAATTGTCATAAACTTGTGTTATCAAAATATTCAAATCATGCAACTTTGCATATAATTCCTCTTAGTGTAAAGAAATGACTCTTTATAATACTTGTTATTATACCCAATACTTATACCATTGTACCTTATTAATATTTTTTCCTATTAAAATGTGTGAAGAAGTATTAATCAAATGTGATTATGTAGTCAGGATAAAAAACATATTTCTCCCTTAACCCCTTCCTGACATGAGACGTACTATCCCGTCCACGGTACCCGGGCCCGTATGACCGGGGACGGGATAGTACGTCTACCGCGATCAGCGGCGCCCACGTGGTGAGCGCCGCTGATCGCGGCCGGGTGTCAGCTGATTATCACAGCTGACACCCGGCACAATGTGTCAGGGGCGGTCACGGACCGCCCCCGACACATTAACCCCTTGCACACCGCGATCAAACGCGATCGCGGTGTACCGGGAGTTAAAGGGAAGCATCGGCAGGGAGGGGGCTCCCTCCGTGCTTCCCTGAGCCCCCCACGGCAGCGCAATGTGCAGCGCTGCTGCGGGGGACTCCTATCCTCCAGGCCCCCGAATCCAAGATGGCGACGGGGGCCTTCGGGGGCCTGGGGAAGCTGGCTTCCTCAGTGCCTGCAAAGCGCAGGCATGAGGAAGCCTTGTGCACTGCCTGTGACAGATTGCTGATCTGTCACAGTGATCTGTGATGTGACAGATCAGCGATCTGTCACAGGACAGTGATGTCCCACCTGGGACTATGTAATAAAGTAAAAAAAAATTTAAAAAAAAGTGTAAAAATAAATTTAAAAAAATCGCCAAATAAATTAGTAAAAAAAAAAAAAAATATTCCCCAATAAATTCATTTTTTTAAAATAATAAAAAAAAAAAACAATAAATGTACACATATTAGGTATCGCCGCGTCCGTAACGACCTGCCCTATAAAACTGTCCCATTAGTTAACCCCTTTAGCGAACCCCTTAAAAAATAAAAATAAAAAACGAAGCAAAAAATAATGATTTATTATCATACCGCCAAACAAAAAGTGCAATAACGCGAGATCAAAAAGACGCATATAAATATCCATGGTACCGCTGAAAACGTCATCTTGTCCCGCAAAAAACAAGCCGCCACACAGCATCATCAGCAAAAAAATAAAAAAGTTATAACTCGCAGAATAAAGCGATGCAAAAATAATTATTTTTTATATAAAATAGTTTTCATTGCATAAAACCGACAAAAACATAAAAAAAGACCTAAATGAGGTATCGCTGTAACCGTACTGACCCGAAGAATAAAAGCGCTTTATCAATTTTACCGCACGCGGAACGGTGTAAACGCACCCCCCCCAAAAGAAATTCATGAAACGCTGGTTTTTGTTCATTCTGCGTCCCAAAAATCGGAATAAAAAGCGATCAAAAAATTTCACGTGCCCGAAAATGGTACCAATAAAAACGTCAACTCGTCCCGCAAAAAATAAGACCTCACATGACTCGGTGGGTCAAAATACGGAAAAATTATAGCTCTCAATATGTGGTGATGCAAAAACTATTTTTACAATAAAAAGCGTCTTTTAGCGTGCGACAGCCGCCAAACATAAAAACCGCCATAAATAGTAAATCAAACCCCCCGTTATCACCCCTTTAGTTAGGGAAAAATAATAAAATAAAAAAAATGTATTTATTTCCATTTTTCCATTAGGGTTAGGGCTAGGGTTAGGGCTAGGGGTGTGTTGGGGTAGGGTTAGGTTAGGGTTAGGGCTAGGGTTAGGGCTAGGGTTAGGGTTAGGGCTAGGGCTAGGGCTAGGGTTAGGGCTAGGGTTAGGGCTAGGGTTAGGGCTAGGGTTAGGGGCGTGTTGGGGTTCGGGTTGGAGTTAGAATTGGGGGTTTCCACTGTTTGGGCACATCAGGGGCTCTCCAAATGCAACATGGCGTCTGATCTCAATTCCAGCCAATTCTGAGTTGAAAAAGTCAAATGGTGCTCCTTCCCTTCCAAGCTCTGCTATGCGCCCAAACAGTGTTTTACCCCCTCATGTAGGGTATCAGCCTACTCAGGACAAATTGCAAAACAATTTTTGGGGTCCAATTTCTCCTGTTACCCTTAGGAAAATAAAAAATTGGGGGCAAAAATATCATTTTTGTGGAAAAAAAATGATTTTTTTATTTTCACGTCCGAGTGTTATAAACTTCTGTGAAGCACTTGGGGGTTCAAAGTGCTCACCACACATCTAGATAAGTTCCGTGGGGGGTCTAGTGTCCAAAATGGGGTCACTTGTGGGGAGTTTCAATAGTTTAGGTACATCAGGGGCTCTCCAAACGCACATGACAACCGCAGACCATTCCATCAAAGTCTGCGTTCCAAAACGTCACTGCTTCCCTTCCGAGCCCCGACGTGTGTCCATACAGTAGTTTTCTCCCACATATGGGGTGTCAGCGTACTCAGGACAAATTGGACAACAACTTTTGGGGTCCAATTTCTCCTGGTACCCTTGGGAAAATAAAAAAAATGGTGACTAAAAGATCATGTTTGTGGAAAAAATACGAATTTTTTATTTTCACGCCCGGGCGTTGTAAACTTCTGTGAAGCACTGGGGGGGTCAAAGTGCTCACCACACATCTAGATAAGTTCCTTGGGGGGTCTAGTTTACAAAATGGTGTCATTTGTGGGGGGTTTCCACTGTTTAGGTACATTAGGGGCTCTCCAAAGGCAACATGACACCCGCAGACCATTCCATCAAAGTCTGCATTCCAAAACGTCACTACTTCCCTTCCGAGCCCTGACGTGTGCCCATACAGTAGTTTTCTCCCACATATGGGGTAGCAGCGTACTCAGGACAAATTGGAAAACAACTTTTGGGGTCCAATTTCTCCTGGTACCCTTGGGAAAATAAAAAAAATGGTGACTAAAAGATCATGTTTGTGGAAAAAATACGAATTTTTTATTTTCACGCCCGGGCGTTGTAAACTTCTGTGAAGCACTGGGGGGGTCAAAGTGCTCACCACACATCTAGATAAGTTCCTTGGGGGGTCTAGTTTACAAAATGGTGTCATTTGTGGGGGGTTTCCACTGTTTAGGTACATTAGGGGCTCTCCAAAGGCAACATGACACCCGCAGACCATTCCATCAAAGTCTGCATTCCAAAACGTCACTACTTCCCTTCCGAGCCCTGACGTGTGCCCATACAGTAGTTTTCTCCCACATATGGGGTAGCAGCGTACTCAGGACAAATTGGAAAACAACTTTTGGGGTGCAATTTCTCCTGGTACCCTTGGGAAAATAAAAAAATGGTGACTAAAAGATCATGTTTGTGGAAAAAATACGAACTTTTTATTTTCACGCCCGGGCGTTGTAAACTTCTGTGAAGCACTGGGGGGTCAAAGTGCTCACCACACATCTAGATAAGTTCCTTGGGGGGTCTAGTTTACAAAATGGTGTCATTTGTGGGGGGTTTCCACTGTTTAGGTACATTAGGGGCTCTCCAAAGGCAACATGACACCCGCAGACCATTCCATCAAAGTCTGCATTCCAAAACGTCACTACTTCCCTTCCGAGCCCCGACGTGTGCCCATACAGTAGTTTTCTCCCACATATGGGGTATCAGCATACTCAGGACAAATTGGACAACAACTTTTGGGGTCCAATTTCTCCTGGTACCCTTGGGAAAATAAAAAAATGGTGACTAAAAGATCATGTTTGTGGAAAAAATACGAATTTTTTATTTTCACGCCCGGGCGTTGTAAACTTCTGTGAAGCACTGGGGGGGTCAAAGTGCTCACCACACATCTAGATAAGTTCCTTAGGGGGTCTAGTTTCCAAAATGGTGTCATTTGTGGGGGGTTCCACTGTTTTGGTACATCAGGAGTTTTCCAAACGCGACATGGTGTCCGATCTCAATTCCAGCCAAAAACGTCAAATGGCGCTGCTTCCCTTCCGAGCTCTGCCATGCCCCCAAATAGTGGTTTACCCCCACATGTGGGGTATCAGCGTACTCAGGACAAATTGCACAATAACTTTTAGGGTCCTGTTACCCTTGGAAAAATAAGAATTGAGGGTGAAAAGATCATTTTTGTGGAAAAAATATGATTTTTTAATTGTATGGCTTTATGTTATAAACTTCTGTGAAGCCCATGGGGGTTCAAAGTTCTCACCACACATCTAGATAAGTTCCTTAGGGTGTCTAGTTTCCAAAATGGTGTCATTTGTGGGGGGTTTCCACTGTTTTGGTACATCAGGGGTTTTCCAAACGCGACATGGTGTCCGATCTCAATTCCAGCCAAAAACGTCAAATGGCGCTGCTTCCCTTCCGAGCTCTGCCATGCGCCCAAATAGTGGTTTACCCCCACATGTGGGGTATCAGCGTACTCAGGACAAATTGCACAATAACTTTTAGGGTCCTGTTACCCTTGGAAAAATAAGAATTGAGGGTGAAAAGATCATTTTTGTTTAAAAAATATGATTTTTTAATTGTATGGCTTTATGTTATAAACTTCTGTGAAGCCCATGGGGGTTCAAAGTTCTCACCACACATCTAGATAAGTTCCTTAGGGGGTCTAGTTTCCAAAATGGTGTCATTTGTGGGGGGTTTCCACTGTTTTGGTACATCAGGGGTTTTCCAAACGCGACATGGTGTCCGATCTCAATTCCAGCCAAAAACGTCAAATGGCGCTGCTTCCCTTCCGAGCTCTGCCATGCGCCCAAATAGTGGTTTACCCCCACATGTGGGGTATCAGCGTACTCAGGACAAATTGCACAATAACTTTTAGGGTCCTGTTACCCTTGGGAAAATAAAAATTGGGGTGAAAAGATCATTTTTGTGGAAAAAATATGATTTTTTAATTGTACCGCTGTACGTTATAAACTTCTGTAAAGCCCTTGTGGGTTCAAAGTTCTCACCACATATCTAGATAAGTTCCTTGGGGGGTCTAGTTTCCAAAATGGGGTCACTTGTAGGGGGTTTCCACTGTTTAGGTACATCAGGGACTCTCCAAACGTGACATGGCGTCCAATCTGAATTCCAGCCAATTTTGCATTGAAAAAGTCAAACGGCGCTCCTTCCATTCTGAGCTCTGCCATGCGCCGAAACAGTCGTTCCCCCCCACATATCAGGTATCTGCGTACTCAGGACAAATTGCACAATAACTTTTGCAGTTCAATTTCTCCTGTTACCCTTGGTAAAATAAAAAAAATTGAACCTGAAGTATTTTTTTTATGAAAAAAAGTTAGATGTTCATTTTTTTTTAAATATTTAAAAAAAATCCTGTGACGCACCTAAAGGGTTAATAAACTTCTTGAATGTGGTTTTGAGCACCTTAAGGGGTGCAGTTTTTAGAATGGTGTCACTTTTGTGTATTTTCTATCATATAGACCCCTCAAAGTGGCTTCAAATGTGATGTGGTCCTAAAAATAAAATGGTGTTGTAAAAATGAGAAATCGCTGGTCAACTTTTAACCCTTATAACTTCCTAACAAAAAAAAATTTTGGTTCCAAAATTGTGCTGATGTAAAGTAAACATGTGGGAAATGTTAGTTATCAAGTTTTTTGTGTGCCTTATCTCTGTGATTTAAGGGCATAAAAATTCAAAGTTGGAAAATTGCGAAATTTTCAAAATTTTCGCCAAATTTCCGTTTTTCTCACAAATAAACGCAAGTTATTTGAATGAAATTTTACCACTAACATGAAGTACAATATGTCACGAGAAAACAATGTCAGAATCACCGGGATCCATGGAAGCGTTCGAGAGTTATGACCTCATAAAGGTACAGTGGTCAGAATTGTAAAAATTGGCCCGGTCATGAACGTGCAAACCACCCTTGGGGGTGAAGGGGTTAATACAAAAAAATATTGTTTCATGAAATAATTCATTTATCAAAACCAAAATTAAAAATAATTAATGTATAAATTATGTGAATTTATACCTGCTTATACCATTATTTGTCTGAAGATGTGTAACCATCAAAATTAATTTGAATATCATAAAATTATCCTTTGGAAAAATTAATTTGCATAAACCATTTTGATGTGCGATTGCACTTTGCACTTATCCACAATTAACTAAATCAAGAAATAATAATTACTATAGAAATATAGAAATATATGTTTGTATAGATAATATTTCATTATGTATCTTAATATTCTAATTTCCTAAAGATAAAAGCTTTGGGGTTTTTTTTTTCTCTCATGCATTCAGGATCCTGAGGTCTCACAAACGTATCACATTACTCGCTCAGCAGCTGCTCATACACTCAGTCACTGTCACTCAGACTGTGTCACATATTAAGTTTAATACACGTATTTTAACCCAAATTATCCTAATTATCAATGCATTGTAAACTATTTCAATTTAGTCTCTTAATATTTCTTTGAATATTCCCCCTTTAAAATTCTTTTCCTAAGGAACAGGGACATAGTATACTGGTATACTTGTATTATTAGAACAAGGTTCAAATTCCCCTGCTGTGGTTGTCATTCAAACCATGCAGTAAAAAAAAGCACACACCCAGAACATTTTAAAAAGCAATTGGTTATTTCCTTTTAAGGGTTAGATATATAAAATCATGCAATTATTGCAACATCCTGTGTAAATAAAGGCATAAATCCTTGGAAGAGAATTTTTCTCGATTAAGTCCTGCTTTGAAATGAAAATTCTAAGGAAACATAAAAAATAAGATTAATATCATATTCATATTCTAAATATTATTACTGATGTAGATTTTAATTTTCATTAAAAAATACAGTTCTACTATTTCTACTTCTACAAACACTCTATATATACTGTATGACTATGTATATATCCACAAACCATAAAACTACAGGATTATACTCTATAAAATAATTACATATAACTCACTAATTGTATAACACTGTTACACAATATATATATATAATTACTTTTTCTAACCAATTCCTACACCCATACTTATTTCTCTGCAAAAAATATCCTGAAAGGTTCTTGCCATTTTAAAGCTAATAGATTCTTGGAGCAGAGTATTCAGTTTACAGGCCATGATGTCACTCACCACCTGTTTCTGTCTGTTAAATTCGGCCATCTTTGTTACAGAAAGAAAATCAAAACTCATCATTTTTCTTAATTCAATTTGTGTCTTTTCGGTGTTCTTTTGCATCATTCCATATGGTTTATAACAAACATGTGATTTTCTTTTTCTTTCTTCGTAGATTTGATTTTGGGGAAATCTCATTTTAGAAGGCTTTGCTAATACAGGCTTCTGATAAGATTTTACTCTGCCTGTCTTTACAAAATTAGCACAATTTACTTTCCTTTCACGATTCTCGTGTTTCCTGGCAAAATCAAGAAATTGCGCACATTCAAACAAAGAATCTTTTTGTGACGCAATAACACGAGATGCAGGATTTAGAAACCAAAATTTGCTTACAAAACTCCTTATGAGGGACGGTGTTTTGACATTCTCACTCAGCATTTTGTACAAACGTTCATATATGGACATGAACGTAAAAATACATTCCTTCCGACCAATCCTTAATTTTTGAAGAATATCAATATCTGGATGATTTTCATTTGATGAACAAAAAATGAGAATTTTTAATCTGTCCTTATCAGTTAAATTCTCATGTGTTTCACCAGATAACTTTAAAGACAATCTCCTTGCAAAATTTACAGGGATCCACATTTTGAACAACTGATTCTTCTCCTCGTTAGATAAATCAAAGTTATCAGTACAACTTTCAAAGATCTCAGAGTTTCTATAAACATCTATTTTGTTGTCATAAGCAGGAATTATTTGGCATATCTTTATCAAATTCTTCCTCACGCTACTTCGGATTTGGGCCTGTGAGTCTTCTATTTTTAGTGGTACGTCTTTCCCTTGTACGTCCTCTACGTCAGTTCTGAAGTCTCCTCCTACGTCTCCATCTTGTTCCACGTCTGCAAGGTCACCTTCAATGACTGCTACTTGTAACTGTTTCTCCACATTACAGTGAATCTCGGGAATATCACTATCCTCTACACAATCATTTTTAGATTTCTCTGACACAGATCTATGAAATATATCTACCATCTGTAGAATATTTTTTAATCTCTCTCTTTCTCTATTGAAAAACTTAGAATCTAACCTCTGATTCTCGAGTTCACACTCGGCATATAAACTTAACCATAAAACTTCTGAATTAGAATTGTCTACAGACTTAAATTTCAATTTACTCTGCTTAGCAAGACAATTAATGACATCCATTTTATCTTACCTTGAAATGTCTCAGCTCCTTTGATGGACAACGCTGGGTTCCTGTCTTCACACGTCTGGCTTAGGTCTGGTACTTTTGGCACTTGTAGTACTTCTCAATCTATCTGGTACTTCTTACTTCTAGGTTCTATGTGATTCTTGTAAGTAGTGGAATTCCCGATAACTTACACATATGATTTGACATTAGCAAAGTCCAATCCCCCGTGTGTGCAAGTTGAGGGAAATCCGCAAAAAAGTACAAAAATTCAGATCTGGCTGGCTCGCCAATGTAAAATAATGCATATCCTGTAAAATACTCAGGACTAGTTACCAGATAAAAATATAGTGGTTTATTTGGTTTCTTCCATCAAAGAAAGGTTATTACAGAAAAACAGGTGAATAAAAAGAGGTGAGATATTGTCCATTGTTCATAGCAAAGCAGCATGTATTCTTCTTACTCTCCGGGAACCCACATGGCAAATGGCGTCTGTCTCTCTGTTCGACTTCTTCGTACTAAAGTAACATACCAGCTGTTGAGTTATGTCATCTTGCGTCTGTCTCTCATGATGGTGAGGGAAGAAGAGACCCCCCTCTACAGTTAGCCATGAATTATATACGTCTCCTAAAGCACATGGTCTCTACATATATGGAGCTGTCTTTCTACCATGAGCCAAGCTTAAAAATAGCCTATGTCGTGTAAGCTAAAGCATTCTACAGAACTGGGTCTTATAAGAAATTAACGGATTATTAATATTTAACAGGTATCCGGGGGCAGTATGGTTGCAAAGCTGAACCTTAAGGGAATGTCCAGAAGGGCACCACCAGGAGTGGAGCCTGTTGGTTAATTCGACTCCACCCGGGAAACCTCAACCATGCCAGCTACAGAAAAGATTGACTGATTGCAAGCTTTGTCGATTCTGTGGGTGGTGATGGATGTCCGTTTTTAGTTGTGCTAGCGATTTGTCAGCTTAATTCCGTTAACGAACGAGACTCCGGCTTACTAGAGGGACACGCGAGGCTCTGGCACGCCAGATCGATCAATAACAGGTCTGTCATGCCCTTACTTTCAGGAACACCACACTACACTCGCTCACTGAGCCAGTGCGTGTGTCCTGAGTACAGAAACAGTACTAAAAGATACCTGTGGAGCAGGGCAGCAGAGGTCACAATGCGTGCTTCAAACTTTCGGTGTCAGGATCCTGTCAGCGCCGGAAAGTAAAGATGCACAGGACCTGAGGACACTGAAGTAAGCAAGCTGGCACAGGACCTATGGTCATGTGACTGCAATGGGGAGGGGCTTAGCATCCTGCTTTCAGAGATGACAGGACACCATGCAACAACTCAGAGTCAGGCAAAACGGAGGTCACACACAGTACGGGCAAACGAGGCACAGGAGGGACAAATAGACGGGTGGTCAGACAAAGTCAAAGGTCTTACACAAGAGGGCGGCGTGGTACCAAGGGGATGAGCAGAGAGAAGTCAGGTCACAAGCAGAGAGTTATACACAAGAGGTAGCACAGTACAAGAGGGACAAGCAGAACTCGTAACAGGGACAGAACGAGATCAAAACCAAACAAGCAAGCAAGATATCAGGCACAAGGCACACGTACGCACAAGATCAACTAACTCAGCTGAGGGCAAGGGTATAACTGACACCGGACCTAGGTCCAGTGAGCATTAAATAGCCGCCCTCTGCCAGAGAGAGGCGGAACAATTAACCCCCAGTCTGATCAGGGCGGGCCAAAGCGAAACCCCATCCTGGATCATGACAGTACCCTCCTCTCAATGGGGGGCCACCGGACCCAAGGTCTCTCAGGGTACTGGGCGTGAAAGGCCCGGACCAACCGATCCGCATGGGCCGATCGAGCAGGAACCCACGACCGTTCTTCAGGACCGTAGCCTTTCCAATGTACCAGATATTGAAGAGCACGACGGACCAACCTGGAGTCGACAATTCGTTCCACCTCGTACTCCGACTGCCCGTCTACCAAAACCGGTGGTGGGGAAGCTGATGATCCCTCCCCACCGGACCTCACAGGTTTCAAAAGAGCCCTATGGAAAACATTTGGGATCCGCAGAGATGGCGGGAGACGCAACCGAAAAGCCACCGGGTTAACTGATTCGGTAATTTCATAGGGACCTATAAACTTGGGTCCAAGCTTCGCAGAGGGGACCTTGAGCCTTATATTCTTGGTGGACAACCATACCTTATCTCCAATCTGAAACACCGGTCCCGCGGATCGTTTTTTGTCCGCAAAAAATTTTAATTTGTCCTGGGCCTTGTTAATGTTACTCTGGACCTCCCGCCATACCTCCCCCAACCGCTGGATCGTCTCATCCGACCCAGGACACCCAGAATTCAAACGGGAAAATTCTCCAAAATGAGGATGAAACCCATAATTGCAGAAAAAGGGAGATGTACCCGTAGACTGGTTAATGCGGTTGTTAAATGCAAACTCGGCCAATGGTAACACAGAACACCAATCATCCTGTCGGGCTGAGGTCAAGCAACGCAGAATTTGCTCCAGAGACTGATTGGTCCATTCGGTCTGCCCATTAGTCTCAGGATGATAAGCGGATGAAAAGGACAGACCAATAACCAACCTCTTACAAAAAGCCCTCCAAAATCTGGAAACAAATTGCACTCCTCTATCAGACACCACATTCAAGGGTACCCCATGCAACCGCACCACATGCTCAACGAACAATCTGGACAATGCTTCCGCATTAGTTAGAGCTGCCAAAGGTACAAAATGTGCCTGCTTACTAAACCTGGCCACCACAACCCAAACGACGGTATTACCCTTGGAGGGGGGAAGGTTGGTGATGAAATCCATGGACAAATGAGTCCATGGTCTCTCAGGAATTGGCAGTGGTACCAATTCCCCGGCCGGCCAGTTATGGGGGGTTTTTGCACGGGCACAAACATCACAAGCAGACACATATTCCTCAACTTCAGAGGCTAAAGCAGACCACCAGAATACTCTAGCAATGGCCTTCCAGGTAGCCGAGATCTCTGGATGTCCACCCAGAACTGAGTCATGGAACTCCCAGAGGACCTTGAGGCAAAACTGATCTGGCACGAAAAGTTTATCCACCGGCTTAGTCGGAGGTGCAAGAGACTGGGCTTCCCGAATCTCCCGTTCCAACATATTAGAAATATCTGCCACCACCACCCCAGGATGAAGAATGGAGGATGGATGTTCCGGGGGGGAAACCGGATCTAGACTGCGTGACAAAGCATCCGCTCTGACATTTTTAGATCCTTGCCGAAAAGTGATCGAGATGTTGAATCAGGAAAAAAAAAGTGACCATCTAGCCTGTTTGGGAGTCAACCTTTTGGCTGACTCAATGTAAGCTAGGTTTTTGTGGTCCGTAATTACGGTTATAGGATGGACAGCCCCCTCCAAAAAATGCCTCCATTCTTCAAAGGCCAACTTTACGGCCAGAAGTTCTCGATTCCCCACATCATAGTTTCTCTCCGCAGGGGAGAACTTCTTTGAGAAAAAGGCGCAAGGTCTCAAATTGGTCAAAGTGGTGGGTCCCTGGGACAATACCGCCCGCACCCCCACCTCTGAGGCGTCTACCTCAACAATAAATGGTTCAGACGGGTCTGGTTGAATAAGAACCGGGGCAGACATGAAACATTTTTTTAAAAACTGAAACGCCGCTACTGCTGCAGCTGACCAATTCTTGATATCGGCCCCCTTTTGAGTCATGTCTGTGAGGGGTTTAACCACCTATGAGAACCCCCTTATAAATTTACGGTATTAATTGGCGAATCCTAGGAAATGCTGCAGAGCCTTCAACTCACAAGGTTGAACCCACTCGACAATGGCCTGCACCTTATTAGGATCCATGCGATACCCTTCAGCAGACACAATGAACCCCAGAAAAGACAGTTCTTGGACGAAAAATAAGCATTTTTCTAATTTAGCAAAGAGACAGTTCTCCCGGAGCCTTTGGACAACTGCCCGAACATGACCAATGTGAGCCTGTTTATCAGGAGAGTAGATCAATATGTCATCCAAATATACCACCATAAAACAATGAAATCAGAGAACACATGATTAATGAAATTTTGGAAAACCGCTGGAGCATTGGTCAGGCCGAAAGTCATGACCAAATTTTCAAACAACCCTTCAGTAGTGAGAAAAGCGGTTTTCCACTCATCTCCATCCTGGACTCGGATAAGGTTATACGCTCCCCGTAGATCTAACATTCAAAATCACTTAGCTCCGGACAACTGGCTGTATAAATCAGGAATAAGTGGAAGGGGATACGTATTCCTCACAGTTATCTTATTTAACTCACGAAAATCGAGGCATGGGTGTAAACCACCATCTTTTTTCTTTACAAAAAAGAACCCCGCCGCCACGGGAGAAACAGAAGGACGAATGTGTCCCTTACAAAGACTCTCTGAAATATATTCTTTCATCGCGGCCCGTTCTGGACCCGAAAGGTTATACAAGTGGGCTTTGGGCAATTTAGCACCTGGAACCAGGTCAACGGCACAATCAAATGGGCGGTGTGGTGGTAAAACCTCAGCCTCCCTTTCGGAGAAAATGTCCGTATAGTCTTTCAGGCACTCCGGAATACCTTCCAGACCCACGGACGACACAGACACCGTAACAAGACATTTTTCAGAACAATAGGGACCCCATTTAGCAATGTCCCAAGATTCCCAATTACCAGAGAATATGGGAAGCAAGGTGTGCCACAGTCCGCGCTGCTGAGTCCACAAAATCACCTGGGATGCAAGATGTTGTAACAAAGTACTTCTTTATTCCTTCCTACACGTTTCGGCGCCCTTCCTGGCACCTTCCTCAGGGATATTACACCAGCCATAGGAGCAGGGAAATTATAGCCCCTTCCATTAGCAATTATGGGTGTGTTATGTTTACATATGATGTCATAATGGTCATCACTGGGGGAGGGGCCAGCATTTTTGGCACAATTTCACACAAATAACATAATAAAACAAGAAAATCCTTCAAAATACTTGCTAAAATGTACATAAAAATCCTACCAGTAAAATGATATGAAGACCTTCATAAAAATTGCAGCGGAAACATTGCCAAAGTATCCAGACTGTCAATGCAAAAACAAAAAAAAATTTTTAAAAACATTATCTCCCGACTTTCAGGGTAGTAGAACCCATGTATTTACTGGTTTCATTGTTTTCTCTTGTGACTTATGTTGAGCTCCACCATCCTGCTGGTATCAATGCCTTTGGAACATAGGTTCTATGAACTATTTTTTCACAAAACTATCCTGTTAAATATGTGATACTATAGTTTGTTAAAAAATTATTATAAAAAATTGCAATGAACAATTTTCTTTATTTTTGTTTTGTAGGAGGGAATCAAGGAGCGATGCTACTATTAAATAAACTTCATAAAATAGATTATTTCTAAAATTAACTGCTTTTAAAAAACTTTTATTTTTATTTTCATTTTTATTTTTATTATTTATTATCAATAAAGAATTATCTAAAAATTACTATTATATAATCATATTATTAAAAATGGCCTGAAAAATGTGTCTATCATCTTCCATGTAGATATGGTCACTATTTTAAATATTAATTGTGGTGGTGTCACCCATGAAACGTGTGTCTGTTGGTCTAGCACACCTGGATTCTAGTCCCCAGGAAAGTCACAGGTCTCCATGCAGGCATAAATGACATAGTACAAGGGACAATCAGGAAAAATTATAAATTGTTGTGAGCTTATGCATATTAAATTAGGGAATTGTGAAATTCTAGATAGGATACCAACTTTAATATATATTTAAACAAAATAAATGTGTCATTAGGTGTATGTGAGACATTAAGTGTTTAGATATACCCGTGCGATCAAGAAAGTAGTCAGACGAAAAAATAAATAGAATGAAAAAATAAAGTGAGGTTTGCTTAAGTGTGTAACATAAGGAGGCAGAAATTCCTC
The DNA here is from genome assembly GCF_039654945.1 of Dendrobates tinctorius. NCBI lineage: Eukaryota > Metazoa > Chordata > Amphibia > Anura > Dendrobatidae > Dendrobates > Dendrobates tinctorius. The sequence goes on along the minus strand of NW_027361770.1, from coordinate 21,355,764 downwards.
CTACTATGGTGCGCCTTTCTTACCCACTCAGGATGTGACCAAGAGAGGGGGGGGGGTTGGGGAATTATAATTTATATTAGTTCTGAAATTATGTTTAGCCCTCTCGGTTTTAATGTGTCCAGTTTAAACATCCAATATTTTTCACATTTTTTGAGCAGCTCGAATCTGTTGGGTATATTCACTGCTATATGATCGATCGGGGTTATCTTAATTGCTGTTGCATCTCTGTTATGATACGTGTCATAATGGAATGACACTCCATGTGCTCTATACCCACTCTTTATATTTGAACGATGTTTGTTTAGCCGCTCATGAAGTGGTCTGATAGTTCTACCAACATACTGCATGCCACATGGACACTCAAGTAAGTAAATTACAAACTCTGTAGAGCAATTCATGTCATGTTTAATGGTAAAGGATTCATTCGTTGATGCGGATTTAAAGCTGCTTGTCTGTTGGATACTCCGACAACAAAGGCATCTATTTTTTCTACATTTTGATGTCTTTTTCTGCAGTACTTTGGCATAATTCGTGGTTGTCTTCTGTTTGAGCCTACTAGGAGCTATTAACCCTTTAATGTTTGGTGCCCTGCGGAAAGTAATTCCTGGTCTATCAGGTACAATGGATTTTAATATTGGATCACTTAGAAGTAAGTGCCAGTGTGTATGAAGGCATTTTTTGATTGACTTGTGACAATTATTATAAGTCGTTATAAAATTGAATGCTTTGTTCTTCTCGGTCCCTTTTCTGTCTTTCTGTATAAGGAGAGTTTCTTGCGGGATTTCTCCACTGTGCTTTTGTGTGCTGGATATCAATATTTTTGGGTATCCTTTCTCTAGGAATCTTTTTCTGAGTATTTCAGATTGAGAAGCGTATTCATCCTTGGAAGTGCAATTCTTCTTTATCCTTCTAAATTGATTGGCCGGTATATTACACAGCCATTTTGTGTAATGTCCACTCCTGAAATCAATATATGAATTCCTGTCCGTAGGCTTAATGTATGTTTTTGTATGTATCCTTGTGCCATCAGAGAAAATTGTTAGGTCCAGGAAATTGATGCTTTCTTCATGTATTGTTTGTTCAAAATTTATCCCCCAGTGGTTATTAATTATGTCACTGAAAAACTCCTCCATGTCGCCAACTTCCGTGTCCCAGATCAGGAATAAGTCATCAATAAACCTTTTATATAAAACCAAGCCATTCTTGTATTTGTTTCCATATATATGTATGTCTTCAAAAAGACCCATAAAAAGATTAGCGTACGAGCAAGCTGTTTTCGAACCCATAGCTGTACCATACTTTTGATGGTACATGTCACCATCAAAGGTGACAAAGTTATTGTTTAATATGAAATTTTGGCCATCCAGAATGAAGTTGATGTTCCTTATATCCAATTGTATGTCTCTTTTTAGGTAGTATTCAATACAGAGTAATCCTATTTCATGACCTATATTCGTGTACAATGATGTAATATCCATGGTGACAAATCTATATGATTTTTTCCATGTGATTCCTCCCAAGATCCTGATCATATCCGTAGAATCCTTAATATAGCTTTCTAATTTCACCACGTATTTCTGTAAATTTCTATCAATGTAGGTGGCAAGGTTACTTGTCAGGGAATCAATTCCTGAGATTATTGGTCGCGCAGGGGGATTGTCCAAGCTTTTATGAATCTTGGGCAAGTGGTATAGGAATGGAATGGGGGGTTGCCTTTTTATTAGAAACTTCTTTAAGTCCTTATTGATTATCCCCTGTTGGAATGCCATGTTTATTTTTTGATTGTGTATTTTTGTTAATGTGGGGTACGGGTTATTTTTTACTTTCTCATAGTATTTAGTGTCCGACAATAATCTTAATGCTTCTTTTTTATAATCATTGGTGTTTTGTATCACTATGCCGCCCCCCTTATCGGCTGCCCGAATCACTATTTCACTATTCTTACCCAAATTTTTCAGGGCTTCTCTCTCTTTCTTTGTGAGATTATTCTTATCCCCCCTTATGTTGCCGGCTTTCTTCATTAAGGTGTCCTTTTTAAGATCTTTTAATAGTAAGTCTTGGAACGTCTCTAGTATATGACCCCTACTTTCCAAGTGATAGAAATTGGATTTTGTTTTCAGAGTAGGGTCAGATGGTGCTTCAATAATAATAATGATAATAATAATAATGCAGAGGATCCAAAACCTGTTGGAACTGGAACAGTTAATGTTGATGAACATCTTAACAAAATCAATGAACTCATCGATAGAATCAACAGAGAGAGGCCCCTATACCCAATCATATTACATGACAATAATAAGCCAGTGAAAAACAATAAAAACCCTGTACCCGACTTAATGATTATTACAGAAACTGACCAGAACCAGGAGGATTTAATCAGTATAGTAACACCAACACCTATAGAAACAGGTAGCAATATCCCTACACAAAAGGTTATACTAGACAGCTCAAAAAATCAAAATAATGGCATAGTTCCTTTTTTAGCCGCTGTAAACGTAACAAATCAAAATATAACGAAATTTTTCAGTCCCACTCTTGGAAAAAGAAAAAAAGGGGAAAGAGAGGAAGAGGAAATAAAGAAAAAAGCAAAGATCACTTTCCGGGATTGAAACAGATAACGGTAACTAATAATAATGTCATTAATTTATCAGACTATTCATTGACAGAAGAAGAAAAGGAGCTTCTGATTAAGGGCTTACTTTTCTGCCCCACGAACCAACCAGACGATTTTAAACTTTTTATAGATGTGCATCAGTATATTAGGAGGTTGACTCTCAAAAGGCATTTCTTATTAAAGCCAGATGACACGAAAGATAACAAAATTGAAGCACCATCTGACCCTACTCTGAAAACAAAATCCAATTTCTATCCCTTGGAAAGTAGGGGTCATATACTAGAGACGTTCCAAGACTTACTATTAAAAGATCTTAAAAAGGACACCTTAATGAAGAAAGCCGGCAACATAAGGGGGGATAAGAATAATCTCACGAAGAAAGAGAGAGAAGCCCTGAAAAATTTGGGTAAGAATAGTGAAATAGTGATTCGGGCAGCCGATAAGGGGGGCGGCATAGTGATACAAAACACCAATTATTATAAAAAAGAAGCATTAAGATTATTGTCGGACACTAAATACTATGAGAAAGTAAAAAATAACCCGTACCCCACATTAACAAAAATACACAATCAAAAAATAAACATGGCATTCCAACAGGGGATAATCAATAAGGACTTAAAGAAGTTTCTAATAAAAAGGCAACCCCCCATTCCATTCCTATACCACTTGCCCAAGATTCATAAAAGCTTGGACAATCCCCCTGCGTGACCAATAATCTCAGGAATTGATTCCCTGACAAGTAACCTTGCCACCTACATTGATAGAAATTTACAGAAATACGTGGTGAAATTAGAAAGCTATATTAAGGATTCTACGGATATGATCAGGATCTTGGGAGGAATCACATGGAAAAAATCATATAGATTTATCACCATGGATGTTACATCATTGTACACGAATATAGGTCATGAAATAGTATTCAATACAGAGTAATCCTATCTAAAAAGAGACATACAATTGGATATAAGGAACATCAACTTCATTCTGGATGGCCTAAATTTCATATTAAACAATAACTTTGTCACCTTTGATGGTGACATGTACCATCAAAAGTATGGTACAGCTATGGGTTCGAAAACAGCTTGCTCGTACGCTAATCTTTTTATGGGTCTTTTTGAAGACATACATATATATGGAAACAAATACAAGAATGGCTTGGTTTTATATAAAAGGTTTATTGATGACTTATTCCTGATCTGGGACACGGAAGTTGGCGACATGGAGGAGTTTTTCAGTGACATAATTAATAACCACTGGGGGATAAATTTTGAACGAACAATACATGAAGAAAGCATCAATTTCCTGGACCTAACAATTTTCTCTGATGGCACAAGGATACATACAAAAACATACTTTAAGCCTACGGACAGGAATTCATATATTGATTTCAGGAGTGGACATTACACAAAATGGCTGTGTAATATACCGGCCAATCAATTTAGAAGGATAAAGAAGAATTGCACTTCCAAGGATGACTACGCTTCTCAATCTGAAATACTCAGAAAAAGATTCCTAGAGAAAGGATACCCAAAAAAATTAATATCCAGCACACAAAAGCACAGTGGAGAAATCCCGCAAGAAACCCTCCTTATACAGAAAGACAGAAAAGGGACCGAGAAGAACAAAGCATTCAATTTTATAACGACTTATAATAATTGTCACAAGTCAATCAAAAAATGCCTTCATACACACTGGCACTTACTTCTAAGTGATCCAATATTAAAATCCATTGTACCTGATAGACCAGGAATTACTTTCCGCAGGGCGCCAAGCATTAAAGGGATAATAGCTCCTAGTAGGCTCAAACAGAAGACAACCGCGAATTATGCCAAAGTACTGCAGAAAAAGACATCAAAATGTAGAAAAAATAGATGCCTTTGTTGTCGGAGCATCCAACAGACAAGCAGCTTTAAATCCGCATCAACGAATGAATCCTTTACCATTAAACATGACATGAATTGCTCTACAGAGTTTGTAATTTACCTGCTTGAGTGTCCATGTGGCATGCAGTATGTTGGTAGAACTATCAGACCACTTCATGAGCGGCTAAACAAACATCGTTCAAATATAAAGAGTGGGTATAGAGCACATGGAGTGTCATTCCATTATGACACGTATCATAACAGAGATGCAACAGCAATCAAGATAACCCCGATTGATCATATAGCAGTGAATATACCCAACAAATTCGAGCTGCTCAAAAAACGTGAAAAATATTGGATGTTTAAACTGGACACATTAAAACCGAGAGGGCTAAACATAATTTCAGAACTAATATAAATTATAATTCCCCAACCCCCCCCCCTCTCTTGGTCACATCCTGAGTGGGTAAGAAAGGCGCACCATAGTAGGAGGAATTCCTGCCTCCTTATGTTACACACTTAAGCAAACCTCACTTTATTTTTTCATTCTATCTTTTTTCATTTTATTTATTTTTTCGTCTGACTACTTTCTTGATCGCACGGGTATATCTAAACACTTAATGTCTCACATACACCTAATGACACATTCATTTTGTTTAAATAAATATTAAATTTGGTATCCTATCTAGAATTTCACAATTCCCTAATTTAATATGCATAAGCTCACAACAATTTATAATTTTTCCTGATTGTCCCATGTCATTTATGCCTGCATGGAGACCTGTGACTTTCCTGGGGACTAGAACCCAGGTGTGCTAGACCAACAGACACACGTTTCATGGGTGACACCACCACAATTAATAGATAAAATAGTGACCATAACTACATGGAAGATGATAGACACATTTTTCAGGCCATTTTTAATAATATGATTATATAATAGTAATTTTTAGATAATTCTTTATTGATAATAAATAATAAAAATAAAAATGAAAATAAAAATAAAAGTTTTTAAAAGCAGTTAATTTTAGAAATAATCTATTTTATGAAGCTTATTTAATAGTAGCATCGCTCCTTGATTCCCTCCTACAAAACAAAAATAAAGAAAATTGTTCATTGCAATTTTTTATAATAATTTTTTAACAAACTATAGTATCACATATTTAACAGGATAGTTTTGTGAAAAAATAGTTCATAGAACCTATGTTCCAAAGGCATTGATCCCAGCAGGATGGTGGCGCTCAACATAAGTCACGAGAGAAAACACTGAAACCAGTAAATACATGGGTTCTACTACCCTGAAAGTCGGGAGATAATGTTTTTAAAAAAAATTTTTTGTTTTTGCATTGACAGTCTGGATACTTTGGCAATGTTTCCGCTGCAATTTTTTATGACGGTCTTCATATCATTTTACTGGTAGGATTTTTATGTACATTTTAGCAAGTATTTTGAAGGATTTTCTTGTTTTATTATGTTATTTGTGTGAAATTGTGCCAAAAATGCTGGCCCCTCCCCCAGTGATGACCATTATGACATCATATGTAAACAGAACACACCCATAATTGCTAATGGAAGGGGCTATAAATTCCCTGCTCCTATGGCTGGTGTAATATCCCTGAGGAAGGTGCCAGGAAGGGCGCCGAAACGCATAGGAAGGAATAAAGAAGTACTTTGTTACAACATCTTGCATCCCAGGTGATTTTGTGGACTCAGCAGCGTGGACTGTGGCACACCTTGCTTCCCATATTCTCTGGCAGTTTTTCCACGTTGGAGTGGTCGGTGGAGGTCGTGCAGCAGCTGATACTGTGTTATGTCTTCAAGCCAGTTGTGGGTCACACAACTGGAATAGGTGAGTGGAACTACATTACACCACTCACATCGTAGTGTCACTAGTGATAGGGCACTATTGCGCCTCTTGTTCCCCCACCCTTTTTGTTAAGATTCCCAATTAATCACAGGATTACGCAATTGTAACCAGGGGAACACCAACACCAGTCCCGCAGGCAGGTTGTCCATCACAAAACATGAAATGTGTTCCTGGTGTAAGGAACTCACTTTAAGGAGAAACTCTTCAGTACGAAACATAACGTTATTCTTAACCAGTGGTGTTTTGTCAATGGCAACAATGTGAATAGGAGTCTCCAACCTAACTGTCCCTAACTTACACTTGGCCACCAAGTCAGAATCAATAAAGTTCAATGATGATCCGCAATCCACGAAGGCAGAAGTGGATGTAGAGACACTCCCACAACAAAGTTCCACTTGCAACAACATTTTTGAAAAGGCAGAAAAGGGTACCTGAGAGCCTGGTGACCTCCATGACAATCACCCGGGCTCAGTCGCTTGTTGGCCAGTGGACGGGAGAGGCAATCCTTTTTCCAATGTCCAGCATCGCCACAGTGAAAACAACATTTTCCCATGCGCCGTTGTCTCCCTTCGTTCCCTTTGAGGTTGATGGTTCCCATCTCCACGGTTTCCAATGTAGGACAGGCTCCCCTTTTTTGGGAGAATAACGGTGTCTCAATTTGCATCACTCCCCTCGCCCGTAGCCTGCGATCCATTTGGACGGCCTGTGTCGTAGCCTCCTCCAAGGAATCAGGCGGAGGGTGGAGAGCCAAGGCGTCTTTCAGATGTTCAGACAGGCCTCTATGGAACAAACCCTAGAGGGCGGCATCATTCCAGCAGACCTCAGCAGCCCAGCGCCTGAACTCTGAACAAAACCACTCAGCTGAGTGCTTCCCCTGGCACACACTCATCACCATGTCCTCAGCCATACGCATCAGGCTCATCAAAAATATGCCCCAGGGCCTCAAAAAATGCATCCACATTCATACGCTCAGGGGCCGTGGTCGAAAGGGAGAAAGCCCAAGCTTGGTGGGCTCCCCTTAACAGAGACATAATGACCCCCACTCTCTGACCTTCATCCCCAGAAGAGTGTGGTTTCAATGAAAAAAAAAAGCTTACAGCCCTCCTTGAAAACTCTGAACTTCTTTTTATCTCCAGAAAAGGTATCCGATAACTTAACCGGAGACTCAGGGGAAACTAATGTAACATACCGAGCCCCCGATGGAATACCCTCTGCACAGTGTCAGCGATCAGCTGCTGAGACTGAGCAAGGACTCGTTGTTCTCCAAGGAGTTTCTGAGTCATCTGAGTCAGCTGCTTTACCTGCTCAGAAAGAGTGTGCATAGGATCCATCACATATGCAGGAGAAGGGGAGCAGAGGAAAAAAAATGGTAATGGTCAGGAACACCGCACTACACTCGCTCACTGAGCCAGTGCGCATGTCCTGAGTACAGAAATAGTGCTAAAAGATACGTGTGGAGCAGGGCAGCAGAGGTGACAATGCGTGCATCAAACTATCGGTGTCAGGATCTTGTCAGCGCCGGAAAGTAAAGATGCACAGGACCTGAGGACACTGAAGTTAGCAAGCTGGCACAGGACCTATGGCCATGTGACTGCAAGGGGGAGGGGCTTAGCATCCTGCTTTCAGAGATGACAGGACACCATACAACAACTTAGAGTCAGGCAAAACAGAGGTCACACACAGTATGGGCAAACGGGGCACAGGAGGGACAAACAGACGTGGGGTCAGACAAAGCCAAAGGTCATACACAATAGGGCAATGTGGTACCAAGGGGACGAGCAGAGAGGTCAGGTCACAAGCAGAGAGTCATACAAGAGAGGTAGCACAGTACAAGAGGGACAGGCAGAACTCGTAACAGGGACAGAACCGGATCAAAACCAAACAAGCAAGATATCAGGCACAAGGCACACGTACGCACAAGGTCAACTAACTCAGCCGAGGGCAGGAGTATAACTGACACCGGACTTAGGTCCAGTGAGCATTAAATAGCCGCCCTCTGCCAGAGAGAGGCGGAACAATTAACCCCCAGTCTGATCAGGACGGGTCAAAGCGAAACCCCGTCCTGGATCATGACACTTACATGTCCGGGGCTGCATGCGCGTTACACTGAAAGGTCCAGTGTGTGTCACTTACAGGTGCAGATAACCCGCTGAACCCCGTTAGTGATGGGGATCTGAGATTCCAATTCTTCCCCGCGAATGAGGATTTCCCAGTAAGTGCAGGTCAACCGGAATTCCGGAATAAGGCCTAACCGGCATTCCAGAAAAATGAAAAAATGAAGTGTCCAAACCACAGGTGCTGTAGCTTGCTTAACAGCTGGGCTCCTATGCTGAGTAGCACGCAGTTCTTACATAAACAGGCGGCATAGCTTGGTTCATGGGTGGGCAACTCTGCTGAGTAGCAGACAGTGCTTACATAAACATGCGGCATAGCTAGGTTCACAGGTGGGCTCCTCTGCTGAGCACCAGTACTAGTCCCAAAGTATTCACTGGGCTGAATGGAGTTAAAAAATCGTTCTTACATAAACATAAGTGTCCAAACCACAGGTGCTGTAGCTTGCTTAACAGCTGGGCTCCTATGCTGAGTAGCACGCAGTTCTTACATAAACAGGCGGCATAGCTTGGTTCACGGGTGGGCTCCACTGATGAGTAGCAGACACAGTTACTAGGCCCAAAGTATTAACTGTGCTAAATGCAGTCAAAAACTGGTTCTTTCATAAACAGATGGCATAGCTAGGTTCACTGGTGGGCTCCTTTGCTGAGTAGCAGACAGTGCTACAAGGCCCAAAAGGATTTTCTGGACAAGATGCGGTAAAAAATAATTAGAAACACAACACGGTGTAGCTCCTTAACAGGTGTGCTACACCGCTTGCTACCACATATCGCTACTATGCTATGAAAGTGTATTAACATTGAAACCATTATTAATGTGAAAATGAAGTTACGCTTTTGGTGAACGAACCGTTCTCGAACGGAACCTCGAACAGCCGAACTTTAAGCAAAGTGTTCAAGTTCGACGAACGGCTCGAACACCGCCCAAAACAGCTGGAATTTTAACTTGGCGAACAGGTCGACTCGAACACCGCTCATCTCTAATCAGGAGGCAGACTCAGACGGTCTCAGGCCCAGTATGGATTCGACAAGATTGTAGAAAGTTGAGAAAGGGTACAGTATCACCGGATAACAGGTGTATATATAGCATAGTTTAAACATGAAAAACCTATGTCTATATAGCAAGAGGCAGACTCAGAGGGTCTCAGGCCCAGTATGGATTTGACGTGATTGTACAAAGTTTAGAAAGGGTACAGTATCATGGAAAACAGGTATATATAGCATAGTTTAAACATTAAAAACCTATGTCTATATATCAGGAGGCAGACTCAGATGGTCTCAGGCCCAGTATGGATTCGACGTGATTGTAGAAAGTTGAGAAAGGGTACAGTATCACTGGATAGCAGGTATATATAGCATAGTTTAAACATTAAAAATCTGCGTGTATATTTCCGGAGTCCGACAATGACACTCACAGCCTCAGTATGGATTAGACAAGAATCGAAAAAGTAGAAAAAGAGTTATGTATTCAAAGCGTACACCAGTATACACTGTTGGGGTATTTTTCAATCTTCATATATATTTCAGTCTCAGTAAGACAGTCCAGACTCTCCGCAAGAGGAAACGAGATGGATACAGACGGAAAGTCGACTGATTGCAGAAATTTTGGAATTACTAATCACGGTAAAAACTCCCAGGAGAATTCTCATAGGCAATGCTGACCCTCAATTATTTTGTCTGTGGAGACAGCGAAAACAGTTCTTGTGAAGAAAGGTTTGCTGTATCGCAGTACCGTGGAACCCATCACCATTACTCATCTCCATCAAATTGTGACCACAGGGACAGATGTAGACATTGTCCTCACTGCCTATCATGATCTGTCAGGTAACTTTTGAGTGCAAAAGACACAAGCCACAGGCCGTAGGCGATCCTATTGGATTGGCATGAGAGGACTCATTTAAAAATGTGGGCAGGAATGTCACACGTCTGTGAGTCGGAAAACCGTGAAAGCTGATGATAAACCACCACTGCATCTCATTGTGAGTCGACGTCCATAACAAATGGAAGCAATTGATCATCAGAAGATAGCTATGCCCTGTTCTGCTGGGCTCTATGTCTTAACCAACATCTATCATTTCACCAAATTTGTATTGGCAGTCCCAGTGAAGTATTTAACAGGCCAGACTACACAGTGGTGGAGCAGGGAGAGGTAAGTATTGCAAGTGCTGGTGCCCTGAGCAAGCAGGGGGGGCCCACTCATGGCAAACGGCACTAGCACAGGGCCCCTCATAGTACGCCGGTGTGTTTGACGGTGGGTGTGCACCACCACCGTCAGAGACACTTGATTCTACTATGAGGGACCTTGTGCCAGTGCCGTTGCCAAAGAGTGTGCCCACCCACCTGTCCAGGGTAACGGCACTCGCACGGGTGCATGCGCCAGGTGGTGACCCCGGCCCTGTGGGGGGAGGCAGCCCAGTTAGGGAGGTGGAAAAAATGGCATATGTTGATGTTGGACATTCAGCAGCTGCAAATGGAGTAATTGGAGAAGTCCGCGGAAGAGGAGGACAAAAGCAAGCCATTTTTCTGGCAACCTACGTGTCAGCAGGGGAGGGTGGGACAAAATCCTTTGAAACCCATGCATGGTTCATTTTAATGAAGGTTAGATCATCAACATTTTGGGTCGACAGACGGGTCCTTTTTTCTGTCAGGATTGATCCAGCAGCACTGAAGACTCGTTCAGATAACACACTAGCAGCAGGGCAAGCGAGCTCCTGTAAGGCATATTGTGCCAATTCAGGCCAGGTGTCAAGTTTACTGGCCCAATAGTCAAAGGGGAATGACCGGTGAGGGAGAACATAGATATGGGAGGAGAAGTAGTTTGTTACCTTAGTTGACAACTGCTGTCTCCTGTCACTTTCGATAGATGCAGTATTACCAGTCGTGTGAGCGGTACTTGAAAAATCAGTCCACAACATGGTCATGAAACACCTCTGTCCAATGCCACTTCGGCTGTGTGCACCACGAACACCTCTTTCATGTTGCCCCCTTCGGCTTGTTGGAAAAACATCACCGCCGCTGTGTGCTGGGAATGCCTCAAACAAACGGTTTTTCCAGAGTTGCTTGTTTGTTAGCCAATATTAGCTCTAGGTTCTCCTGTGGCATGATGTTTTGGAATTTGCCTTTATAGCGTGGATCCAAGATGCTGGCCAACCAGTAGTCATCATTGTTCATCATTTTGGCAATGCGGGGGTCCCTTTTTAGGATCTGCAAGGCATAATCAGACAAGTGGGCCAATGTTCCAGGTGTCAATGATGCACTGTGAGTGCTGGGTGGAGGAGCACTTTCTGGCAAATCAACATCCCTCCAGTGACGCACAAACCCTGTACCTGACTTTGCCACGCCAACATTTTTTCTTGCCCCCTGAGAAGCATCCTCCTCCCCAAAATAATCATCCCCATCATCCTCCTCCTCCTCTTCCTCTTCTTCCTCCACCTCGTCCACGAGACTTCCCTGAGCCGACAATGGCTGACTGTCATCAAGGCTTCCCTCCTCCTCTTCGGCTGCAGGCGCCTGCTCCTTAATGTGCGTCAAAGTTTGCATGAGCAGATGCATAAGTGGGATGCTCATGCTTATGATGGCGTCATCTGCGCTTACCAGCCGTGTGCATTCCTCAAAACACTGAAGGACTTTACAGGGGTCTTTCAGCTTCGACCACTGCACACCAGACAACTCCATGTCTGCCTGCAAACTGCCTGCCCGTGTATCCTCCCACAAATGAATTACAGCCTGCCTCTGTTCGCACAGCCTCTGAACCATGTACAGGGTGGAGTTCCACCTTGTTGCAACGTCGATAACTAGGCGGTGCTTGGGAAGGTGGAGTAATCACTGCAGCTTCTGCATATGACTGGAGTGTACGGGCAACCGGCGGATGTGCGAGCACAGTCTTCACACCTTATGGAGCATGGGTGTTAACTCCGGATAATTATTGAGGAAGCACTGCACCACCAGGTTCAAGGTGTGAGCCAGGCAAGGTATGTGTCTGAGTTTTGAAAGGGCTATGGCTGCCACAAAATTACGGCCGTTAACACTAACTACCTTGCCTGCCTCAAGATGTAGACTGCCCAGCCATGACTCAGTTTGTCGCTGCAAGTAGTCGGCCAGTACCTCCGCGGTGTGTCTGTTGTCTCCCAAACACATCATCTTCAACACAGTCTGCTGACGCTTACCACTAGCTGTTCGATAGTGGGACACCTCGTGTGCAACACTGGCAGCTGCGGATGGAGTGCTCGTGCGACTGCGCTCTGTGGACGAGCTTTCGCTTCAGGAGGAGGAGGGTCGAATGCCTACAGCCAACTGTTTCCTATACCGTGGGCTAGGCAGCACTGTCCCATCGCCTCTGTCCCCTGTGGACCCTGCATCCACCACATTAACCCAGTGCGCAGTGATGGACACGTAATGGCCCTGGCCATGCCTATGGACCATGCGTCTGTTGTGAGGTGCACCTTTCCACTCACTGATTGCTTGAGTGCATGGACAATGTGGTCTTTCACATGCACATGGAGGGCTGGGATGGCTTTTCGCGAAAAGAAGTGCCGACTGGGTAGGCCATAGCGTGGTACTGCGTAGGCCATTAGCTCGTGGAAAGCTTTGCTTTCAACCAACCGGTAGGGCATCATCTCTAATGAGATTAGTTTGGCAATGTGGGCGTTCAAAGCCAGTGTACGCGGATGAGAGGATGAGTACTTTCTTGTCCTACTCAGAGTCTCCCAGAAAAGAGAGCCTTTGTGGCCTTGTGGAGCCAGACGATGATGCAGGCTCAACACCTCCTGCCTTAGGTGCTATTGTGCTTTTGCCACTACCAACAGATTCAACACCACCACCACCACCATCGGGACCAGCTGGCAACCCCCGCCCACTTCCATGGCGTCTTGCACCATACTTCCTCATTTTAGTGAAAATGTACCCAAAATACCACAAGCTATATGGTACTGTAAAACAAGGTTAGAATGTGTATCTACTATTGGTGAGAATTTGAATCTCACTATAGATTTGAGGACGCAGAACTATTGTCTCAGGCCCAGTAGAGATTACACCTCAATGTAACAGGCAGAAATTGGATGGTGTACGACAAGGTGGAGGGTGTCTATAGTATTGGTGAGAATTTGAATCTCACTAGAGATTTGAGGACGCTGAAATATTGTCTCACGCACAGGAGAGATTACACCTCAATGTAACAGGCTGAAATTGGATGGTGTATGACAAGGTGGAGGGTGTCTGTAGGATTGGTGAGAATTTGAATCTCACTAGAGATTTGAGGACGCTGAACTACTGTCTCAGGCACTGGAGAGATTACACCTCAATGTAACAGGCTGAAATTGGATGGTGTATGACAAGGTGGAGGGTGTCTATAGGATTGGTGAGAATATGAATCTCACTATAGATTTGAGGATGCAGAACTATTGTCTCAGGCACAGGAGAGATTACACCTCAATGTAACAGGCTGAAATTGGATGGTGTATGACAAGGTGGAGGGTGTCTATAGGATTGGTGAGAATTTGGATCTCACTAGAGATTTGAGAACGCTGAACTATTGTCTCAGGCACAGGAGAGATTACACCTCAATGTAACAGGCTGAAATTGGATGGTGTATGACAAGGTGGAGGGTGTCTATAGGATTGGTGAGAATTTGGATCTCACTAGAGATTTGAGGACGCTGATAATGATGCTCTCAATCCAAGAATGGACGCAGGCAGCTTAATAAGCAGGACTGCTGCACACACAAAAGGGTGGAAAAATGAACGCTTGGTAACTGTGCAGAAAAGAGGAAGAAAAGTATTTTTGCTTTTAAAAAAGCAGTTTGCACAGCAGTGTGCAAACAGCAATGCAGCTATCAGGGAGCCTTATAAGGCAGCCTAATAACCAACAGAGCTGATGCACAAAATTAGAGCCTCCCCTGTCACTGCACACAAAGTGTGGTGTTGTAAGTGGATATTGCTAACAGCAGAAGCAGTTTTTTGGTTCTTCTTCCCTGCCTAACGCTCTCCCTACAGAATCAGCAGCAGCAGCAACTCTCCCTATGCTAAGATCGGCAGAAGTAAGATGGCGGTCGGCGTGCACGCCCTTTTATAGCCCCTGTGATGCCACACAAAGCAAGCCAATCACTTGCATGCTCTTCTCAAAGATGGTGGTGACCGATGCCTATGTCATCGCGTTGCCCACAGTGTGCGTCCTCCATCATTGGCTGAAAAAGGGCGCTGGAAGCATCTTTTGAAACGCGACTTTGGCGCTCTGGTCACCGACCTCGTGGCCGACCTCACGATATGGTCGGATTTTGTTTCATGAAACCCGACTTCAGCGAAAGTCGCCAACCTTTGAGTATGACCGACCCGTTTCACTCAACTCTAGTAGGGACCCCTCTATTCTTGAAAGCCAGCCTTGCTGGCTCTTCATAGCTGACAACTGAGTGCTGCAGCCCCCATCTGTGAGTTTTGCCTGGCTGGTTAAAAAAATACAGGGGAAACTACACAGTTTTTTCATTTATTTATTTATAGCGCAGGAGGCAGGTGAGGAATACTCTCATCAGCAACTCCTGCTGTCGCTGTTATTAGCGGCAGCAGGTGTAATCTGATGGGAGTAATAGTCCCAAAAGCCGCCGCCTGCCGTCAATGTGCTCACTTGAATACAACTCTTATCATTGTCCCCTGCTATTGCTGATCACTGGCAGAGCAGGGGAGATTGATGAGGGTCGTCTTCAGCACCAGGTGCCAGGGAACAGCGTTTACTGTTATGCAGCTTCTCCGATGCCCGCTGTGTGGTACTGATGTGGCACTTGGATGCCACACATGTGCCACATGTACTCCACACATTGAAATTGACATCTCCAGTACCATTTTGACATTAGCGCAAGCGGAGTGGGAACATTTCTAATGGCGCTTGCGCTGACGTCAGATAAGTGAAGTGAATTAATTGGCTACGAACTCCTAGGACCTTTCTGATGGCAAAGGAAGCTTGAGAACTTTTGCTCATGGTGACGTCAGACAGGTCCTATGAGTTCACTGCGAGACACTGGGCAGCGGTAGCAGACACTGCTCAGTGTCTCTGCTGGAATGCACCTGCTCTGTGATAGTCTCAGGGTTCTGTTTGAAGCACAGAGAGCATCACAAAGACCAAGGAGCACAACAGGCAGGTCCATGATACTATTGTGGAGAAGTTTAAAGCTGGATTTGGGTACAAAATGATTTCCAAAACTTTAAACATCCCAAGGAGCACTGTGCAAGCGATCATATTGAAATGGAAGGAGTATCATACCACTGCAAATCTACTAAGACCCGGCCGTCCCTGTAATCTTTCATCTCAAGCAAGGAGAGGCCCGTGATCACTCTGGATGAACTGCAGAGATCTACAGCTGAGGTGGGACAGGCTGTCCATAGGACAACAATCAGTCGTACACTGCACAAATCTGGCCTTTATGGAAGAGTGGCAAGAAGAAAGCCATTTCTCAAAGATATCCATAAAAAGTGTTTAAAGTTTGCAACAAGCCACCTGAGAGACACACCAAACATGTGGAAGAAGGTGCTCAGGTCAGATGAAGCCAAAATCGAGCTTTTTGGCAACAATGCCAAATGGTATGTTTCGCGTAAAGGCAACACATCTCATCACCCTGAACACACCATCCCCACTGTCAAACATGGTGGTGGCAGCATCATCGTTTGGGTAGGACTTTCTTCAACAGGGACAGGGAAGATGGTTAAAATTGATGAGAAGATGGATGGAGCCAAATACAGGACCATTCTTGAAGAAAACCTGTTGGAGTCTACAAAAGACCTGAGACTGGGACGGAGATTTGTCTTCCAACCAGACAATGATCCCAAACATAAAGCAAAATCTACAATGGAATGGTTCACAAATAAACGTATCCAGGTGTTAGAATGGCCATGTCAAAGACCAGACCTGAATCCAATCGAGAATCTGTGGAAAGAGCTGAAAACTGCTGTTCACAAACGATCTCCATCAAACCTCACTGAGCTCGAGCTGTTTACCAAGGAAGAATGGGCAAGAATTTCAGTCTCTCGATGTACAAAACTGATAGAGACATACCACAAGCGACTTGCAGCTGTAATCGCAGCGAAAGGTGGCACAACAAAGTATTAAATTAAAGGGGCCGAATAATATTGCACGCCCCACTTTTCAGTTTTTGAATTTCCACAAAAATTTAAAATAACCAATAAATTTCGTAGAATTTCACAATTGTGTCTCACTTGTTGTTGATTCTTCACCAAAAATTTACATTTGGTATCTTTACGTTTGAAGCATGATATGTGGGAAAAGGTTGAAAAGTTCCAGGGGGCCGAATACTTTCACAAGGCACTGTATGTCACTGAATCAATAATGCAGAGGAAAAAATCCTGAACCACTGCAACACCTGAGCCCAAATATCCACTATGTGTGATCACCTTGTCAAATGCACCGCCCTTACAGATTCACGAGTGCCAACCCATATGAACAATTGCATAAATCCATATACTAAAGAGAAAAAAGGGTGGCACTCCCCGTTTCTAAAATCCAATCTTTATTGTGACAAATTAAAACACCATCAGCAGGGGGGATTCTATGGTGAGTGCCACTTTTTTCTCTTTAGTATATGGGTATATGTCACTGACATCTGTATAACTACCTAATCTTTGTGTTTTTACTGTATATGATACATCTCTTCTATCCTGTCAGCTCCTGCAGTGATTTTACTTTACACGGCAGTTGAATTGCTGGCTTTTCTTCTATCTATCTATGTAATGAATATATATACACTCACTGGCCACTTTATTAGGTACACCTGTCCAACTGTGTGTTAAGACTTAATTTCTAATCAGCCAATCACATGGCGGCAACTCAGTGCATTTAGGCATGTAGACATGGTCAAGACAATCTCCTGCAGTTCAAACCGAGCATCAGTATGGGGAAGAAAGGTGATTTGAGTGCCTTTGAACGTGGCATGATTGTTGGTGCCAGAAGGGCTGGTCTGAGAATTTCAGAAACTGCTGATCTACTGGGATTTTCACGCACAACCATCTCTAGGGTTTACAGAGAATGGTCCGAAAAAGAAAAAAAATCCAGTGAGCGGCAGTTCTGTGGCCGGAAATGCCATGTTGATGCCAGAGGTCAGAGGAGAATGGGCAGACTGGTTCGAGCTGATAGAAAGGCAACAGTGACTCAAATTGCCACCCGTTACAACCAAGGTAGGCAGAAGAGCATCTCTGAACGCACAGTGCGTCTAGCTTTGAGGCAGATGGGCTACAGCAGCAGAAGACCACACTGGGTACCACTCCTCTCAGCTAAGAACAGGAAACTGAGGCTACAATTTGCACAAGCTCATCGAAATTGGACAGTAGAAGATTGGAAAAACGTTGCCTGGTCTGATGAGTCTCGATTTCTGCTGCGACATTCGGATGGTAGGGTCAGAATTTGGCGTAAACAACATGAAAGCATGGATCCATCCTGCCTTGTATCAACGGTTCAGGCTGGTGGTGGTGGTGTCATGGTGTGGGGAATTTTTTCTGGGCACTCTTTGGGCCCCTTGGTACCAATTGAGCATCGTTGCAACGCCACAGCCTACCTGAGTATTGTTGCTGACCATGTCCATCCCTTTATGACCACAATGTACCCAACATCTGATGGCTACTTTCAGCAGGATAATGCGCCATGTCATAAAGCTCGAATCATCTCAGATTGGTTTCTTGAACATGACAATGAGTTTACTGTACTCAAATGGCCTCCTCAGTCACCAGATCTCAATCCAATAGAGCATCTTTGGGATGTGGTGGAACGGGAGATTCGCATCAGGGATGTGCAGCCGACAAATCTGCGCCAACTGTGTGATGCCATCATGTCAATATGGTCCAAAATCTCTGAGGAATGCTTCCAGCACCTTGTTGAATCTCTGCCACGAAGAATTGAGGCAGTTCTGAAGGCAAAAGGGGGTCCAACCCCTTACTAGCATGGTGTACCTAATAAAGTGGCCAGTGAGTGTATACTCGTATATATACACACAGCTCTGACAAAAATTAAGAGACAGCCTTCAAATGTTCAGTTTGTCTGATTTTTCTCTTTATAGGTATATTTTTGAGTAAAATTGTTCTTTTAGTCTATAAAATTCTGACAACATGTCTCCGAATTTCCAAGCAGTAAATTTTGTATTTTTTTCTGACAGAGAAAATGATCAAAATTAAAAAAAACAGTGCTTTCAGACCTCAAATAATGCAAAGAAAACAAGTTCATAATCATTTAGAAACAAAAAAACTAATGTTTTAACTCAAGAAGAGTTCTGAAATCAATATTTTGTGGAATAACCATGATTTTTAATCACAGCTTTCATGCGTCTTGACATGCTTGCCACCAGTCTTTCACACGGCTCCTGGCGCAAAAATTTAAGCAGTTCTTCTTTGATGGCTTGTGACTATCCATCATCCTCTTGATTACATTCCAGAGGTTTTCAAACGGGTTCATGTCTGGAGAATGGGCTGCCCATGACAGGGTTTTGATGTGTTGGTCTCTTAATTTTTTCCAGAGCTGTATATATATATAGACTGCTCAAAAAAATAAAAGGGAACACTAGATACTCTTACTGAGCCGACACATGGACGTTAGTGACCTTCCTATCATTTCTACCTGTTGTTTATTCCATTGGCACAACAGCAGGAGAAATTGAATCACAATCAGTGTTGATTTCACAGAAGGGTGACTGACTTGGAGATACATTATGTTGTTTAAGTGTTTCCTTTTTTGAGCAGTATATATATAAAGTGGGTACGGAAAGTATTCAGACCCCTTTAAATGTTTCACTCTTTGTTTCATTTCAGCCATTTGGTAAATTCAAAAAAGTTCATTTTTTTCTCATTAATGTACTCTCTGCACCTCATCTTGACTGATAAAAATCTGAAATGTAGAAATTTTTGCAAATTTATGAAAAAAGAAAATCTGAAATATCACATGGGCATAAGTATTCAGACCCTTTGCTCAGTTTTGAGTAGAAGCACCCTTTTGAGCTATTACAGCCATGAGTCCTCTTGGGAATGATGCAACAAGTTTTTCATGCCTGGATTTGGGGATCCTCTGCCATTCTTCCTTGCAGATCCTCTCCAGTTCCATCAGGTTGGATGGTGAACACTGTTGGACAGCCGTTTTCAGGTCTCTCCAGAGATGCTCGACTGGGTTTAGATCAGGGCTCTGGCTGGGCCCGTCAAGAATGGTAACAGAGTTGTTCTGAAGCCATTCCTTAGTTATTTTAACTGTGTACTTAGGGTCATTGTCTTGTTGGAAGATGAACTTCAGGCCAAGTATGAAGTCCAGAGCATTGTGGAAGAGGTTTTCATACAGGATATCGCTTTACTTGGCCGCATTCATGTTTCCTTCAATTGCAACCAGTCATCATGATGCTGCCACCACCATGTTTCACTGTTGGGATGGTATTGGGCAGGTGATGAGCAGTGCCTGGTTATCTCCACACATACCGCTTAGAATTTTCACCAAAAAGTTCTATCTTCATCTCATCAGACCAGAGAAAATAATTTTTAATAGTCTGGGAGTCCTTCATGTGCTTTTTAGTATACTTTATGCGGATTTTCATATGTCTGGCACTGGGGAGAGGCTTCCATTGGGCCACTCTGACATAAAGGCCTGACTGGTGGAGGGTTGCAGCGATGGTTGTCTTTGTGGAACTTTCTCCTATCTCCCTACTGCATCTGTGGAGCTCAGCCACTTTGATCTTGGAGTTCTTCTTTACTTCTCTCACCAAGGCTCTTCTACTCCAACGATTGCTCAGTTTGTCTGGACAGCCTGGTCTAGAAAGACTTCTGGTGGTCCCAAACTTCTTCCATTTAAGTATTATAGAGGCCACTGTGCTCTTAGGAACCTTGAGTACTGCAGAAATTCTTTTGTAACCTTAGCCAGATATGTGCCCTGCCACAATTCTGTCTCTGAGCTCCTTGGCCAGTTCCTTTGACCTTATGATTCTCATTTGGTCTGACATGCACTGTGAGCTGTGAGGTCTTATATAGACAGGTGTGTGCCTTTACATATCAAGTCCCATCAGTTTAATTAAACACAGCTGGACTACAATGAATGAGTAGAACCATCTCAAGGAGGATCACAAGGAAATGGACAGCACGTGACTTAAATATGAGTGTCTGAGCAAAGGGTCTGAATATTTATGACCATGTGATATTTCAGTTTTTCTTCTTTAATAAATTTGCAAAAATGTCAACATTTCTGATTTTTCAGTCAAGATAGGGTGCAGAGTGTACATTAATGAGAAAAAAATGAACTTTTTTGAATTTACCAAATGGCTGCAATGAAACAACAGATGGAAATTATTGGCAATTATCAAGACACACTCAATAAAGGAGTGGTTCTGCTTGTGGGGACCACAGACCACATTTCAGTGCCAATGCTTTCTGGCTGATGTTTTGGTCACTTTTGAATGTTGTTTGTGCTTTCACTCTCGTGGTAGCATGAGACAGACTCTGCAACCCACACAAGTGGCTCAGGCAGTGCTGCTCATCCAGGATGGCACATAAATGCGAGCTGTGGCAAGGTTTGCTGTGTCTGTCAGCGTAGTGTACAGAGAATGGTGGCGCTACCGGGAGACAGGCCAGTACACCAGGAGACGTGGAGGGGGCCGTTGGAGGGCAACAACCCAGCAGCAGGACCACTACCTCTACCTTTGTGCAAGGAGGAACAGGAGGAGCACTGCCAGAGCCCTGCAAAAAGACCTCCAGCAGGCCACAAATGTGCATGTGTCTGTGTGGTGCCCCCAGGAGTATGGTCACCACAGTGGCATTACCTTCCTCCTAGGGAGTGTGATGTCATGCTTGGAAGCAATAGAGGGTCTCTCTGTCAGGTAAATTCAACACACAGCACAGTTCCCACTCCAGGCCAGCAGAGGGAGCTCTGAACCAAAGCTGAGGGAGGAGCTGCTCTCTGGGGGCCGGGATGGGGAAGTAAGTCAGTTCGTGTGAGGAAGGCGAAGTGTGTGGATGAGAGGAGAAGAGCTGGAGGATTGAGCAGAGTTCAGGCTCACTTCTAGCGTAGCGCATTGTCCGGAGTCCGGTCTCCGAGATTGTATGGATACCGATGTTCCTGCAGCAGAAACCGGAGGAATAGGAAGCTGCAAATGCACTGTTCCCACAAAAGACTCGGAGGCAAAACAGCAACGTGTGAGCCAGAAGAAGGAGGCTACAGCTGTCTGCCATACGAGGGGGTTCTAAAAGAGAGCAAGCAAGAGGAACTTCAGTGTAACTCAGTACTGCATGTACCTCAGATAAGCGCTAGAAAGGAGACTACACAACCCATCTGCATAGAGAGATATTGAGTTGCTTCCATGCTGGCCAACTCCTGTTCCATCTGTAATCTGGATCCTGGATTGCACTTGCAAAGCAAAGAAAAGGTAAAGGAAAGTGCACGCTGTTGTGTCATTGCCTTCTTCCTGCAACCCCTTCAGCACTGCTACATCTCTGTGCCTAACACTGCACCCTCTTCCTCAACACCTATTCCTACCTGTGGGGAGCTATTACATCTTACTGCCTTATACCATCTGTTCCAGAGGATCAGCCTGCAGCGTTGGCTTAACCCCTTCTGTTGTGAGTTCATTCTCTGGTTCACCAGTTGTGAGTTTCCCTTCCAGACTCCCTCTGGTGGTAACAGGAGGTAGTGAGGCTGATTTGATCTGTAGAGATCTGCCACCTGAGAATGAGGATGACAATTGGACCTGAGGAGTCTCAGATTGGATTTAAGACAGTCGACGCCCTATTCAGTTGCTGGTGATTCCTTCTGGCTTGTTAGCTCTTGGTTTTCAGCTCTGGTCCAGTCATCTAAAGCTAAGTTTTTCTGCTAATGTTCACACTGGATTTTGTTGGTCTATTCAGTTTTTTGTGTGGGCAGCCAGCCCCTGCTGGGGGCTGTGCTGAATTTCCACTCTTATTTATCAGTATTTTGCCAATTTGCTTTTTGTCCCTTACTAGTTTGGCCTCTTTTTGCTCTGTCTCAGAATATTTCAGAGTGCTGATATAGTGGGAGAAGTCTAGTGACTTCAGGGTTAATTTTGCTATCAGAAGTGTTGAACATTATTTTTGTAGGGTTTTTGGCATATTGCAGACAGTGTCTTTCCCTTTCCTTTCCTTTCTAGTTAGTTTGGGCCCCATCATTTGCTCAGCCTATTTTTCTGCCTGTGTTTGTGCTTTCATCTTGTTTCACCGTCAATACATGTGTGGGGTCTATCTATTCCTTTGGGGTCTGCTCTGGGGCAGTTAGTTTTCCCCTTTTCATGCTTCAGGCTTATTTAGTCCTCCGGCTGTGATGAAGCGTCTAGGAACATCATAGGTACGCTCCACGGCTGCTGCTAGTTGTGTGGTAGGATCAGGGATCTGCAATCTGCATAGTTACCAACCTCTCTGGATTTCTGTGACTTAGCTTGTTTTGCTTTTTTCTCCTCGGTGACCCATTCATAACACCCTTCATTGCCGAGCACCACAGGTAGCGTCACGTATCATCCACTTATAAACTTTAATCAGCCACGCTTAACCCCTTTTACATGGATGCCTAGGGCCACGGACCGGGTCACCGCTACTGTGACACTTACCTCTGAGATACCGGCCCGATACCGAGTACCCCACTGCCCCGGCGGGCGACCCATCTGCTCAAACGGTTAGAAACCGATGGTCTGAGTGCCCGACGTCCACAGATGGGGGTTGTGCTCACAACCCAACACCGTGCAGGATGCTTGGCATTTGCCACAGAACACCAGGATTGGCAAATTCGCCACTGGCATCCTGTGCTCTTCACAGATGAAAGCAGGTTCACACTGAGCACATGTGACAGATGTGACAGAGTCTGGAGATGCCGTGGAGAGTGATCTGCTGCCTGCAACATCCTTCAGCATGACTGGTTTGGCAGTGGGTCAGTAATGGTGTGGGGTGGCATTTCTTTGGAGGGCCACACAGCCCTCCATGTGCTCACCAGAGGTAGCCTGACTGCCATTAAGTACCAAGATGAGATTCTCAGACCCCTTGTGAGACCATTTGCTGGTGCAATGGCCCTGGGTTCCTCTTAATGCAAGACAATGCCAGACCTCCTGTGGCTGGAGTGTGTCAGCTGTTCCTGCAAGATGAAGGCATTGAAGTTATGGAATAGCCCACCTGTTCCCCAGATCTGAATCCGATTGAGCACATCTGGGACATCATGTCGTGGTCCATCCACAAACGTCTCTTGCACCACAGACTGTCCAGGAGTTGGCGGATGCTTTAGTCCAGGTCTGGGAGGAAATCCCTCAGGAGACAATCCCTCTCCTCATCAGGAGCATGCCCAGGCATTGTAGGGAGGTCATACAGGCACGTGGAGGCCACACATACTACTGAGCATCTTTTCCTTATATACAAAATTACTTGGCACTCAAAATTGGAGAAGCAATTTTTTCTTTATTGTGCAAGAAAAAATTGCTTCTCCAATTTTGAGTGCCAAGTAATTTTGTATATGTCTATGGGTTGGAAGCCTTACTTGAGCACCAATTCCCCTCTGTTTTTCTCTGGAGTGCCATGTTTTTTTGTATACTGAACATCTTTTCCTTGTCATGAGGCATTTCCACTGAAGTTGGATCAGCCTGTAATTTGATTTTCCACTTTGATTTTGAGTATCATTCCAAATCCAGACCTCCATGTAATATTCACTTTGATTTACATTGATAATTATTATGTTTTATTGTTCTGAACACATTCCACTATGCAATGAATAAAAATTTGCAACTGGAAAATTTCATTCAGAGATATCTAGGATGTGGTATTTTAGTATAAAACCAAAAAATGAAGAAAAATGCAGCACTCGTGGAATCCGTTAAAAAAACCATAGTCCTTTATTGAATTAGTTGGACAAGGTCAGCATGAGGGCTAGGTGCGTGAGCAACATGCAGGGAAAAAGACTACAGCTGTTTCGCGTTACACACGCTTCAACAGGTCCAAATGCTGCATTTTTCTTCATGTTTTGGTTTTATACTACGTGTGGTGTCATGCAAGCACCGGATTAACCGTTTTGAATATCACCCAGATGCCCGGATTTCAGACATCCATATCTCCACCAGCGAGTAGTCTTTGCTTGAGTGCTGTTTTGCTGTTTCTCTCTGTTTGTGGTATTTTAGCGTTCCCTTTTTTTTTAGCAGTATATATATATATATATATATATATATATGTGTAGAGAGAGAGAGAGAGTGAGTGACGTAGCGATCACTGTTATGAGCTCATTTTCTGCTCCATCAGTTGAGAGTTCTCCTTCTGTTCCCCCTCTGGTGGTGACAGGAGGTAGTGAGGTTGGCTTGAGTGGTAGTGATCAGCCACCTGGTGAGGAAGATAATGATTGGATCTCTGGAGTATCAGACTGGATATAAGACAGCCGACGCCCTATCCAGGTGCTGGTGATTCAGTTTGCTTCTCAGGTCTAGGACTCAGCTAGGACTCAGCTCTGTTCCAGTCTTCTCAAAGATAAGTTTGTTTTTTGCTAATGTTCACACTTGCTCTTGTTGGTCTTTTCAGTTTTTTGTGTGGTCAGCCAGCCCGGCTGGGCTGTGCTGAATTTCCACTCTTATTTGCCAAATTACCTTTTTTTTGTCCCTTATTAGACTGGCCTCTTTTTGCTCTGTCTCAGAATATTTCAGAGTGCTGATATAGTGGGAGAAGTCTAGTGACTTCAGGGTTAATTTTGCTATCAGTTGTGTTGGACATTTTGTAGGGTTTTTTGGCAGACTGCAGACAGTGTCTTTCCTTTCCTGTCCTTTCTAGTTAGTCGGGCCCCATCGTTTGCTCAGCCTATTTTCCTGCCATTGTTTGTGTTTTCATCTTTTTTCACCGTAAATACATGTGGGGGCTGTCTTTCTTTTGGGGTCTGCTCTGGGGCAGTTAGTTTTCCTCTTTTCCTGCTTTAGGCTTATCTAGTTCTCTGGTTGTGACAAGGCGTCTAGGACCACCGTAGGAACGCTCCACGACTGCTGCTAGTTGCGTGTTAGGATCAGGGTTCTGCAGTCTGCATAGTTACCAACCTCTTTGGTTTTCTGAGACTTAGCTTGTATTGTTTTTATTTCCTCTTCGGCTACCCCTTCATAACAGATCACTAAGCTAGTTGAGGTACACTCACTTGTCAGCAACATTTAACAAACAGGCAACCATTTCTTCATTTACATACGTCCATTCCTGGTTTATTACACCACCATAAACCACAGTAGGCCATGTGAACATCACAAAACCAACATATAGTCCATTCTCTTTAGTGGATACATCCGTACACTTTACAGAAACCTATCTGACATATTAGTCCATTTAATTTGCAGTTAAGTTCGCACAGTTCAGTACCTGACACCTGTCAGTTCACAATTCCCTAGGCTCTGGGTTGCCTGCTTAATAGATTTTCAGGTTTCCCAGACTGGCTTCATATTGGTCCTGTCAGTAGTCCAGACCCTCAGTAGCTTCCTGGACTTTCAGGAGCTCCAGCCTGCTCCAGTCTCACAGATGGCGATCTTCCTCCCCATGTGGTGCAACCAAGAAGCATATGGGACCTTTCTGACATCACAGGAACACTCCACTGGGAGGTATGTGGTTAATCAGACCCATCCATCACTTTCTGGTTAATCCTTAAATCCAACCCTTTGCTAATATACAGGTTTGTGGGACAAGACCCAGCAACCTGTCCTCGATTCAGATCACAGCAGACTTCTATCTGTGCGATACATACATGTCTCTCAGTATACCACTTGTTGGTACATCACATACCATCCCTCTCTGTTCAAACCAGTGAGGATGAACACATGACCACAGTCCAGGGCCCAGAGAAAAGACATCCCTGTCATCTCGAGCTACCAGTCAAAGGGACCATCTCCATCTACTATGATCGTTGACTCCTGGAGCCTGATCCCTCATTGTCACCTGATTTCTTAAGAGAGCTACAGTCCTTCACTGTCACCCACTTCATTTTCTCCTCAAATGTGGCATCAGACTTTGTCACCTCACAGTCCCGAGTCGCAACTTGGTTAGAATTCCCTTGCCCTCGGCGGTCAATACAGCAGTGTGATTCACTTCCCTTACACTATTAGGTCTCTTGTCTAGGACCCTCAGCAATGGTTTAACAGGGGAATCAATACCCCTCAACCTAGGTATGCCCTCTATCCTCAGGATGTCTCCGGAAAGCTCAAAGTTGGCGTTTTCCTCCATTGCCTAGAGACCTGTAGCACCACTTGTCTCTAGCTTCTCCTGTGACCCATCTATTACTGGGAGGACCCCCACTTCATTTGGTACCATGCTTTAAAGATAACTTCCTTCTTTTGGAAGAGAAGTTGTCTTTCGATTCTCACTCTTTCAGACTTAACTGCTGTACTTCTTTGAGGTGAGCCACCCTATATATGAGAAGAATCCACATATTGCCATGACTCTCCCCTGTCCCCACCATATCTTGTCTTTGTTATTATTGGGAATTCTTACTCTTTTCACTCCAGACTTTTCCACCATTTCCTGCATGAGTCGTCCGTTTTTCCCAATGATTTCTCTCAGCAGAGCACTAGGCACCTGGACCACATCTTCTAATAGACTTGGAGCTTTCATCATAAGCCCCAGCCACCTAGCAACTTCTTCGTTCTTCAACCGGATCAACCACTTCATGTGAACACACCTCAAGTGCATGTCCCTCAGGTTAGCCACCTGATCCACAGTGACTTTGGATGTGGACAGATCCACCAGCTGCTTAGCTTCTGGGGACCAGTACACCTTACAGGCTTCCACAAACTTTTCAAAGTTAGGAACCTCTACAAGGCACTTGAACAAGGGAGTCTCACCCTTCTCTACTGCACAGAGATGATCGTCTTGCTCAGTTTCTGGCATCGGCTCTTGCCGGACTTCCACCTCTTCGAGATGGTTTATCAGAACGGACACCTGCTGCTCCATCTTCTTCAAGGCTGCTGTATTCATTGACTGGCTTTCTGTCAGGTGACCTCTGAACTCAGACACCTTTCTTTCCAACGCACCCACCTACTGACGAAGGCAAAGGCCGAAACGCGCATTGGGGTGGGCGCGCACACCTCCCTGGATCACCGCTAGAAGCTGAGCACACTCTTGTATACAGGTAACACAGCTCTCTCTGTCTAACTGTCTAATCAGCAGATTAACAAGTACTTATGCATGTGTTGTGGACATTTGTCCTACGTAGTATTGGCTTAGACACTTAGCTCTATTGTATTACTAATATATTAAGTTATTCATAGCTATATTTTAGCTTCCCTAGTGGTCTTTCAGAGGGGTGTAGCGCCCTTGTTTTACAGCAACATATTGTGCACTATTTTCCATCACTCCCTCATGTCCCTCCCTGTGTTTTTCTGATTATATATTTTGTCTATGAATTTTTTAATAATAAAATTTCCATACTATTTACAAACATTTTGGACTAGTACATCTTCCTTTTTTGCTCTTTGAATAGTTTTTGGTGTGTCCAGAACTATGATCCAGCACACTGTTTTTTCTTGTTGCAACCATAATGAAATATATCATGTGTGTGCGAGGGTGGAACATTTTCTGCCACTTGGCATTCAGCAGCCTGTCTCTGAAGCTTCTCTTGCTTCAAATGGGCTTGTACTGTCTCCTTGATCCTCCTTAGTTCGCTTCTTCCATCCACTTGATTGGTTGAGTGTCCATCACTCAAGGAGGTATCTGCTTCAGGCATCACTTCTTTGGTGGCTTCCTCCACTTCTGCACCCTTGGTCTTCACCTGGATCTCAGCAATGGCAGCTTCAGACCTCTCATGGGTCTCAGCAGTGTCACCTTCAGCCCTCTCTTGGGTCTCAGCAGTGTCAACTTCAAAGGTTTTCTTTCCCTCCAACTCTTAACCCTCAGGGTCTTTGGAGTCTTCAACCTTCTCTACTTCACACCATCTTCTAGGCCGGCTCCGTCTTCCTGACTTCATCTTGTGGAGCATTGTCATCACACTGTGTCAGTTCCTCTGACAGTACAATATCTGTCTCAGCCCCAGCAGTTGCTACTGGCAATGACACGTCACTTTCCTTCCTGATCTCTTCAGTGTCTGGAAGAGAACTCCCAAATGAGATAGAAGTACACAACCTTCCATTATCAGCAAGCGACACTTGGACCACTTCTTTGTGGCATTTGCGTCTTCGGCGATAGGAGATTTGCCGTCCTTATTGGACCCTTTCTTACTGTACTCCCTTTCTTTCCTAGAGTCACAGTCACCCCCGGAGTCTGTGTCACACCCCACAGTATGGTGAACCCTCAAGTTGCTCTCTAACTTGGTGTCAGATCAACTCTTTTTAGCTAACACACCACTACCAGTCATACTGTGGTACACTTCAGGTGATGTCAGGTCAGTAAGTTGGGCTGATGCATCCCTTCCTCTGGTCACCCCTACGTCTGAACTTTCAATTTTGGGAGGTGTTACTGTCTTAATGTACCCAACCCCATCAGCAGAGAGCCCTTCATCCTCCTGCTGTAGAGGAGCTCCCTTCTCCCACAAGTCCGAAAACAGCCAAGAGTCCCGGACTATTATCACCGACAGGT
Organism: Dendrobates tinctorius; assembly: GCF_039654945.1. Lineage (NCBI taxonomy): Eukaryota > Metazoa > Chordata > Amphibia > Anura > Dendrobatidae > Dendrobates > Dendrobates tinctorius. Next base: position 21,326,788 of record NW_027361770.1, on the reverse strand, counting down.
TAAGTTTGGGACTACAGCGACATCATGGCTTGCAATGTCATTGGCCATCTTGAGGATCGCCCTGGACACCGGATAGTCTTTAGTGCCCCCGTAAATGCAGGTGACCCGATATTCCTTTTGGGTAGTACATATACATTTGGCGCAGCCCACACTAGGGTCACCGGGGTCCCAGAATCGACCAGTCTGACTATGTCCTTTGTGTTCAGCTGCAGGGCACACCCATATAGTTCCTTGTTGGGTGGGTAGTTCATATGTCAGACTGGACACACATAGTACACTTGTCCCCAGCAACAGTCTGTCTGCGCCACCCCTTTGACTTTGGGATGCTCCACCCCCTTTTGGGCAGCTACCACTTTATGGGACTTCGTCCCCTTAAGGCCACCACTCCTTTAGGGATACCACCCCCTTTTGGGACTCCACCCCTTTGAGGAAACTACCCCCTTTTTGGATACCGCCCCTTTTGGGACTCTACCCTCTTTTGGGCAACTACTCCCTTTTGGGACTCCACCCCCTTTTGTGCATCCCAGTCTATAGGGGATACTTTCTGTGGACACCCCACCAGCTCCTGTGGATGCACACGGATCACAGAGTGATAGAACTCCTCAAGAGCATCACTGGAAGCTACTTCACACATGGCTGCTTCGCCTCCCATGGCTGTCGGTGGACCTCCTGGCACCCCCCAGTTGTTGGACCCCTGCCACTGCACAACAATCCACACCGGGCATTTTGCACAGCTCCTGCTGTGGTCGCTCTTGGTCCTGGCACGCTCCTCCAAGCCACAGCAAACCTTGGTTGAGTGCATTGATAACCTTCGTAACCCTGCCGAGTTATAGCCAGAAGCTTTAATCTTCGTGGCCCAGCCCAGCCACAGCCAGATGCTTGCTTCCACATGTGCGGTTGCAGCTATATCATTGCCCCAGCAACCAGGATTGTAGACCTCGTCCATTGCCCCTAGCTACAAGGCTACAAGAGTGTCTGCATTCTTTACCACATGTGATGTAGTGATCACTAAGCCGGTTGGGGTACATTCACTTGGCAGTGACATTTAAACAAGCAGCAATCATTTCTTCATTTACATACGTCCATTCCTGGTTTATTACATCACCATAACCATGTCAGGCTTTGTGAACATCACAGAACCGACATGTAGTCCATCCTCTTTATCGGATACATCCGCACACTTTACAGACAAATATCTGACATATTAGTCCATTTCATTTGCGGTTACGTTCACACAGTTCAGTACCTGACACCCGTCAGTTCACAATTCCCCAGGCTCTGGGTTGCCTGCTTAACAGATTCTCAGGTTTCCCAGACTGGCTTCATATTGGTCCTGTCAGTAGTCCAGACCCTTAGTAGCTTCCTGGACTTTCAGAAGCATCAGCAAGCTCCAGTCTTACACATGGCCATCTTCCTCCCCATGTAGTGGAACCAGGAAGCATATAGGACCTTTCTGACATCACAGCAACACACCCCTGGAACCTATGTGGTTAACCAGACCCACCCATCACTTTCTGGTCAACCCTTAAATCTAGCACTTTACTAATATACAGGTTTATGGGACAAGACCCAGCAACCTGCCCTGGATTCAGATCGCAGCAGACTTCTGTCTGTGCGATACATACCTGTATCTCAGTATACCACTAGTTGGTACATCACAATATATATATATATATATATATATATATATATATATATATATATATATGTCACTGACATCTATATATCTATCTATCCTATGTGTATATACTGTTTGTAATCTGTCTATTCTATTCTGTCTGCTCCTGCTGTTAGTTAACTGTACGCGGCTGCTGAATGCTTGCTCTTTATCTATCTATCATCTACTTTAAAATAGTTTAGTGGCAACGCAATTATTTTCCCACACTTATACTGAAATTTACTGACTTTTTACGATTTTAAGAAAAATGCTCTTGCTTCCGATCACGAATCCGAATGTAACATATTCGTTCCGAATTTATGTTCCTCGATCGTTTTCCAAACATATTCGCTCATCTCTAATTCTAACTCACCCAAAACCTTGGAACAGTCTCAGATAAATCCACCAAATGCCTTCTCAAACAACAAACACATACCACCATCTCCAACAATGCAGCAAAAGCTAACTCTGGCACTGATAGCTTGCTAGGTCCCAGATTATATAGAAGATAGGAGTGGCAAACAGCTGAGAGCCTTTATGCAGCAAAGCTTCCAAGAGCTTTCAACTGAACAGATTAACCCCTGCACTGCTGAAAGAAACCTGCACCGTTTAACATGAAGGTGAAGGTCTTCTAGTCAGTGCAGGAGTTGGAAAAATCAGATGCTGTGGTCTTCTTGCTCCTCTCTGTCGCAATAATTCCTGTGACAGTATGGCAGGTCACTGGAAGGGGTATTTGTTGTTCTTAGACCAGGTGAAAGCTTTTGATTGGGTCAACTATGAGTACCTTTGGTCTGTTCTTTTGAAGTATGGGCAGTCTGGGGGTTTGTCAATTGGTTTAGGGTTTTGTATGCAGGGGCAGGGACTTTCCCGATAGTGAACGGTTGGCTTGGTCGCTCTTTTAAGGTCATTTTGGAATCCTCCAGGGTTGTTCGCTGAGACCAACCACTTTTTTACGTGTTTGCCATCGATCCTCTTTCAAGGAGGATGGAGAGCGGACCATTGTTGGGAGTCAGGATGGACCAGGTGGCTCCGTGTGTCATCTTAGGCCAATAGCGTATGCTGATGACATCTCTCTTTTCGTGAACTCGGAATAGGAGGCAGAATAGGTCGGAGTTCGATCGCTACTCAGAAGCTTCAGTGGCCATGATGAACTGGGAAAAGTGTATACATTTCTTGCTGGGAGGGGGAGATCCTATTTTTGGTCTCCCGGACACTTTTCCAGAGTCTCAGGCATCCGCAAAAATTCTTAGCATCAAATTTTGCCCAGGGGACAATCCCCAGCAAAACTGGGAAGGCACACTTAAGGTCGTCACTCAAAAGGTAGATCAGTGGAAAGGTTAGTCTTTGACCCTGAGGGAAAAGGTTGGCCTGATCAAGGGGATTTTGCTTCCCTTACTCATTTACCTGAGCAATGTCTGCATGTTGCCAAAATCTCTCTGGACACAGGTATACAGTATGTTTTTCCAAATGTTGTGAGGAAATAGACTGAAACTAGTCATGAGGGAGGTAAAATACTGCACGAGGAGAGAAGGCAGGTTGGGTCTTGGCAACCCAGTTGTGTTTCTGCCAAATACCTTTCTTAAAGAAAACATTGCTAACATGTGTTTGGAAATGGCTCCTCCATGGGTATTCTACTGCAGGAGGTGGTTTTAGCCTTTATTCCAGGAATGGGAGATAGATGGGCAGGTGACGTACCTTCGCTTGCCGCACAGACATCTTCCAGCTTATGCTGCCCCGATTCCAAAGGTGATCCGCCACTGGGGTCTGGGACTGTGAGAGATCAGGACCATGTCAAGGAAATTCCTTAACAGGAGGGTCCTGTTGACCAATTTCCAGAAGCCCCTGATGCTCAAAGATAGCCAGGATCTGGAGGTTGGCCTCATGTTTTTCAATTTGGCACTCCTCCCCTTAAATTATTGGGTTTTGCCTTGGCGCTGCTTCCACGGGGAACTGTATATAAAGGACAATATGAAGTACAGGTGCTCTGATGATCGAGATAGTCCTCAGGAGGAGTGTGGTGACATGCTGTAAAGCATGAAGCACTTCCTCCTTCATTGTCCCTTTTATATAAGGGTTTACAACAGGCTAGGTGCTTACATAGGCAGGCCTAAGCTTTCAAGCATCTCCTATCTGGAGTGAATCTATGGGGCATTTGGGTCCCTGGGAGGTTTTGTTAGGCTGGAGTCACACTACCGTAGAATACGGCTGAGTGCTATGCGAGAAAACATCACATAAGCACTCGACCCAGTGTTAAACTATTGGGCAGCTCACATCAGCTTTTTTTCTCAGGCGTATTTGACGTGTGTGTAAAATCGCAGCAGGCTGCGATTGACACCGAGACTCAGCCGAGGCACTTCAATGCAAGCCTATGGGTGCGAGAAAAAAATTGCACAGCTTTCCGACCATGCGAGTGCTGTCCGATTTTTATGCACTGATGTCCTTTGAAAAGTTGGCAATTCATCTGCCACACACAGTAAAATCACAGAGTGACAGGTTAGAATAGAATAGATATATACAAATAGAATACATACAGTAGATAAATAGAAGTCAGTGACACACAAATATATGTACAGTATATGTATATATTACATAGATAGATAGATAAAAGAAAAGCCAGCAATTCAGCAGTCACTTACTGTATAATCACAGCAGGAGCCGACATCATAGAATAGATGGACTACATACAATAAACACACATACAGTTGTGGCCAAAAGTATTGACACCCTGCAATTCTGTCAGATAATATTCAGTTTCTTCCTGAAAATGATTCCAAACACAAATTCTTTGGAATTATTATCTTCATTTAATTTGTCTTAAATGAAAAAACACAAAAAGAATTGCCCTAAAGCCAAATTGGGTATAATTCCACACCAAACATAAAAAAGAGGGTGGACAAAAGTATTGGCACTGTTCAAAAAATCATGTGATGCTTCTCTAATTTGTGTAATTAACAGCACATGTAACTTACCTGTGGCACCTAACAGGTGTTGGCAATAATTAAATCACACTTGCAGCCAGTAGACATGGATTAAATTTGACTCAACCTCTGTCCTGTGTCCTTGTGTGTACCACATTGAGCATGCAGAAAAGAAAGAAGACCAAAGAACTGTCTGAGGACTTGAGAAACCAAATTGTGAGGAAGCATGAGCAATCTCAAGGCTACAATTCCATCTCCAAAGACCTGAATGTTCCTGTGTCTACTGTGCGCAGTGTCATCAAGAAGTTTAAAGCCCAATGCACTGTGGCTAACCTCCCTAGATGTGGACAGAAAAGAAAAGTTGACAAAAGATTTCAACGCAAGATTGTGTGGATGTTGGATAAAGAACCTCGACTAACATCCAAACAAGTTCAAGCTGCCCTGCAGTCCGAGGGTACAACAGTGTCAACCCGTACTATCCGTCGGCATCTGAATGAAAAGGGACTGTATGGTAGGAGACCCAGGAAGACCCCACTTCTTACCCCGAGACATAAAAAAGCCAGGCTGGAGGTTGCCAAAACTTACCTGAAAAAGCCTAAAATGTTTTGGAAGAATGTTCTCTGGTCAGATGAGACAAAAGTAGAGCTTTTTGGGCAAAGGCATTATCATAGAGTTTACAGGAGAAAAAAAGAGGCATTCAAAGAAAAGAACAAGGTCCCTACAGTCAAACATGGCGGAGGTTCCCTGATGTTTTGGGGTTGCTTTGCTGCCTCTGGCACTGGACTGCTTGACCGTGTGCATGGCTTTATGAAGTCTGAAGACTACCAACTAATTTTGCAGCATAATGTAGGGCCCAGTGTGAGAAAGCTGGGTCTCCCTCAGAGGTCATGGGTCTTCCAGCAGGACAATGACCCAAAACACACTTCAAAAAGCACTAGAAAATGGTTTGAGAGAAAGCACTGGAGACTTCTAAGGTGGCCAGCAATGAGTCCAGACGTGAATCCCATAGAACACCTGTGGAGAGATCTAAAAATGTCAGTTTGGAGAAGGCACCCTTCAAATATCAGGGACCTGGAGCAGTTTGCCAAAGAAGAATGGTCTAAAATTCCAGCAGAGCATTGTAAGAAACTCATTGATGGATACCGGAAGCGGTTGGTCGCAGTTATTTTGGCTAAAGGTTGTGCAACCAAGTATTAGGCTGAGGGTGCCAATACTTTTGTCTAGGCCATTTTTGGAGTTTTGCGTGAAATGATCACTGTTTTGCTTTTGCTTCATTCTCATTTGTGTTTTTTCATTTAAGGCAAATTAAATGAAGATAATAATACCAAAGAATTTGTGTTTGCAATCATTTTCAGGAAGAAACTGAGTATTATCTGACAGAATTGCAGGGGTGTTAATACTTTTGGCCACAACTGTAGAATAGATAGATAACTAGATGTCATTGACATATGCAAGTAGTGCAGTGTGTGTGCAGCTTACTGTACATGTATTTAATTAATAAAAGGTTATTTTTCTGAAAAAATGGCATGAGCTCCCTTCGTAATTTTTTTAACGAGCAAAGGGAAAGCCGACGGCTGGTGCATATCTTTATAGCCTGGGAAGGGGGTAATACCCATGGAGCTTCCCAGGCTATTAATATCAGTTCACAACTGTATACTTAGCCTTTACTGGCTATTAAAATGGGGGCCCCAAAAAATGATGCCATGGATAGTGCCATGGATACTGCCCCCCCATGCTAAAAACATCAGCTCTCAGCCACCCCAGAAAAGGTACATCTATCAGATGTGCCAATTCTGGCACTTAGCCTCGCTTGTTCCACTTGCCCTGAAGAGGTGGCAAGTGGGATGATAGTTGGGGGGGGTTGATGTCACCTTTGTATTGTCAGGTGACATCAAGCCCTGATGGAGAGGCGTCAATAAGATTCTCCCATTACTAACCCATAGTCATATCATAGAAAAACACACAAAACCAGAAAAAAGTCCATTGATTGAAAATTTCCCACCGCGCTTGCACTGACGTCAGAAAGGTGAAGTGAGTTCATTGGCTGTGAATTCCCAGGATCTGTCTGACGGCACCTTGAGCAGGAGAACTTTCTCACATCAGATACATAATAGGAGTTCACAGGGAGACACTGAGCACACGCTGCTCAGTGTCTCTGCTGGATGGCAGGCTGTATAGTCACCTCATGCAACCATGCAGCCTGCCATCTAGATGTAGCAGAGCTAGACCCATCGTGGGACAAATGGATTATCATCTTCTCTGCGGAAAGGTGAGGAATATTGTTGTTTGGTGTTTTAACTCTTCTGCAGAAAACAATGGTGTCGGTGGAATGGGCGTGGTCATAAATATGGTTTAATTAACCCCTTCACCCCCAAGGGTGGTTTGCACGTTCATGACCGGGCCAATTTTTACAATTCTGACCACTGTATCTTTATGAGGTCATAACTCTGGAACGCTTCTATGGATCCCGGTGATTCTGACACTGTTTTCTCGTGACATATTGTACTTCATGTTAGTGGTAAAATTTAATTCAAATAACTTGCGTTTATTTGTGAAAAAACGGAAATTTGGCAAAAATGTTTAAAATTTCGCAATTTTCCAACTTTGAATTTTTATGCCCTTAAATCACAGAGATACGGCACACAAAAAACTTGATAACTAACATTTCCCACATGTTTACTTTACATCAGCACAATTTTGGAACCAAAATTTTTTTTTGTTAGGAAGTTATAAGGGTTAAAAGTTGACCAGCGATTTCTCATTTTTACAACACCATTTTATTTTTAGGACCACATCACATTTGAAGCCACTTTGAGGGGTCTATATGATAGAAAATACCCAAAAGTGACACCATTCTAAAAACTGCACCCCTTAAGGTGCTCAAAACCACATTCAAGAAGTTTATTAACCCTTTAGGTGCATCACAGGAATTTTTTTGAATATTTAAAAAAAAATGAACATCTAACTTTTTTTCACAAAAAAAATACTTCAGGTTCAATTTTTTTTATTTTACCAAGGGTAACAGGAGAAATTGGACTGCAAAAGTTATTGTGCAATTTGTCCTGAGTACGCTGATACCTGATTTGTGGGGGGGAACGACTGTTTCGGCGCATGGCAGAGCTCAGAATGGAAGGAGCGCCGTTTGACTTTTTCAATGCAAAATTGGCTGGAATTCAGATCGGACGCCATGTCACGTTTGGAGAGTCCCTGATGTACCTAAACAGTGGAAACCCCCTACAAGTGACCCCATTTTGGAAACTAGACCCCCCAAGGAACTTATCTAGATATGTGGTGAGAACTTTGAACCCACAAGGGCTTTACAGAAGTTTATAACGTACAGCGGTACAATTAAAAAATCATATTTTTTCCACAAAAATGATCTTTTCACCCCAATTTTTATTTTCCCAAGGGTAACAGGACCCTAAAAGTTATTGTGCAATTTGTCCTGAGTATTCTGATACCTCACACGTGGGGGTAAACCACTATTTGGGCGCATGGCAGAGCTCGGAAGGGAAGCAGTGCCATTTGACGTTTTTGGCTGGAATTGAGATCGGACATCATGTCGCGATTGGAAAACCCCTGATGTACCTAACCAGTGGAAACCCCCCACAAATGACACCATTTTGTAAACTAGACCCCCCAAGGAACTTATCTAGATGTGTGGTGAGCACTTTGAACCCCCCAGTGCTTCACAGAAGTTTATAACGCCCGGGCGTGAAAATAAAAAATTCATATTTTTTCCACAAACATGATCTTTTAGTCACCATTTTTTTTTATTTTCCCAAGGGTAACAGGAGAAATTGGACCCCAAAAGTTGTTGTCCAATTTGTCCTGAGTATGCTGATACCCCATATGTGGGAGAAAACTACTGTATGGGCACACATCGGGGATCGGAAGGGAAGTAGTGACGTTTTGGAATGCAGACATTGATGGAATGGTGTGCGGGTGTCATGTTGCCTTTGGAGAGCCCCTAATGTACCTAAACAGTGGAAACCCCCCACAAATGACCCCATTTTGAAAACTAGACCCCCTAAGGAACTTATCTAGATATGAGGTGGGCACTTTGAACCCCCAAGGGCTTCACAGAAGTTTATAATGCCAGGGCATGAAAATAAAAAAATCGTATTTTTTCCACAAACATGATCAATTATTCCCCAATTTTTTTATTTTCCCAAGGGTAACAGGAGAAATTGAACCCCAAAAGTTGTTGTCCAATTTGTCCTAAGTAAGCTGACACCCCATATGTGGGAGAAAACTACTGTATGGACACACGTCAGGGCTCGGAAGGGAAGTAGTGACGTTTTGGAATGCAGACATTGATGGAATGGTCTGCGGGTGTCATGTTGCCTTTGGAGAGCCCCTAATGTACCTAAACAGTGGAAACCCCCCAAATGACCCCATTTTGAAAACTAGACCCCCTAAGGAACTTATCTGGATGTGAGGTGAGCACTTTGAACCCCCAAGGGCTTCACAGAAGTTTATAATGCCAGGGCATGAAAATAAAAAAATCGTATTTTTTCCACAAACATGATCAATTAGTCCCCAATTTTTTTATTTTCCCAAGGGTAACAGGAGAAATTGAACCCCAAAAGTTGTTGTCCAATTTGTCCTGAGTACACTGACACCCCATATGTGGGAGAAAACTACTGTATGGACACACGTCAGGGCTCGGAAGGGAAGTAGTGACGTTTTGGAATGCAGACTTTGATGGAATGGTCTGCGGGTGTCATGATGCCTTTGGAGAGCCCCTAATGTACCTAAACAGTGGAAACACCCACAAATAACCCCATTTTGGAAACGAGAACCCCTAAGGAACTTATCTAGATGTGTGGTGTGCACTTTGAACCCCCAAGGGCTTCACAGAAGTTTATAATGCCCGGGCATGAAAATAAAAAAATCGTATTTTTTTCCACAAACATGATCAATTAGTCCCCAATTTTTTCATTTTCCCAAGGGTAACAGGAGAAATTGGACCGCAAAAGTTGTTGTCCAATTTGTCATGAGTACGCTGACACCCCATATGTGGGAGAAAACTACTGTATGGACACACGTCGGGGCTCGGAAGGGAAGCAGTGCCATTTTGGAATGCAGACTTTGATGGAATGGTCTGCGGGTGTCATGATGCCTTTGGAGAGCCCCTAATGTACCTAAACAGTGGAAACACCCACAAATGACACCATTTTGGAAACTAGAACCCCTAAGGAACTTATCTAGATGTGTGGTGAGCACTTTGAACCCCCAAGGGCTTCACAGAAGTTTATAATGCCCGGGCATGAAAATAAAAAAATCGTATTTTTTCCACAAACATGATCAATTAGTCCCCAATTTTTTCATTTTCCCAAGGGTAACAGGAGAAATTGGACCACAAAAGTTGTTGTCCAATTTGTCATGAGTACGCTGACACCCCATATGTGGGAGAAAACTACTGTATGGACACACGTCGGGGCTCGGAAGGGAAGCAGTGCCATTTTGGAATGCAGACTTTGATTGAATGGTCTGCGGGTGTCATGTGCGTTTGGTGAGCCCCTGATGTACCTAAACTATTGAAACTCCCCACAAGTGACCCCATTTTGGACACTAGACCCCCCACGGAACTTATCTAGATGTGTGGTGAGCACTTTGAACCCCCAAGTGCTTCACAGAAGTTTATAACGCTCGGACGTGAAAATAAAAAAATCATTTTTTTCCACAAAAATTATATTTGTGCCCCCAATTTTTTATTTTCCTAAGGGTAACAGGAGAAATTGGACCCCAAAAATTGTTTTGCAATTTGTCCTGAGTAGGCTGATACCCTACATGTGGGGGTAAAGCACTGTTTGGGCGCATGGCAGAGCTTGGAAGGGAAGGAGCACCATATGACTTTTTCAACTCAGAATTGGCTGGAATTGAGATCAGATGCAATGTTGCATTTGGAGAGCCCCTGATGTGCCCAAACACCCCCAAATCTAACTCCAACCCGCACCCCAACACACCCCTAACCCTAATCTCAGCCCTAACCCTAGCCCTAACCCAAGCCCTAACCCTAACCCTACCCTAACCCTAACCCTAACCCTAGCCCTAACCCTAGCCCTAACCCTAACCCTAATGGAAAAATGGAAATAAATACATTTTTTTAATTTTATTATTTTTCCCTAACTAAGGGGGTGATAACGGTGGGTTTGATTTACTATTTATGGCGGTTTTTATTTTTGGCAGCTGTCGCACGCTAAAAGACGCTTTTTATTGTAAAAATAGTTTTTGCATCACCACATATTGAGAGCTATAATATTTCCATATTTTGACCCACCGAGTCATGTGAGGTCTTATTTTTTGCGGGACGAGTTGACGTTTTTATTGGTATCATTTTCGGGCACGTGACATTTTTTGATCGCTTTTTATTCCGATTTTTGGGACGCAGAATGAACAAAAACCAGCGTTTCATGAATTTCTTTTGGGGGAGTGCGTTTACATCATTCCGCGTGCGGTAAAATTGATAAAGCGGTTTTATTCTTCGGGTCAGTACGGTTACAGCGATACCTCATTTAGGTCGTTTTTTTATGTTTTGTCGGTTTTATGCAATGAAAACTATTTTATATAAAAAATAATTATTTTTGCATCGCTTTATTCTGCGAGCTATAACTTTTTTATTTTTTCACTGATGATGCTGTGTGGCAGCTCGTTTTTTGCGGGACAAGATGACGTTTTCAGTGGTACCATGGATATTTATATGCGTGTTTTTGATCGCGCGTTATTACACTTTTTGTTTGGCGGTATGATAATAAATCATTATTTTTTGCTTCGTTTTTTATTTTTTAAGGGGTTCGCTAAAGGGGTTAACTAATGGGACAGTTTTATAGGGCGGGTCGTTACGGACGCGTCGATACCTAATATGTGTACTTTTATTGTTTTGGGGTTTTTTTATTTTCAAAAAATGAATTTATTGGGGAATATTTTTTTTTTTTGCTAATTTATTTGGCGATTTTTTTTTAATTATTTTTACACTTTTTTTTATTTTTTTTTTACTTTATTACATAGTCCCAGGTGGGACATCACTGTCCTGTGACAGATCGCTGATCTGTCACATCACAGATCACTGTGACAGATCAGCAATCTGTCACAGGCATTGAAGAAGACTTCCTCTTGCCTGCGCTTTGCAGGCACTGAGGAAGCCAGCTTCCTCCAGGCCCCCGAAGGCCCCCGTCGCCATTTTGGATTCGGGGGCCTGGAGGAAAGGAGTCCCCCGCAGCAGCGCTGCACATTGCGCTGCCGTGGGGGGCTCAGGGAAGCACGGAGGGAGCCCCCTCCCTGCTGATGCTTCCCTTTAACTCCCGGTACACCGCGATCATGTTTGATCGCGGTGTGCAAGGGGTCAACGTGTCGGGGGCGGTCCGTGACCACCCCTGACACATTGTGCCGGGTGTCAGCTGTGATAATCAGCTGACACCCGGCCGCGATCAGCGGCGCTCACCACGTGGGCACCGCTGATCGCGGTAGACGTACTATCCCGTCCATGGGCATAGGGGCCCGGGTCCCATGGACGGGATAGTACGTCGGATGTCAGGAAGGGGTTAAAATTTATTAAAGGAGTCTGTGTCATTCTTTCAATTAAAGTACTTTTTTCTGTGTGTGTGTTTTTATACAATATGACTATAGCGTTAGTAATGGGGGCATCTTATTGATGCCTCCCTATTACTAACCTCGGGGCTTGATATCACCAAATAATAGAAAGGTGACATGAACCCCCCCAAATATCACTCCACTTGCCACCGCTACAAGGCAAATGGGAAGAGCAGGCTAAGATGCGCCTTGTCTGGGGCTGCTGAGAGCTGATATTTTTAGTCCAGGGGGGCCAGTATCCATGGCCCCTTCCTAGGTTATTAATATCAGCCCGCAGCTGAATGCATAGCCTTTGGTGGTTAATAATTATAGGGGGCCCTACGTCATTTTTTAGGGGGTCTCCCATTTTAATAGCCCGTAAATTCTAAGTATACAGCTGTGAGCTGATATTATTAGCCTGGGAAGCTCCATGGGTATTACCCCCTTCCCAGGCTATAAACATAGGCCCCCAGCATGTGGATGCTGAATTGCCAGCTTTTCTTCTTACTATCTGTCTATGTAATATATATACATATATACTGTATGAGTGTATCACTGACATCTATATATCTGTGTATTCTATGTGTATGTAGCTATTCTATCTGTTCAATTCTTACCTGTCACGCTGTGATTTTACTGTATGTGGCAGTTATCCTGATGAAGTCAGTGTTCGGTGTCCATTCCCGAACAGTAGGTGTTCAGTACGGATGCCCATCTCTAATTGTACTAACAATAAATGAATACATTAACATTTTATGAACTCTATGAAGCAGCTCATTTTCCATGCTAACACTGTCTAAAGAGGGGGAGGCATATGGCAGACTCTGTCACCCCCTTACATACACATGGATGGTACACCGCGAGTGGTATTTAAAGAGTTAATCTTGCCTGCTTTGAAGAATTTCTGATTACAGATCAGTGTAAAAAACATGCATCTGTCAATGAATGCACGGAAAGAAGCTATCATGCTGTGTACATGTATGTGACCAGAATGAGCACTTATTTCCAGCAGTTGATACCGATATTACACAAAAAGAAACATAACAAGATGACAAAAAGCAACAACTTGACGGCCACATCAGTCTTACTTATTTGATGCTTTCCTCATTTTTTGAAGTGGCTTTTAGGCAAAATACTCCCACAGACAAGGTTGCAGATCCAAAAAATTTGTTTTTACGCACAGTACTATCACAGACATGAGTGTGTAAGAGTAGAAAAATTTGTTTAGACGCACAGTACTATCAAACATAGGTGCATAAGAGTAGAAAAACGTGTTTTTACACACAGTACTATCAGAGACATGGGTGCATATGAGTAGAAAAAAATATTTTACGCACATGACTACCACAGACGCAGTTGCAGTTTAGAGAAACTTTTGGGTATGCACAGTACTATCACAGATGTGGGTGCAGAGTACACAACAATTATTTTGGGAAAACTGAGCATACACAAAAACCTAATACGGTCCCTCACTTCAGCGGCATCCTGTACATACTGTATGTTAAGCAGAGCAGAAGTAAAAAATAATCTTTAACCAGGATTAACAGGTCCAAGTGGAGGAGGAAGTGGGCGTGGTGGTGTAAGTGGAAGTGGCAAGTGAGTATTCAGCCAACACTGTTTTTCTGGTTGTTTGTTTTTTTGCAATTTTTTACTTTTAATCATGGTTTTTCTATTTTTTTTTTTTTCATTTTTTTGAACTGACTTGACTCCTTTATGACCTATGATATCATAGGTCGCCCTGCCCTCTTTGATGTGGGCTGCGGCGCTGAGCCCACATCTTTTCATGCACATGACAGCTGATTTGATCAGCAGTCATGTGCCCCTAACAGCTGATTTGATCAGCTGTCATGTGCCCTTAACAGCCAAGGGTGGAATCGCGATCTACCCACGACTGTTAACATGTTAAATGCTACTGTCAATTTAACATGTACAAGCCGGAAGCTCGTCACTAACTCCACCCATCAGCACCGCTGGGGCCGTCGATGGGTTGGAATGACAACCGGGGGTCTGCAGGAGACATACAAGCTTTTCAATACCGATCTGATATGTGTGCCACCCCAGTAGATTTATATTTTAGGCACACTACTTGTACAAACAAAGCGGTAAAGTAAAATTATTTTTTAGCCCACGAATAGCAGAGACAGCTGTAGAGTACACTTATTTTTTTACTTACTCAGCAGCATAGACACAGCAGCAGATTAAAATAATTTGTTGGGCCCACAGATGGCTGCAGAGAAGGTTTATTTTTGAGGCACACTACTGGTATAGACACAGCAGAAAAGTAAAATTATTTTTTTGGCCCAAAAAATGGCAAAGAGATGACTGCAGAGTAGATTTATTTTATAGGCACACTACTCATATAGGCACAGTGATACAGTAAAATTATGCTTTGCCCCACAAATGGCAAAGAGATGGCTGCAGAGTAATTTTTTACACACACTTCTCGTACAAACACAATGGTACAGTAAAATTATTTGCTTTGCCACAAGTGGCAAAGAGTCAGCTGCAGAGTAGATTTATTTTATAGGCACACTGCTCATATGGACACAGCAGTACAGTAGCATTATTTGTTTGTCCTACAAATGGCAAAGAAATGGATGCAGAGCAGATTTATTTTTTAGGCACACTACTCATATAGACATATAGACACAACAGGTAAAGTCAAAAAAATTTTTGATCCACAAAATGGCAAAGAGATGGCTGCAGAGCAGAATTATTTTTCAGATACAGAGGCTTTTTGGAGCAATACTCCCCCAGACAGGGGTTTAGAATACACACAGAGGCTTGAGGCACAGTACTCCCACAGGCAAGGTTGCAGAGTACACACAGATGCTTAAAGGCACATTACTCCCACAGGCAGGTGTGCAGAGTACACACAGAGGCTTAGAGGCACAGTACTCCCACAGGCTGGGATGCAGAGTACACACAGACTTTTTAGCACAGTACTTCTACAGGCAAGGATGCAGACTACAAACAGCAGCTTAATGGTCAATACACTGATAGGAGAAGGTGCAGAGTACACACACCAGCATTTTGGCACAGTACTCTCACAGGCAAAGGTGCAGAATGCACAAAGAGGGTTAATGGCACAATACTCTCACAGGCGGGGGTGCAGATTACACAAAGCTTTTTGGCACAGTACTGCCATGTATGTGGCAGCAGAATACACACAGAGGCTAAAAGGAATGGTACTCCCAGAGGCAGGGGTGCAGAGTACATGGAGGCTTTTTGACACAGTACTCACACTGAGATAAGTAAGAGTAAACAAAGAGGCTTTTCTTCAAAGAGTGCAGTCTAATTCTGTCACTCACTCCAACTGCATCCTGTCTCTACACTAATCAGAGCAGAATTGGGGTGGCACTTGTGATCCAGTATTTATACAGTCCAGGTCACGTGGTGCTCCAGCCATCCCAGCCATGCCAATATTTGGCATGGCTGTGATGGCTCAAGAAGTGCCCACAGCCTAAAAGCTTGTTGATTGCCTGTGCTGGTTGCACTGGAGTCTTTTAACAATCATTATTAGGCATCTGAACTCAAACAGTAAACTGACATCCTGTTAATAGTCCATTTTCGGGGTTCGGTACCTGACACTATGAGTCCAGTACACACCCCAAACTTTACAGTTGCGAGTGCAGACTGGTTACCAAAAAGACGATCACAAGGAGAGGAAAGAGGAAAGACTGAGCCTTTTTAAACTTGTTAGTTAGTTTTATGCCATGAGCAGGTGATGCTGTTTCATATGCTTGTAGAAATCACAGGAACGCAGGATGTCGCCACAGACAGGAGATAGATCAAGAGTTAAGGGGTTTTATTAGCAGAAAATGTTCATGCAGGGAGTAAGGAAAGGCAAGGAGGTGCAGTAGGTATGGGGTAGAACTGGGAAGTAGGATATATGAGTGAAGGATAAGTGGGAGTTCAGTGTGGGGAGGTGACACTTATCAGTCTGATGTCTTCCGGTATGCAGGTTCACGGGGTTCCAACAGTGGCGCTGACAGCAACGGCACAAGAAGTCTCGATGGGAGCTGTGACAGATGGGGATCCAGTGGTGGCACTGACAACAGTGGCACTTGACGTCTCGACGCAGTCTCTGTGTAGCAGGTAGATTTCCCATGCTTTCCGGTGACTAGCACGGTACTGAGTCCAACGTGAGGAACTGCCAGAATGAGACTCCACTCTGTGGTGTGTAGAAGCTCTTGTCTAACAGGTCCTGGCCCAACCGGGCATCTCTCTGATGTCTCTCTAACGGCACGGTCTGCGGCGTCAGCCCTGAATTACCTCCTGTCGAGGAGGGTAGGGGGTAACTGTCTACTGGTCCCCTACCAGCAATTGTCCTGTCAGTAGGGAGTCTGCCGGGACGTTCCATACCAACCAGATGCTCTGCCCTCACAGCGGCCGCAGAGCCTGTCTCCTCACACAGCTTTCCCGCGTGGGCTCTCGCTCTCTTCCCATGTACAACGCTATATATCCCCTCCGTGACTTTCTTAGTCACATGACTCAGTCTGTCCTGCACTCTGTAGCTTCCCCCCTGCAACATAGGTGACAGCCCTGGCAGTTCCGGCACCGGCGTGCAGAAGGTACCACTACTTTGATACTCCTCCTTACATGCTGATGGAGAGTTTTTAGTTCATGTGTGTCAGGATATACAAGGCTTAGGTTTCAACAGCATAGTCTGAGCACTGCAATTGATTGGTCCTCCAGCAATGTGAAAAAGAATTCCATCACCCAAGATGCTTGTTCATAGGACTCACAACCCCGATCATGTACTTTTGAGTCTCCTACACTAATGCTGACTCTACTACTCTCCCCAAAGCTGTTTAGCAACCCAATCTGGTTTACAATCATCAGCATTATGCATGACATAGTGTGGGTAGTGTCCTGAGCTCTCTATCCACAACTGATTTTCATCTCAAGACTCAATGTGTCACTATCACTTCCAGTCCCCCTAACACCATGGTTTGCAAAGTCAGCAAAACAGATAGGTATTTCAAACATGTCCTCTAGCCTTTGTCTTCCAAGTACAAAGGTTTACTGTCCATCTCATTCAATAAACTAGTTCAAAGAAGTTGTTCTTGTGAAATATCTTTCTTACCTCTTAGGTGCTGCAGTTAGAGGACTAAGGGGCTGAATGTACATAGTTGTCACTGATGTTATTGAGAGTCCACTATGTAATAGATTATGTGTTTTTGCAGTAAAGGAGGTTGACTGTACCGAACACTGAGTCAAACTGACTATGACACTGTCAGAGGTAGTAATAATAACATAAATAATAATAATCACAATATTTTTTTTATTTCTATAGCACCAACATGGTAACATCATCCTGCTTTGACTGAGAAAAGTGATATGCTATATACTTCATTATCATTACACCATGTGCTTCCCACCCACTAATAGGCTGCCAGAGGCAAAGAATGGCAATTGTGGCTGCATTTGGCATTTTTTCCCTTATACTACCATGTCTACTAGTGCTACTGTTTAATTTAGCATACATTTTACATTCAAGTATGATGTTTACAAAAAATGTATTACATCTATCCAACCTTAGAATATTATGTATTCAACCAGAAATGTTAGATAGGTACATGTGATGAGTAGTGGGTAAAGCAGCAACAGCCTGCTCATAATATTAATGTGATGTGTTTGGGTTTTTTTTCCTATTTTGCTACATTACAACCTGTGTTTACATATTTTTGTAATCCGATTTGTGTGTATTGTATCAGCACTAAATAGTCTAAGCTGGTGCTGTGAAGTGAGAAAAATATATATTAAATTTATGGGATCAAATAACTAAAAATTGGCATGTTCAAATGTACAGTATTCACCCCTTTTGCGATGAAGTCCCTAAAAATTTCTGGTGCAAGAATTTACCTTCATAAGTCACCTTTTCTGATAGGCCACAGAGGTTGCAACACCATTAAGCAAGGGGCACCACTGAGGAAACAACACCATGAAGACCAAGGAGATCGTTAAACAAGTCAGGGACAAAGTTGTTGAGAAGTATAAGTCAGTGTTGGGTTATAAAAAAAAGTACACAAATCTTGGAAGAACCCCCAGAGCACCATCAAATCCATTATCATCAAATGGAAAAAACATGGTACCACAACAAACCTGCCAAGAGAGGGCCACCTACCAAAACTCTGAGCCTGGGCAAGGAGGGCATTAGTCAAAGAGGTAGCACAGGGGTCAAATTAGCCCTGAAGGAGCCGCAGAGAGACAGAGAGCCAAATGAGAATCTGTGGTCAGACTTTAAGATAGCTATTCACCAGAAGAAACCATCTATCTCGAATGAGATGGAGCAGTTTTGCCTTGAGGAATGGGCAAAAATCCCACTGGCAAGATGTTAAAATGAGGCTCTACAAAGTACTGACTTTAGCGGGGTGAATAGTTGTGCACACTGAAGCTTTCAGTTATTTTTCCCTGTATGTTGTTTGCATCACAAAGAAAAAGAAAACCAAATGTTCGCAGTTGTTATGGTATGTGATTTCCATGAACTGAAGCAAGCCATCAAATACAACAGTGAAATTCAAGGATGTAAGGTAGCAAGTATGAAAAATGCCAAGGGTTTCTTTTGTTCTGTAAATTGCATGTTTTCCAATCATGTATACCTAGCATATTACTACATATATAGCAGACAAGAGATAATCACATTATAAAGCATAGGGGCATACACATGCTTAAACCGAGAATACTAGCAGCATCCAAATGTCTAGTTTACAGATACTGACTAATTTTGGCACATTTGTTTTACTACTCAAATTTTAGTTCCATACAAGGCACACCAATGTAAACATGTAAAGGATGATGTGCACTATGCTTTATTGTATGTGTATGGTTAACAGCTGGGAGTTAGTGAAGGACGATGTAGTCCCAGGTTTTGGCCACAAGATGGAGACAGAGAGCAGTGAGAAAAAGCCTTAACAGCAGGCCTTAGGCTGGGGAAACTGCATAGTCATGGTGGGTGGAGTTATGGGACTGAGCAGGGGATTTCCAGAGACAGGAGATATAAGAGAGGAGAGTCCCATTGGCAGGGCAAAGAGACACCCACAGGGAAGAAAGAAGTGAGAAGAGCACAGGAGAGGACGGAGAGAGAAGAAGCTCAGGAAAGAAAGAGGAGAGCAAGAAATGGTTATTTGGAGAGTGGGATGGCCCTGAGGAGGCAGCCGCAGGAAGGGATGGCAGTGACTGATGGAAAGTTTGGGTACCGAACGGCTGGGACACTGAAGAGTGAGTAGGTGTACAGCGGGCAGACTTAGCCAGAGGAAAGCGCTGTGGCCATGGGCCTAATGGCAGCCATGGTGAAAGAACCCGAAGGGTCTTCGCCAATCATAGTAGAAGGAAGGTGACAGGTACCCAGACCAGGGAGCAGGAGCTGATGTGTCTGCTGTGGATGTCAAGAGGACACCGAATAAAGTTTGGACCTGATTGAACGGATTTCTGCCTCCAGTCTGTTCCGTGGCTGAAAGGGACCACTCCCCAGTCGGCACTTGTACTACAATTGGCGTAGTCAGCAGGATCATCACCACCAATACACCAACGTCAGCGGTGAGACCACACCGAAGATGCAAAGGACCTGAGCTGAACAGGTTGAAGATTTACCAAAGTGGATAACAATTTAAGACCTGAGCTGGACAGGTTGAAGATTGTGCCTGAGTGGATTATAATTTGGACTGTGAGTGGAATTGCCGGATTTGACCGAGAGTAACACTGCTGGAATAGCTTGGTGCCGTTGCAGAAAAGCTGGGTACTTTTCTACATTAACAGACTATAGACTGGATTTGACTAAAAGAAGAAAAGAAGAAAAAGGAGGAATCCTGAAAGAGACTTTGCTCACCTCCAGAGATGGTGACTTTTGGGAAGGAGGAGGTTGGAGCTAAATTGGACTACCAGGGGAAGCTAAGCCAAGCCCGCTCCTGGGGGGAGCGGTGCACATCGAGTGACAATTTCCCCGTTAGGAAAGCTGGGTGCCGGCGCAGGAAACCTGGGCACCCTCCCACGCTAAAGGACTACAGCGGGAGCTGAGAGCCGTTACGAAAGCAGCAAGATCTCACCCGTCCTGAGGGCCTGCCGTGGATGGAGTTCTCAACTTCGGAGCCTGCGGCCTTGGGACGGGATCACCTGGCGGGGGTGCGCCCACACTCTCCACCATTCGCACTGGAGTCGGAGACAGTGCGGGAAGCGGGACCCGCTCTTCAGTCATTCGAGCAGCCGTCGCTGACGTGTCCTGCGGAACCATCGGGCCTTGAGGCTGGTCCTGCCGAGCGGCGGGATAAAGAACAGCAGTGGACACCAGGCGACGGAACCGCAAGCAGCAGAGGACTGGCAGGGCCCTTCCCACCGGTGACGGCTGGCGACATCGAGCCCATCCAGCAGAAGGAGGCTGTGGTGCCGGAGAAGGTGAGCGATTCCCCGTCCTGGTTGGTGACACCACAGGCAGCCCCCGCCTCCACGTCCCGTCCGGACACTAAGCCCAAAATCCCCGATAATGATATGTTACCGGCCCAAGGGGGAGCAAGGCCTAAGGTCTGCGCTCCTGAGCCTCAGCCCCCTCACCCGGCCTCCCCTGACTCACCGACATCGGCGCGTGACAAATCCCGGCCTATGGTGGGCTGGCTGATGTTCGCACCATCAAACCTCCCAGCCTTCTCGCCCGACTTCTCCCTGTCCCGCATCACCAGTGCAGAGCAGGCCTGGGGCCTACGCAGGGCCTTCTGTCTGGATTTCTGACACCAACGCCCAGAAAAAGAGCAAGGAGCGGAGCTGCGACATTAGAGGGGGTGAGAGCATCCTTACCCTGGCCGGTGGCGGATGGCGTAGATTCAACGTTGTCCCACCACAGGGACATGAGGCCTAAGGCCCTCATCACCGGGCCCCGTGCTCCCGCTTGGCATCCCCTGAAACCGCCGTGCTCTCCGGAGAAGATGTCAGTCCCCGTGCAGAGGCAACTGAGGATGCTTCAGCCCCTGTTTCTTCCCCTCGTTTCGGGGGCTCTGCGGTTGCAAATTCCTCCGGCCCAGGCCAGAGCCCGGGTCTCCCACAAGGATGCGGCTCGTGACATATGCCGCGGAACTCATCATGGCCCCTTCTTCCCCTTCTAGTGCATGCTTTTACCCCCTATGACTGCCCAGCATTCCCCCAAGGGTAAGGAACCCTGCAGCGCTCATCTGGAGAGCCCATGACGGTCAATAGGACCCGAGGAAGATTGTCTAGGGGGCGCCTGTTGCGCTCCAGTAGCACAACTACTACGGGGAAATGGACATTCGTGGCCCAGGGACTGCCAGGCATCCCGGGGGCCCCATGGCTATAGGGTGCCCTACTGCTGGCAAAGAAGAACGGCCGTCAGGAGATGGCCCGGAGCACCGTTGATGTTCACGGACTACCGGGACTGCTACGCACCGCTGCGCAGCTCAGGGGACTGTTCCCCTTGGGGGTAAGAAACCCTACTCCTGACACAAAAGGGATGTGTTGGGGGTACTGCTCATAAAGGAAGGGGGCGCTCTTGCGTTTACAAATGTTTTTGTAATGGTAGTTGATTATGTCTATATAAAGATTTGGGGGGTTATTATTGTGATGAAGAATATTACGGTAGTAGGTATGCTGAATAGTCAACAGGGAAAGAGTTAATTAGCAATAATGGTAAAAAATAAAGGTCTAAAAGTAGAGGTAGTGAGCGTATGTAACAGAGATAATGTAAATGTTGCCAGAAAAGTTGGTAGAATAGTTATGTGAAAAAGGAAAAAGGGTGAAAGAAAAAGGTGTTTGAAAATGTTTAACAGAATATTTTGAGATTATAAATGTAGAAGAATAGTGTGCATATGGTAGATATAGAAAATAGCTTGAAGAATATGTAGTGAGATAATTATGTGCTGTACATATTAAAGGCAGTTCTTTAGGACATATATAACAGTTTAAGTGTTGTAGGAATTAAAATAATACGGTAAACACTGTAGAATAGTGTAGGAAATAGGCTAAATGTATTTATTAGAAATAGTAAAATGGTGAAACCATGTATAGCTAAATATTGTAGAATCTCAAAATGTTGTTTAAAGAAAAAATGTTCAACAGGTCCTAGGTGCTAAACCAGAAAAAAATGCTTCCCATGATTAATTATAAAAGAAGGTACAGGATGGTTTGTAAATTGGAACAGTGGTCCACAGGACAGGTCCCAGGTAGAAAAGATACCCAAAAGAAAAGAGGAGGGCAAACAGTGACCTGGTAGGCCAGAGCCTCGGTCATGTTGCCATGGAGGTGAGCGCAATTTTGAAAGTGAGAAAAGTGGGGAGAAGGCACTCATTGAGGAGTCCGAGTGATCCCATCCCAATGAATGAAAATTGCTCCTGTCAGCTACTTTGAGTTTAACTACTCCCAGCTCTGCCCAGGATCCTGTGTTGAGCTAAAGGGCTCCAGGTGTTGCTGGGGTAAACCGGCCACAAGGGCAAAAGAAAGTGGGAAAGTACAAAAAAAAGGAAAACGGAAACACGGGATTGTCGGGAACGACAATGGTTAAAGGAAGGGGGTATGTAGGGGTGGACTGACCCTTGGACCTGTTTGAGATGGAAAGAACATGTAAAGGATGATGTGCACTATGCTTTATTGTATGTGTATGGTTAATAGCTGGGAATTAGTGCAGGACGACGTAGTACCGGGTTTTGGCCACAAGATGGAGACAGAGAGCAGTGAGAAAAGGACTTAACAGCAGGCCTTAGGCTGGGGAAACTGCATAGTCATGGTGGGCGCAGTTATGGGACTGAGAAGGAGCTTTCCAGAGAGAGGAGATATAAGAGAGGAGAGTCCCAGGGGCAGGGCAGAGAGACACCCATGGGGAAGAACGAAGTGATAAGAGCACAGGAGAGGATGGAGAGAGAAGAAGCTCAGGAAGGAAAGAGCAGAGCCAGAGATGGCTACTCAAAGAGGAGGGTGGCCCTGAGGAGGCTGCCACAGGAAGGGATGGCAGTGACTGACGGAAGGTTTGGGTACCAGACGGCTAGGACACCGAAGAGTGAGTAGGTGTACAGTGGGCAGACTTAGCCAGAGGGAAGCACAGTGGCTGTGGGCCTAATGGCAGCCATGGTGAAAGAACCAGGAGGGTCTTCGCCAATCGTAGCAGAAGGAAGATGACAGGTACCCAGGCCAGGGAGCAGGAGCTGATGTGTTTGCTGTGGATGTCAAGAGGACACCGAATAAAGTTTAGACATGATTGAATGGATTTCTGCCTCTGCCTCCAGTCTGTTCCGCAGCCGAAAGGGACCACCTCCCAGTCGGCACTCGTACTACATCAGTTCTGAAAAATTTGGCCTCATCAGGAAGGTGAAAACTGGCTTTTGCCGGAAGGAGTTAAATAAAATAAAAGTTGAGTTACTTTTTATAAGCTGATATATTATTCTTTTACCAACAAAAATCATTCATTTAAAAACCACTTTGTATTGGTGATTAAATGCTTAAAGGCTATTATAAATGAACAGCATGCGTGGTAGATGGATTTAGAATTCCACCCCTGCTAACCAAAGTCCCATGTTTTCTCAAATAATTCAACAACCAATGGGTTACTTATGCAAGGTGGTGAAGAGGGAGAAGAGCACAAAAGGGGATACCTCTCCTGCACCGTGTCCGGAACCACCTAGCCAGACAGCAGGGTTGCCAGGAGAAGACTTTCTGACCTGGACCATCTAGACCATGTGACCATGGGGGGCTGTGACCGGAAAGAAGGGGCGGTGGACAGGAAGCTGTGCGGCGTCAGGGTGTGAAAGCAGAGCGCGCGGGACAGAGAACAGGCTGCTGCACCGCGCTCCCAGAGAGAGAGAGTTCCCCCTCTGAGGACTAAAACTGAAGGACAAGGTGTTGTGAGCGCTGTATGTAAGTACGTGGACTCGGTAGCCTCCGTGATCAGAGGAGACTTTCCCCCTGATAGTGCAGAGACAGTGACAGTGAACGCGCAGTATCGGGGACCGCAGTGACGGGCCGGAGCCCCTGTGTGTGACAAAGAGACTTAACAGCATGCGCAGCATAGCTCCTGCAGTGAGACAGGCGAGGTATCATACAGAGACTCAGAGCAGGGAGACCCAGGTTCACATCAGCTCCCTGCTTTAACCCCTGGAGGTCCCAACTACATCTAGAGCAGAGACTTTAGAGACTGCAAACTGTTGTCGGTGCCAACGTGGGAGTAGAGTCTTCAATCAAGCTTTCCCCAGACTGATAAGTTATAATTACCTGAGTTTAACAGTTTAAACACTGCATTACCGTTTAATTGTTTCCTTCAGCTCCATTGATCTGCTTTACTGTGTTACGCTGTAACATTTAACCCCCTACTGCTCGTCCCTGTGTGGAGAGAAAATCCCTGTAAATAAACCTTTAACTCTTGGTCTGTCTCGGATCCGTGGCGACATCCTCCGTACCTGCAGGATATTACACTTACTTTAGCAAAACAAGAATTTTGCTTCTATTTAATAAAACTAGATAAATCTGGTTCTTGTTGTTCATCTAGTTAATCAGTTCAAGATGATACTATGAGATATTTAGAAACTCATGCATTTAGATCCATTCTGGAGGAGAATGCATCTATCTTTCAAGTGATTTTCCCATTTCAACTTCTCACAGTTAGACTAAGTGCACACGTACCAGAACTCTCGCGGAAATTACCGCGAGAGTTCCGGAATTCCAGTCCGCGGGAAAATCGCATTTTAAATTCCCGCGATTTTCCCGCGGAAAAACTAGCATTTTGCAAGCGTATTTAGCTTGCAAAATGCTAGCGTTCTCCAAGCGATCTGTAGCATCGCTTGGAGAACTGATTGACAGGTTGGTCACACTCGTCAAACATAGTGTTTGACAAGTGTGACCAACTTTTTACTACTGAGGCTGCCTATGCGGCATCAGTAGTAAAAGATAGAATATAAAAAAAAAATAAAAAATACTGTTATTCTTACCTTCCGACGTCCCGCGCAGGCGTTCCCAGTAATCCTTTGCGAAAATGCCCGCGATGACGTCCGTTCTCGCGGGATCGCGACGTCTCGCGATGACGTCGCGCGAATGACCGCGACACTTCGCGATCCCGCATGATCGGACGCCATCGCGGGCATTTTCGCAAAGGATTACTGGGAACGGGAGCGTGGAGCGAGGCGGGAAGACTGCGCGGGACGCCGGAAGGTGAGAATAACAATATTTTTTATTTTATAATTCTATTTTTTACAGGGGTATAGTACCCAAAGCCCGGAGGACAGTCTCCTCTCCTCCAGACCGTGGGTACCATCCGCAATTGTTCTGCTTACTTTCCGCATGTTGTGCACAGCCACATGCGGGAAGTAAGCGGAACAATGCATTCCTATGGGTGCGGGATCGCCGCGATTCCGCAAAATAATGAGCATGCTGCGGTTTTTACCGCAAAGCGATTCCGCCGCGGTAAAAACCGCAGCATTAGCACAGCATTGCGGAATCCCATAGGAATGCATGGGATGCTTATTTTTCGCGTTTTCGCGTCAAAATTGTGCGGTTAAAACTGCCGCGGAAACGCGAAAAAAACGCCACGTGTGAACTCAGCCTAACTACTCAAATACTGGAAAAGAGCCCAGATGATTCTACATACATATTTTACAAAACCTGAGAAACTTGTTTTCTGCACCTTAAATTCAGACTTTTGTGGGTTCTGTGGGTTTATATTTATTTACATTCTCAATCATTAGAAGCAAGTAGAGCAATAATTTAGAAATCAAGCAAGCTGTTCTGTGTATGCAGAAACGTTCATCTAATAACATAGGAAGGGAAACTGTCACTAAATTCATGCTGCCCAAACCGCGGACAGCATAAATTAGTTCCTAGCTTCAGATTGCATTAGCTTTGATTTACTCTGAAACGCTGCAGCATTTTAGAGTAAACTTACTGTAAAAATAAGGCTGGAGACTATAGGGAGAAAACAGATTTTATCCATAGTGGTCCCAGCTTTTTTTCCCCTGTCTTTCACCACTTGATTGCGAGCTCTGTCCCCTTGGATTCACAAGGGACAGACCTGTCAATCAACTGGAGTGACAGGATGAAGCTGGCTTTAAAATTATGCTTACTCTGAAACGCTGCAACGTTTCTGATTGATATACTGTAATTGCTGCAAACATTCAGTAAAGCTCTGATCCATGCTGCCCGTAGTTCAGGCATTATTCTGATGACAGGGTGCCATTAATATTGATTGGAAATGTAACACAAAAAGGTTAGATCTTCAATTACAAACTTCCAATCCTAATTTTTTACAAGTGAGCTTTGTTTAATGCCACAAATCAAGGGACAACACTATAGAAATGACATCCTAATTATTGATGGACCACCGATTCACAATCTCTATGTGCCTCCTCATTGTGGATGATGAAAAGCATTTGAGGGACTTTGTTGGAAGCAACCCTATTTAAAATGGATTTGGAGACACATATGAAGGAATGGATTATGGTAATATACAAGCATTCTTTCAGCCACAGAATGGATGGAACCAGACTAGAAAGGCACATCTACTGTTACCATATTTACATTCACTGCTCAGAAAAATAAGGGGAATACTATAGCATCACATCATGGCCAATCTGGTCAGTTAGGAAGCCTAAATGATTATGAATCAATTTCACGAGTGCTCATGAAAAAGATAACAAGTTCACTGGAGAGGCAACACCAATACTATCCTCTAAAAAAACAACGTTGATGCAGGTGGCGAAAGAGACAATTATTTTATCCTTAATCAGTTTTGGACATGCACATTTTTCCCCTTCCTGTACAGGCACATTTTTTTTCTCGGAAATGCTTTTTTAAAAGTTAAAAAAAATTCTTGTTTGGAAATACAAAGCATTTTTGCTTCTGTTTTTCACAACACATAGGGATTAATGTTCATGTCATTTTTACATTTCTAAGCAGCGATTTGTGAGGACTTTTTTATTTGTTTATACTTTAATTTAATTCACACACTTTGATCCCATAAGGTCTTAAAAGATCTTTAGGATGACCATTATAACATTAATACATTATTTTTAATTCTGATTGTCCTGAAACTGAAGTAGTCATCTTTGCCTCAGTTACAGTGGAAAGTCAACCTCCTGGCCGCATAGCATGAGCTAAATTGGTCTCTTAAGCTTGCAGCTCTTGCTCTCTAGATATACTCAGCGACAGCATGATCACTGGGTATATACAACAATCTGGAAAGCAGACATGGTAATGAATCCGTAAGCACAATACCCAAGCCCATTATCCTTCAAAGGAGCGGGCTACACTCTCAATGCACAAATATATCACAAAGGTTATGTCACTGTCAGGTGACCCAATAACCAAGAGTGTCACTCATTTCATAAAATACATGTTTTATTAAACATTAATTGACAAACAACCATAAAACCATTGCCTCAAACCACCACTTACAGGAAGGAGAAACAGCAAAAGGATACAAATTCAATTATATAATGAGTCAAAATTTAAAGAAAATGACTACAGTATCCTGAATAATATAATATGCCCAACAATATACTTAGTATTTGTTGATTAGATACATTTTTAATAAAACTATAGAAAATTGCATGCAAAAAACCTGCATAGGTGTGAATAAAATTTACTGCCTTAATTTGAATAGAATCTAACACATAATTCACACCATTGAATAACTATTCATTAATCAGCTGTTCCTGCTGCTACACCACCATAGCATGGCTGTAGAAAATTGCATGCGAAAAACCTGCATAGATGTGAATAAAATTTACTGCCTTAATGTGAATAGAATCTAACACATAATTCACACCATTGAATAACTATTCATTAATCAGCTGTTGCTGCTGCTACACCACCATAGCCTTACACATGGCTGCAGAAAATTGCATGCAAAAACCTGCATAGATGTGAAAAATGTACTGCCTTAATGTGAATAGAATCTAACACATAATTCACATCATTGAATGACTATTCATTAATCAGCTGTTGCTGCTGCTACACTGCCATAGCCTAACACATGGCTGCAGAAAATTGCATGCAAAAACCTGCATAGATGTGAATAAAATTTACTGCTTTAATGTGAATAGAATCTAACACATAATTCACACCATTGAATGACTATTCATTAATCAGCTGTTGCTGCTGCTACACCGCCATAGCCTTACACATGGCTGCAGAAAATTGCATGCAAAAACCTGCATAGATGTGAATAAAATTTACTGCCTTAAATTGAATAGAATCTAACACATAATTCACACCATTGAATCACTATTTATTAATCAGCTGTTGCTGCTGCTACACCACCATAGCCTTACACATGGCTGCAGAAAATTGCATGCATGCAAAAACCTGCATAGATGTGAATAAAATTTACTGCCTTAATATGAATAGAATCTAACACATAATTCACACCATTAATCAGCTGTTGCTGCTGCTACACCACCATAGCTTTACACATATAATATGCCCCACAATATACTTAGTATCTTTAATTAGATACTGCAGGGCTAAATGGCTGTAGAAAATTGCATGCAAAAACCTGCATAGATGTGAATGAAATATACTGCCTTGATTTGAATAGAATCTAACACACAATTCACACCATTAAATAACTATTCATTAATCAGCTATTGCTGCTGCTGCTACACCACCATAGCCTTACACATATGTGGATTCTAATCACCCACAATATGCAATATATGCAGCCATTGCTGCTACAGCGCTACCACAGCCTCTCATGTATGCAGGCTAAAATGACCCAAAGCATGAAAATAAATGTGATAAATGAATGGCCAAATACATATTACCTAAGCAGTGTGCACAGTGGAGTTAGGCATGGAGTAGGATGCTGCTTTCCTGCTCCCCAACGTGCGTTTCGCCCGTGCTTCTTCCTGAGGGTATGGTAATGAATCCGCCTATGTCTATGGAAGTTCAGTTGTGTTTGACAGTCAGATCCCAGTTGCAGGACCCAGTTGCAGGCAACTTACTATGCATTGACATTTTAAAACATCAGTGTAAAATAAAGTGCAAATCGACAGCTTGTTAAACGTCTGTGGGTGGTGCGGAATGGGTTAATCTTCCTGACTGATTCTTCTCTATTTTTGCATTTTGCTACTGTCCTTATCATACTTGGAGTCTGATGTGATCCGGCTTTACAAATTTTGAATACATATTGTCACAAGAAAATTTGTGGTGCCCCCAGGCACAGTTTCAAACGCATGATGCAGATGCCATTACACAGACCTCTAAAAGAGGACAGCTGGACAGAGCCATAAAAGTGCAGAAACCCAATAACAGCACTGGTATCTGTTCCTCTGTATGAGACAGAAGGGGGATGAACAAAAACTTACAAAATTACCCCCCTACTTGTGTGCATGTTTCTGATCAAACTATGAGAAACAGTCAGCACAAGAGTGGCATGAGGGCCCGAGGTCTTTTATGCTTATGCCTATGCTTACACCTGAGCACCAAGCAGCTTATTTGGCATTCACTTCTTGTGACCTGTTCTACTCACAGGTTAGAACAGATTAACACTGAACACATGTGACAGACATAAAAGTGTCTGGAAAAATTTTGGTGAATGTTATTCTACCTGCAACATGATTAAGCATGACTGGTTATGCAATGGATCTGTAAGCCTGACTGCTGTTAGTGTTTAGGCTCACCAGCAGAATTAAATTCTTTAAGCCATAGGCCAGGGTGAGCAGCACGGACATGAAGCGATGGCATAGTTGGGCAATACTTGTTGGACAACATGTGTATAAACAAGGACTATTACAGTGGGATATGTAGAATGGCAGACTGACAAGAGGAGCAGGAAACATTAGAAAACACAGAGCCAAGAATGCGGAAATAAATAGGAACTATAGAGGTATATTCAATCTATGACTTGCAGCAGATAAGTGGTTAATGGCAGAATTATATGCTATTAGCAGATAAATGGTCAATTTCAGAGACATATGCAAACAACAGGCATATATTTAAATATAAGACTAGTAATGGTTTGGAAAACTGAATAGTTGCTTGCAGAGAAGATGAAAAACTGTTGCTGTAAGTTGTGTGAATAGAGCCAGTATTAACAGGGAACAGCTCCTTTGTCAGTCACTTGTTGTAGCAAGCTGAGTTGAGAGTGCAATAACACCAGAGTTCATAT
The DNA here is from genome assembly GCF_039654945.1 of Dendrobates tinctorius. NCBI lineage: Eukaryota > Metazoa > Chordata > Amphibia > Anura > Dendrobatidae > Dendrobates > Dendrobates tinctorius. The sequence goes on along the minus strand of NW_027361770.1, from coordinate 21,296,547 downwards.
GTCTGGACTTGGAAGTAGTTGCAGGTAGCTGAACAGCATGTTGCAGTTTTCTGAAGAAATAATTAGAAAAGTGAAGGCTTGTGGATTATGAGGCAAACACCTGCAATACACATGGTAGCTGAATGCTATGCTTTCTAAATGCTCAGAAAGCGCATAGCTGTGTAAGCCAGCCTTTAAATGCCTTAGGTGATGAATGATGTAAGAGGTGTTTGCTAGGTTACTAAAGAACCCAATGTGGATTAGCACAAAGAGACCTGGTCCCAGAGGAAAATAAACAAAGTGTGTCAACTAAGTCAAGACAAGTGAGTAACAATTAAGTTTTAGAATCATAGAATGTTAGAGTTGGAAGAGACCTCAAGGATCATCATGTCCAACCCCCTGCTCAATGCAGGGTTCACTAAACCATCTCAGACAGTTGTCTGTCCAGCCTCTGTTACAAGACTTCCATTGAAGGAGAACTTACCACCTCTCGGGGCAGCTTGTTCCAATCATTGATCACCCTCACTGTCAAAAAGTTTTTTTTTTCTAATATCTAATCTGTATCTTCTCTCTTTCAGTTTCATTCCATTGCTTCTAGCACTTCCATGTGCAAAATAAGGATGATCCCTCTACAATGTGACAGCCCTTCAGATATTTGTAGACAGCTATTAAGTCTCCCCTTAGCCTTCTTTTTTGCAAGCTAAACATTCCCAGATCCTTTAATTTAGTGAATTTTCTGGCCAAATGTATGATTCCTACTATGTTTCTTACTATGATCTGAAGATTCCAGAGTAGGAATGTAGCGTGAAAAAAAATTCTAATCTCAATGCTCTCCTGTCCCACTACCACAGACCCCATTCTCTTCTTCCTCTGGCTTTTTCTTTCCTTCAGCATCACATGCACAAGTTACCCTTCCAGAATTTTCTCTCTGTGCCTGGATTCTCAGCACCAAGTAGGGCTCTAAAGTCACAGTGCGATGTCACGACATGTGTCGCTGCAAGGCCTAACCAGTGACCTACTCAGCTTCAGAAGCTGCAGCACCAAATCAAGATGCCAGAAGAGGAGGTTTATAATAACAACCTGTTTAGGTAACAGAGGGGAACTAAGGCTCCTACAGCCACTCGGTCCCTCTCCGACACAAGGGTGAAACAACTACAGCTCACCCCTATTAGCTCGATCGATGATTTCTGAATTCTTCATTGCTAACCTTCCATACCTATGAAAAGTCTCAGAAAATCCTATGGGCTAAGCAATTAATATCTGTTTTTATAACTACACCTTCAGATTGTAATATTTTTTGAGGTCTCATTCTTGTTCTTTTTTGCTGGTGTTATATATTTCTTTCCTGCTAGAACTAATAGCCAATCTAAGAAATAGCAGTCATCTACTCCTGGACCTCTATGTCCTTACCATTAATCCTAATATAAATTGTCCCGCTTTTGCTTTTTGTTTGCTCATAGTTATATGCAAAATTTAATTAAATAAATAAAACGCTAAATATTTTTTATTACACATTCTAACATCATATGCCTGAATAAATATGTATCACCACATGCTTTACCTAAAGCACGCATGCTTAAAATACTAGCTTGGAAACAGAGGTTATACACAAAAGCCATTTTTTGTGCTATATTATTTTAATTAAAAGGGATTCAATCAGTATGATCAGCCCTCGTAAGCCATCTATATGGGAAGTGGGCCATAGGAAGCTGAATATAATGATACCTTGATATCTGGAATCTGATGACTTATTCTAGAAATAGCCACATTTTCCTTATATGTAAATGAGAGGTTAAGAGCTATAGGTCGGATACTGATCTACGTGAGAATCTGTCTCTAAAGCTTAGCATAAATGAAAACAGCATTGCCAGTGTAAAGTGTAATAGCTGTTCTCTGCTCTCCTGATCTCACTACAAAGCTGGGTGTCATTATACCTGATTAGTGATGAGCGAGTATGCTCGTTGCTTGGGTTTTCCCGAGCATGCTCAGGTGCCCTACGAGTATTTTGGCATGCTCAGAGATTTACTTTTTGTCAACACAGCTGCATAATTTGTGGCTGCTATACATCCTGAATATATGTGGGAATTCCCTAACAAACAGGCAATCCCCACATGTATTCAGGCTGTCCAGCAGCCACAAATCATGCAGCTACGTCGACACAAACTAAATCTCCGAGCATGCCAAAATACTCGGAGGACAACCGAGCATGCTTGGGAAAACCCAAGCAACGAGCATACTCGCTCCTCACTATACCTGACATATCTGCAGGTTCCTCTCAGCTTCAGCTTCCATGTCTCAGGCAGTTAGTGTTGCAATAGTGTTGCAATACAGCAGAGCTGTGAGAGCTGCAGTTACTAACATGTTTTGTTATGAGACAATGTTCAGTTCTACTGTTCTGTGTTAGCTACTTGTCTCATATTGGTAACCCCCATTTTACTTAAAAGACGCTCTGGATGCAGATTCTCATGTGGGTGAGTGTCTGGCCCATAGCCTGGAACAGCTCATTTACATATAAGAAAACCAAGGCCTTCTCTGGAATAAGACATCAGATCACAGATATCAAGGTATCACTTTATTCAGGTTCCTATTACCTACATGACCATATAGATGGCTTAGGAGAGTCAATTCTACTGTTAGATTCCCTTTACTGAATGTTACATATTGATGGAATAGCATCCTTATAGTGGCTATGTGTTCCGTTTCAGGGCCAATGTACATTTAAAGAAGGTGCAGAATTTAGTGAAAGTTAGTACAACTATGGGGCACCTTGCTCATTTACAGCACTGGAGCCATTGAGTTTGTATTTTATGGAGCTTGTACTTTATTTTTGACATATAGAGTTCTAAAAAAAATATAAATGGGGACTCCTCCTGATATTAATGAATGACACCTCACTATCTCCTTTGGGGGACAACTCAGCACTTGTGTGAACAAAGGTTCTGTGAACCTATACAGGGCTACTTCTCTCAATACCACAGAGTTACCAAACAAAAGAAGAGAACCAACCAGAGGTCAAATGTTCCCCTCTCTACCACAAATGAGGAACAAGGATCAGGTACTGGACCATACATTCATAGGGACGACTGTGTGGCGGCATGTACCAATACCAGCTATTGGCTCCATTTTTCATATTCCATAGTCTGCAGATTTCTCACAAACCTGGTGGAAAACAATCCGCCTTCCCCTTGTTTGCTGGCATTTTTCTATTGGCTTTTAATATTGTAGTAGTTATGAAAAAGGAAAATTCTGCACAAGTTCAAATTCACATAAGCAAAGCGATATACCGTAAGTGATTCCTAATTGTATCATTATTGAGGAAATTCCATTACCAGGCAAAGAATCTTTGACCAGGTTGAAATCATGTTTCCATTGATACGGTAAAGTAAGACTTGATGCTTCTCTGATATGGGGGAACTGTTGAGTAGGTTCCAATGGTCAATGGTTGGGACACCGCAATAGGCGGAGAGTTTGGCAGCCTGTGCACCCATCTCACCAAATATACCAGCTATATGGAATGTCATAAATAGACAAATTGTAGCTTCACACTAGGCACTTTTGTAAATTGTCATATGGACTGTAAGTAAAATCAAATATTATTGTTCTATAGAGGGATAGTAGGAAATGAAAACCTCTATGTTCACCATTTGTTGCCTTCCTGAAGGTTCCCGTTCCCTTCATTTATGGGGCAGGGGTTATTCTGTACAGGTGATTTAGTAACTGTTGCTTTAATTGAGTTCTATTGATGTTTATTAAGACTCATGTACAGGTCAAGTGCTCTTTTATTCAGGGTGAGAGCCGCACTTGTGCTTGGAGGAGTGACATGACCCTTTTCCCTTTTTGTAGTAAATAATATAAATGTCTGCCTCAGCTTTTTCTCCTAAATCTTTTGTGATCCAAAAATTACATCAACTGCAATTTCCACCGGAGACTGGCTATGATTAAAATGTCTTTGCAGTCTGACACTCTGCACAATTAGATATGTTCATGTATTGTTCTAAGGCAATAAAAGAAAAGAGAGTCTAAATATATATTTGCACCCAGGTCATTAAAATTAGGTCAAGCTGGCTGTGAGGAGGCACCGACACCTCTGTTTGATGTGAGACTTTTTGTGCTCCTTTAGATAGAAAGCCCTTAGGGTTTCCATGAAGTCATTACACATATGAGCCTTTTATCTGCTGCTTTCAATTAATTGAATCTGCAAAAATAAAAAAATCATTTTTAAAGAAACCAATTTTTTTTGCATAGTGGTGATGAGTGATTTACTGTAAGTGCAACTAAAGGCTCATGTCCTGGTCAATGCAAGCAGTAGAGTCAGCCTCCAGCCAGGCTCACACACAATCACACCTGATCCTGCAGCACTTGTACAGCAAGGTAAGATCTGTAGTATTACTACATGCACTCTGCTATAAGGGGCAGGAGCCATGCCTAGTAATGGCTTCAGTAAGTGGGGTGTATCAGCTAGAAAGGAAAGCTGTCATTAATTTATGTTTAGGAAATGTTTTCTCCTTAGTACAAGGATAATGAACCACAAAGATGAGCAGCAAGGATGGAGGAGACAGGAGAAGCTCAACATTTCAGATCAGTCTGATTTTTTGGAAAATAGAAGATTATCCTAGACTTCTAGTAGGATGAGGAGAATTAGAGAATTATTGATTGTAACCTGAGGTTGGAGTTTAATAAATCTGAATGGGTAAAATAATGTAGCCAGCACCAAGAGCCTTCCCTGTAGGAGAATACAATCTTTTTAAATATATATATACATGTGTGTATATATACAGTATATATATATTTATATATGTGTGTATATATACAGTATATATATATTTATATATGTGTGTGTGTGTATATATACAGTATATATATATTTATATATATATATGTGTGTGTGTGTATATATACAGATATATAGATATTTAGATTTTTTTTATTAAATCTGTTTTATCAGAATGGCCAGATAAGAGGTCATCAGTTGCATGAGTCTGTTGACTATTACTTATTAGTGATGCTTTACTTTGAGACCAGGATTTTGTGATGTAACCATTGCATTGCCGGGTATATTGGAAAAGACCAAGCTGCTATAGCATTGGAAGAGGTCATGTTACTTCAACATCGCTTTAGTTAGAAGACAATGACTGAAGTCTTAACAACCTGAATATTAGATATGGGTCATTAGAGGATGACCTTGAACAAGTCTCTGAAACTCCTGTTACTGGAGGCACAGCATGGGAGGCTGGCAATATTAGCTGGTGCAGCACGTCGTTATGAGACACTCTCAGCCTTCTATTACTGCTGTGTGGATACACTACAAGAAAGTGACACTGAGAGGGGATATATGGGAGCATCCAGAGTACATATTGGACAGTCTCCTTCATCGATCTGCTGGGCTCTCCTGATTAATGACACCTAGCGTGACCTTTTCCATAGGAGTGATACCAGGTGGACATCCCACTACTCCAGTGCAGGAAGGCTGAGGGTCCACAGCAGCACAAGGGGCTGATGGAGATGTCTGCAGGCTGGGGAGTGATTTACAGCAGCCACCCTAGTGATAGGATGCAGGGACCTGGAGGCTGCTGTGTCCTCCTGGACAGACAGCAGATTGAGGTGCATGTGCTGGAAGGTGGTTGTCAGACTGACTCTGCCAGGTGGGCAGTGATGTGCTCCTGTACATAGCAGGCATACAGCTCTACCCTGCTCCTGTGTCTCCCCCCTTGTCAGCCTGTCACCATTTGTGCTGGTGATAGATGAGCTGGGCTCAGCCTTTGTAGCTACATCCGAGATTACAGAGAGGTGTAGGAGTCACCCCGGGCTCAGTGTGGGCTCGGGAGGATGGTGGCACAGTGCTGCTGAGTGTCTCCTCCATGCTTTATGGTGGGGGGCTTCTAGTCTGGTGTGCATTGGTAAACACTTGTTCATGTCCCATATTAACCCTGCGATCAGGAATGGGATAAATGCAGCCCTCAGTCATCAAGGGAAGGTATGAAGAAGTGATGACCCCGTCCTCCAGGACATGAGGGGCACTGCCAGGCCGCCCGAGACTGCAGCCAAGCCACACTCACTGGCATGTATGCATTATTGGGGAGATATACTCTATATAGAGGTACACATAGAGTTATATACTCAAACCTCCGGCTGGACTCTATGGGGAACCGTCCTGAACTTCCTCTAAAAGTTATAAAAAAACAAGGAAATGTATAACAGACTGATCTTCAGCCCATGCACATCAACATCAATGACATAGAGAACTCCAGTTTATCGCCATTGCCAAGTTGTCATTCTCTGATATATGTATGTCAGAAATAAGCTATAAATTGGTAGATAGATAGTTATCATTCTCTTATCTCTCTGTCTCTTATATATCTATCAATTATTATCTATCTATCTCTATCAATTATTATCTATCTATCTCTATCTGTATCTATCAATTATTATCTGTCTATCTATCTATCTATCTCTATCAATTATTATCTATCTATTATCTATCTATCCCATATCTATCTATCTATCTATTATATATCTGTTTATCTATCCCATATCTATCTATCATCTGTCTATCTATATGTCATTCTCTTATCTCTCTGTCTCTTATATATCTATCAATTTATCCATCTATCCAATATCTATCTATCTATCTAGAAAAATCAAAGAAGCAGCATACCACCAAAAATGATGATGTGCAGCTTCTTTGATTTTTCTAATGTAAGGACTGGTATGTACCTGTGAAACCTTGCACCCAACTATTGCCATTGTTCAGGTGCTGCTCTCTGCTCTATTTTCTTCTCTCCATCTATTATAATAGAGCAGAGAGCAGCACCTGAACAATGGCAATAGTTGGGTGCAAGGTTTCACAGGTACATACCAGTCCTTACATTAGAAAAATCAAAGAAGCTGCACATCATCATTTTTGGTGGTATGCTGCTTCTTTGATTTTTCTAGATAGATAGATAGATATTGGATAGATGGATAAATTGATAGATATATAAGAGACAGAGAGATAAGAGAATGACATATAGATAGACAGATGATAGATAGATATGGGATAGATAAACAGATATATAATAGATAGATAGATGAATAGATAGATAATAGATAGATAATAATTGATAGAGATAGATAGATGGATAGACAGATAATAATTGATAGAGATAGATAGACAGATAATAATTGATCGATAGATAGATAGATAATAATTGATAGAGATAGATAGATAGATAGATAGATTGATAGATAATAATTGATAGAGATAGATAGATAGATAATAATTGATAGAGATAGATAGATAGATAGATAATAATTGATAGATAGATAATAATAGATAGATAGATAGATAGATATGGGATAGATAGATAGATAGATAATAATTGATAGATACAGATAGAGATAGGTAGATAGATAGATAATAATTGATAGATAGATAGATAATAATTGATGGATAGATAGATAGATAATAATTGATAGATACAGATAGAGATAGATAGATAGATAGATATGGGATAGATAGATAGATAGATAATTGATAGATACAGAGATAGATACAGAGATAGATAGATAATAGATTAGTTCTGCATGGTCCCGCACATAAGTAATGTGAGTATTCTAGGAGCATTCTGTGAGTATTAGCTGCGCCTTCTTCGGGTGTTCTGTGGGTAAGTGTGTGAGGCATGGGGCTGTGCAGGGGCTCTCGGTGTGGGGTGCGGGCTGCGCCGGTGCAGCGCTCATCAGTGGGAGCGGGCGCTCAGTGGAGCTGTGCAGTGTCACGTCACTACTCCAGCACACAGTGAAGTGATTGCGGCGCCTGGGGACTGAGCGCTACTCCACTCCATAGTCAGGTATGATCCTCACACAAATGTCTCCATTAGCAGCCCGTGACGCCGTGCCAGCCACAGCACACCTCTAGTCTGCGGGACCCAGGACCGGGCGCAGCTGCTGCACAGGTAACTTGCCCTTCATTTACTTGTTAGAGCGCGGAGCTGGACTGACATGGGGCACCCTGTGTGCAGTGATGGCTCCTGCATGCGGCTCAGTGCTGCCTGTGCTATAGATATATGTGCCCCAGCACCCTCCTGTGCTGGTCAGATGAGGTTATTCTGAAGTGTTTAATGGAGAAGTGACCTATTGCCGACTTGTAGCATGTGCAGCCCTCAGCTCGGATCATTGGGGTCCTTGGTGCTAATACGACATATGGCAATTCCCTGCATCCTGTCCCAGGGTCAGAGCCGGCTGCCTGCTGCTAGACCCCATGTCATCCCAGGAAAGTTTGTCTGATTGTCAGTACGTGGTGACTTCTGTGGTGCAGCTTATGTGTGGGCAGTGAGTCCTGGATTGTAACATTTATAAATGGCCTGCAGGTATTCCGAGTCCATGTACCGAGCTTCACAAGGCTCGAAGATCTGCTCTGGAGGTGAAATGTTAATGAATGAGGTGGTCTTCATTTACCAGTGACACATGGAGCAGCCGCCGAGGCCCCATCGGTGCCATTCACATGTGACATGCCCTAATGCGCCATATGTTGGCCACATCAAAGGCCCAATTCTGAACTTAGCGAAGATCAGGTCCCTTAGAACAGTGGGGAACCTCTAATATAGAGATTACAGGATCAGATCCAAAGAAAAACTGGTTTATTTGCCTCTCTCCTAACTTTCTGTGGTCACGAAGGAAACATTGTAAGCAGCACACACAATGCCTCAGCCACTACTATTAATTTCACTTGTCCCAGAGCTCAATGAATTTTTATTTGACAGCCTTTGTTATGGAGATCAGATTGTTTGTAGCCGGGCAAGACACTTATTAAAACGGCAAAATGGCATGTCAGCTGCGGGATTACATATGCCACTGTCTGCAGCGGAGGCTGGACCTGTGTCATGGGATTTCTCATCTCCTAGGACTATATATATATATATACATATAAATAGATATATATATATACACATATATATATATATATATATATATATATATATATATTGATGCTGTATTCAGCATTTTGGCTGGAGATAGATAGATAGATAGATAGATAGATAGATAGATAGATAAAAAAAAGTAAAAGACAAAAAGCAGCACAAAAATAGCATTAGGGTGCAAGAAACCTTCCGGGCATTTACCAGACTTTGACCATAACTCCAAAAAATGAAGACAGCACATTGCAGAAAGGTCCACACTTGGGACCGAAACGTCGCACATGGGCCAATAAACTGCACCTGGATATTCTATTATTGGTCTGCTGCCTTAATTTTTTGGAGTGATAGACAGATAGATAGACAGATAGATAGATAGATAGATAGACAGATAGATAGGCAGACAGACATATAGAAAGATAGATAGAAAGATAGATGAGAGATACTCTGCAGCAAGTTACTAGAGACTTGGAGGTGATGTGGAGATATGTATATATATATATATATATATATATATATATATATATAGCATTGTCGTCAGTAATGAAAGCAATTAAGAAGTATATAGTTTATTAGGTTTACAGTGGTCTCCAGATAGTCATCAATCACTCTCAATCGAGCTGTCAGCTGTGGGCACATTCGTTTCTGGGAGGCAGTCTTCCAGCTGGGGAAAAGAAGAGAACACCGTCATTAATTAGAGTGTGACCCTGGGGCTATCCGCATGTCTGAACCCAGGCAGCTATCTGAGCATGTCAGCACACTATAGATGCAGGGCTAGACATGTACCTGGGCTGCGCTGCCCATCCTGCTGCCTGGCACACATGCCCCCGACACTCTATTATTCCACTGTTTAGTTTAGAATATTTGGTTTAATGCTGCTCTCTGAGATAGATAGATAGATAGATAGATAGATAGATAGATAGATAGATAGATATATGCACACTGTAATACCCCCCTTACCCATCCCTGCTAGACATTTATTGCATGCTATATAATGCGTCATTATTAATATTATCATATTATCCGGATTAGACAGAGTATATTACAGATGTCTGACATATTCGGAACTCTCGGTAACTTTTATTGGACGTGCAATACTGCAGAGATTAATTAGGAGCGTGGTAAAATGATATTAATATTTCTGATAAACGAAATGTGTGTCCGTCCATCATCATGTAAAAGCCAGGTATAGGAGGGCAGTGAGTGTTTCGCCACCTGACAGCCAGGTATAGGAGTGCAATGAGCAGAGAGTTCCTGGCAGCCAGGTATAGGAGGGCAGTGAGTGTTTCGCCACCTGGCAGCCAGGTATAGGAGTGCAATGAGCAGAGAGTTCCTGGCAGCCAGGTATAGGAGGGCAGTGAGTGTTTCGCCACCTGGCAGCCAGGTATTAGGAGGGCAGTGAGTGCTTCGCCACCTGGCAGCCAGGTATAGGAGGGCAGTGAGTGCTTCGCCACCTGGCAGCCAGGTATAGGAGGGCAGTGAGTGCTTCGCCACCTGGCAGCCAGGTATAGGAGGGCAGTGAGTGCTTCGCCACCTGGCAGCCAGGTATAGGAGGGCAGTGAGTGCTTCGCCACCTGGCAGCCAGGTATAGGAGGGCAGTGAGTGTTTCGCCACCTGGCAGCCAGGTATAGGAGGGCAGTGAGTGTTTCGCCACCTGGCAGCCAGGTATTAGGAGGGCAGTGAGTGTTTCGCCACCTGGCAGCCAGGTATAGGAGGGCAGTGAGCAGAGCGTTCCTGGCTGGTTCCCGGACGGTGTCAGCCTCTGTAAACCTCTCGGAGCCACAATATGTGGACTGAGCACACACAGGAGCGCAGCATTCTAGACTTCAGTCCATTATTTTCTACCTCTCTCATTTGTAAATTGCGCTAATTATTATTAGTGTAACGGCTGCTCATTAATTAATTCCTAATTAAAAGTGCTTCCCATCCTTCAGTGGGTAAGGAGATAAAATCATTAGTGTGGATGGCAAGGAACGTTTCCATCCAGCCCTTCATTTCCTCTGCGCGAGTGCTGTACGAACACCTATAATTACCTTGTACGATCACTCGCACGATCCATAAAAGCGATCGTTGCAGATCAGTACTTTGCACCCTTGGATGCACCGCTCTGGCGATGAAAGGGTGCGGTGACGTCAGGGCAGGCACCTTCCTATTCTAGGTACTGATTCATATTTTTAGGAAATGTTCTTTGGAGCAATATTCCGGGCTCTTTTCAATATATTGCTAGGTGTGTTGACCTGAGGAAGGAATCAAGGGGTTAAAAGTTAAAGCTGATTTTCTTCTTCTTCTTCTTCTTCCCTCTTTAAGCATCTGGGAAGCAATTCTTACAGAAGAGTCTCCGATCCAGTAAGCCAGAGAAGAACCCTCTCCTGCCTTCTGTGGGAGTCCATGTAACATGTCATATCCTCAGTTTGGGTATCCGTACTCCTCCACACCTCAGGTAAGCGCCATTATGGAAAACCGCAGTGTGACTCTGAGAACAGATAGCTCATGTAGGACAGCGATCACCTCTGGCTGTGCTTACTGGGTCTGGTGAGGGTTAATTCATAGTAATAATAATAACTTTACTGTTTAGTATATTAGGCAGGAGAGATGGGACACATTGTGCTACATGTAAATACACATTGGCATGCTCGAAAAACTGAAGATTTGGGAAATTCAACTTTTTTTTAATCTATTTTGTTAGTGCATGTTCTATACTATTTGTGATCATCGCTCCCCCCAGGTTTCAGATTTCCATGTAGTCAGTCAGGCAGAGTGTGTGATCTTCAGCCTTTGTTCTCATTGTGTGACATTACCCCCTAGTTCTTGATGACCACCAATTCATTGTCAACCTGCTGCGAGTCAAGTGGAAGGACATTGTCAGATCCAGCTGCTGCAGCCTCTGCTCAGACCCCAGTCTATTGTCCTGTGTATGAGAGCAGGCTGCTGGCCACTGCCAGGCATGAGCTCAACTCTGCAGCTGCACTAGGAGTCTATGGGAGCCCCTACACAGGCTCCCAGGGCTATGGCAACTATGTCACCTATGGCACTGATGCCTCTGCATTCTATTCTCTGGTAAGTGGCTGCTTCTCATCATTTATCACTTCTTTTCTCATTCCTCGGAATTATTCACCAAGTGAATAGGCAGATGTAGCAGAGCTGAGTTTGTAATTTGGTGCAATTGTTTTCCAAAGAACTGCAATATATACATATATATATATATATATATATTTTTTTTATTATATATATATATATACACACACGCACATTTGTATACATATATATATATATATCTACACACACATGTATATATATGATATATATATATCTCTATTAATATATTATATATTTAATACATGTAAGTCTAATATTACATTTACATATATATATATAGTACATGCAAGTCTAATTAATATATTATATATATATATATTTATATAATACATGTAAGTCTAATATTCCATAATGTATATATGTATATATATATATAGCACATGCACCTCTATTAATATATAATGTATATTTATATATATATTCATATATCTCGTCAGGGAGCCCCCCTGCAGCATGTCCCGGCTCCCATTTATCTGCTAGTATTACATCTATTCTGCAGATTAGCATAGAGTATTTATCTTCTCCATTCTCCGCAGATAAACAGGTAGTGACAGCTTGAGATGGATGTTGTCAGTTCTTTTATCTTTTGTTGTAGTGCAGAATATGTATTAAATGTGTATGAACTGCTTCCCTTATCGCTACACATATTAACAGTAGAATGAGTTTTGGAAGAGGGTGTATAATGCACTCATTCATTATATATCCACAGAAGCAGGAGGCCATATACAATTGTGTCATGAGGATGAGCTAATTTGTCTTGTATTTAGCATTGTGTGTTTTATTGAGATTATTATACGGTGTCTGGGAGCCCAGATAACAGTAGGGTTGCGAATAAGAAGTCTATTTCTGATAGTTAATGCGTAGGAAATAAATCGGCTTGTATATGTGTACTGTCATATAAACATTCGTGACCTTATGTTACAGAACACATTTGATTCCAAGGATGGCACGGGATCTGCGCATGCGGGCATTGCCCAGACTGCTGCTTACTATCCCTATGATCACACCCTGAGCCAGTACCAGTATGACAGGTAACTCATATACTTCTAGGTGTCCTCATAACTGCAGCGCTATTCGTTTCCAGGTGGTACACTCATTTCCATGGGTAATTGAGTTTATTGAGTTAAGGCTTACAGGCTATAATATTAGTACTTTAATGGACTTCGTAGATGAGCCAGTCAAGTTACCGTCATACTGAATGCCCCATATAGTTGGATTGTATTACCCCTGTCTATAAAGCAAGCTACAGAAGCTCCCCGCCGCTGTATGTTGGGTCATCTACTTATTACTTATATTGGTTCTTAACTAGCAATCAGTTCAGGACGTGAATGGAGGAAATGTTACGCTACGTTCTCACCAAGCGGGTGTGACATGGTGACCCATTCATTGATTCCTTCACAGTTGATACACGACTTCTGTTGTGGCGTCATATACAATAGTATTAGTGCGTCCAATGTTTTCCCTTACAAGTTTGATCCTCAGCAGTTTCTAGATTTTTACTGATAGTTACGTCTTACTGTATAACCAAGAATCCCGCTTTTCTCCTAAACTCTTTGGACCTCTACTCAGGGTCATAGTGTCCTTTAATGTCACAATTTTAATTGTGATGGCTGTGAAGTGTCATAACAGCAGAAAAGCCTCTAGGACAGGTCCAGCCTGTCTCACTTGTTCGCCCCTACTTAGAGTTAGCAAGTGGTATATATAGCAGGCGAGTCAATGTAACGTGCCTGATTCACCAAACCTTCCCTCTACTGATTAGACCAAATCATAAGTTAAGAAACCAAAGAGGTGTCAAATCTGATCGGCTTATATCCTGCCATCTTCAATCCATTTTATAATTTTTTCTATATAAAATCATTAAATTTGGGGGGGAAATTGTTGAGTAAAATATAGACGAAATGGGGGTAAAACACATTTAAGCTGTAAAATAGCAATGCATTAATCATACGTTATTTATGATAAATCTTTTGGCCTTATGAAAAACTAAAGGAAATGTGATACCGAAGTGGAACATTCCCAAACCTGCCATGAATCCTTAGGCTTAGAAGTGTTAGGGCCTACTTTATTATCAGTCTCCCACACATGAACTTTTCTAGAGTGCTAAATATGTAACTTTTCTCTTTTAATGAGTCAGTACAATGAAGGCATAAAAGGTCATTTACACAATTAGAGGGATTAAATAACTTATTGCAGGAGGGTTTCTGAATTGCTTATTTTTACCTTTTCAGTTCTGTACTGTAAATTTCCTAATGCGTGCTGAAAAGGCAAAATAGTCCATGGGGGAGGTCAGGCCTTGTCAGCTGTACTAATACAAGCCAGGCCCTGAAGGTCCAGCATATTACCATCACACCTAGTCACCTTTCCCAAATACTGTGCATTATCCCAGGTATAGACAATGTCCTGTGCTAGTGTATCCACAACATATTGCTACGCTATGACGACAGCCGTTCATATTTCATACAGTTCATGGTGATTCTGTGGGTTTTATGTGAGAAAGAATCCTCACCAAAAAGCCGGCTAGAATTGGGAAATGAGGGTTGAGGATGTTAGCACATGGCAGATTTGTTTGCCGAAATTTCCATTCAATTTATCTGATTGGACTTTGTCCGAATTCCTGTCTGTGCTGCAGACACAAGCATATCCTGACACATGAAATATATTTCCAGTTGCAAGACTTTCTGCATGAAATTTGCCGCCGTGCACATACTCGATTGGAGGTGACAGGACGTACTTTTAGGGGTACTATTAAGTTTGGGATGTCTGAAGCTAACCAATGACAGCAAAGGTCTTGAGAGCTAGGATCATCCAAAACTGAAGGTGGCCATTCCCCTGTTTCCAGAACCCTCTTCAAAATCTGCTGCTCCCCTTCTTGGCCTCCCCTAGATTCCTGGCAATTCCTCTGCAGGGAAAATATACAAGTATATGGTGGCCATTCAGAAGAATTCATACAAGAATGGTTCTAGGCTTCCAGGACAAAGCTGCCCACTGTCCTGACTGATAAAGGGGCATTCGGAGGGGGTTTCCCTCTATAATGTCCATTTGCATTAATAGGGCAATGGATGCATAAAGAAGAATGAGTGAAATCTGTTGACTAAAGAAATAATGAATGTCACTTAGGCTGGTTTCACATTAGCGCTTTTTAAGCGCACGCACGGCCGGGGGTAGCTCCGCCCCCGAGCCGGCTCTCTGCCCGGCGTGCCCGCCCCTTGCTTGTAGCGCCGCCTCCTAGCAGACAGCGGCGCCTGCGATCGGCGCACCCTATCTTTAGCATAGGGTGCGCAGATCGTGCACAGGCCGTGCGCTAGTTGCGCTTTGACCTGCGCTGCGCACTTTTGACGGTGCGCCGTACGCGCCAAAATCCGGCCGTGCGTGCGCTTAAAAAGCGCTAATGTGAAACCAGCCTTACTGAGAATTTGTGCAGCGCAATATAAATCCATATTGTGGCCCTGTAAACCGGCCTTTTCAGAGCAGGCGCTTTGGAAATCACTGTGTCTTTATTTGCTTGGACTATGATAGGTGCTTGATGCAGCCAGTTAAATTTATATGTGATCACATTTATTCTGCATGTAATATTTGTATTTTAGTAAAAGTCTGTAGTTAGGTGAGTCCAGCAATGTGTTATGTTGTGTATGGTTATACCATGGTCTTAGTACTATTATCTACATGAGTAATCTTGTTTACTACATGCTGTGTATCCTACACTTTATGGATGTGCATTTCGCTCAAGATGAGGCATGATTTATTGTGTTGGAATTCCCACTCTGTTTCATAGCACACACACAAACACACACACTATATTATACAAAGGTTGAGCCAAATAAAAACATACACAGTGTTGTTAAAGTGTTAAAGTTACAGCCCAATAGATTTGTCGGAAAACCTTTAGATTCCTTTCAGAATCAATATTTTCTATGGAATATCAAACCACAAAATACTCCCACAAATGTTCCCACATTGATTGCTAACAAGATTTGTAGTTTCACACACCCCAAAAGTAATTTTTCAAACAATTTCATTCAATACCATGTTGCAAAAATGAGTACACCTCATATTAAATCACAGGAGCAAAGCTAAAGTTTGGACTAAAAAAATGTAATTAACTAGAATGAGACCACAGGTAAGTTTAACTATTCATTAAACAGGTGTCCAGCGAACAGTTGACTATAAAAGGACTTTACTTAGCAAAGAAAACACCTTTCCATTTCATGCTGGCAGCAATGGCACCACATGGAAGAGAAATGTCACAAGACCTGAGAAAGAAAATAATTTCTTTACACAAGAAAGGTTAAGACTACAAGAAGATTAGCAAAGCTTTACTTATCAGTCAGAATACTGTAGGAAAAGAAAGATGTTGCAATGTGTCACCAATTTGTTCATTCCATTCCTATAAGATTTAGTGCTGTCCTTAACCCCTTCAAGACCTTGCCCTTTTTCATTTTTGTGTTTCTGTTTTTTGCTACTCTTCTTCCCAGGGCAATAACTTTTTATTTTTCTGTCAATATGGCCATGTTAGGGCTTGTTTTTTTGTAGGACAAGTTTTACTTTTGAATATCATTGGTTTTACCATATCGTGTACTCAAAAATTGGGAAAAAAATCCAAGTGCGGTGAAATTGCAAAAAAAGTGCAATTCCACAACTTTGCTTGGATTTTTTTTACCATGTTCACCAAATGCTATAAATAACCTTCCAATATGATTCTCCAGGTCATTACGAGTTCATAGACACTAAACATGTCTAGTTTCTTTTTTATTTAAGTGGTAAAAAAATCCAAAGTTTGTTAAAAAAAAATTGCGCCATCTTCCGAGTCCTGTAGCATCTCCATTTTTTGTGATCTCAGGCTGGGTGAGGACTTATTTTTTTGCGTGCCGAGCTGATGTTTTTATTGATTCCATTTTGGTGCAGATTCTTTTGATCGCCCGTTATTGCATTTTAATGCAATGTTGCAGTGACCAAAAAATGCATAATTCTGGCATTATGACTTTTTTCTCGCTACACCGTTTAGAGATCAGGTTAATCTTTTTTTATTGATAGATCGGGCGATTCTGAACACGGTGATACCAAATATGTGTATGTTTTATTTTTTTTAATGTTTTATTTTGAATGATGTGAAAGAGGGGTGATTTAAACTTTTATATTTTTTTATTTTTTTAAAAACTTTTTTTTACTTTTGGCATGCTTCAATCGTCTCCATGGGAGACTAGAAGCTGCCATAACCCTATCAGCTCTGCTACATAGAGGCGATGATCAGATCCCCTGTATGTCGCAGAATACCTTACTTGATATGAGCGCCGACCACTGGGCAGCACTCACAGTAAGCTGACAGTGACAACCTGAGCTCGCCTTAGGACACCTGCGATACGGTTTTACAGATGTACATCCACTGTCTTTTGGAGACCTCTGGTTGTCATGAACCGAGATCACGTGGCGGGTGTCACCGATGGGCAGATATCAGAGTTTGACAGCAGCATTTAATGAGTATATAACCTTGGGTGGATCATGATTCCACCCGTGGCTGTTCCGGGCACAAGTCAACTGTTCAAAACTGCCGGAACTCACATCAAAGGGGGAGACATGACATGCGCAGTACATGTATGGCGCATGTTGTGAAAGGGTGGCGGTCATACAAAATGCTGGATGCAGTAGTTTTTTATTTGGGGTGTATTCATTTTTGCATTAATTAATTTGAGAATAACTGAAGATTTTGTAATGAAAGTTATATTATTAACATTACTTTCATGTTATGAGTGATTAAAACAATGTAGTATGAAAACTCAGTCTTGTCAACATTTTGGAAAATGTTCTTGTGTTCAGTGATTAAAATTATAAACAGCACTTCCCAGGATAGCCTTCCATCCTTTGATTTCAACCCGTCTTATATTCCAAAAAAACTCTGATAAATGTTCAATGTGTGTCCCAGCAATTTCCTCTACCTCTGTCTGTCTGGCTACTACCAGCAGGAGCACGGCTTCTCCAGTGTCTGCAATCGGCAACAGAAGTCACTAAGCCCCACCCTTTTGCTTTTTTTTTTTTTTCAAAACAATCTTTCTGACAGACAGTGGAACAAGTTTTTTCTCTTTACTTTTAGCATTCTTTTCGAGGTTTATCAAACCTTTATTGGTGTGCTTCCTATTCAGTTGACTTCATGGTATTTTACATGAACCATGCAAAAAAGCCCCTGAAAAACATTTTGTGCTACAACTCAGGATCTGATGTTTCATAAAAACAGATTTGAGGCAGTATGACAGACCTGTTGCCACCTTCATCCTATTGAGATTTTGAAGGAAACTGTGTTTAATTTCATAGACCTGATTCTATAGAAGTGGGAAAATCTTGGCTGTGGCATGACCTCAAGAAAAATTTCTGCCCGATTTATTTGTACTTAGTATAAGGACATCACCTATGAACAGGGCTGGACTGGCCCACCAGAGAACTGGAGAATCCTCCGGTGGGCCCTGCCTTCTCCTTCAGGAGAGTTCATAGTGTAAACCTTGCAGCTGCTATGGGGCTCTTGAGTTGAGGAGAAACATGGACCCTCAGAATCAAATCCTCTGGGGGGCCCAATGTTCTCCAGTCTGACAGTGCCTATGAACCACTCCCAGTCTGTAGGATCTGTTTCCAGTTCAGCCACACAGTACCATCTGAACATAGCAGAAGCCATGTTCACAGACCTCCATCTCATTCTCATAATTGGACAAAAGTAGTTGGACACCTACATTTTACATCTACTGGAGTGATTCTAAATCCACAAGCATTAATATGGAGTTTGTCCCCCCTTTACAGCTAGAACAGCTTTCACTCTTCAGCGAAAGCTTTCTACAAGATTCTGAAGTGTGTCTCTGAGAATTTCTGTTCATTTATCTAGGAGAGCATTTGTGAAGTGAGATACTGATGTATGACAAGAAGGCCAGGCTCATTAGCTCTTTTTTAGTTTTTCCCAAAGATGATCAATGGGGTTGAAGTCAGGTCTCTGTGTGCAAGTCAAGTTCTACACCAAAGTGACCTAACCATGTTTTTATGGATTGTGCTTTGTGTACTGAGCATAGTCCAGTTAGAACGCAAAATACAAAAGGGCCTTCCCCAAACAGGTAATGCCACTGCTCACAGAGTGATAAATACCTGAATATAGATAATGTAGTAGATGTCACCTGCAGCCCTATGTAACACCACAGATGGTACTCAGCGATAACTCTAGGATTACAGATAATGTTGTAGCTAATGCCCACAGTCCTACAGTATATAACACCACAGATAACAAACAGTAATCACTTTCTGAGTACAGAGAATGTTGTAGATATTACTTGCAGTCCTATGTAACACCACAAATAACACAGTGATAGCTCTGAATATAGATAATGTGATAGATGTTATCTGCATTCACGTGACTGAACCCCCCCATCTGTGGCAAGTCATTGGCTGTTTGATTGTGAAGCCAAACTGCGGCCATTGTCTTGCCATTGGTGGATGAAGTTTTAACTGTTCAACTGGCAGCAGCACAGAAATAAAGGGAATCTGTCACCCCCGGGACGTATATGACCTATTAATATGGGCATACAGGTAATAGAAATGTTACACTAGTCCTACCTGTATGCCTCATATCAATGGTCTTGTTGCTGAGAAAAGTTATATTCTTTATTTTAATGATTTCTTCCAGGCTCCAGGGCGTGCGGTGCCTGGAAGGAATCCCTGCTTCCTCTCCTCATTGTAATACTACCCCCTCCCATGTATGTCAGTTATGGCCCGGAATCCTGCGCCTGCACCCTGCACTTCCTCAGAAATACATAACGGATCCTCTCTTCTGTGGGCGCTGTATCCAAAGAACTTCTGTGCAAGCACCAGAGAGTCACTGTGACCTCTAGTGTGCGCGCCCTCTAGTGTGTGTGCCAATAAGGTGCTCGCTCCACTTCCTCCCTGCATAGTCATCACTAGGAACCATGTGTGCATGGTGATGATTATGGGAGGAAGTGGGGAGAGCACCTTATTGGCACGCACACCGGAGGTCACTTGAGCGGAAGTCGCAGACGCCTGCGCAGATCTCTGAATACAGTACCCACAGAAGGGAGGAGGCGATATGTATTTCTGAGGGAATGCAGGGTGCAGATTTCTGGGGCCATAACTGACGTGCATAGGAGGAGTGATGATATTGAAATGAGGACAGGGGGCAGGGATTTCTTCCAGGCACTGCACGCCCCGGAGCCTGTGTAGGATAGGTGAGAGACTATAACCAACAGGAATGGGGGGTGACCTGCTTCTTTGCGCTGACAGACACGAGACTGAAACAGAGGTTGTATTCAACAGGTCTGTTTTTATTGGCCGCCTTTCTGACGACCATCGCAATTCACCACAGGGATTTCACATTTCTCTTGTACACAGACCCGGGTACCTCCACTTCTTTATTATTATCATTGTGGCATCCTTTGTGGCTTTTCTCACTGTGGCTGCCCTAGGTCCATCCACCACAGCGCTTTACCAATCCAAGTACGCCGTCCGTTTGGTACCCCCAGACCGTCTTCTTCTGCGGCTTCTGTCCTCTGGACTACCCCCCGTGACCGCCTCAACTGTCAGTCCTCTCTGGAGTCTTTCTACCATCTCTTTCTCTACAGCAGAACCTCCTTACTAGTGTGCTCCCATCGCTTACTGGACCTTCCAGAACCTTCCCTCAACCTTTTTTACTCCCAGTAGCTCCGCCCACGATCACCTGACAGTTTCTTTGACCAATGACAGTTATGCAGTCCCTCTTTTACACTCTCCACTGCCCTCTAATGGTCAAACTATAATGTGGCACCCTTTTTCTTTATCTCAGCGCTTTCACAACTACGCTGCGCTATCCCTCTGCCTCTCGCTACAGGCAGATCTGTCCGTCAGTTCAACATCCCTACATCCTCCTTCCTTTATCCATTTTTCATCCTCGACAATCTCGATTTCTCCAGGAGTGTACCTTCCACCTTTTTCATTTTCTGTGCCCCCTTTTTCGTCCACCATAACCAAGGCCCTAACCTATCAGGTCATCGTCAGCGTCCTTCTATTCTTCCGGGGATACGTGGTACTGGGGGCCTGACTTGTGGACCACTGTCTGTCTACATTCTACCCATCTTGTCGTCCTGCCAACTTAAATACGTCATGGTCGGCATACTCCAAGTACCCGGGACCTGTTGAACACACATTTTTTTTTATAACACTTCAATATTTTAAATTTACTACACATCTTACCACATTTACTGCAATACGTTTTTATCAAAACTTTTTTTTTTTAGCCTTTTACTTTTTTTTTCTTTAACAAAAACAATACACTCTTAAAAATGTTAACCATATGAGGACAGGGGTGCTCCCCCTTCCTTTAAGTTCCTTTAAGAAAAACACTCCCTCTAGACATTCCTGCTGCACTAGGAGGAGGATATTCTTCCCCATGGGGACGCGGAACAGTCCCCTCATTGTGCAACGGTGGACTGCAGTCCCGGCAGTCCATTGTAATAGGTGCTCCGGGCGACCTCCTGGCGGCCAATGTTTCACCAAACAGGAGACGCCACAGCCGTGGGGTCTCTGGGATGCTTGTAGTATTTCTGGGCCTCACGTGTCCCTGATGCTCGAGACCCAGGAGTCCTCGTCTCTTTATGGGGGCTTGTACCCCTCAGGGTAGGCAATGACGGCCACCGCATAGTAGCCGCGGGGGCAATATTCTTTGTAATAGGAGACTAGGTCTCCCTCCCGCGGAACCCGGCCGTGCTTAATTGAGGCCACGTTTAGATAAATTTTATAGCCGGTGGTGAGGTCTCGAATAAAGCCGTAGCCCTTGCCAGTATCCATATACACCAGTCGCCCGTACGACCGAAGAGTAGACACGGCGGCCTCCCCTTTCTCATGGAGCAGTGCCCACACCTCCCGCTGTTTGGCCTTTTTCTTCACAATAATCTCCGCAACCCAAGCGGAGGGTCCGGTATAGGCCGCAGAGTCCAGTGGGCGGGCCGCAACCGAGAGTGGAGCAGAGGCGGCTGCAGACATTGGGGAGCAGGCCGCAACCGGAGTAACAGATGGGACAGAAGCGGCCACAGGCATCATCGTATAGGCTGTGGAGTTGGCCGCAGCCCGAATCAAGGCGGCCGTGAGCTCCGGTGAATAGGCCGCAGCCGAGGCCGCGGATGGGACCGCAGCGGCTGCGGATGCCGGTAAATAGGCCACGGTGGTCTGCCACGGGCCCGAAGTGACGGCAGGCTCCGATGAATAGGCCGCGGCCAGAAGACGGAGCGTGGCAGGGGCGGCCGCAGGTTGGTTCCGCACCGGCGCTGCCGGGCGGGGCGGTTCGGGATGGTGGTCAGGAGCCATAAAGTCATCCGGGGCCGTGGTTGCTGGAGGGCGGGAGGTCGGCCGAGGGGGCCGAGGGCCGGTGTCAGGGCCCGGGGACCTGTCTGGTGTACTGGGCGTGGGGGCAGGATCTGTCTGTGGTGCCGCCGGCTGGATCGGGGAAACGCTCACCTCCCCCGGCGTCACGGCTCTCGGCAGGCTTTTCCGCAGCTCTTTTAGTAGCCATTGGACTTCACCCTGCCATCCGTCAGGGCCGACCTCAAGGCACGATGGTTCCGCAGGGTGAACTCGTGCCGCTTCTTCCAGCGGCGGTTCCAACAAGGTCCGGGGTATGGAGAATGGCTCCCAGGGGCAGGTCTCCCGACGGGATTCAACCTCCTGACGCCATTTACACTCCAGGCATCCAAGAGCACGGCAGCTGCAGCGTCGCATCTCGCCCGAGTTCCCGAAGCACAATGGCGCCCAGCAGCTGCACCGTCTCTTCACCTGGGCCACTCCCGCTCGTGGGTGGGGCGTTGGTCGGCCTCTCCACCCATTTTCCAAGGTCCAGCATGGGAGGGCGGCTGTCTCCTGATGTAGGCCGCTCCCCCCAGGGACGGATGCGACATAGTCCTAGATTGTCCAATACGGCTGCATACTCCTGTGTCTCTTCCTGACGCTGAAATGCCACAGCCATTTTGACATAACACTTTTCTGCTCCGGTTTCACTTATTGACAGCCAGCAATCTGAAGCACAGTCCCAAATTGTAATCTACAGGAAAAAATAAAATTCTTCACCCCGTACAGCTTGGGGTCCTTTAGTACTAGGTGGCAGGCTTGCCGCTGAAGGTTTTGTATTTGCGGCAAGATTCCTGCCGACTATGCCAAATGTAGGATAGGTAAGAGAGTGTAACCAACAGGGATGGGGGGGTGACCCGCTTCTTGCCGCCGACAGACACGAGACTGAGACAGAGGTTGTATTCAACAGGTCCGTTTTTATTGGCCGCCTTTCTGACGACCACCGCAATTCACCACAGGGATTTCACACTTCTCTTGTACACAGACCAGGGTACCTCCACCTCTTTATTATTATCGTCATAGCGTCCTTTGTGGCTTTTCTCACTGTGGCTGTTCTAGGCCCATCCACCACAGCGCTTTACCAATCAAAGTACGCCTTCCATTTGGTACCCCCAGACCGTCTTTGTCTGCGGCTACTGTTCTCTGGGCCACCCTGTTATGAATGGGTCACTGAGGAGGAAAAAACCTAAACATGCTAAGCCCAGAAAAAAACAGAGAGGTTGGTAACTATGCAGATTGCAGATCCCTGATCCTAACCACACAACTAGCAGCAGCCGTGGAGCGTACCTACGATGAACCTAGACGCCTTGTCATGGCCGGAGGACTAAATAAGCCTAAAGCAAGAAAAGGGAAAACTAACTGCCCCAGAGCAGACCCCAAAGGAATAGACAGACCCCACACATGTATTGACGGTGAAACAAGATGAAAACACAAACACAGGTAGGAAAATAGGCTGAGCAAACGATGGGGCCCAAACTAACTAGAAAGAAGAGGAAAGGACAGACACTGTCTGCAATCTGCCCAAAACCCTACAAAATAATGTCAAACACTTCTGATAACAAAATTAATCCTGAAGTCACTAGACTTCTCCCACTATATCAGCACTCTGAAATATTCTGAGTCAGAGCAAAAAGAGGCCAATCTAATAAGGGACACAAAGCAAATTGGCAAACACAGATAAATAAGAGTGGAAATTCAGCACAGCCCAAGCCGGGGCTGGCTGACCACACAAAAAACTGAATAGAACAACAAAATCAAGTGTGAACATTAGCAGAGAAACTTAGCTTGAGCTGACTGGAACAGAGCTGAGAACCAAGACCTGACAAGCAGAAGGAAACACCAGCAACTGAATAGGGCGTCGGCTGTCTTAAATCCAATCTGAGACTCCTGAGATCCTATCGTCATCCTCATTCTCAGGTGGCAGATCTCCACCTATCAAATCAGCCTCACTACCTCCCGTTACCACCAGAGGGAGTCTGGAAGGAGAACTCACAACTGGTGAACCAGAGAATGAACTCACAACACCACCCCCCGTGACCGCCTCAACCATCAGTCCTATCTGGAGCCTTTCTACTGTCTCTTTCTCTACAGCAGAACCTCCTTACTAGTGTGCTCCCGTCGCTGACTGGACCTTCCAGAACCTTCCCTCAACCTTTTATACTCCCAGTCCTGGTAGCTCCTCCCACTATCACCTGACAGTTTCTTTGACCAATGACAGTTATGCAGTCCCACTCTTACACTCTCCACTGCCCTCTAATGGTCAAACTATAATACGGCACCCTGTTTCTTTATCTCAGCACTTTCACAACTATGCTGCGCTATCCCTCTGCCTCTCGCTACAGGCAGATCTGTCCGTCAGTTCAATCTCCCTACACCTGGAAGAAATCATTAGCATAAAGACAGAATATAACATTTCTAACCAGCAAGGTAGGACTAGTGTAACCTTTCTATTACCTGTATGCCCATATTAATAGGTCATATTCATCCCAGGGGGGTGACAGGTTCCCTTTAATGAATTGTTTTTAAAAAAGTGGATGCTTCTCTAGCTGTTTGTAAAGCCAATGTAACTAGGAGTATACTCCAATATTTTGGTTCCAAAGTGATCTAAAAGTAAGCAACTAATCACTGCTGTAAAATTATATTAGACACTATACGTGACTGGAAATGCAGCAGATTCAGCAGACTGCATGAGATACTGTAGGAAATTTGGTCCATTTTAAGGTTGTCTAGTTGAATTGATTTTGGCCTTTCTAACTATTAGGGTGTATATATGTAGAGTCTTTTAGGCGCCCGGCAGCTGCCAAATTTTCCAAAATTAAACCACTGCAGGAAGGCACTGGCAGTCATTTTCCCAAAGTGGCTTTCTTGTCAGTTTTGCCGTCATTCTACTGATTGGATGGAAAGTAAAGGCCCAAACTGGTGCTTTTTCTTCATTGGCATTTGACATCTCTTTCTTTTGCTGCTATCATCATGGCCCCCTGATGAACCGTCAGTGCGGGGAAATGCGTTGGGGCACGTCCTGCAAACGATAAGTCACCATATGACTATGTATTTTTGGAGCCAATTTGAGCCCTTACTTTCCATCTGGTGACCTTTTCTGTGGGATGATTGATTATTATTGTGTCAGTAACATTGTGCAGCTTGTCTGTAATATTGGGGACACAATCATGCAAATATTTTAGTCACCACTATGATTATGTATGCATCTATGAGGATGATTACTGTAGCCTATTGAATTTTTTCTATATGGTGATATATTTATACTTTGCATGGATGGACCATGATGGTTTTTGTGCAGTGTGGTATGCATTTAATGCCTTTGCTATACTGACAATCTAGGTATATTAACCTTTGTAATCTAGGCATATCAGCTGTTTTTTTATGTGACTTTTTTATGACCAGTTTTTTTGCTTCCTTCATCTCTATCCTATTTGATTATTGTTTTCTCACCTTTGCAATCAGGGTGACACAGGGGAGAGAGCCTTTGTTGAGTTGGGGCACCACAACATCGTTTCTCTTAGGGTAACAACCTCCACAGCAAGGCAGGTGCACAGATACGCCTAGTATGGGGTTGCACCCTATAGATTTTTTGTCTCTGGTCAAAGCTATATCCTTTTTGGGCTATGGTGCCTTTTTGTCACTGGGGAGGTGTTTTTTTAAATGAATGATTTTAAAAAGTGATCTTAAGGGGAATATATGCTCACTAGGCTTTACAACGTAGATTATAGGCAGAAACTGCTAGAAAATGACACTGTGTGCACATACCTTTACTCAGGATAAGTAAGACTGCTGCATAGTATGGAAAGTTTATACCAGATGGGCCTGATGGTTGAAACAGACATCCAGCATTGATCCTTGACATTTTTGTACAAAAGGATACCACTAATAATTGGAGCAGTTGTGAAATGAATGTCTCTGGAACTTTCCGGTTATGCTCATACATTACAGCTATTTTTTTTTGCATTTTTGTTATCATATTCAAAATATATGCCAAAAACACATAATGTAAAAGCTACATGGTGGAAACAGTCCAAATACAGATACAAAAATTCACAATTAAATGTAATTGGTTCAAGTAAATTAATCTGCAATTAAAGGGAATCTGACACCATGAAAATGCTATTCAATCTGCAGGCCCCATGCTATAGGGACAGGGGAGCTGAGCAGACTCATATATAGTTTTGTGAGGAAGCAATTAGTATAAATAATGTTTTATTCATCTAATCCTCTGCTCTGTCTGGGATTTTTGGTCCAGTGGATGGTCCTATCAGTGACTGACAGCTTTCTATGCCTAAGTGCATACAGAGAAACCTGTCAATCATTTATAGGACCACCCACTGGACCAAAAATCCCAGACAGAACAGAGGATTAGATGAATAAAACATGGGCTATACTAATTGGTTCCTCACAAAACTATATATCAGTCTAGAAGGAGAAAGGGAGACTCCAGAGTCCAAGATAAACTTCCGAAACACACGATCCAGCACTTGTGAGAGTAACATTTATTGAATGGAATAAAGCATATTCAAATCAATGGACTACAGTGACATTTTTATTAATGTTGATACCTTCGTGTTTCGAACAATTTCGATCTTAGTCGTTACAGTTCTGCACTTTCATGGTGACATATTCTCTTTCTAGTGCTTTAATCAGGATATGTAAAACCACTTATATGAACCAACAAATCTGAGGGTTGCATGCAGCATTACATCCAATCATTTGACTCATGCAGTAAAATTTTAGGTCACATATCCTCAAAACATGTTACCTCATATAACACATAAAGGAGTGCTTTTCCCATGTGGGCCAATGCCAGTGGGTACAATATCTGCTATTACATTAGCAAAAATAAATGTAAAAATCATTGTGATTATGGATTGATGGATTCAATAAGGAGTAAACATTGGCTCACCTTTACTAGTTGCACCTATTTTTTGTCTAATTCACATGTGCATCCATCCTCACCAAGAAATCATAGTCTGTGGTCTTTTGGTCCAGATTTTGGGTCTAGAAGAAATAGTAAACCTTCTTTATACTGTTTGTCTAAGGGCTAAGTTTTCTCCTTATGGAGAGTGACATGCCAGGTCTGGCATGCCAGTATGAGGAGACTTAAACGCCTTGCAATGCTCCTCTGGGAAATTAAATATGCAAATTGGTTCTTCAGGGAAAAGAGGACTTGAACTCTAGTGCCACCTATTAGAAATAGCAAACCTACATGTCAATATCAAACCTTTAAAGAGCCTTGCCATAGGACTTAGGATAAAAGCCAAATTAGAATCTCAATTTGTAGACACAGTGTTTTGGGGTATTGCCCCTCATCAGTGCAAAGTATTTGGCTTGGTGAAAGACAAAGGCTGGGATGTAAGGGGTATGTTTTCTCCTTATATAGAGTGACACGACGTGTCTGCAAATAGAGATTCTGATTTGATTTTTATCCAAAGTCATATTGCAAGGCTCGTTAAAGGGTCTATAGTGACTTGTAGGATTGCTACTTCCAATAGGGGGCACTAGAGTTCAAGTCCTCTTCCTCTCTGAAGAGACAATTTCCATATACTGTTTGTCCAAATACATCCTGAGCAGCCCTACGACTGTATTCAGATGATTGATGTAAAGCTTGTCTTTTGTTTCACCAGTGAAAAATGACAGAGTTTTCATCAGTTTGTGTCTAAGTGCGTTTCTTTATTTGTGAACCCAATGACTGGGGTGGATAGGAGTAGTGCATTCATCACTTTTCTCTGCATATACTAATGGCCCAATATGGAAAATCACACATTGGTCCATTGAATTTTTGGGCTTACTGTTCCCCTGGAATGTGAGCATCGCCCGTGTTAACAGGCCATAAGTAAGCAAGATGCGCCAATTGTTTCATGCAGCAAGGCCCACTCTGTGTTTGGCTTATCTTTCGTCTAAGTTTAGTCTGTCTAAGAGCTTGTTTCTATACATGTCCATGTGTGATTTTTTTTTTCCTCCAGAGTGATACAGAATTGCCTGAGGGAAACTTTTGCTGAAACTGATCGCATAGTCTTCTATGGGATTGTTCTGGTTCATCCAACACTTGCGATATTGAGTTAAATTGGTCTTAGAGCCAGATAAGAAAACACTTCACACACTGTTTTCTAATCAGTCTTTGAACACAGAACCAGTGCACTGGCTGCATCATTTTAACCTCTTAACCCCTGGAGCATTGTTTGGTTTTGTTTTCGTTTTTTGCTCCCCTCCTTCCCAGAGTCATAACTTTTTTATTTTTCTGTCAATATGGCAATGTGATGGCTTATTTTTTGCTGGACGAGTTGTACTTTTGAACGACTCCATTGGTTTTACCATGTCGTGTACTAGAAAACGGAAAAAAAATTCCAAGTGCGGTGAAATTGCAAAAAAAGTGCAATCCCACACTTGTTTTTTGTTTGGCTTTTTTGCTAGTTTCACTAAATGCTAAAGCTGACCTGTCATTATGATTCTCCAGGTCATTACGAGTTTATAGACACCAAACATGTCTAGATTCTTTTTTATCTAAGTGGTGAAAAAAAATTCCAAACTTTGCTAAAAACAAAAATTGCGCCATTTTCCGATACCCATAGCGTCTCCATTTTTCATGATCTTGGGTTGGTTGAGGGTTTATTTTTTGCGTCCTGAGCTGACATTTTTAATTATACCATTTTGGTGTAGATACGATCTTTTCATTGCCCATTATTGCATTTTAAATACGTAATTCCGGCGTTTTGACTTTTTTCTTGTGATCAGGTTAATCCTTTTTGTTATTGATAGATCGGGTAATTCTGAACTCGGTGATACCAAATATGTATATGTTTGATTTTACTTTTATTGTTTTATTTTGAATGGGGCGAAAGGGGGGTGATTTGAACTTTTATTTTTTTTATTTTTTTATATTTTTAAACACTTTTTTTTACTTTTGCCATGCTTCAATAGTCTCCAAGGGAGACTAGAAGCTGGCACAACCCGATCGGCTCTGCTACATAGAGGTGATGGTCAGATCGCCTCTATGTAGTAGAATTGCTGACTTGCTATGAGCACCGACCACTGGGTGGCGCTCACACCAACCGGCACTGACAACCATAGAGGTCTCCAGGAGACCCCTGGTTGTCATACCAACACACCGGTGACCCGCGATCACGTGACGCGGGTCACCGGTGTGCGTATTTCCGGCACGATTGCCAGAAGCGCCATTTAAATGCCACTGTCAGCTTTTGACAGCGCCATTTAAAAAGTTAATAGCTGCAGGTGGATCACGATTCCACCCATGGCTATTGCAGGCACATGTCATCTATTCAAAACAGCTGACATGTCGCGGGAAAGATGTGCACTCACCGCCGGAGCCCACATCAAAAAGGGAGGGAGTTGGACATCAGCGTACTATTACGCCCAATGTCAGAAAGGGGTTAAATGAAAACTTTCATCTAAAAAATGCTACTAACCTTAAGATATAGGGTAATTCTGCAGGTTTGTAGTGTTCTAAGGGCTTATACTCACTTGCGAGAAACTCGCACAACTCTCGTGCGAGTCTCTCACATGAAAACCTGGCACTGCCACCACCACTTGGACCAGAGCGTGTGGCTACATGTATTTCTATGAAACAACATGCTCTGGTCTGCTGGCGGCAGTACCAGGTTTTCATGCGAGAGACTTGCACGAGAATTGTGAGTATGAGCCCTAAAGCTGTACAGCCATTGCACTGAAAGCCCTAACGCTGAGGAAATGAAATTATATGCACTGCTGAGGTGGCTATCAGTCAGTGATGGTGCACAGTTATAGCAGCTGCTCACTAAGCACTGAGCGGTAACTAAAGCCGCACCGGCCGCATCTTTGTGTCTGAAAGCTGGAAGCTGCCAAGAGGAATAAAGTTAATTTCCTTCTGGCAGTCGGGCTCTCAGTATAGAGGTCGCACAGGTTTAGGGCGCTATGAATCTTCAGATTAACCCCATATCTGCAGGTTAATAGGGTTTATTTGACATGACAGGTTCCCTTTTATATCAGTTCTATCCAGCTCTTGTATATATTGAAGTGAAGGGGCATATATGACAAATGGAAACTGAGCCTAATTATTAGACAGCATTAGTAAATGTGTGCTAATCTAACAAGGTTTAACTAGCTTCAAGGGAATTAAAACAAATTTTATTGGCTCAATTTATCATTTGTGTTTATTTTGAGTCACTTTTCTTTGATGGCCTTGTTGGATTCAGTTTTTGAACCAAATTCATGAAAATAATTTAAACGCGGTTTATTAATTTTGCACCAAGTCCAAAAACTTTTTTTTTCTGTCTTTAACAATTCTTGCCACTTTATAAAATGGCACTTTTTTGCAAAATGTCTCAAATATTTCAATGTATATAAAAATCATTCCAGGTGAGAGGAGTGAAGTGCATTTGCAAAAAACATTAGCAACTCTTTGAAAAATACCAAGTGATGAATCAAGCAAAAGGCCTAAGCCCCACCCACAATGATGCAACTAAAAAAAAAAGCAAAACAAAGGTGAACACAGATAAGGTAGACTTAAAAAGAGGGAGCAAATGGAAAGATGAATTTGGTGCAAACAAAAAAAAAAACACAGCACAAAACATTAAGAAGGCCAATTCATTAATATTGGAGCTGTGTCCACCAATATTAATGAAGGGCATGGAGGAGTAGGATTTGATGGGCAGGCCCCATCCCACCCATGCGGGGTAATTGGCCAAAACTGGCGTATAAATATCAACTATCACAATATTTTTGTGCAATTTGACAAATTATTAATGTACATTATCCCAGAATTCTGGTGTAAACACCTTAATGAATTGGACCCTAATATCCTATAACCGGTGCAAATGCAATAATGAATTGGGCTCTATATGTCTAATCACATTAAATTCAAGCTTTATATCATGCTAATAAAAATCTTGCTTGCTGTTGGTGTCTGCTGCCACTTTGGCTTTCTCAAAATCAGGAAAAATATACCCAGTATATAATGTAATAATGAACTGAAAGCCTTCATTATTGAAAATGGTGTATTAATTGTTCCAATACAATCTTATTGGCTGGGAAAAGAAAAAAAAAACACAATTTCCAAGTGTAGCAGGTGAAGACTTCTCACCTTCCAGAAGATCATGCCTTTGTGTTAGGTGAATCACAGAGCAGTAACCTCCATGCTTGGCATTCAGGGCTCCCCAAAGCTCTGCATCCCCTTGCCCTGAAGGGATTTAAAACGGTTTTACCTTACTGCATCTATTATCCCTAAAGCAACACAAAACCACTTAAGCCATCTCAACCTTTTTTTTTTAAGACCACATGGGTGCGGATGACCTTTCAGAATAGTGTGCATTAAATATTCAGCTGCAATCCTCTGTCTTTATACGTTTTTACAATTTCATCAACAAAAGCCTGAGACATGGCTAATAAAGGAGTAGGAAGGAAATATTTATATTAACAGTTATATCCTCAGGTCATTCAAATTTATCCTCTTAAATCTGCTTCCTGGGAAATATGACCTGCACTCTCTGAGATATTAACCATAGAGTAGCACAGTCTGTAGGTCACCTTATTATTGGCATTATTGCAATACTTTACATTGTATTAAAATCTACATGTGGCCTTTTCACTTGTTTGTTGCACACAGCTAGCTGGTTTAAGGACATGTAATTTATTAGCAACATTGTGTTCTTATTAGGTATGGAACCATGGATGGAGGTACACGCAGGAAAAATGCTACTCGTGAAACCACCAGCACCTTAAAGGCCTGGTTACAAGAGCACAGGAAGAACCCTTACCCCACCAAGGGTGAGAAGATCATGCTGGCCATCATCACCAAGATGACCCTCACCCAGGTGTCCACGTGGTTTGCCAATGCCAGGAGGAGGCTAAAGAAGGAGAACAAGATGACGTGGCCACCAAGAAACAAATGTTCTGATGAGAAACGACCCTATGATGAAGATGAAGAAGATGAGGAAGATGAGTCTACAAAGGATAACATTAAGAATGAAAAGAAGATAGAAGGTTGGTATCCTTTTTATAAAGTCCTGACTTTTTATGTAGGTTAGTTGTTTTTAACAAAAATAATTTCTAAAGTGCATGAAATGAATTTAGTCTAAAGATCCAACTGACGTTAAGAAGGTAGGTTACAACTTCCTGAGCCAGGTTGCTCTCTTCTCCATTATGACTCTTACTTTGCTCAATGTCCTGCATGTGTCACAATTATATTATAGAACTGGCTGCATTCGTACAGAATAAATGTATATAATGTGGGGGGAAAATAATTGCTCCTCTGCACTTTTATTACCAGAAGAAGCCACCGGAAGAGAAGACAAAGACCTAGACCTTAGTGACCTTGATGACTTCGACACAATAGAGTCTGAAAGTTCTGAATGTGAGTTAAAGCCACCATTTCATCACCAATCCCAACAAGAAGGACACCAACTGCGGACCAGGGATTGTGTCAATGACCATTGTAAAGACGTTATTCTGAAGATGCCACTTACCATTTCTTCAGTAGACCAAGAAATTGATAGGGCTAAGAATTGTCTAAAAAGTGTTGTTGATGAATGCGACCAAGACTTAATAAGGGTGAGACAAAGAGGCTGTGAATCCAAACTGTGCTTTCAGCAGCAAAGCCAACAGCTTCTTGATCCCAAACCAAGAATTTGGTCTCTGGCTCACACAGCCACCTCCTTAAATCAAACTGAATATCCATCGTGCATGTTAAAACATCAGGGGGTTTCCTCTCCGTCCTCATCCTCATCCTCTTCTTCTTCTACTGTGTCCACTCCAGTTTGCATTATTGACAGGCGGCAGGATTCTCCTGTAACAAGTCTCAGAAATTGGGTTGATGGAGTTTTTCATGACCCATTGTTCAGACACAGCACTTTGAACCAGGCTCTCTCCAACACCACCGTTTCTTGGGCCACCACTAAAGGGTCCATTCTTGAAGCTGGTTCTTTAGGACGCTCTGTTGGGAACCCTGCCAATATGACAAAAGGACAGGACAATAATAAGGAATTTATTACATTTCCCAAGTCTGGGAGCAAAATGTTCTGCTCATAACCTCCCAGATAGTAGTGTATGAAGATATGAGACTTTCTAGCAGAAGACATGCCAACTCATCGGGTTTTATTCTCCTATTCCAGTTCCATGGACTCAAGTTTCAGATTCTGTTCATCCCTTCATCTTTGTTTAAATGATCTTTTCTTAAAAAGTCTCAGTGATGTGACAATTATTTATATCGATGTCTAAAGCACGGACTTTGCTATGTGTTGGAGTAATTGCTGTTTACAAACCAGAAGTTTACAACGATGACAAAACGCTAGAATTCCAGGTTCTATCATATGAACAGCATGCTAGATTAGTGATGAGCCATCCGGAAGATTTCTTTGTTAGTGATTCACAAATCGCACTGCTTTCAAGTTTACACAATGCACATATGTCGGATGTACAGAAATGGCATTTCTATTTGTTCACTCCAATAAATGGTCTGTTTCAGAGATTCAGAGATACAAGTCTGTCTGTTTGCCCCCAATATGTGGGAAGGTTGTGACATTGACATACAATAGCAGAAAGTGCAAGTGCTGCCAGATAGATAGATAGAAATGGGATAGATAGATATGGAGATAGATAGATAGATAACACAGGTCAACGAAAAAAATTTTTTTTTCTGGTGTCCAAAATATTTTAATGAATTTGGGGTATTTTTGGGGTGCTGATTCTGAATATGTCATCAGTTTTGCCAGATTGGCTCAAGTTTTTGAGATTTTTGGTATCTTATTTATAGCACTTGTTGGTAAATGCGACGCATCATCTCATTAATTTCTTTGGATTAGTACTTGAACTGAGCAGTTCTCAATATAGTTTTGTGTTAATTAGTGTTCTAAAAGTTTGTTCATAGCTTGATTTTTGCACTAACTTTATGTTGTTGTCTGTTTTCCAGTGAAAAGCATGAACTCATCATGAAGAAGTTGTCTTAACGATCCAGACTCATTCTGTTACATTTGTGGTGAATATACACTGCCAAAACATAGAAGAAACATAACACACTTCGTAAAAAAAGTGTATTTTGCCTATTTTGGGGTTATGCTTGGGGACCAAGACAAGTTTTGGGCACCACACATAGTGTGCAAAGCATGTATCGAATTATTACGAAAATGGAGCAAAGGACAAAGAAAAAGCTTCAAATTTGGTGTTCCAATGGTGTGGAGAGAGCCAAAAAATCATCATGATGACTGTTATTTCTGTGCAGTGCAAGTGCAAGGATTCAATAAGCATAAGAAACGAAAATGGGAGTAACATGGAATCTGCAAGAAGGCCTGTCCCTCATTGTGAAGATGTGCCTGTACCTGTGTTTACCATAAATAACAGTCATCATGATGATTTTTTGGCTCTCTCCACACCATTGGAACACCAAATTTGAAGCTTTTTCTTTGTCCTTTGCTCCATTTTCGTAATAATTCGATACATGCTTTGCACACTATGTGTGGTGCCCAAAACTTGTCTTGGTCCCCAAGCATAACCCCAAAATAGGCAAAATACACTTTTTTTACGAAGTCTGTTATGTTTCTTCTATGTTTTGGCAGTGTGTATTCACCACAAATGTAACAGAATGAGTCTGGATCGTTAAGACAACTTCTTCTTGATGAGTTCATGCTTTTCACTGGAAAACAGACAACAACATAAAGTTAGTGCAAAAATCAAGCTATGAACAAACTTTTAGAACACTAATTAACACAAAACTATATTGAGAACTGCTCAGTTCAAGTACTAATCCAAAGAAATTAATGAGATGATGCGTCGCATTTACCAACAAGTGCTATAAATAAGATACCAAAAATCTCAAAAACTTGAGCCAATCTGGCAAAACTGATGACATATTCAGAATCAGCACCCCAAAAATACCCTAAATTCGATGAAATATCTTTGGCACCAAAAATGCTGTTGACCAGTGTAATTGATAGATAGATAATAGATAGATAGATAATGGATAGATAGATATGAGATAGATAGATAATAGATGGATAGATAGATAGATAGATATGGGATAGACTGATAGATAGATAACAGATAGATAATAGATAGATAGATAGATTATCTATCTATTATCTATCTATATCTATCTATTATCTATATGAATATGATATAGATAGATATGGGATAGATAGATAGATAGATATGGGATAGATTGATAGATAAATATGAGATAGATAGATAGAAGGAAAAAAATGGGCAGCACTCAAATTAAATGTGAAAAAAGTGGATACTTTACTGATACTCACATAGCAACGTTTCAACGGTGACCCGTCTTTGTCAAGCTTGCCTATTTTTTTTCCTTTTGTCATTTTGGCTGTTTGGACACTGCTGAAAAGGTTTTGCACCTGCTGTATTATTTTGGTAGTGCTGCCCTATTTTCTTGATTTAGATAGATATGGAGATAGATAGATAATTGATAGATAGATAGATGATAGATAGATATGGGATAGATAAATAGATATGAGATAGATAGATAGATAGATATGGGATAGATAGATAGATAGATATGAGATAGATAGATAATAGATAGATAGATATGGGATAGACTGATAGATAGATAGATAACAGATAGATAATAGATAGATAGATTATCTATCTATCTATAATCTATATCTACCTATTATCTATATGAATATGATATAGATAGATAGATGATAGATAGATAGATATGGGATATATAGATATGGGATAGATAGTTAGATATGGGATAGATAGATAGATCACAACTAATTTTGTGAATAGACATAACTCAGTATAACATGATATATGCATGATTATCTATCTCTCTGTATATACACAATACATTTACTATGTATTATACATTGCTTTAAATATATATATATATATAGAGAGAGAGTTTAGCCATTTTGTGTGTAACTATGCATTACAATTGGGTAAGTGGGGCCTTTTATCTTGTTGCATTCTTCTCAGCTCTTCCTATATAGATGAGGCTAGCAATGACTTCCCATCTCCCAAAGTGATGTTTTGAGCCTAATGCTTCCCTAAGCTTCTATGGGGTCTCCATGAACCCGCATGAATATTTCAGCACTTCAGGATAGATGACTTACTGTTTCTGACATTAAAATAAGAGTGCAACCAGGAGAGAGAGAGAGGATGGCTGCGGTGCCCGTTCCCTTTCTTTTCTAACACGACTGACCTGAGAGAATTGCCAAGTTTTTCTTTCGACAACAAACTTAAGGATAAAAGAACTTAAAATTGACATTAAAGCCTGTGCCCAGGAGCTGGAGGAGAGCACCCAGCTAACAGCTGTCCATACAGTGTGTGGATATATACATATTCCTGTGCTTTATTTCTGGGGACACGGATGTGGAAGCCTCCTTTCCATGATCCTGTGAGTGGCAATTAAGGAATCCGGCTGGTGGCAGTATATCAGCTCCAGGTAGCTGTAATTGGATTGTGTGCAGTCATCGCAGCTGTCAGGGCATTGCCTTTCGCTCTCCTGGATGATATTATCCGATCACTGCCCCTCTCGCTGATCCAGCTGTCAGAGGGCGGAGGAGCCCCCCGCCCCGGGAAACCTGCCGCTGCCAGCATCATTGGAAGTGAAATGTTCATTTTGACAGTAAACCCCTCAATTTCGGGAGGATCTGTAGCTTGTGATCTCAGTACAGGGGAGGCTTTACACACAGCCACGTCTTCAAGTGAAAAGGGCAGGAGAACTCGAAATTCTTGTAATAGATAAAAGGGCAAAAAGAGAGTCAAGGGGACTTGACAGTAATAGCAAAAGTGTATTCTCCAGGGGAAAAGGGCTGCTGGAGGCTGCTGGACCAAGAAGAATGTTAATTGTGCTGCTGACCTGGCCAGGACCAAGCAACCCACACCAGCTCATGTGTATGATGGTCAAACAGTGGATGCAAAGGTCCATCAGGGCATTACAGGGGTCTCACCTTGTCCCACCCAGACCAGCACAGTCCTACCACATGTACTGTGATCATCTATCCATCCATTTATCTATATATCTATATATTTGTCTGTGTGTTTGCAGACATAAATATACTACACTATAAATACAATTTCACTTGACATTTCCTGGCAATATTAACTGGGCTCTTTAAAACCATTGTGGCATAGGAGAGGCATCAAAAACTTCATAAATAATTTATGCAATTTATGCACATATGTAATAAATCATTAGGATCATGTGGAATTCTTCTTGATAAAAAATTCATATCTGTCTCATATTTATCTATATATTCCATATCTGTCTATCTATCTATTTATCTATGTATCTATTATCTGTCTATTCTATCCCATATCTATCTATCTATCTATCCCATATCTATCTATCTATCTATGTATCTATCTATCTCACATCTATTATCTATCTATCTATCTATCTATCTATCTATCTATCTATCTATCTATCTATGTATCTATCTATCTATGTATCTATCTATCTCACATCTATTATCTATCTATCTATCTATGTATCTATCTATCTATGTATCTATCTATCTATCCCATATCTATCTACCTACATGTCTACCTATAATCTGCATTGTTACCCCTGGGCCTCAGTGGTTTCTCCTACTGCTCCTTTCTTCCTTGCAGTTGTTTCCATCGTCCTCAGTGCTTCCCAGTAAGGGCTTGTGCTGTATTACACGATCGTACTATCCTGTCTTTAGAATGAAGACTTGTATTGCAGAATGACCCTGCGATGTGTGGTTCCTTCTGAGAGTGCTGTTGATCCCCCTTGCCATGCTGGACCCATGTAAAGCACCCTACCGCAGCCCAGCAGGGCTGGCACATGGTCATAGACGCCACAGTCCTCCTTTCTCCCAGCTCACTATTAGAATATGGCAATATTACGTAAGATAAAGCTCTAACCAGTGGGATGGTATTGCTTATAATGCTGAGGTAATGTAGAGTCTCCTGTGGCCATCAGCCTGTCCCACTCCCGCTACATTCGCGCATTAATAACGCACCATAAAAGCAGCCGCACCGTCCGCTGTGGGCCGAGGAGAGCTGCACAGAGAGTGGCTGCAGCATCAGAGCGGCACTGACTGCACCGCAGAGACGGCTGCTTCTAGGAGCATCACCCCAGAACAAGCCCTATGGGCTTCCCCATAGTACGAGGGCGCATCACATACACTGATGGCAGAGGGGAAAGAAGAGATTTCCTACTGCTGGACGATAGACATCTCTAGACTACAGGCTGCACCATTACCCAGGAAATCTCAGACTCAGGGGAGCATTCACCACAGCTAAAGGAAGGGTCCACTCCCTGTGTAACAAGCCACAAATAAGGGCATTACTCATAGATAGATAGTGGATGTATAATGGATAGATAAATAGATAGAAAGATAATAGATAGATAGATAAATAGATAGATAACTAAATAAAACACAGTTTCGATCATTTTATATTTATTAAAAATGTAAAAAGCCTATATGTTATAAGTTGCTAGATTATATTATATGCATTTACATTACTACATGGAAATAAACTATTTGGTTATATTATTATAACCAATTATAAAAAACATACATGAGAAAACTTACAAAAAATAGAGTTTATTTCTGCTAATGAAGGTAGCGCATATTGTATATCACAGCAATTTAACCAGCTAAATACATTTCCTTACAAAAGAATATTAAAAATAATAACCCCTCTCCTGGTTCTGAACCAGAGGGAGCCACGGGTATATAGCAGCCAACGCAGTCTCTCCCCTATTGTGGCCCCTGTACACACTGCATATAACGCAGTCTCTCCCCTATGGTGGCCCCTGTACACACTGCATATAACGCAGTCTCTCCCCTATGGTGGCCCCTGTACACACTGCATATAACGCAGTCTCTCCCCTATGGTGGCCCCTGTACACACTGCATATAACGCAGTCTCTCTCCCCTATGGTGGCCCCTGTACACACTGCATATAACGCAGTCTCTCCCCTATGGTGGCCCCTGTACACACTGCATATAACGCAGTCTCTCTCCCCTATGGTGGCCCCTGTACACACTGCATATAACGCAGTCTCTCTCCCCTATGGTGGCCCCTGTACACACTGCATATAACGCAGTCTCTCCCCTATGGTGGCCCCTGTACACACTACATATAACGCAGTCTCTCCCCTATGGTGGCCCCTGTACACACTACATATAACGCAGTCTCTCCCCGATGGTGGCCCCTGTACACACTGCATATAACGCAGTCTCTCCCCTATGGTGGCCCCTGTACACACTGCATATAACGCAGTCTCTCCCCTATGGTGGCCCCTGTACACACTGCATATAACGCAGTCTCTCCCCTATGGTGGCCCCTGTACACACTACATATAACGCAGTCTCTCCCCTATGGTGGCCCCTGTACACACTACATATAACGCAGTCTCTCCCCGATGGTGGCCCCTGTACACACTGCATATAACGCAGTCTCTCCCCTATGGTGGCCC
Organism: Dendrobates tinctorius; assembly: GCF_039654945.1. Lineage (NCBI taxonomy): Eukaryota > Metazoa > Chordata > Amphibia > Anura > Dendrobatidae > Dendrobates > Dendrobates tinctorius. Next base: position 21,256,815 of record NW_027361770.1, on the reverse strand, counting down.
CTGTACACACTGCATATAACGCAGTCTCTCCCCTATGGTGGCCCCTGTACACACTACATATAACGCAGCATCTCCCCTATGGTGGCCCCTGTACACACTACATATAACGCAGTCTCTCCCCTATGGTGGCCCCTGTACACACTGCATATAACGCAGTCTCTCCCCTATGGTGGCCCCTGTACACACTGCATATAACGCAGTCTCTCCCCTATGGTGCCCCTGTACACACTGCATATAACGCAGTCTCTCCCCTATGGTGGCCCCTGTACACACTGCATATAACGCAGTCTCTCTCCCCTATGGTGGCCCCTGTACACACTGCATATAACGCAGTCTCTCCCCTATGGTGGCCCCTGTACACACTGCATATAACGCAGTCTCTCCCCTATGGTGGCCCCTGTACACACTGCATATAACGCAGTCTCTCCCCTATGGTGGCCCCTGTACACACTGCATATAACGCAGTCTCTCTCCCCTATGGTGGCCCCTGTACACACTGCATATAACGCAGTCTCTCCCCTATGGTGGCCCCTGTACACACTGCATATAACGCAGTCTCTCCCCTATGGTGGCCCCTGTACACACTGCATATAACGCAGTCTCTCTCCTATGGTGGCCCCTGTACACACTGCATATAACGCAGTCTCTCCCCTATGGTGGCCCCTGTACACACTGCATATAATGCAGTCTCTCTCCCCTATGGTGGCCCCTGTACACACTGCATATAACGCAGTCTCTCCCCTATGGTGGCCCCTGTACACACTGCATATAACGCAGTCTCTCCCCTATGGTGGCCCCTGTACACACTGCATATAACGCAGTCTCTCTCCCCTATGGTGGCCCCTGTACACACTGCATATAACGCAGTCTCTCCCCTATGGTGGCCCCTGTACACACTGCATATAACGCAGTCTCTCTCCCCTATGGTGGCCCCTGTACACACTGCATATAACGCAGTCTCTCCCCTATGGTGGCCCCTGTACACACTGCATATAACGCAGTCTCTCTCCTATGGTGGCCCCTGTACACACTGCATATAACGCAGTCTCTCCCCTATGGTGGCCCCTGTACACACTGCATATAACGCAGTCTCTCTCCCCTATGGTGGCCCCTGTACACACTGCATATAACGCAGTCTCTCCCCTATGGTGGCCCCTGTACACACTGCATATAACGCAGTCTCTCCCCTATGGTGGCCCCTGTACACACTGCATATAACGCAGTCTCTCTCCCCTATGGTGGCCCCTTTACACACTGCATATAACGCAGTCTCTCCCCTATGGTGGCCCCTGTACACACTGCATATAACGCAGTCTCTCTCCCCTATGGTGGCCCCTGTACACACTGCATATAACGCAGTCTCTCTCCCCTATGGTGGCCCCTGTACACATTGCATATAACGCAGTCTCTCTCCCCTATGGTGGCCCCTGTACACACTGCATATAACGCAGTCTCTCCCCGATGGTGGCCCCTGTACACACTGCATATAACGCAGTCTCTCTCCCCTATGGTGGCCCCTGTACACAATGCATATAACGCAGTCTCTCTCCCCTATGGTGGCCCCTGTACACACTGCATATAACGCAGTCTCTCCCCTATGGTGGCCCCTGTACACACTGCATATAACGCAGTCTCTCTCCCCTATGGTGGCCCCTGTACACATTGCATATAAAGCAGTCTCTCTCCCCTATGGTGGCCCCTGTACACACTGCATATAACGCAGTCTCTCCCCTATGGTGGCCCCTGTACACATTGCATATAACGCAGTCTCTCCCCTATGGTGGCCCCTGTACACACTGCATATAACGCAGTCTCTCCCCTATGGTGGCCCCTGTACACATTGCATATAACGCAGTCTCTCTCCCCTATAGTGGCCCCTGTACACACTACATATAACGCAGTCTCTCCCCTATGGTGGCCCCTGTACACACTACATATAACGCAGCATCTCCCCTATGGTGGCCCCTGTACACACTGCATATAACGCAGTCTCTCCCCTATGGTGGCCCCTGTACACACTGCATATAACGCAGTCTCTCTCCCCTATGGTGGCCCCTGTACACATTGCATATAACGCAGTCTCTCTCCCCTATAGTGGCCCCTGTACACACTACATATAACGCAGTCTCTCCCCTATGGTGGCCCCTGTACACACTACATATAACGCAGCATCTCCCCTATGGTGGCCCCTGTACACACTGCATATAACGCAGTCTCTCCCCTATGGTGGCCCCTGTACACACTGCATATAACGCAGTCTCTCTCCCCTATGGTGGCCCCTGTACACATTGCATATAACGCAGTCTCTCTCCCCTATGGTGGCCCCTGTACACACTGCATATAACGCAGTCTCTCCCCTATGGTGGCCCCTGTACACACTGCATATAACGCAGTCTCTCTCCCCTATGGTGGCCCCTGTACACATTGCATATAACGCAGTCTCTCTCCCCTATGGTGGCCCCTGTACACACTGCATATAACGCAGTCTCTCCCCTATGGTGGCCCCTGTACACATTGCATATAACGCAGTCTCTCCCCTATGGTGGCCCCTGTACACACTGCATATAACGCAGTCTCTCTCCCCTATGGTGGCCCCTGTACACATTGCATATAACGCAGTCTCTCTCCCCTATAGTGGCCCCTGTACACACTACATATAACGCAGTCTCTCCCCTATGGTGGCCCCTGTACACACTACATATAACGCAGTCTCTCCCCTATGGTGGCCCCTGTACACACTGCATATAAAGCAGTCTCTCCCCTATGGTGGCCCCTGTACACACTACATATAACGCAGTCTCTCCCCTATGGTGGCCCCTGTACACACTGCATATAACGCAGTCTCTCTCCCCTATGGTGGCCCCTGTACACACTACATATAACGCAGTCTCTCCACGATGGTGGCCCCTGTACGCACTGCATATAACGCAGTCTCTCCCCTATGGTGGCCCCTGTACACACTGCATATAACGCAGTCTCTCCCCGATGGTGGCCCCTGTACACACTGCATATAACGCAGCATCTCCCCTATGGTGGCCCCTGTACACACTGCATATAACGCAGCGTCTCTCCCCTATGGTGGCCCCTGTACACACTGCATATAACGCAGTCTCTCTCCCCTATGGTGGCCCCTGTACACACTGCATATAACGCAGCCTCTCTCCCCTATGGTGGCCCCTGTACACACTGCATATAACGCAGTCTCTCTCCCCTATGGTGGCCCCTGTACACACTGCATATAACGCAGCCTCTCTCCCCTATGGTGGCCCCAGTACAGACTGCATATAACGCAGTCTCTCTCCCCTATGGTGGCCCCTGTACACACTGCATATAACGCAGCCTCTCTCCCCTATGGTGGCCCCTGTACACACTGCATATAACGCAGTCTCTCTCCCCTATGGTGGCCCCTGTACACACTGCATATAACGCAGTCTCTCTCCCCTATGGTGGCCCCTGTACACACTGCATATAACGCAGTCTCTCCCCTATGGTGGCCCCTGTACACACTACATATAACGCAGTCTCTCCCCTATGGTGGCACCTGTACACACTGCATATAACGCAGTCTCTCTCCCCTATGGTGGCCCCTGTACACACTGCATATAACGCAGTCTCTCTCCCCTATGGTGGCCCCTGTACACACTACATATAACGCAGACTCTCTCCCCTATGGTGGCCCCTGTACGCACTGCATATAACGCAGTCTCTCCCCTATGGTGGCACCTGTACACACTGCATATAACGCAGTCTCTCCCCGATGGTGGCCCCTGTACACACTGCATATAACGCAGCATCTCCCCTATGGTGGCCCCTGTACACACTGCATATAACGCAGCGTCTCTCCCCTATGGTGGCCCCTGTACACACTGCATATAACGCAGTCTCTCTCCCCTATGGTGGCCCCTGTACACACTGCATATAACGCAGTCTCACCCCTATGGTGGCCCCTGTACACACTACATATAACGCAGTCTCTCCCCTATGGTGGCCACTGTACACACTTCATATAACGCAGTCTCTCTCCCCTATGGTGGCCCCTGTACACACTGCATATAACGCAGTCTCTCTCCCCTATGGTGGCCCCTGTACACACTGCATATAACGCAGTCTCTCCCCTATGGTGGCCCCTGTACACACTGCATATAACGCAGTCTCTCCCCTATGGTGGCCCCTGTACACACTGCATATAACGCAGTCTCTCTCCCCTATGGTGGCCCCTGTACACACTGCATATAACGCAGCATCTCCCCTATGGTGGCCCCTGTACACACTACATATAACGCAGTCTCTCCCCTATGGTTTCCCCTGTACACACTGCATATAACGCAGTCTCTCCCCTATGGTGGCCCCTGTACACACTGCATATAACGCAGTCTCTCTCCCCTATGGTGGCCCCTGTACACACTGCATATAACGCAGCATCTCCCCTATGGTGGCCCCTGTACACACTACATATAACGCAGTCTCTCCCCTATGGTGGCCCCTGAACACACTGCATATAACGCAGCATCTCCCCTATGGTGGCCCCTGTACACACTACATATAACGCAGTCTCTCCTCTATGGTGGCCACTGTACACACTTCATATAACGCAGTCTCTCTCCCCTATGGTGGCCCCTGTACACACTACATATAACGCAGTCTCTCCCCTATGGTGGCCCCTGTACACACTACATATAACGCAGCATCTCCCCTATGGTGGCCCCTGTACACACTGCATATAACGCAGTCTCTCCCCTATGGTGGCCCCTGTACACACTGCATATAACGCAGTCTCTCCCCTATGGTGTCCCCTGTACACACTACATATAACGCAGTCTCTCCCCTATGGTGGCCCCTGTACACACTGCATATAACGCAGTCTCTCTCCCCTATGGTGGCCCCTGTACACACTGCATATAACGCAGTCTCTCTCCCCTATGGTGGCCCCTTTACACACTACATATAACGCAGACTCTCTCCCCTATGGTGGCCCCTGTACACACTGCATATAACGCAGTCTCTCCCCTATGGTGGCCCCTGTACACACTACATATAACGCAGTCTCTCCCCTATGGTGGCCCCTGTACACACTACATATAACGCAGTCTCTCCCCTATGGTGGCCCCTGTACACACTGCATATAACGCAGTCTCTCAACTATGGTGGCCCCTGTACACACTGCATATAACGCAGTCTCTCCCCTATGGTGGTCCCTGTACACACTGCATATAACGCAGTCTCTCTCCTATGGTGGCCCCTGTACACACTGCATATAACGCAGTCTCTCCCCTATGGTGGCCCCTGTACACACTGCATATAACGCAGTCTCTCTCCCCTATGGTGGCCCCTGTACACACTGCATATAACGCAGTCTCTCTCCCCTATGGTGGCCCCTGTACACACTGCATATAACGCAGTCTCTCCCCTATGGTGGTCCCTGTACACACTGCATATAACGCAGTCTCTCTCCTATGGTGGCCCCTGTACACACTGCATATAACGCAGCATCTCCCCTATGGTGGCCCCTGTACACACTGCATATAACGCAGTCTCTCCCCTATGGTGGCCCCTGTACACACTGCATATAACGCAGTCTCTCCCCTATGGTGGCCCCTGTACACACTGCATATAACGCAGTCTCTCTCCCCTATGGTGGCCCCTGTACACACTGCATATAACGCAGTCTCTCTCCCCTATGGTGGCCCCTGTCCACACTGCATATAACGCAGTCTCTCCCCTATGGTGGCCCCTGTACACACTGCATATAACGCAGTCTCTCCCCTATGGTGGCCCCTGTACACACTGCATGTAACGCAGTCTCTCCCCTATGGTGGCCCCTGTACACACTGCATATAACGCAGTCTCTCTCCCCTATGGTGGCCCCTGTACACACTGCATATAACGCAGTCTCTCCCCTATGGTGGCCCCTGTACACACTGCATATAACGCAGTCTCTCCCCTATGGTGGCCCCTGTACACACTGCATATAACGCAGTCTCTCTCCTATGGTGGCCCCTGTACACACTGCATATAACGCAGTCTCTCCCCTATGGTGGCCCCTGTACACACTGCATATAATGCAGTCTCTCTCCCCTATGGTGGCCCCTGTACACACTGCATATAACGCAGTCTCTCCCCTATGGTGGCCCCTGTACACACTGCATATAACGCAGTCTCTCCCCTATGGTGGCCCCTGTACACACTGCATATAACGCAGTCTCTCTCCCCTATGGTGGCCCCTGTACACACTGCATATAACGCAGTCTCTCCCCTATGGTGGCCCCTGTACACACTGCATATAACGCAGTCTCTCTCCCCTATGGTGGCCCCTGTACACACTGCATATAACGCAGTCTCTCCCCTATGGTGGCCCCTGTACACACTGCATATAACGCAGTCTCTCTCCTATGGTGGCCCCTGTACACACTGCATATAACGCAGTCTCTCCCCTATGGTGGCCCCTGTACACACTGCATATAACGCAGTCTCTCTCCCCTATGGTGGCCCCTGTACACACTGCATATAACGCAGTCTCTCCCCTATGGTGGCCCCTGTACACACTGCATATAACGCAGTCTCTCCCCTATGGTGGCTCCTGTACACACTGCATATAACGCAGTCTCTCTCCCCTATGGTGGCCCCTTTACACACTGCATATAACGCAGTCTCTCCCCTATGGTGGCCCCTGTACACACTGCATATAACGCAGTCTCTCTCCCCTATGGTGGCCCCTGTACACACTGCATATAACGCAGTCTCTCTCCCCTATGGTGGCCCCTGTACACATTGCATATAACGCAGTCTCTCTCCCCTATGGTGGCCCCTGTACACACTGCATATAACGCAGTCTCTCCCCGATGGTGGCCCCTGTACACACTGCATATAACGCAGTCTCTCTCCCCTATGGTGGCCCCTGTACACAATGCATATAACGCAGTCTCTCTCCCCTATGGTGGCCCCTGTACACACTGCATATAACGCAGTCTCTCCCCTATGGTGGCCCCTGTACACACTGCATATAACGCAGTCTCTCTCCCCTATGGTGGCCCCTGTACACATTGCATATAACGCAGTCTCTCTCCCCTATGGTGGCCCCTGTACACACTGCATATAACGCAGTCTCTCCCCTATGGTGGCCCCTGTACACATTGCATATAACGCAGTCTCTCCCCTATGGTGGCCCCTGTACACACTGCATATAACGCAGTCTCTCCCCTATGGTGGCCCCTGTACACACTGCATATAACGCAGTCTCTCCCCTATGGTGGCCCCTGTACACATTGCATATAACGCAGTCTCTCTCCCCTATAGTGGCCCCTGTACACACTACATATAACGCAGTCTCTCCCCTATGGTGGCCCCTGTACACACTACATATAACGCAGCATCTCCCCTATGGTGGCCCCTGTACACACTGCATATAACGCAGTCTCTCCCCTATGGTGGCCCCTGTACACACTGCATATAACGCAGTCTCTCTCCCCTATGGTGGCCCCTGTACACATTGCATATAACGCAGTCTCTCTCCCCTATAGTGGCCCCTGTACACACTACATATAACGCAGTCTCTCCCCTATGGTGGCCCCTGTACACACTACATATAACGCAGCATCTCCCCTATGGTGGCCCCTGTACACACTGCATATAACGCAGTCTCTCCCCTATGGTGGCCCCTGTACACACTGCATATAACGCAGTCTCTCTCCCCTATGGTGGCCCCTGTACACATTGCATATAACGCAGTCTCTCTCCCCTATGGTGGCCCCTGTACACACTGCATATAACGCAGTCTCTCCCCTATGGTGGCCCCTGTACACACTGCATATAACGCAGTCTCTCTCCCCTATGGTGGCCCCTGTACACATTGCATATAACGCAGTCTCTCTCCCCTATGGTGGCCCCTGTACACACTGCATATAACGCAGTCTCTCCCCTATGGTGGCCCCTGTACACATTGCATATAACGCAGTCTCTCCCCTATGGTGGCCCCTGTACACACTGCATATAACGCAGTCTCTCTCCCCTATGGTGGCCCCTGTACACATTGCATATAACGCAGTCTCTCTCCCCTATAGTGGCCCCTGTACACACTACATATAACGCAGTCTCTCCCCTATGGTGGCCCCTGTACACACTACATATAACGCAGTCTCTCCCATATGGTGGCCCCTGTACACACTGCATATAAAGCAGTCTCTCCCCTATGGTGGCCCCTGTACACACTACATATAACGCAGTCTCTCCCCTATGGTGGCCCCTGTACACACTGCATATAACGCAGTCTCTCTCCCCTATGGTGGCCCCTGTACACACTACATATAACGCAGTCTCTCCACGATGGTGGCCCCTGTACGCACTGCATATAACGCAGTCTCTCCCCTATGGTGGCCCCTGTACACACTGCATATAACGCAGTCTCTCCCCGATGGTGGCCCCTGTACACACTGCATATAACGCAGCATCTCCCCTATGGTGGCCCCTGTACACACTGCATATAACGCAGCGTCTCTCCCCTATGGTGGCCCCTGTACACACTGCATATAACGCAGTCTCTCTCCCCTATGGTGGCCCCTGTACACACTGCATATAACGCAGCCTCTCTCCCCTATGGTGGCCCCTGTACACACTGCATATAACGCAGTCTCTCTCCCCTATGGTGGCCCCTGTACACACTGCATATAACGCAGCCTCTCTCCCCTATGGTGGCCCCTGTACACACTGCATATAACGCAGTCTCTCTCCCCTATGGTGGCCCCTGTACACACTGCATATAACGCAGCCTCTCTCCCCTATGGTGGCCCCTGTACACACTGCATATAACGCAGTCTCTCTCCCCTATGGTGGCCCCTGTACACACTGCATATAACGCAGTCTCTCTCCCCTATGGTGGCCCCTGTACACACTGCATATAACGCAGTCTCTCCCCTATGGTGGCCCCTGTACACACTACATATAACGCAGTCTCTCCCCTATGGTGGCACCTGTACACACTGCATATAACGCAGTCTCTCCTCTATGGTGGCCACTGTACACACTTCATATAACGCAGTCTCTCTCCCCTATGGTGGCCCCTGTACACACTGCATATAACGCAGCATCTCCCCTATGGTGGCCCCTGTACACACTACATATAACGCAGTCTCTCCTCTATGGTGGCCACTGTACACACTTCATATAACGCAGTCTCTCTCCCCTATGGTGGCCCCTGTACACACTACATATAACGCAGTCTCTCCCCTATGGTGGCCCCTGTACACACTACATATAACGCAGCATCTCCCCTATGGTGGCCCCTGTACACACTGCATATAACGCAGTCTCTCCCCTATGGTGGCCCCTGTACACACTGCATATAACGCAGTCTCTCCCCTATGGTGGCCCCTGTACACACTACATATAACGCAGTCTCTCCCCTATGGTGGCCCCTGTACACACTGCATATAACGCAGTCTCTCTCCCCTATGGTGGCCCCTGTACACACTGCATATAACGCAGTCTCTCTCCCCTATGGTGGCCCCTGTACACACTACATATAACGCAGACTCTCTCCCCTATGGTGGCCCCTGTACACACTGCATATAACGCAGTCTCTCCCCTATGGTGGCCCCTGTACACACTGCATATAACGCAGTCTCTCCCCTATGGTGGCCCCTGTACACACTGTATATAACGCAGTCTCTCCCCTATGGTGGCCCCTGTACACACTGCATATAACGCAGTCTCTCCCCTATGGTGGCCCCTGTACACACTACATATAACGCAGTCTCTCCCCTATGGTGGCCCCTGTACACACTGCATATAACGCAGTCTCTCTCCCCTATGGTGGCCCCTGTACACACTGCATATAACGCAGTCTCTCTCCCCTATGGTGGCCCCTGTACACACTACATATAACGCAGACTCTCTCCCCTATGGTGGCCCCTGTACACACTGCATATAACGCAGTCTCTCCCCTATGGTGGCCCCTGTACACACTGCATATAACGCAGTCTCTCCCCTATGGTGGCCCCTGTACACACTGTATATAACGCAGTCTCTCTCCCCTATGGTGACCCCTGTACACACTGCATATAACGCAGTCTCTCCCCTATGGTGGCCCCTGTACACACTGCATATAACGCAGTCTCTCTCCCCTATGGTGGCCCCTGTACACACTGCATATAACGCAGTCTCTCTCCCCTATGGTGGCCCCTGTACACATTGCATATAACGCAGTCTCTCTCCCCTATGGTGGCCCCTGTACACACTGCATATAACGCAGTCTCTCCCCGATGGTGGCCCCTGTACACACTGCATATAACGCAGTCTCTCTCCCCTATGGTGGCCCCTGTACACAATGCATATAACGCAGTCTCTCTCCCCTATGGTGGCCCCTGTACACACTGCATATAACGCAGTCTCTCCCCTATGGTGGCCCCTGTACACACTGCATATAACGCAGTCTCTCTCCCCTATGGTGGCCCCTGTACACATTGCATATAACGCAGTCTCTCTCCCCTATGGTGGCCCCTGTACACACTGCATATAACGCAGTCTCTCCCCTATGGTGGCCCCTGTACACATTGCATATAACGCAGTCTCTCCCCTATGGTGGCCCCTGTACACACTGCATATAACGCAGTCTCTCCCCTATGGTGGCCCCTGTACACACTGCATATAACGCAGTCTCTCCCCTATGGTGGCCCCTGTACACATTGCATATAACGCAGTCTCTCTCCCCTATAGTGGCCCCTGTACACACTACATATAACGCAGTCTCTCCCCTATGGTGGCGCCTGTACACACTACATATAACGCAGCATCTCCCCTATGGTGGCCCCTGTACACACTGCATATAACGCAGTCTCTCCCCTATGGTGGCCCCTGTACACACTGCATATAACGCAGTCTCTCTCCCCTATGGTGGCCCCTGTACACATTGCATATAACGCAGTCTCTCTCCCCTATAGTGGCCCCTGTACACACTACATATAACGCAGTCTCTCCCCTATGGTGGCCCCTGTACACACTACATATAACGCAGCATCTTCCCTATGGTGGCCCCTGTACACACTGCATATAACGCAGTCTCTCCCCTATGGTGGCCCCTGTACACACTGCATATAACGCAGTCTCTCTCCCCTATGGTGGCCCCTGTACACATTGCATATAACGCAGTCTCTCTCCCCTATGGTGGCCCCTGTACACACTGCATATAACGCAGTCTCTCCCCTATGGTGGCCCCTGTACACACTGCATATAACGCAGTCTCTCTCCCCTATGGTGGCCCCTGTACACATTGCATATAACGCAGTCTCTCTCCCCTATGGTGGCCCCTGTACACACTGCATATAACGCAGTCTCTCCCCTATGGTGGCCCCTGTACACATTGCATATAACGCAGTCTCTCCCCTATGGTGGCCCCTGTACACACTGCATATAACGCAGTCTCTCTCCCCTATGGTGGCCCCTGTACACATTGCATATAACGCAGTCTCTCTCCCCTATAGTGGCCCCTGTACACACTACATATAACGCAGTCTCTCCCCTATGGTGGCCCCTGTACACACTACATATAACGCAGTCTCTCCCCTATGGTGGCCCCTGTACACACTGCATATAAAGCAGTCTCTCTCCCCTATGGTGGCCCCTGTACACATTGCATATAACGCAGTCTCTCTCCCCTATGGTGGCCCCTGTACACACTACATATAACGCAGTCTCTCCCCTATGGTGGCCCCTGTACACACTACATATAACGCAGTCTCTCCCCTATGGTGGCCCCTGTACACACTGCATATAACGCAGTCTCTCTCCCCTATGGTGGCCCCTGTACACATTGCATATAACGCAGTCTCTCTCCCCTATGGTGGCCCCTGTACACACTGCATATAACGCAGTCTCTCCCCGATGGTGGCCCCTGTACACACTGCATATAACGCAGTCTCTCTCCCCTATGGTGGCCCCTGTACACAATGCATATAACGCAGTCTCTCTCCCCTATGGTGGCCCCTGTACACACTGCATATAACGCAGTCTCTCCCCTATGGTGGCCCCTGTACACACTGCATATAACGCAGTCTCTCTCCCCTATGGTGGCCCCTGTACACATTGCATATAACGCAGTCTCTCTCCCCTATGGTGGCCCCTGTACACACTGCATATAACGCAGTCTCTCCCCTATGGTGGCCCCTGTACACATTGCATATAACGCAGTCTCTCCCCTATGGTGGCCCCTGTACACACTGCATATAACGCAGTCTCTCCCCTATGGTGGCCCCTGTACACACTGCATATAACGCAGTCTCTCCCCTATGGTGGCCCCTGTACACATTGCATATAACGCAGTCTCTCTCCCCTATAGTGGCCCCTGTACACACTACATATAACGCAGTCTCTCCCCTATGGTGGCGCCTGTACACACTACATATAACGCAGCATCTCCCCTATGGTGGCCCCTGTACACACTGCATATAACGCAGTCTCTCCCCTATGGTGGCCCCTGTACACACTGCATATAACGCAGTCTCTCTCCCCTATGGTGGCCCCTGTACACATTGCATATAACGCAGTCTCTCTCCCCTATAGTGGCCCCTGTACACACTACATATAACGCAGTCTCTCCCCTATGGTGGCCCCTGTACACACTACATATAACGCAGCATCTTCCCTATGGTGGCCCCTGTACACACTGCATATAACGCAGTCTCTCCCCTATGGTGGCCCCTGTACACACTGCATATAACGCAGTCTCTCTCCCCTATGGTGGCCCCTGTACACATTGCATATAACGCAGTCTCTCTCCCCTATGGTGGCCCCTGTACACACTGCATATAACGCAGTCTCTCCCCTATGGTGGCCCCTGTACACACTGCATATAACGCAGTCTCTCTCCCCTATGGTGGCCCCTGTACACATTGCATATAACGCAGTCTCTCTCCCCTATGGTGGCCCCTGTACACACTGCATATAACGCAGTCTCTCCCCTATGGTGGCCCCTGTACACATTGCATATAACGCAGTCTCTCCCCTATGGTGGCCCCTGTACACACTGCATATAACGCAGTCTCTCTCCCCTATGGTGGCCCCTGTACACATTGCATATAACGCAGTCTCTCTCCCCTATAGTGGCCCCTGTACACACTACATATAACGCAGTCTCTCCCCTATGGTGGCCCCTGTACACACTACATATAACGCAGTCTCTCCCCTATGGTGGCCCCTGTACACACTGCATATAAAGCAGTCTCTCCCCTATGGTGGCCCCTGTACACACTACATATAACGCAGTCTCTCCCCTATGGTGGCCCCTGTACACACTGCATATAACGCAGTCTCTCTCCCCTATGGTGGCCCCTGTACACACTACATATAACGCAGTCTCTCCACGATGGTGGCCCCTGTACGCACTGCATATAACGCAGTCTCTCCCCTATGGTGGCCCCTGTACACACTGCATATAACGCAGTCTCTCCCCGATGGTGGCCCCTGTACACACTGCATATAACGCAGCATCTCCCCTATGGTGGCCCCTGTACACACTGCATATAACGCAGCGTCTCTCCCCTATGGTGGCCCCTGTACACACTGCAAATAACGCAGTCTCTCTCCCCTATGGTGGCCCCTGTACACACTGCATATAACGCAGCCTCTCTCCCCTATGGTGGCCCCTGTACACACTGCATATAACGCAGTCTCTCTCCCCTATGGTGGCCCCTGTACACACTGCATATAACGCAGCCTCTCTCCCCTATGGTGGCCCCTGTACACACTGCATATAACGCAGTCTCTCTCCCCTATGGTGGCCCCTGTACACACTGCATATAACGCAGCCTCTCTCCCCTATGGTGGCCCCTGTACACACTGCATATAACGCAGTCTCTCTCCCCTATGGTGGCCCCTGTACACACTGCATATAACGCAGTCTCTCTCCCCTATGGTGGCCCCTGTACACACTGCATATAACGCAGTCTCTCCCCTATGGTGGCCCCTGTACACACTACATATAACGCAGTCTCTCCCCTATGGTGGCACCTGTACACACTGCATATAACGCAGTCTCTCTCCCCTATGGTGGCCCCTGTACACACTGCATATAACGCAGTCTCTCTCCCCTATGGTGGCCCCTGTACACACTACATATAACGCAGACTCTCTCCCCTATGGTGGCCCCTGTACGCACTGCATATAACGCAGTCTCTCCCCTATGGTGGCACCTGTACACACTGCATATAACGCAGTCTCTCCCCGATGGTGGCCCCTGTACACACTGCATATAACGCAGCATCTCCCCTATGGTGGCCCCTGTACACACTGCATATAACGCAGCGTCTCTCCCCTATGGTGGCCCCTGTACACACTGCATATAACGCAGTCTCTCTCCCCTATGGTGGCCCCTGTACACACTGCATATAACGCAGTCTCACCCCTATGGTGGCCCCTGTACACACTACATATAACGCAGTCTCTCCCCTATGGTGGCCACTGTACACACTTCATATAACGCAGTCTCTCTCCCCTATGGTGGCCCCTGTACACACTGCATATAACGCAGTCTCTCTCCCCTATGGTGGCCCCTGTACACACTGCATATAACGCAGTCTCTCCCCTATGGTGGCCCCTGTACACACTGCATATAACGCAGTCTCTCCCCTATGGTGGCCCCTGTACACACTGCATATAACGCAGTCTCTCTCCCCTATGGTGGCCCCTGTACACACTGCATATAACGCAGCATCTCCCCTATGGTGGCCCCTGTACACACTACATATAACGCAGTCTCTCCCCTATGGTTTCCCCTGTACACACTGCATATAACGCAGTCTCTCCCCTATGGTGGCCCCTGTACACACTGCATATAACGCAGTCTCTCTCCCCTATGGTGGCCCCTGTACACACTGCATATAACGCAGCATCTCCCCTATGGTGGCCCCTGTACACACTACATATAACGCAGTCTCTCCCCTATGGTGGCCCCTGAACACACTGCATATAACGCAGCATCTCCCCTATGGTGGCCCCTGTACACACTACATATAACGCAGTCTCTCCTCTATGGTGGCCACTGTACACACTTCATATAACGCAGTCTCTCTCCCCTATGGTGGCCCCTTTACACACTACATATAACGCAGTCTCTCCCCTATGGTGGCCCCTGTACACACTACATATAACGCAGCATCTCCCCTATGGTGGCCCCTGTACACACTGCATATAACGCAGTCTCTCCCCTATGGTGGCCCCTGTACACACTGCATATAACGCAGTCTCTCCCCTATGGTGGCCCCTGTACACACTACATATAACGCAGTCTCTCCCCTATGGTGGCCCCTGTACACACTGCATATAACGCAGTCTCTCTCCCCTATGGTGGCCCCTGTACACACTGCATATAACGCAGTCTCTCTCCCCTATGGTGGCCCCTGTACACACTACATATAACGCAGACTCTCTCCCCTATGGTGGCCCCTGTACACACTGCATATAACGCAGTCTCTCCCCTATGGTGGCCCCTGTACACACTGCATATAACGCAGTCTCTCCCCGATGGTGGCCCCTGTACACACTGCATATAACGCAGCATCTCCCCTATGGTGGCCCCTGTACACACTGCATATAACGCAGCGTCTCTCCCCTATGGTGGCCCCTGTACACACTGCATATAACGCAGTCTCTCTCCCCTATGGTGGCCCCTGTACACACTGCATATAACGCAGTCTCTCCCCTATGGTGGCCCCTGTACACACTACATATAACGCAGTCTCTCCCCTATGGTGGCCACTGTACACACTTCATATAACGCAGTCTCTCTCCCCTATGGTGGCCCCTGTACACACTGCATATAACGCAGTCTCTCTCCCCTATGGTGGCCCCTGTACACACTGCATATAATGCAGTCTCTCCCCTATGGTGGCCCCTGTACACACTGCATATAACGCAGTCTCTCCCCTATGGTGGCCCCTGTACACACTGCATATAACGCAGTCTCTCTCCCCTATGGTGGCCCCTGTACACACTGCATATAACGCAGTCTCTCCCCTATGGTGGCCCCTGTACACACTGCATATAACGCAGTCTCTCTCCCCTATGGTGGCCCCTGTACACACTGCATACAACGCATCATCTCCCCTATGGTGGCCCCTGTACACACTACATATAACGCAGTCTCTCCCCTATGGTGGCCCCTGTACACACTGCATATAACGCAGCATCTCCCCTATGGTGGCCCCTGTACACACTACATATAACGCAGTCTCTCCTCTATGGTGGCCACTGTACACACTTCATATAACGCAGTCTCTCTCCCCTATGGTGGCCCCTGTACACACTAAATATAACGCAGTCTCTCCCCTATGGTGGCCCCTGTACACACTACATATAACGCAGCATCTCCGCTATGGTGGCCCCTGTACACACTGCATATAACGCAGTCTCTCCCCTATGGTGGCCCCTGTACACACTACATATAACGCAGTCTCTCCCCTATGGTGGCCCCTGTACACACTACATATAATGCAGCATCTCCCCTATGGTGGCCCCTGTACACACTACATATAACGCAGTCTCTCCCCTATGGTGGCCACTGTACACACTGCATATAACGCAGTCTCTCTCCCCTATGGTGGCCCCTGTACAAACTGCATATAACGCAGTCTCTCTCCCCTATGGTGGCCCCTGTACACACTGCATATAACGCAGCATCTCCCCTATGGTGGCCCCTGTACACACTACATATAATGCAGTCTCTCCCCTATGGTGGCCACTGTACACACTTCATATAACGCAGTCTCTCCCCTATGGTGGCCCCTGTACACACTACATATAACGCAGTCTCTCTCCCCTATGGTGGCCCCTGTACACACTACATATAATGCAGTCTCTCCCCTATGGTGGCCCCTGTACACACTACATATAACGCAGCATCTCCCCTATGGTGGCCCCTGTACACACTACATATAACGCAGTCTCTCCCCTATGGTGGCCACTGTACACACTGCATATAACGCAGTCTCTCTCCCCTATGGTGGCCCCTGTACACACTGCATATAACGCAGTCTCTCTCCCCTATGGTGGCCCCTGTACACACTGCATATAACGCAGCATCTCCCCTATGGTGGCCCCTGTACACACTACATATAATGCAGTCTCTCCCCTATGGTGGCCACTGTACACACTTCATATAACGCAGTCTCTCTCCCCTATGGTGGCCCCTGTACACACTACATATAACGCAGTCTCTCTCCCCTATGGTGGCCCCTGTACACACTGCATATAACGCAGTCTCTCCCCTATGGTGGCCCCTGTACACACTGCATATAACGCAGCATCTCCCCTATGGTGGCCCCTGTACACACTACATATAACGCAGTCTCTCCCCTATGGTGGCCACTGTACACACTTCATATAACGCAGTCTCTCTCCCCTATGGTGGACCCTGTACACACTACATATAACGCAGTCTCTCCCCTATGGTGGCCCCTGTACACACTACATATAACGCAGCATCTCCCCTATGGTGGCCCCTGTACACACTGCATATAACGCAGTCTCTCCCCTATGGTGGCCCCTGTACACATTGCATATAACGCAGTCTCTCTCCCCTATAGTGGCCCCTGTACACACTACATATAACGCAGTCTCTCCCCTATGGTGGCCCCTGTACACACTACATATAACGCAGCATCTCCCCTATGGTGGCCCCTGTACACACTGCATATAACGCAGTCTCTCCCCTATGGTGGCCCCTGTACACACTGCATATAACGCAGTCTCTCTCCCCTATGGTGGCCCCTGCACACATTGCATATAACGCAGTCTCTCTCCCCTATGGTGGCCCCTGTACACACTGCATATAACGCAGTCTCTCCCCTATGGTGGCCCCTGTACACACTGCATATAACGCAGTCTCTCTCCCCTATGGTGGCCCCTGTACACATTGCATATAACGCAGTCTCTCTCCCCTATAGTGGCCCCTGTACACACTACATATAACGCAGTCTCTCCCCTATGGTGGCCCCTGTACACACTACATATAACGCAGCATCTCCCCTATGGTGGCCCCTGTACACACTGCATATAACGCAGTCTCTCCCCTATGGTGGCCCCTGTACACACTGCATATAACGCAGTCTCTCTCCCCTATGGTGGCCCCTGTACACATTGCATATAACGCAGTCTCTCTCCCCTATGGTGGCCCCTGTACACACTGCATATAACGCAGTCTCTCCCCTATGGTGGCCCCTGTACACACTGCATATAACGCAGTCTCTCTCCCCTATGGTGGCCCCTGTACACATTGCATATAACGCAGTCTCTCTCCCCTATGGTGGCTCCTGTACACACTGCATATAACGCAGTCTCTCCCCTATGGTGGCCCCTGTACACATTGCATATAACGCAGTCTCTCCCCTATGGTGGCCCCTGTACACACTGCATATAACGCAGTCTCTCTCCCCTATGGTGGCCCCTGTACACATTGCATATAACGCAGTCTCTCTCCCCTATAGTGGCCCCTGTACACACTACATATAACGCAGTCTCTCCCCTATGGTGGCCCCTGTACACACTACATATAACGCAGTCTCTCCCCTATGGTGGCCCCTGTACACACTGCATATAAAGCAGTCTCTCCCCTATGGTGGCCCCTGTACACACTACATATAACGCAGTCTCTCCCCTATGGTGGCCCCTGTACACACTGCATATAACGCAGTCTCTCTCCCCTATGGTGGCCCCTGTACACACTACATATAACGCAGTCTCTCCACGATGGTGGCCCCTGTACGCACTGCATATAACGCAGTCTCTCCCCTATGGTGGCCCCTGTACACACTGCATATAACGCAGTCTCTCCCCGATGGTGGCCCCTGTACACACTGCATATAACGCAGCATCTCCCCTATGGTGGCCCCTGTACACACTGCATATAACGCAGCGTCTCTCCCCTATGGTGGCCCCTGTACACACTGCATATAACGCAGTCTCTCTCCCCTATGGTGGCCCCTGTACACACTGCATATAACGCAGCCTCTCTCCCCTATGGTGGCCCCTGTACACACTGCATATAACGCAGTCTCTCTCCCCTATGGTGGCCCCTGTACACACTGCATATAACGCAGCCTCTCTCCCCTATGGTGGCCCCTGTACACACTGCATATAACGCAGTCTCTCTCCCCTATGGTGGCCCCTGTACACACTGCATATAACGCAGCCTCTCTCCCCTATGGTGGCCCCTGTACACACTGCACATAACGCAGTCTCTCTCCCCTATGGTGGCCCCTGTACACACTGCATATAACGCAGTCTCTCTCCCCTATGGTGGCCCCTGTACACACTGCATATAACGCAGTCTCTCCCCTATGGTGGCCCCTGTACACACTACATATAACGCAGTCTCTCCCCTATGGTGGCACCTGTGCACACTGCATATAACGCAGTCTCTCTCCCCTATGGTGGCCCCTGTACACACTGCATATAACGCAGTCTCTCTCCCCTATGGTGGCCCCTGTACACACTACATATAACGCAGACTCTCTCCCCTATGGTGGCCCCTGTACGCAATGCATATAACGCAGTCTCTCCCCTATGGTGGCACCTGTACACACTGCATATAACGCAGTCTCTCCCCGATGGTGGCCCCTGTACACACTGCATATAACGCAGCATCTCCCCTATGGTGGCCCCTGTACACACTGCATATAACGCAGCGTCTCTCCCCTATGGTGGCCCCTGTACACACTGCATATAACGCAGTCTCTCTCCCCTATGGTGGCCCCTGTACACACTGCATATAACGCAGTCTCACCCCTATGGTGGCCCCTGTACACACTACATATAACGCAGTCTCTCCCCTATGGTGGCCACTGTACACACTTCATATAACGCAGTCTCTCTCCCCTATGGTGGCCCCTGTACACACTGCATATAACGCAGTCTCTCTCCCCTATGGTGGCCCCTGTACACACTGCATATAACGCAGCATCTCCCCTATGGTGGCCCCTGTACACACTACATATAAAGCAGTCTCTCCCCTATGGTGGCCCCTGAACACACTGCATATAACGCAGCATCTCCCCTATGGTGGCCCCTGTACACACTACATATAACGCAGTCTCTCCTCTATGGTGGCCACTGTACACACTTCATATAACGCAGTCTCTCTCCCCTATGGTGGCCCCTGTACACACTACATATAACGCAGTCTCTCCCCTATGGTGGCCCCTGTACACACTACATATAACGCAGCATCTCCCCTATGGTGGCCCCTGTACACACTGCATATAACGCAGTCTCTCCCCTATGGTGGCCCCTGTACACACTGCATATAACGCAGTCTCTCCCCTATGGTGGCCCCTGTACACACTACATATAACGCAGTCTCTCCCCTATGGTGGCCCCTGTACACACTGCATATAACGCAGTCTCTCTCCCCTATGGTGGCCCCTGTACACACTGCATATAACGCAGTCTCTCTCCCCTATGGTGGCCCCTGTACACACTACATATAACGCAGACTCTCTCCCCTATGGTGGCCCCTGTACACACTGCATATAACGCAGTCTCTCCCCTATGGTGGCCCCTGTACACACTGCATATAACGCAGTCTCTCCCCGATGGTGGCCCCTGTACACACTGCATATAACGCAGCATCTCCCCTATGGTGGCCCCTGTACACACTGCATATAACGCAGCGTCTCTCCCCTATGGTGGCCCCTGTACACACTGCATATAACGCAGTCTCTCTCCCCTATGGTGGCCCCTGTACACACTGCATATAACGCAGTCTCTCCCCTATGGTGGCCCCTGTACACACTACATATAACGCAGTCTCTCCCCTATGGTGGCCACTGTACACACTTCATATAACGCAGTCTCTCTCCCCTATGGTGGCCCCTGTACACACTGCATATAACGCAGTCTCTCTCCCCTATGGTGGCCCCTGTACACACTGCATATAATGCAGTCTCTCCCCTATGGTGGCCCCTGTACACACTGCATATAACGCAGTCTCTCCCCTATGGTGGCCCCTGTACACACTGCATATAACGCAGTCTCTCTCCCCTATGGTGGCCCCTGTACACACTGCATATAACGCAGTCTCTCCCCTATGGTGGCCCCTGTACACACTGCATATAACGCAGTCTCTCTCCCCTATGGTGGCCCCTGTACACACTGCATACAACGCAGCATCTCCCCTATGGTGGCCCCTGTACACACTACATATAACGCAGTCTCTCCCCTATGGTGGCCCCTGTACACACTGCATATAACGCAGCATCTCCCCTATGGTGGCCCCTGTACACACTACATATAACGCAGTCTCTCCTCTATGGTGGCCACTGTACACACTTCATATAACGCAGTCTCTCTCCCCTATGGTGGCCCCTGTACACACTAAATATAACGCAGTCTCTCCCCTATGGTGGCCCCTGTACACACTACATATAACGCAGCATCTCCGCTATGGTGGCCCCTGTACACACTGCATATAACGCAGTCTCTCCCCTATGGTGGCCCCTGTACACACTGCATATAACGCAGTCTCTCCCCTATGGAGGCCCCTGTACACACTACATATAACGCAGTCTCTCCCCTATGGTGGCCCCTGTACACACTACATATAATGCAGCATCTCCCCTATGGTGGCCCCTGTACACACTACATATAACGCAGTCTCTCCCCTATGGTGGCCACTGTACACACTGCATATAACGCAGTCTCTCTCCCCTATGGTGGCCCCTGTACAAACTGCATATAACGCAGTCTCTCTCCCCTATGGTGGCCCCTGTACACACTGCATATAACGCAGCATCTCCCCTATGGTGGCCCCTGTACACACTACATATAATGCAGTCTCTCCCCTATGGTGGCCACTGTACACACTTCATATAACGCAGTCTCTCCCCTATGGTGGCCCCTGTACACACTACATATAACGCAGTCTCTCTCCCCTATGGTGGCCCCTGTACACACTACATATAATGCAGTCTCTCCCCTATGGTGGCCCCTGTACACACTACATATAACGCAGCATCTCCCCTATGGTGGCCCCTGTACACACTACATATAACGCAGTCTCTCCCCTATGGTGGCCACTGTACACACTGCATATAACGCAGTCTCTCTCCCCTATGGTGGCCCCTGTACACACTGCATATAACGCAGTCTCTCTCCCCTATGGTGGCCCCTGTACACACTGCATATAACGCAGCATCTCCCCTATGGTGGCCCCTGTACACACTACATATAATGCAGTCTCTCCCCTATGGTGGCCACTGTACACACTTCATATAACGCAGTCTCTCTCCCCTATGGTGGCCCCTGTACACACTACATATAACGCAGTCTCTCTCCCCTATGGTGGCCCCTGTACACACTGCATATAACGCAGTCTCTCCCCTATGGTGGCCCCTGTACACACTGCATATAACGCAGCATCTCCCCTATGGTGGCCCCTGTACACACTACATATAACGCAGTCTCTCCCCTATGGTGGCCACTGTACACACTTCATATAACGCAGTCTCTCTCCCCTATGGTGGACCCTGTACACACTACATATAACGCAGTCTCTCCCCTATGGTGGCCCCTGTACACACTACATATAACGCAGCATCTCCCCTATGGTGGCCCCTGTACACACTACATATAACGCAGTCTCTCCCCTATGGTGGCCACTGTACACACTGCATATAACGCAGTCTCTCTCCCCTATGGTGGCCCCTGTACACACTGCATATAACGCAGTCTCTCTCCCCTATGGTGGCCCCTGTACACACTGCATATAACGCAGCATCTCCCCTATGGTGGCCCCTGTACACACTACATATAACGCAGTCTCTCCCCTATGGTGGCCTCTGTACACACTTCATATAACGCAGTCTCTCTCCCCTATGGTGGCCCCTGTACACACTACATATAACGCAGTCTCTCTCCCCTATGGTGGCCCCTGTACACACTGCATATAACGCAGTCTCTCCCCTATGGTGGCCCCTGTACACACTGCATATAACGCAGCATCTCCCCTATGGTGGCCCCTGTACACACTACATATAACGCAGTCTCTCCCCTATGGTGGCCACTGTACACACTTCATATAACGCAGTCTCTCTCCCCTATGGTGGCCCCTGTACACACTACATATAACGCAGTCTCTCCCCTATGGTGGCCCCTGTACACACTACATATAACGCAGCATCTCCCCTATGGTGGCCCCTGTACACACTACATATAACGCAGTCTCTCCCCTATGGTGGCCACTGTACACACTGCATATAACGCAGAATCTCTCCCCTATGGTGGCCCCTGTACAAACTGCATATAACGCAGTCTCTCTCCCCTATGGTGGCCCCTGTACACACTGCATATAACGCAGCATCTCCCCTATGGTGGCCCCTGTACACACTACATATAACGCAGTCTCTCCCCTATGGTGGCCACTGTACACACTTCAGATAAACGCAGTCTCTTTCCCCTATGGTGGCCCCTGTACACACTACATATAACGCAGTCTCTCCCCTAAGGTGGCCCCTGTACACACTACATATAACGCAGCATCTCCCCTATGGTGGCCCCTGTACACACTACATATAACGCAGTCTCTCCCCTATGGTGGCCACTGTACACACTGCATATAACGCAGTCTCTCTCCCCTATGGTGGCCACTGTACACACTGCATATAACACAGTCTCTCTCCCCTATGGTGGCCCCTGTACACACTGCATATAACGCAGCCTCTCTCCCCTATGGTGGCCCCTGTACACACTGCATATAACGCAGTCTCTCCCCGATGGTGGCCCCTGTACACACTGCATATAATGCAGCATCTCCCCTATGGTGGCCCCTGTACACACTGCATATAACGCAGTCTCTCCCCTATGGTGGCCCCTGTACACACTGCATATAACGCAGTCTCTCTCCCCTATGGTGGCCCCATTACACACTGCATATAACGCAGTCTCTCTCCCCTATGGTGGCCCCTGTACACACTGCATATAACGCAGTCTCTCCCCTATGGTAGCCCCTGTACACACTGCATATAACGCAGTCTCTCTCCCCTATGGTGGCCCCTGTACACACTGCATATAATGCAGCATCTCCCCTATGGTGGCCCCTGTACACACTGCATATAACGCAGTCTCTCTCCCCTATGGTGGCCCCTGTACACACTACATATAACGCAGTCTCTCCCCTATGGTGGCCCCTGTACACACTGCATATAACGCAGTCTCTCCCCTATGGTGGCCCCTGTACACACTACATATAACGCAGTATCTCCCCTATGGTGGCCCCTGTACACACTGCATATAACGCAGTCTCTCCCCTATGGTGGCCCCTGTACACACTGCATATAACGCAGTCTCTCCCCTATGGTGGCCCCTGTACACACTACATATAACGCAGTCTCTCCCCTATGGTGGCCCCAGTACACACTGCATATAACGCAGTCTCTCTCCCCTATGGTGGCCCCTGTACACACTACATATAACGCAGTCTCTCCCCTATGGTGGCCACTGTACACACTGCATATAACGCAGTCTCTCTCCCCTATGGTGGCCCCTGTACACACTACATATAACGCAGTCTCTCCCCTATGGTGGCCCCTGTACACACTGCATATAACGCAGTCTCTCTCCCCTATGGTGGCCCCTGTACACACTGCATATAACGCAGTCTCTCCCCTATGGTGGCCCCTGTACACACTGCATATAACGCAGCATCTCCCCTATGGTGGCCCCTGTACACACTACATATAACGCAGTCTCTCCCCTATGGTGGCCACTGTACACACTTCATATAACGCAGTCTCTCTCCCCTATGGTGGCCCCTGTACACACTACATATAACGCAGTCTCTCTCCCCTATGGTGGCCCCTGTACACACTACATATAACGCAGCATCTCCCCTATGGTGGCCCCTGTACACACTACATATAACGCAGTCTCTCCCCTATGGTGGCCACTGTACACACTGCATATAACGCAGTCTCTCTCCCCTATGGTGGCCCCTGTACACACTGCATATAACGCAGTCTCTCTCCCCTATGGTGGCCCCTGTACACACTGCATATAACGCATCTCTCCTATGGTGGCCCCTGTACACACTACATATAACGCAGTCTCTCCCCTATGGTGGCCACTGTACACACTTCATATAACGCAGTCTCTCTCCCCTATGGTGGCCCCTGTACACACTACATATAACGCAGTCTCTCCCCTATGGTGGCCCCTGTACACACTACATATAACGCAGCATCTCCCCTATGGTGGCCCCTGTACACACTACATATAACGCAGTCTCTCCCCTATGGTGGCCACTGTACACACTGCATATAACGCAGTCTCTCTCCCCTATGGTGGCCACTGTACACACTGCATATAACGCAGTCTCTCTCCCCTATGGTGGCCCCTGTACACATTGCATATAACGCAGTCTCTCTCCCCTATAGTGGCCCCTGTACACACTACATATAACGCAGTCTCTCCCCTATGGTGGCCCCTGTACACACTACATATAACGCAGTCTCTCCCCTATGGTGGCCCCTGTACACACTGCATATAACGCAGTCTCTCCCCTATGGTGGCCCCTGTACACACTGCATATAACGCAGTCTCTCTCCCCTATGGTGGCCCCTGTACACATTGCATATAACGCAGCATCTCCCCTATGGTGGCCCCTGTACACATTGCATATAACGCAGTCTCTCCCCTATGGTGGCCCCTGTACACACTGCATATAACGCAGTCTCTCCCCTATGGTGGCCCCTGTACACACTGCATATAACGCAGCATCTCCCCTATGGTGGCCCCTGTACACACTGCATATAACGCAGTCTCTCCCCTATGGTGGCCCCTGTACACACTGCATATAACGCAGTCTCTCTCCCCTATGGTGGCCCCTGTACACATTGCATATAACGCAGTCTCTCTCCCCTATGGTGGCCCCTGTACACACTACATATAACGCAGTCTCTCCCCTATGGTGGCCCCTGTACACACTGCATATAACGCAGTCTCTCTCCCCTATGGTGGCCCCTGTACACATTGCATATAACGCAGTCTCTCTCCCCTATGGTGGCCCCTGTACACACTGCATATAACGCAGTCTCTCCCCTATGGTGGCCCCTGTACACATTGCATATAACGCAGTCTCTCCCCTATGGTGGCCCCTGTACACACTGCATATAACGCAGTCTCTCTCCCCTATGGTGGCCCCTGTACACATTGCATATAACGCAGTCTCTCTCCCCTATAGTGGCCCCTGTACACACTACATATAACGCAGTCTCTCCCCTATGGTGGCCCCTGTACACACTACATATAACGCAGTCTCTCCCCTATGGTGGCCCCTGTACACACTGCATATAACGCAGTCTCTCCCCTATGGTGGCCCCTGTACACACTACATATAACGCAGTCTCTCCCCTATGGTGGCCCCTGTACACACTGCATATAACGCAGTCTCTCTCCCCTTTGGTGGCCCCTGTACACACTACATATAACGCAGTCTCTCCACGATGGTGGCCCCTGTACGCACTGCATATAACGCAGTCTCTCCCCTATGGTGGCCCCTGTACACACTGCATATAACGCAGTCTCTCCCGGATGGTGGCCCCTGTACACACTGCATATAACGCAGCATCTCCCCTATGGTGGCCCCTGTACACACTGCATATAACGCAGCGTCTCTCCCCTATGGTGGCCCCTGTACACACTGCATATAACGCAGTCTCTCTCCCCTATGGTGGCCCCTGTACACAATGCATATAATGCAGCCTCTCTCCCCTATGGTGGCCCCTGTACACACTGCATATAACGCAGTCTCTCTCCCCTATGGTGGCCCCTGTACACACTGCATATAACGCAGCCTCTCTCCCCTATGGTGGCCCCTGTACACACTGCATATAACGCAGTCTCTCTCCCCTATGGTGGCCCCTGTACACACTGCATATAACGCAGCCTCTTTCCCCTATGGTGGCCCCTGTACACACTGCATATAACGCAGTCTCTCTCCCCTATGGTGGCCCCTGTACACACTGCATATAACGCAGTCTCTCTCCCCTATGGTGGCCCCTGTACACACTGCATATAACGCAGTCTCTCTCCCCTATGGTGGCCCCTGTACACACTGCATATAACGCAGTCTCTCTCCCCTATGGTGGCCCCTGTACACACTGCATATAACGCAGTCTCTCTCCCCTATGGTGGCCCCTGTACACACTACATATAACGCAGACTCTCTCCCCTATGGTGGCCCCTGTACGCACTGCATATAACGCAGTCTCTCCCCTATGGTGGCCCCTGTACACACTGCATATAACGCAGTCTCTCCCCGATGGTGGCCCCTGTACACACTGCATATAACGCAGCATCTCCCCTATGGTGGCCCCTGTACACACTGCATATAACGCATCGTCTCTCCCCTATGGTGGCCCCTGTACACACTGCATATAACGCAGTCTCTCTCCCCTATGGTGGCCCCTGTACACACTGCATATAACGCAGTCTCACCCCTATGGTGGCCCCTGTACACACTACATATAACGCAGTCTCTCCCCTATGGTGGCCACTGTACACACTTCATATAACGCAGTCTCTCTCCCCTATGGTGGCCCCTGTACACACTGCATATAACGCAGTCTCTCTCCCCTATGGTGGCCCCTGTACACACTGCATATAACGCAGTCTCTCCCCTATGGTGGCCCCTGTACACACTGCATATAACGCAGTCTCTCCCCTATGGTGGCCCCTGTACACACTGCATATAACGCAGTCTCTCTCCCCTATGGTGGCCCCTGTACACACTGCATATAACGCAGCATCTCCCCTATGGTGGCCCCTGTACACACTACATATAACGCAGTCTCTCCCCTATGGTGGCCCCTGTACACACTGCATATAACGCAGTCTCTCCCCTATGGTGGCCCCTGTACACACTGCATATAACGCAGTCTCTCTCCCCTATGGTGGCCCCTGTACACACTGCATATAACGCAGCATCTCCCCTATGGTGGCCCCTGTACACACTACATATAACGCAGTCTCTCCCCTATGGTGGCCCCTGTACACACTGCATATAACGCAGCATTTCCCCTATGGTGGCCCCTGTACACACTACATATAACGCAGTCTCTCCTCTATGGTGGCCACTCTACACACTTCATATAACGCAGTCTCTCTCCCCTATGGTGGCCCCTGTACACACTACATATAACGCAGTCTCTCCCCTATGGTGGCCCCTGTACACACTACATATAACGCAGCATCTCCCCTATGGTGGCCCCTGTACACACTGCATATAACGCAGTCTCTCCCCTATGGTGGCCCCTGTCCACACTGCATATAACGCAGTCTCTCCCCTATGGTGGCCCCTGTACACACTACATATAACGCAGTCTCTCCCCTATGGTGGCCCCTGTACACACTGCATATAACGCAGTCTCTCTCCCCTATGGTGGCCCCTGTACACACTGCATATAACGCAGTCTCTCTCCCCTATGGTGGCCCCTGTACACACTACATATAACGCAGACTCTCTCCCCTATGGTGGCCCCTGTACACACTGCATATAACGCAGTCTCTCCCCTATGGTGGCCCCTGTACACACTGCATATAACGCAGTCTCTCCCCGATGGTGGCCCCTGTACACACTGCATATAACGCAGCATCTCCCCTATGGTGGCCCCTGTACACACTGCATATAACGCAGCGTCTCTCCCCTATGGTGGCCCCTGTACACACTGCATATAACGCAGTCTCTCTCCCCTATGGTGTCCCCTGTACACACTGCATATAACGCAGCATCTCCCCTATGGTGGCCCCTGTACACACTACATATAACGCAGTCTCTCCCCTATGGTGGCCACTGTACACACTTCATATAACGCAGTCTCTTTCCCCTATTGTGGCCCCTGTACACACTACATATAACGCAGTCTCTCCCCTATGGTGGCCCCTGTACACACTACATATAACGCAGCATCTCCCCTATGGTGGCCCCTGTACACACTACATATAACGCAGTCTCTCCCCTATGGTGGCCACTGTACACACTGCATATAACGCAGTCTCTCTCCCCTATGGTGGCCCCTGTACACACTGCATATAACACAGTCTCTCTCCCCTATGGTGGCCCCTGTACACACTGCATATAACGCAGACTCTCTCCCCTATGGTGGCCCCTGTACACACTGCATATAACGCAGTCTCTCCCCGATGGTGGCCCCTGTACACACTGCATATAATGCAGCATCTCCCCTATGGTGGCCCCTGTACACACTGCATATAACGCAGTCTCTCCCCTATGGTGGCCCCTGTACACACTGCATATAACGCAGTCTCTCTCCCCTATGGTGGCCCCATTACACACTGCATATAACGCAGTCTCTCTCCCCTATGGTGGCCCCTGTACACACTGCATATAACGCAGTCTCTCCCCTATGGTGGCCCCTGTACACACTGCATATAACGCAGTCTCTCTCCCCTATGGTGGCCCCTGTACACACTGCATATAATGCAGCATCTCCCCCATGGTGGCCCCTGTACACACTGCATATAACGCAGTCTCTCTCCCCTATGGTGGCCCCTGTACACACTACATATAACGCAGTCTCTCCCCTATGGTGGCCCCTGTACACACTGCATATAACGCAGTCTCTCCCCTATGGTGGCCCCTGTATACACTACATATAACGCAGTCTCTCCCCTATGGTGGCCCCTGTACACACTGCATATAACGCAGTCTCTCCCCTATGGTGGCCCCTGTACACACTGCATATAACGCAGTCTCTCCCCTATGTTGGCCCCTGTACACAATACATATAACGCAGTCTCTCCCCTATGGTGGCCCCAGTACACACTGCATATAACGCAGTCTCTCTCCCCTATGGTGGCCCCTGTACACACTACATATAACGCAGTCTCTCCCCTATGGTGGCCACTGTACACACTGCATATAACGCAGTCTCTCTCCCCTATGGTGGCCCCTGTACACACTGCATATAACGCAGCATCTCCCCTATGGTGGCCCCTGTACACACTACATATAACGCAGTCTCTCCCCTATGGTGGCCCCTGTACACACTGCATATAACGCAGTCTCTCTCCCCTATGGTGGCCCCTGTACACACTGCATATAACGCAGTCTCTCCCCTATGGTGGCCCCTGTACACACTGCATATAACGCAGCATCTCCCCTATGGTGGCCCCTGTACACACTACATATAACGCAGTCTCTCCCCTATGGTGGCCACTGTACACACTTCATATAACGCAGTCTCCCCTATGGTGGCCCCTGTACACACTACATATAACGCAGTCTCTCCCCTATGGTGGCCCCTGTACACACTATATATAACGCAGCATCTCCCCTATGGTGGCCCCTGTACACACTACATATAACGCAGTCTCTCCCCTATGGTGGCCCCTGTACACACTGCATATAACGCAGCATCTCCCCTATGGTGGCCCCTGTACACACTACATATAACGAAGTCTCTCCTCTATGGTGGCCACTGTACACACTTCATATAACGCAGTCTCTCTCCCCTACGGTGGCCCCTGTACACACTAAATATAACGCAGTCTCTCCCCTATGGTGGCCCCTGTACACACTACATATAACGCAGCATCTCCGCTATGGTGGCCCCTGTACACACTGCATATAACGCAGTCTCTCCCCTATGGTGGCCCCTTTACACACTGCATATAACGCAGTCTCTCCCCTATGGTGGCCCCTGTACACACTACATATAACGCAGTCTCTCCCCTATGGTGGCCCCTGTACACACTACATATAACGCAGCATCTCCCCTATGGTGGCCCCTGTACACACTACATATAACGCAGTCTCTCCCCTATGGTGGCCACTGTACACACTGCATATAACGCAGTCTCTCTCTCCTATGGTGGCCCCTGTACAAACTGCATATAACGCAGTCTCTCTCCCCTATGGTGGCCCCTGTACACACTACATATAACGCAGTCTCTCCCCTATGGTGGCCCCTGTACACACTACATATAACGCAGCATCTCCCCTATGGTGGCCCCTGTACACACTACATATAACGCAGTCTCTCCCCTATGGTGGCCACTGTACACACTGCATATAACGCAGTCTCTCTCCCCTATGGTGGCCCCTGTACACACTGCATATAACGCAGTCTCTCTCCCCTATGGTGGCCCCTGTACACACTGCATATAACGCAGCATCTCCCCTATGGTGGCCCCTGTACACACTACATATAACGCAGTCTCTCCCCTATGGTGGCCACTGTACACACTTCATATAACGCAGTCTCTCTCCCCTATGGTGGCCCCTGTACACACTACATATAACGCAGTCTCTCCCCTATGGTGGCCCCTGTACACACTACATATAACGCAGCATCTCCCCTATGGTGGCCCCTGTACACACTACATATAACGCAGTCTCTCCCCTATGGTGGCCACTGTACACACTGCATATAACGCAGTCTCTCTCCCCTATGGTGGCCCCTGTACACACTGCATATAACGCAGTATCTCCCCTATGGTGGCCCCTGTACACACTACATATAACGCAGTCTCTCCCCTATGGTGGCCACTGTACACACTTCATATAACGCAGTCTCTCACCCCTATGGTGGCCCCTGTACACACTACATATAACGCAGTCTCTCTCCCCTATGGTGGCCCCTGTACACACTGCATATAACGCAGTCTCTCCCCTATGGTGGCCCCTGTACACACTGCATATAACGCAGCATCTCCCCTATGGTGGCCCCTGTACACACTACATATAACGCAGTCTCTCCCCTATGGTGGCCACTGTACACACTTCATATAACGCAGTCTCTCTCCCCTATGGTGGCCCCTGTACACACTACATATAACGCAGTCTCTCCCCTATGGTGGCCCCTGTACACACTACATATAACGCAGCATCTCCCCTATGGTGGCCCCTGTACACACTACATATAACGCAGTCTCTCCCCTATGGTGGCCACTGTACACACTGCATATAACGCAGAATCTCTCCCCTATGGTGGCCCCTGTACACACTGCATATAACGCAGTCTCTCTCCCCTATGGTGGCCCCTGTACACACTGCATATAACGCAGCATCTCCCCTATGGTGGCCCCTGTACACACTACATATAACGCAGTCTCTCCCCTATGGTGGCCACTGTACACACTTCATATAACGAAGTCTCTTTCCCCTATGGTGGCCCCTGTACACACTACATATAACGCAGTCTCTCCCCTATGGTGGCCCCTGTACACACTACATATAACGCAGCATCTCCCCTATGGTGGCCCCTGTACACACTACATATATCGCAGTCTCTCCCCTATGGTGGCCACTGTACACACTGCATATAACGCAGTCTCTCTCCCCTATGGTGGCCCCTGTACACACTGCATATAACACAGTCTCTCTCCCCTATGGTGGCCCCTGTACACACTGCATATAACGCAGCCTCTCTCCCCTATGGTGGCCCCTGTACACACTGCATATAACGCAGTCTCTCCCCGATGGTGGCCCCTGTACACACTGCATATAATGCAGCATCTCCCCTATGGTGGCCCCTGTACACACTGCATATAACGCAGTCTCTCCCCTATGGTGGCCCCTGTACACACTGCATATAACGCAGTCTCTCTCCCCTATGGTGGCCCCATTACACACTGCATATAACGCAGTCTCTCTCCCCTATGGTGGCCCCTGTACACACTGCATATAACGCAGTCTCTCCCCTATGGTGGCCCCTGTACACACTGCATATAACGCAGTCTCTCTCCCCTATGGTGGCCCCTGTACACACTGCATATAATGCAGCATCTCCCCTATGGTGGCCCCTGTACACACTGCATATAACGCAGTCTCTCTCCCCTATGGTGGCCCCTGTACACACTACATATAACACAGTCTCTCCCCTATGGTGGCCCCTGTACACACTGCATATAACGCAGTCTCTCCCCTATGGTGGCCCCTGTACACACTACATATAACGCAGTCTCTCCCCTATGGTGGCCCCTGTACACACTGCATATAACGCAGTCTCTCCCCTATGGTGGCCCCTGTACACACTGCATATAACGCAGTCTCTCTCCCCTATGGTGGCCCCTGTACACACTACATATAACGCAGTCTCTCCCCTATGGTGGCCACTGTACACACTGCATATAATGCAGCATCTCCCCTATGGTGGCCCCTGTACACACTACATATAACGCAGTCTCTCCCCTATGGTGGCCCCTGTACACACTGCATATAACGCAGTCTCTCTCCCCTATGGTGGCCCCTGTACACACTGCATATAACGCAGTCTCTCCCCTATGGTGGCCCCTGTACACACTGCATATAACGCAGCATCTCCCCTATGGTGGCCCCTGTACACACAACATATAACGCAGTCTCTCCCCTATGGTGGCCACTGTACACACTTCATATAACGCAGTCTCTCTCCCCTATGGTGGCCCCTGTACACACTACATATAACGCAGTCTCTCCCCTATGGTGGCCCCTGTACACACTACATATAACGCAGCATCTCCCCTATGGTGGCCCCTGTACACACTACATATAACGCAGTCTCTCCCCTATGGTGGCCACTGTACACACTGCATATAACGCAGTCTCTCTCCCCTATGGTGGCCCCTGTACACACTGCATATAACGCAGTCTCTCTCCCCTATGGTGGCCCCTGTACACACTGCATATAACGCAGCATCTCTCCTATGGTGGCCCCTGTACACACTACATATAACGCAGTCTCTCCCCTATGGTGGCCACTGTACACACTTCATATAACGCAGTCTCTCTCCCCTATGGTGGCCCCTGTACACACTACATATAACGCAGTCTCTCCCCTATGGTGGCCCCTGTACACACTACATATAACGCAGCATCTCCCCTATGGTGGCCCCTGTACACACTACATATAACGCAGTCTCTCCCCTATGGTGGCCACTGTACACACTGCATATAACGCAGTCTCTCTCCCCTATGGTGGCCACTGTACACACTGCATATAACGCAGTCTCTCTCCCCTATGGTGGCCCCTGTACACACTGCATATAACGCAGCCTCTCTCCCCTATGGTGGCCCCTGTACACACTGCATATAACGCAGTCTCTCCCCGATGGTGGCCCCTGTACACACTGCATATAACGCAGCATCTCCCCTATGGTGGCCCCTGTACACACTGCATATAACGCAGTCTCTCCCCTATGGTGGCCCCTGTACACACTGCATATAACGCAGTCTCTCGCCCCTATGGTGGCCCCAGTACACACTGCATATAACGCAGTCTCTTTCCCCTATGGTGGCCCCTGTACACACTGCATATAACGCAGTCTCTCCCCTATTGTGGCCCCTGTACACACTGCATATAACGTAGTCTCTGTCCCTTATGGTGGCCCCTGTACACACTGCATATAACGCAGCATCTCCCCTATGGTGGCCCCTGTACACACTGCATATAACGCAGTCTCTCTCCCCTATGGTGGCCCCTGTACACACTGCATATAACGCAGTCTCTCTCCCCTATGGTGGCCCCTGTACACACTGCATATAACGCAGTCTCTCCCCTATGGTGGCCCCTGTACACACTACATATAACGCAGTCACTCCCCTATGGTGGCCCCTGTACACACTGCATATAACGCAGTCTCTCTCCCCTATGGTGGCCCCTGTACACACTACATATAACGCAGTCTCTCCCCTATGGTGGCCACTGTACACACTTCATATAACGCAGTCTCTCTCCCCTATGGTGGCCACTGTACACACTTCATATAACGCAGCATCTCCCCTATGGTGGCCCCTGTACACACTACATATAACGCAGTCTCTCCCCTATGGTGGCCCCTGTACACACTGCATATAACGCAGCCTCTCTCCCCTATGGTGGCCCCTGTACACACTGCATATAACGCAGTCTCTCCCCGATGGTGGCCCCTGTACACACTGCATATAACGCAGTCTCTCTCCCCTATGGTGGCCCCTGTACACACTGCATATAATGCAGCATCTCCCCCATGGTGGCCCCTGTACACACTGCATATAACGCAGTCTCTCTCCCCTATGGTGGCCCCTGTACACACTACATATAACGCAGTCTCTCCCCTATGGTGGCCCCTGTACACACTGCATATAACGCAGTCTCTCCCCTATGGTGGCCCCTGTATACACTACATATAACGCAGTCTCTCCCCTATGGTGGCCCCTGTACACACTGCATATAACGCAGTCTCTCCCCTATGGTGGCCCCTGTACACACTGCATATAACGCAGTCTCTCCCCTATGTTGGCCCCTGTACACAATACATATAACGCAGTCTCTCCCCTATGGTGGCCCCAGTACACACTGCATATAACGCAGTCTCTCTCCCCTATGGTGGCCCCTGTACACACTACATATAACGCAGTCTCTCCCCTATGGTGGCCACTGTACACACTGCATATAACGCAGTCTCTCTCCCCTATGGTGTCCCCTGTACACACTGCATATAACGCAGCATCTCCCCTATGGTGGCCCCTGTACACACTACATATAACGCAGTCTCTCCCCTATGGTGGCCCCTGTACACACTGCATATAACGCAGTCTCTCTCCCCTATGGTGGCCCCTGTACACACTGCATATAACGCAGTCTCTCCCCTATGGTGGCCCCTGTACACACTGCATATAACGCAGCATCTCCCCTATTGTGGCCCCTGTACACACTACATATAACGCAGTCTCTCCCCTATGGTGGCCACTGTACACACTTCATATAACGCAGTCTCCCCTATGGTGGCCCCTGTACACACTACATATAACGCAGTCTCTCCCCTATGGTGGCCCCTGTACACACTATATATAACGCAGCATCTCCCCTATGGTGGCCCCTGTACACACTACATATAACGCAGTCTCTCCCCTATGGTGGCCCCTGTACACACTGCATATAACGCAGCATCTCCCCTATGGTGGCCCCTGTACACACTACATATAACGAAGTCTCTCCTCTATGGTGGCCACTGTACACACTTCATATAACGCAGTCTCTCTCCCCTACGGTGGCCCCTGTACACACTAAATATAACGCAGTCTCTCCCCTATGGTGGCCCCTGTACACACTACATATAACGCAGCCTCTCCCCTATGGTGGCCCCTTTACACACTGCATATAACGCAGTCTCTCCGCTATGGTGGCCCCTGTACACACTGCATATAACGCAGTCTCTCCCCTATGGTGGCCCCTTTACACACTGCATATAACGCAGTCTCTCCCCTATGGTGGCCCCTGTACACACTACATATAACGCAGTCTCTCCCCTATGGTGGCCCCTGTACACACTACATATAACGCAGCATCTCCCCTATGGTGGCCCCTGTACACACTACATATAACGCAGTCTCTCCCCTATGGTGGCCACTGTACACACTGCATATAACGCAGTCTCTCTCCCCTATGGTGGCCCCTGTACAAACTGCATATAACGCAGTCTCTCTCCCCTATGGTGGCCCCTGTACACACTACATATAACGCAGTCTCTCCCCTATGGTGGCCCCTGTACACACTACATATAACGCAGCATCTCCCCTATGGTGGCCCCTGTACACACTACATATAACGCAGTCTCTCCCCTATGGTGGCCACTGTACACACTGCATATAACGCAGTCTCTCTCCCCTATGGTGGCCCCTGTACACACTGCATATAACGCAGTCTCTCTCCCCTAT
Organism: Dendrobates tinctorius; assembly: GCF_039654945.1. Classification (NCBI taxonomy): domain Eukaryota; kingdom Metazoa; phylum Chordata; class Amphibia; order Anura; family Dendrobatidae; genus Dendrobates; species Dendrobates tinctorius. The sequence goes on along the minus strand of NW_027361770.1, from coordinate 21,220,142 downwards.
GGTGGCCCCTGTACACACTGCATATAACGCAGCATCTCCCCTATGGTGGCCCCTGTACACACTACATATAACGCAGTCTCTCCCCTATGGTGGCCACTGTACACACTTCATATAACGCAGTCTCTCTCCCCTATGGTGGCCCCTGTACACACTACATATAACGCAGTCTCTCCCCTATGGTGGCCCCTGTACACACTACATATAACGCAGCATCTCCCCTATGGTGGCCCCTGTACACACTACATATAACGCAGTCTCTCCCCTATGGTGGCCACTGTACACACTGCATATAACGCAGTCTCTCTCCCCTATGGTGGCCCCTGTACACACTGCATATAACGCAGTATCTCCCCTATGGTGGCCCCTGTACACACTACATATAACGCAGTCTCTCCCCTATGGTGGCCACTGTACACACTTCATATAACGCAGTCTCTCACCCCTATGGTGGCCCCTGTACACACTACATATAACGCAGTCTCTCTCCCCTATGGTGGCCCCTGTACACACTGCATATAACGCAGTCTCTCCCCTATGGTGGCCCCTGTACACACTGCATATAACGCAGCATCTCCCCTATGGTGGCCCCTGTACACACTACATATAACGCAGTCTCTCCCCTATGGTGGCCACTGTACACACTTCATATAACGCAGTCTCTCTCCCCTATGGTGGCCCCTGTACACACTACATATAACGCAGTCTCTCCCCTATGGTGGCCCCTGTACACACTACATATAACGCAGCATCTCCCCTATGGTGGCCCCTGTACACACTACATATAACGCAGTCTCTCCCCTATGGTGGCCACTGTACACACTGCATATAACGCAGAATCTCTCCCCTATGGTGGCCCCTGTACACACTGCATATAACGCAGTCTCTCTCCCCTATGGTGGCCCCTGTACACACTGCATATAACGCAGCATCTCCCCTATGGTGGCCCCTGTACACACTACATATAACGCAGTCTCTCCCCTATGGTGGCCACTGTACACACTTCATATAACGAAGTCTCTTTCCCCTATGGTGGCCCCTGTACACACTACATATAACGCAGTCTCTCCCCTATGGTGGCCCCTGTACACACTACATATAACGCAGCATCTCCCCTATGGTGGCCCCTGTACACACTACATATATCGCAGTCTCTCCCCTATGGTGGCCACTGTACACACTGCATATAACGCAGTCTCTCTCCCCTATGGTGGCCCCTGTACACACTGCATATAACACAGTCTCTCTCCCCTATGGTGGCCCCTGTACACACTGCATATAACGCAGCCTCTCTCCCCTATGGTGGCCCCTGTACACACTGCATATAACGCAGTCTCTCCCCGATGGTGGCCCCTGTACACACTGCATATAATGCAGCATCTCCCCTATGGTGGCCCCTGTACACACTGCATATAACGCAGTCTCTCCCCTATGGTGGCCCCTGTACACACTGCATATAACGCAGTCTCTCTCCCCTATGGTGGCCCCATTACACACTGCATATAACGCAGTCTCTCTCCCCTATGGTGGCCCCTGTACACACTGCATATAACGCAGTCTCTCCCCTATGGTGGCCCCTGTACACACTGCATATAACGCAGTCTCTCTCCCCTATGGTGGCCCCTGTACACACTGCATATAATGCAGCATCTCCCCTATGGTGGCCCCTGTACACACTGCATATAACGCAGTCTCTCTCCCCTATGGTGGCCCCTGTACACACTACATATAACACAGTCTCTCCCCTATGGTGGCCCCTGTACACACTGCATATAACGCAGTCTCTCCCCTATGGTGGCCCCTGTACACACTACATATAACGCAGTCTCTCCCCTATGGTGGCCCCTGTACACACTGCATATAACGCAGTCTCTCCCCTATGGTGGCCCCTGTACACACTGCATATAACGCAGTCTCTCTCCCCTATGGTGGCCCCTGTACACACTACATATAACGCAGTCTCTCCCCTATGGTGGCCACTGTACACACTGCATATAATGCAGCATCTCCCCTATGGTGGCCCCTGTACACACTACATATAACGCAGTCTCTCCCCTATGGTGGCCCCTGTACACACTGCATATAACGCAGTCTCTCTCCCCTATGGTGGCCCCTGTACACACTGCATATAACGCAGTCTCTCCCCTATGGTGGCCCCTGTACACACTGCATATAACGCAGCATCTCCCCTATGGTGGCCCCTGTACACACAACATATAACGCAGTCTCTCCCCTATGGTGGCCACTGTACACACTTCATATAACGCAGTCTCTCTCCCCTATGGTGGCCCCTGTACACACTACATATAACGCAGTCTCTCCCCTATGGTGGCCCCTGTACACACTACATATAACGCAGCATCTCCCCTATGGTGGCCCCTGTACACACTACATATAACGCAGTCTCTCCCCTATGGTGGCCACTGTACACACTGCATATAACGCAGTCTCTCTCCCCTATGGTGGCCCCTGTACACACTGCATATAACGCAGTCTCTCTCCCCTATGGTGGCCCCTGTACACACTGCATATAACGCAGCATCTCTCCTATGGTGGCCCCTGTACACACTACATATAACGCAGTCTCTCCCCTATGGTGGCCACTGTACACACTTCATATAACGCAGTCTCTCTCCCCTATGGTGGCCCCTGTACACACTACATATAACGCAGTCTCTCCCCTATGGTGGCCCCTGTACACACTACATATAACGCAGCATCTCCCCTATGGTGGCCCCTGTACACACTACATATAACGCAGTCTCTCCCCTATGGTGGCCACTGTACACACTGCATATAACGCAGTCTCTCTCCCCTATGGTGGCCACTGTACACACTGCATATAACGCAGTCTCTCTCCCCTATGGTGGCCCCTGTACACACTGCATATAAGGCAGCCTCTCTCCCCTATGGTGGCCCCTGTACACACTGCATATAACGCAGTCTCTCCCCGATGGTGGCCCCTGTACACACTGCATATAACGCAGCATCTCCCCTATGGTGGCCCCTGTACACACTGCATATAACGCAGTCTCTCCCCTATGGTGGCCCCTGTACACACTGCATATAACGCAGTCTCTCGCCCCTATGGTGGCCCCAGTACACACTGCATATAACGCAGTCTCTTTCCCCTATGGTGGCCCCTGTACACACTGCATATAACGCAGTCTCTCCCCTATTGTGGCCCCTGTACACACTGCATATAACGTAGTCTCTGTCCCTTATGGTGGCCCCTGTACACACTGCATATAACGCAGCATCTCCCCTATGGTGGCCCCTGTACACACTGCATATAACGCAGTCTCTCTCCCCTATGGTGGCCCCTGTACACACTGCATATAACGCAGTCTCTCTCCCCTATGGTGGCCCCTGTACACACTGCATATAACGCAGTCTCTCCCCTATGGTGGCCCCTGTACACACTACATATAACGCAGTCTCTCCCCTATGGTGGCCCCTGTACACACTGCATATAACGCAGTCTCTCTCCCCTATGGTGGCCCCTGTACACACTACATATAACGCAGTCTCTCCCCTATGGTGGCCACTGTACACACTTCATATAACGCAGTCTCTCTCCCCTATGGTGGCCACTGTACACACTTCATATAACGCAGCATCTCCCCTATGGTGGCCCCTGTACACACTACATATAACGCAGTCTCTCCCCTATGGTGGCCCCTGTACACACTGCATATAACGCAGCCTCTCTCCCCTATGGTGGCCCCTGTACACACTGCATATAACGCAGTCTCTCCCCGATGGTGGCCCCTGTACACACTGCATATAACGCAGCATCTCCCCTATGGTGGCCCCTGTACACACTGCATATAACGCAGTCTCTCCCCTATGGTGGCCCCTGTACACACTGCATATAACGCAGTCTCTCGCCCCTATGGTGGCCCCAGTACACACTGCATATAACGCAGTCTCTCTCCCCTATGGTGGCCCCTGTACACACTGCATATAACGCAGTCTCTCCCCTATTGTGGCCCCTGTACACACTGCAAATAACGTAGTCTCTCTCCCCTATGGTGGCCCCTGTACACACTGCATATAACGCAGCATCTCCCCTATGGTGGCCCCTGTACACACTGCATATAACGCAGTCTCTCTCCCGTATGGTGGCCCCTGTACACACTGCATATAACGCAGTCTCTCTCCCCTATGGTGGCCCCTGTACACACTGCATATAACGCAGTCTCTCCACTATGGTGGCCCCTGTACACACTGCATATAACGCAGTCTCTCCCCTATGGTGGCCCCTGTACACACTACATATAACGCAGTCTCTCCCCTATGATGGCCCCTGTACACACTGCATATAACGCAGTCTCTCTCCCCTATGGTGGCCCCTGTACACACTACATATAAAGCAGTCTCTCCCCTATGGTGGCCACTGTACACACTTCATATAACGCAGTCTCTCTCCCCTATGGTGGCCACTGTACACACTTCATATAACGCAGCATCTCCCCTATGGTGGCCCCTGTACACACTACATATAACGCAGTCTCTCCCCTATGGTGGCCACTGTACACACTTCATATAACGCAGTCTCTCTCCCCTATGGTGGCCCCTGTACACACTACATATAACGCAGTCTCTCCCCTATGGTGGCCCCTGTACACACTACATATAACGCAGCATCTCCCCTATGGTGGCCCCTGTACACACTACATATAACACAGCATCTCTCCCCTATGGTGGCCCCTGTACACACTGCATATAACACAGCATTTCTCCCCTATGGTGGCCCCTGTACACACTGCATATAACGCAGCATCTCCCCTATGTTGGCCCCTGTACACACTGCATATAACACAGCATCTCTCCCCTATGGTGGCCCCTGTACACACTGCATATAACGCAGTCTCTCCCCTATGGTGGCCCCTGTACACACTGCATATAACGCAGCATCTTCCCTATAGTGGCCCCTGTACACACTGCATATAACGCAGCATCTCTCACCTATGGTGGCCCCTGTACACACTGCATATAACGCAGCATCTCCCCTATGGTGGCCCCTGTACACACTGCATATAACGCAGCATCTCCCCTATGTTGGCCCCTGTACACACTGCATATAACGCAGTCTCTCTCCCCTATGGTGGCCCCTGTACACACTGCATATAACGCAGTCTCTCTCCCCTATGGTGGCCCCTGTACACACTACATATAACGCAGTCTCTCTCCCCTATGGTGGCCGCTGTACACACTGCATATAACGCAGTCTCTCTCCCCTATGTTGGCCCCTGTACACATTGCATATAACGCAGCATCTCCCCTATGGTGGCCCCTGTACACACTACATATAACGCAGTCTCTCCCCTATGGTGGCCCCTGTACACACTGCATATAACGCAGTCTCTCTCCCCTATGGTGGCCCCTGTACACACTGCATATAACGCAGTCTCTCCCCTATGGTGGCCCCTGTACACACTGCATATAACGCAGCATCTCCCCTATGGTGGCCCCTGTACACACTACATATAACGCAGTCTCTCCCCTATGGTGGCCACTGTACACACTTCATATAACGCAGTCTCTCTACCCTATGGTGGCCCCTGTACACACTACATATAACGTAGTCTCTCCCCTATGGTGGCCCCTGTACACACTACATATAACGCAGCATCTCCCCTATGGTGGCCCCTGTACACACTACATATAACGCAGTCTCTCCCCTATGGTGGCCACTGTACACACTGCATATAACGCAGTCTCTCTCCCCTATGGTGGCCCCTGTACACACTGCATATAACGCAGTCTCTCTCCCCTATGGTGGCCCCTGTACACACTGCATATAATGCAGCATCTCCCCTATGGTGGCCCCTGTGCACACTACATATAACGCAGTCTCTCCCCTATGGTGGCCACTGTACACACTTCATATAACGCAGTCTCTCTCCCCTATGGTGGCCCCTGTACACACTACATATAACGCAGTCTCTCCCCTATGGTGGCCCCTGTACACACTACATATAATGCAGCATCTCCCCTATGGTGGCCCCTGTACACACTACATATAACGCAGTCTCTCCCCTATGGTGGCCCCTGTACACACTACATATAACGCAGTCTCTCCCCTATGGTGGCCCCTGTACACACTGCATAAAACGCAGTCTCTCCCCTATGGTGGCCCCTGTACACACTACATATAACGCAGTCTCTCCCCTATGGTGGCCCCTGTACACACTGCATATAACGCAGTCTCTCCCCTATGGTGGCCCCTGTATACACTGCATATAACGCAGTCTCTCCCCTATGGTGGCCCCTGTACACACTACATATAACGCAGTCTCTCCCCTATGGTGGCCCCTGTACACACTGCATATAACGCAGTCTCTCTCCCCTATGGTGGCCCCTGTACACACTACATATAACGCAGTCTCTCCCCTATGGTGGCCCCTGTACACACTGCATATAACGCAGTCTCTCTCCCCTATGTTGGCCCTTGTACACACTGCATATAACGCAGCCTCTCTCCCCTATGGTGGCCCCTGTACACACTGCATATAACACAGCATCTCTCCCCTATGGTGGCCCATGTACACACTGCATATAACGCAGCATCTCCCCTATGTTGGCCCCTGTACACACTGCATATAACACAGCATCTCTCCCCTATGGTGGCCCCTGTACACACTGCATATAACGCAGTCTCTCCCCTATGGTGGCCCCTGTACACACTGCATATAACGCAGCATCTCCCCTATAGTGGCCCCTGTACACACTGCATATAACGCAGCATCTCTCACCTATGGTGGCCCCTGTACACACTGCATATAACGCAGCATCTCCCCTATGGTGGCCCCTGTACACACTGCATATAACGCAGCATCTCCCCTATGTTGGCCCCTGTACACACTGCATATAACGCAGTCTCTCCCCTATGGTGGCCCCTGTACACACTGCATATAACGCAGTCTCTCTCCCCTATAGTGGCCCCTGTACACACTGCATATAACGCAGCATCTGTCCCCTATGGTGGCCCCTGTACACACTACATATAATGCAGTCTCTCTCCCCTATGGTGGCCCCTGTACACACTGCATATAACGCAGTCTCTCTCCCCTATGGTGGCCCCTGTACACACTGCATATAACGCAGTCTCTCTCCCCTATGGTGGCCCCTGTACACACTACATATAACGCAGTCTCTCTCCCCTATGGTGGCCCCTGTACACACTGCATATAACGCAGTCTCTCTCACCTATGGTGGCCCCTGTACACACTGCATATAACGCAGCATCTCCCCTATGGTGGCCCCTGTACACACTACATATAACGCAGTCTCTCCCCTATGGTGGCCCCTGTACACACTGCATATAACGCAGTCTCTCTCCCCTATGGTGGCCCCTGTACACACTGCATATAACGCAGTCTCTCCCCTATGAAGGCCCCTGTACACACTGCATATAACGCAGTATCTCCCCTATGGTGGCCCCTGTACACACTACATATAACGCAGTCTCTCCCCTATGGTGGCCACTGTACACACTTCATATAACGCAGTCTCTCTCCCCTATGGTGGCCCCTGTACACACTACATATAACGCAGTCTCTCCCCTATGGTGGTCCCTGTACACACTACATATAACGCAGCATCTCCCCTATGGTGGCCCCTGTACACACTACATATAACGCAGTCTCTCCCCTATGGTGGCCACTTTACACACTGCATATAACGCAGTCTCTCTCCCCTATGGTGGCCCCTGTACACACTGCATATAACGCAGTCTCTCTCCCCTATGGTGGCCCCTGTACACACTGCATATAACGCAGCATCTCCCCTATGGTGGCCCCTGTACACACTACATATAACGCAGTCTCTCCCCTATGGTGGCCACTGTACACACTTCATATAACGCAGTCTCTCTCCCCTATGGTGGCCCCTGTACACACTACATATAACGCAGTCTCTCCCCTATGGTGGCCCCTGTACACACTACATATAACGCAGCATCTCCCCTATGGTGGCCCTTGTACACACTACATATAACGCAGTCTCTCCCCTATGGTGGCCACTGTACACACTGCATATAACGCAGTCTCTCTCCCCTATGGTGGCCACTGTACACACTGCATATAACGCAGTCTCTCTCCCCTATGGAGGCCCCTGTACACACTGCATATAACGCAGCATCTCCCCTATGGTGGCCCCTGTACACACTGCATATAACGCAGTCTCTCTCCCCTATGGTGGCCCCTGTACACACTACATATAACGCAGTCTCTCCCCTATGGTGGCCCCTGTACACACTGCATATAACGCAGTCTCTCTCCCCTTTGGTGGCCCCTGTACACACTGAATATAACGCAGTCTCTCTCCCCTATGGTGGCCCCTGTACACACTACATATAACGCAGTCTCTCCCCTATGGTGGCCCCTGTACACACTGCATATAACGCAGTCTCTCTCCCCTATGGTGGCCCATGTACACACTGCATATAACGCAGCATCTCCCCTATGGTGGCCCCTGTACACACTGCATATAACGCAGTCTCTCTCCCCTATGGTGGCCCCTGTACACACTACATATAACGCAGTCTCTCCCCTATGGTGGCCCCTGTACACACTGCACATAACGCAGTCTCTCCCCTATGGTGGCCCCTGTACACACTACATATAACGCAGTCTCTCCACTATGGTGGCCCCTGTACACACTGCATATAACGCAGTCTCTCCCCTATGGTGGCCCCTGTACACACTGCATATAACGCAGTCTCTCCCCTATGGTGGCCCCTGTACACACTACATATAACGCAGTCTCTCCCCTATGGTGGCCCCTGTACACACTGCATATAACGCAGTCTCTCTCCCCTATGGTGGCCCCTGTACACACTACATATAACGCAGTCTCTCCCCTATGGTGGCCCCTGTACACACTGCATATAACGCAGTCTCTCTCCCCTATGGTGGCCCCTGTACACACTGCATATAACGCAGCCTCTCTCACCTATGGTGGCCCCTGTACACACTGCATATAACACAGCATCTCTCCCCTATGGTGGCCCCTGTACACACTGCATATAACGCAGCATCTCCCCTATGTTGGCCCCTGTACACACTGCATATAACACAGCATCTCTCCCCTATGGTGGCCCCTGTACACACTGCATATAACGCAGTCTCTCCCCTATGGTGTCCCCTGTCCACACTGCATATAACGCAGCATCTCCCCTATAGTGGCCCCTGTACACACTGCATATAACGCAGCATCTCTCACCTATGGTGGCCCCTGTACACACTGCATATAATGCAGCATCTCCCCTATGGTGGCCCCTGTACACACTGCATATAACGCAGCATCTCCCCTATGTTGGCCCCTGTACACACTGCATATAACGCAGTCTCTCCCCTATGGTGGCCCCTGTACACACTGCATATAACGCAGTCTCTCTCCCCCCCTATAGTGGCCCCTGTACACACTGCATATAACGCAGCATCTCTCCCCTATGGTGGCCCCTGTACACACTACATATAACGCAGTCTCTCTCCCCTATGGTGGCCCCTGTACACACTGCATATAACGCAGTCTCTCTCCCCTATGGTGGCCCCTGTACACACTGCATATAACGCAGTCTCTCTCCCCTATGGTGGCCCCTGTACACACTACATATAACGCAGTCTCTCTCCCCTATGGTGGCCCCTGTACAAACTGCATATAACACAGTCTCTCTCACCTATGGTGGCCCCTGTACACACTGCATATAACGCAGCATCTCCCCTATGGTGGCCCCTGTACACACTACATATAACGCAGTCTCTCCCCTATGGTGGCCCCTGTACACACTGCATATAACGCAGTCTCTCTCCCCTATGGTGGCCCCTGTACACACTGCATATAACGCAGTCTCTCCCCTATGATGGCCCCTGTACACACTGCATATAACGCAGTATCTCCCCTATGGTGGCCCCTGTACACACTACATATAACGCAGTCTCTCCCCTATGGTGGCCACTGTACACACTTCATATAACGCAGTCTCTCTCCCCTATGGTGGCCCCTGTACACACTACATATAACGCAGTCTCTCCCCTATGGTGGTCCCTGTACACACTACATATAACGCAGCATCTCCCCTATGGTGGCCCCTGTACACACTACATATAACGCAGTCTCTCCCCTATGGTGGCCACTTTACACACTGCATATAACGCAGTCTCTCTCCCCTATGGTGGCCACTGTACACACTGCATATAACGCAGTCTCTCTCCCCTGTGGTGGCCCCTGTACACACTGCATATAACGCAGCATCTCCCCTATGGTGGCCCCTGTACACACTGCATATAACGCAGTCTCTCTCCCCTATGGTGGCCCCTGTACACACTGCATATAACGCAGTCTCTCTCCCCTATGGTGGCCCCTGTACACACTGCATATAATGCAGTCTCTCCCCTATGGTGGCCCCTGTACACACTGCATATAACGCAGTCTCTCTCCCCTATGGTGGCCCCTGTACACAGTACATATAACGCAGTCTCTCCCCTATGGTGGCCCCTGTACACACTGCATATAACGCAGTCTCTCCCCTATGGTGGCCCCTGTACACACTACATATAACGCAGTCTCTCCCCTATGGTGGCCCCTGTACACACTGCATATAACGCAGTCTCTCCCCTATGGTGGCCCCTGTACACACTGCATATAACGCAGTCTCTCCCCTATGGTGGCCCCTGTACACACTACATATAACGCAGTCTCTCCCCTATGGTGGCCCCTGTACACACTGCATATAACGCAGTCTCTCTCCCCTATGGTGGCCCCTGTACACACTACATATAACGCAGTCTCTCCCCTATGGTGGCCCCTGTACACACTACATATAACGCAGTCTCTCCCCTATGGTGGCCCCTGTACACACTGCATATAACGCAGTCTCTCCCCTATGGTGGCCCCTGTACACACTACATATAACGCAGTCTCTCCCCTATGGTGGCCCCTGTACACACTGCATATAACGCAGTCTCTCCACTATGGTGGCCCCTGTACACACTGCATATAACGCAGTCTCTCCCCTATGGTGGCCCCTGTACACACTACATATAACGCAGTCTCTCCCCTATGGTGGCCCCTGTACACACTGCATATAACGCAGTCTCTCTCCCCTATGGTGGCCCCTGTACACACTGCATATAACGCAGTCTCTCTCCCCTATGGTGGCCCCTGTACACACTGCATATAACGCAGCCTCTCTCCCCTATGGTGGCCCCTGTACACACTGCATATAACGCAGTCTCTCCCCTATGGTGGCCCCTGTACACACTACATATAACGCAGTCTCTCCCCTATGGTGGCCCCTGTACACACTGCATATAACGCAGTCTCTCTCCCCTATGGTGGCCCCTGTACACACTACATATAACGCAGTCTCTCCCCTATGGTGGCCCCTGTACACACTGCATATAACGCAGTCTCTCTCCCCTATGGTGGCCCCTGTACACACTGCATATAACGCAGCCTCTCTCCCCTATGGTGGCCCCTGTACACACTGCATATAACACAGCATCTCTCCCCTATGGTGGCCCCTGTACACACTGCATATAACGCAGCATCTCCCCTATGTTGGCCCCTGTACACACTGCATATAACACAGCATCTCTCCCCTATGGTTGCCCCTGTACACACTGCATATAACGCAGTCTCTCCCCTATGGTGTCCCCTGTCCACACTGCATATAACGCAGCATCTCCCCTATAGTGGCCCCTGTACACACTGCATATAACGCAGCATCTCTCACCTATGGTGGCCCCTGTACACACTGCATATAATGCAGCATCTCCCCTATGGTGGCCCCTGTACACACTGCATATAACGCAGCATCTCCCCTATGTTGGCCCCTGTACACACTGCATATAACGCAGTCTCTCCCCTATGGTGGCCCCTGTACACACTGCATATAACGCAGTCTCTCTCCCCTATAGTGGCCCCTGTACACACTGCATATAACGCAGCATCTCTCCCCTATGGTGGCCCCTGTACACACTACATATAACGCAGTCTCTCTCCCCTATGGTGGCCCCTGTACACACTGCATATAACGCAGTCTCTCTCCCCTATGGTGGCCCCTGTACACACTGCATATAACGCAGTCTCTCTCCCCTATGGTGGCCCCTGTACACACTACATATAACGCAGTCTCTCTCCCCTATGGTGGCCCCTGTACAAACTGCATATAACGCAGTCTCTCTCACCTATGGTGGCCCCTGTACACACTGCATATAACGCAGCATCTCCCCTATGGTGGCCCCTGTACACACTACATATAACGCAGTCTCTCCCCTATGGTGGCCCCTGTACACACTGCATATAACGCAGTCTCTCTCCCCTATGGTGGCCCCTGTACACACTGCATATAACGCAGTCTCTCCCCTATGATGGCCCCTGTACACACTGCATATAACGCAGTATCTCCCCTATGGTGGCCCCTGTACACACTACATATAACGCAGTCTCTCCCCTATGGTGGCCACTGTACACACTTCATATAACGCAGTCTCTCTCCCCTATGGTGGCCCCTGTACACACTACATATAACGCAGTCTCTCCCCTATGGTGGTCCCTGTACACACTACATATAACGCAGCATCTCCCCTATGGTGGCCCCTGTACACACTACATATAACGCAGTCTCTCCCCTATGGTGGCCACTTTACACACTGCATATAACGCAGTCTCTCTCCCCTATGGTGGCCACTGTACACACTGCATATAACGCAGTCTCTCTCCCCTGTGGTGGCCCCTGTACACACTGCATATAACGCAGCATCTCCCCTATGGTGGCCCCTGTACACACTGCATATAACGCAGTCTCTCTCCCCTATGGTGGCCCCTGTACACACTGCATATAACGCAGTCTCTCTCCCCTATGGTGGCCCCTGTACACACTGCATATAATGCAGTCTCTCCCCTATGGTGGCCCCTGTACACACTGCATATAACGCAGTCTCTCTCCCCTATGGTGGCCCCTGTACACAGTACATATAACGCAGTCTCTCCCCTATGGTGGCCCCTGTACACACTGCATATAACGCAGTCTCTCCCCTATGGTGGCCCCTGTACACACTACATATAACGCAGTCTCTCCCCTATGGTGGCCCCTGTACACACTGCATATAACGCAGTCTCTCCCCTATGGTGGCCCCTGTACACACTGCATATAACGCAGTCTCTCCCCTATGGTGGCCCCTGTACACACTACATATAACGCAGTCTCTCCCCTATGGTGGCCCCTGTACACACTGCATATAACGCAGTCTCTCTCCCCTATGGTGGCCCCTGTACACACTACATATAACGCAGTCTCTCCCCTATGGTGGCCCCTGTACACACTACATATAACGCAGTCTCTCCCCTATGGTGGCCCCTGTACACACTGCATATAACGCAGTCTCTCCCCTATGGTGGCCCCTGTACACACTACATATAACGCAGTCTCTCCCCTATGGTGGCCCCTGTACACACTGCATATAACGCAGTCTCTCCACTATGGTGGCCCCTGTACACACTGCATATAACGCAGTCTCTCCCCTATGGTGGCCCCTGTACACACTACATATAACGCAGTCTCTCCCCTATGGTGGCCCCTGTACACACTGCATATAACGCAGTCTCTCTCCCCTATGGTGGCCCCTGTACACACTGCATATAACGCAGTCTCTCTCCCCTATGGTGGCCCCTGTACACACTGCATATAACGCAGCCTCTCTCCCCTATGGTGGCCCCTGTACACACTGCATATAACACAGCATCTCTCCCCTATGGTGGCCCATGTACACACTGCATATAACGCAGCATCTCCCCTATGTTGGCCCCTGTACACACTGCATATAACACAGCATCTCTCCCCTATGGTGGCCCCTGTACACACTGCATATAACGCAGTCTCTCCCCTATGGTGGCCCCTGTACACACTGCATATAACGCAGCATCTCCCCTATAGTGGCCCCTGTACACACTGCATATAACGCAGCATCTCTCACCTATGGTGGCCCCTGTACACACTGCATATAACGCAGCATCTCCCCTATGGTGGCCCCTGTACACACTGCATATAACGCAGCATCTCCCCTATGTTGGCCCCTGTACACGCTGCATATAACGCAGTCTCTCCCCTATGGTGGCCCCTGTACACACTGCATATAACGCAGTCTCTCTCCCCTATAGTGGCCCCTGTACACACTGCATATAACGCAGCATCTCTCCCCTATGGTGGCCCCTGTACACACTACATATAACGCAGTCTCTCTCCCCTATGGTGGCCCCTGTACACACTGCATATAACGCAGTCTCTCTCCCCTATGGTGGCCCCTGTACACACTGCATATAACGCAGTCTCTCTCCCCTAAGGGGGCCCCTGTACACACTGCATATAACGCAGTCTCTCTCCTATGGTGGCCCCTGTACACACTGCATATAACGCAGTCTCTCTCCCCTATGGTGGCCCCTGTACACACTGCATATAACGCAGTCTCTCCCCTATGGTGGCCCCTGTACACACTGCATATAACGCAGCATCTCCCCTATGGTGGCCCATGTGCACACTGCATATAACGCAGCATCTCCCCTATAGTGGCCCCTGTACACACTGCATATAACGCAGCATCTCTCCCCTATGGTGGCCCCTGTACACAATGCATATAACGCAGCATCTCCCCTATGGTGGCCCCTGTACACACTGCATATAACGCAGCATCTCCCCTATGTTGGCCCCTGTACACACTGCATATAACGCAGTTTCTCTCCCCTATAGTGCCCCCTGTACACACTGCATATAACGCAGTCTCTCTCCCCTATGGTGGCCCCTGTACACACTGCATATAACGCAGTCTCTCTCCTATGGTGGCCCCTGTACACACTGCATATAGCGCAGTCTCTCCCCCATATGGTGGCCCCTGTACACACTGCATATAACGCAGCATCTCCCCTATGGTGGCCCCTGTACACACTGCATATAACGCAACATCTCCCCTATGGTGTCCCCTGTACACACTGCATATAACGCAGTCTCTCCCCTATGGTGTCCCCTGTACACACTGCATATAACGCAGTCTCTCTCCCCTATGGTGGCCCCTGTACACACTGCATATAACGCAGCATGTCCCCTATGGTGTCCCCTGTACACACTGCATATAACGCAGTCTCTCCCCTATGGTGGCCCCTGTACACACTGCATATAACGCAGCGTCTCTCCCCTATGGTGGCCCATGTACACACTGCATATAACGCAGTCTCTCCCCTATGGTGTCCCCTGTACACACTGCATATAAGGCTGGAGTCACACTGGCGAGGAATACGGTAGAGTGAGAGGCGCTAAAAGCACGCATTAGACACCGAGAAATGATTCTCTATGGGGTCACTCCCAACAGCCGTATATTTCTCCTCCGTATCCTACGCTCCGTGCCACTCGCAGCATGCTGCGATTGTCAGCGTACTACGCCCGTAGTACGCCAATGCAAGTCTATGGGTGCGCAAAAAATACGCATTACACACGGAACACTCGTGTGACCTGCGAGCAATACGCAGGTCTTTTGGCTGGTGAACAGGAAATGGGCCAATCCATCATCAGGAAGCCTAGACATGCAAATGAGCTCAAAAAGCGCTCCAGACATCCAGGAAGTACGCCTCCACGGAGTACAGCAGCAGCATGGCGTCCACATATATTAATGTAGAGATGCTCATTGTGCTGGTGCAGGAGCGTCCAGAAATATGGGACCCACGCGACGCAAACTATGCGAACCGCACAAGAAAGGAGGCGTCATGGAGGCGCATCTGTCGCCAGATGTACCATGACTTTGGTGACAGACCACGTGATGAGCAGCATAAAATTCGTAAGTGCAACCATAAAAATATAATTAACGTTAGCGCGCGCTATAAAATAAATCTACAATCAGCCCCCCCCCCTTCCTGTGCATGTACTTTTATTAGCCTCATGAGGCCGTTACATTGGGATGTGACACGTGGCTTCACACAGCCATAATTAGGGGTTAGGCCACAAGCTCCTCATCCTCCTAGCCACTAAAATTAGTTTCAGGGGAGCTAATGAGACCCTGGGTATCGGCCCAATTACATATGCCACCATGGGTAGAACGCACACCCCATAAGGCCCCATGCCTAGACTACTGTTTGAAAATGTGACCTCTCAAATATCTGATTTTGACAATCTTTCCTGTCACATTGCAGTGGAAGATGTGATGAAACGGTGGAGAAGCATCCGGGACCAGTTCCGCCGGGAACGCCAGCAGCGGTCCAGGAGTGGGGATGCTGGCCATGTCAAGCGCAAATATATCTACTATGACCGGCTGAACTTCCTCACCCCAATTCTGGCTCTGAGACCGTAAGTACATACCTCACACCACATGACACAAAAACATTACACAAATACTTTACAGGGACAAAAATATTGATGTATTTTTGCCTCTGTTCTATTTCATAACAGAACTCAATCCAATCTTACGGATCGAGGAACGGCCTCAGAGGCAGAGCCCATTATAGATCCTGTAGGGGATGAGGTGGCTGGCCCATCTTCTCCCCCTACAAGAAGGATGGCTGAAGAGGAGGCATCACCAGAACACACAATGGCTGCCCTACACAACACACCACCAGGACGGTCTGCAGCTGCAACCTCACCCATCCTGGAAGAGCTGGGCAACTTGAGCAGCAGCCCAACTGCCCAGATCAGGCCCTCCCCACAGGCTGCTCTAGCATCACGGTGAATAAGAAGAAGGCGCCAGGTCACCATTCAAGAGAGCAGGACCAATGTGGACACTGGGGTGCTGAATTACTTGTCTAGACTCACTACAGATGATGGTGAGGAGGCCTATGCACGTAGCCTCACCCTTTATCTCCGTCCCCTTACCCGTGAGGTCAGGCTCCGTATTAGGGGATGTATTCAGATCCTGCTTGATGCAAGCACCCTCCCCAATACCCCATATGAGGTGTTTGAATTTCTGGAGAGGTGGCAGCTCTCACCAAGAAATTTAATGCGCATGAGACCATCCACACAGATGCTTGCTCAAGCAGGGTCTGAACAGCCCCTAATACATGGGCCAACACCTCAAGCCCTTCCTCCCCCTACCCATCCTTCTATTCCGCAGCCCCAAATGTCTTCCTCAAGCCAACCCCACCAATATGGCCACTTGTACCCACCCAGTGTTGGAGGCTGGTCCCAACCTGGTTGGGGACGATCTGCCTATCTTGGTGGGTATGAGCCACGGGCCTACCATAGCCAACAAGAAGCCCCTCACCATCATCATTACTCTGGCCAGTATCACCAACAGGCCCAGGAGGCTGGACAACAACAGCATCATGGGCAACAGTATGGCCCCACACAGGGCGATGTTGCCCACAATGTCCAGCAGCACCCACAGTCTGTTCCTCCCTGTTCCCCTTCCCCTACATATGAGGATTTATGAATCAAAAATTTGGAGATGTCCAGTTACATGTAACTGGTGCTTCTAATCTAGTCAAAAAAACAGGTGTTCTCCTTCACCAACATTTAGAACATAATTTAACACTCACATTTTTAAACAATGTTTTCCAAACATATGAAACAATCCATCATGACAGGCAACGCTACCTCACGCCTTTCACACAGATATTACATGTGTGTATAAAAGAAAATATTTAAATGCTCTATACTGTTACCTGAAAGGATGAAAATACACTAATCACTTGCTAATGCATAGGAAAGGCATGCTTGCCTTAGTTACCTTTGTCGTTAGCAATCTCTAGTAAACCAATTTGAAGCGACCAGCATACAGAATATCACGCTCTCTCTGTGTCTTAACGAGTTTTGTATTTTCATCCTTTCCAGTATAGCATGCTTAAATATTGTCTGTTCTACAGACAGGTAATATCTGTGTGAAAGATGTGAGGTAGCCTTGCCTGTCATGGTGGAATCATTCTATGATTGGAAAACATTATGAGGAAATGTGAGTGTTATCTTATTGACTTTATTTAGGTGATGGAGCTCACCCTTTGTTGCCTAATCAAGGTTAATGTAGGCATGCAGCAATGTTGTTATTGCATAATGTTTGTTGCAGTTTTTTTCTGTAATGTTAATGTTACACCAAGTTAAAGAAGGCCCAAAGGGTCATTTTGGCCATTGCCAAATTTGTGTTATGGCAAAATTATGCTTGACTTTAAGCAAAACAAAAAAAAAAAAGAGGCAAAACTAAAAATTTGTCTACTCTAGTTAACGTCTCTGTGTGATTTCTCACTATCCCTCACAACATACTAACAGACACCAACCAATGCAAAGAAACACTCATAGAATCATAAAAAGGCTTGAGTAATATATATTTAGACACACTTTTAAAAAAACAAATTATAACATAGACACAGCATTCTCTTGCCAAGAAGTTGCCCCCTCAGGTGAGATAAAGTAATTCGTGAATATATCACGCACTTTGAGGCCAGAGAGCGGTCTACGTTGAGGGATGATAGGTGGTCTCACCCTGCGCACATTGTCCGGCCTACGCACAACAGCATCAGAGGAGGAACAATCATGTATCCTGGTGAAGTTATGCAGAACAACACAGGCTTTGACAACTTCATTCACATTTTGCTCACTCAACTGAATGGCAGACTGGAGTACCCGCCATTTGGCACAAAGAATCCCAAAGGAACACTCCACCAGTCGCCTAGCACGTGATAGGCGCAAGTTAAAAATTCTGCGCCTGTGGTCAAGGTTGCGCCGGGGATATGGCCTCATGACATTACGTGATAACTGAAAGGCCTCATCTGCCACAAGGACATAAGGGACTGATTGTTCGGGGGAGCCTGGTAGCTGGCGTGGTGGTGGTAGATCCAACTGGTTGGTGCGTAGCCGCCGACCCATTATGGAAGTATTGAAGACTCTAGAGTCTCCCGTCCTTCCATAGGCCCCAATGTCAACAATTATAAACTTGTATTGAGGGTCTACCAGAGCCAACAATACAACAGAAAAGTGTTGCTTATAATTGAAGAATTGGGAGCCTGAGTTCGGCGGCTTACGCACCCTGATATGTTTGCCATCCAGGGCCCCAATACAATTTGGAAACTGGCAGTCCTCCTCAAAGTCCCTTGAAATCCTTAACCAGTCTTCCATCCTGGGCTCGGGTAGGGAGGACCACCTGATGGAGTCTTGTCCAGATTTCTGCACATGTAGACCTCACTATGCCTGAAATGGTTGACTTTCCAATGAGAAACTCATGGTGGAGGGCGGCATAAGACAGGCCAGTGGACAGGAAGCTGTAGAACAACAGAAATAGTGCAGGTTAGAATGGGTAAAGTAAAAAAAAATCAGTTACATGCCGACCAAACTTGGTAGGAAATGAGAGAGAACAACACACACATATTTGGTGGCACAATGACTAAGTGATATGCAGGACATATTAGATGTAACATTCTGCTGTGTCAGTTGAAACATATTTTGAGTAAGATGAGGGTATTAAACTTTGTCCAAGAAGGCCAAAAAACATAAATTAACACACACATTATGAACATAGAGAATGTGGTTGTGTAGTACATACCGTATTGTGAGTAGAAGTCGCTCCTCTGCAGATATGGCTTTGCGCATCCTTGTGTCCTGAAAGGTGATCCCAGGGCGCACTGTCTCCAAGAGGCGATCAAATGTGGAAATGCTCATTCGACAGTACTCGTAAAATTTCTCCGGATGCTCCCGCAGAGACGAATAGAGGCGGTGAAAATGACCTCTTGTGAGTCGTTGCCTCAAAAGTGGATGTACCCACATGCGTCTCCTCCTCCGCGGATCCACTATCACAGGATATGGTTGGCCAAAGCGCCGTGACAAAAGCCTGGTAAAGAGAACCTGCTCAGTTGTATTGAATGTCAGACCCTCTGCCATGCTGCACAAAGAACACCAACACACCTCGTGAAAGCAAGGTGACAAATGTACAGAATGTAGGCAGCCACCTGTTTCTGAGTGTCTAAATAGGGTGCAGGCTAATGATTTAAATTGTTTGCAGGCCTCAAAACCGTTAAATGTCCATTTTGCAAGGCTGCGAGAAAATCTCGCCATACGGATTGCATACGGATACACACATGCGCAAAATACGCGACCTCACCTTGCTTACGGATGACCTACGGACCACTATTTAGTGGTCATTGATCCGTATTATGCATGTAAAATACGGAGCGTATTTTGCGCAGGTTAGTGTGACTCCAGCCTTACGCAGTCTCTCTCCCCTATGGTGGCCCCTGTACACACTGCATATAACGCAGTCTCTCCCCTATGGTGGCCCCTGTACACACTGCATATAACGCAGTCTCTCTCCCCTATGGTGGCCCCTGTACACACTGCATATAACGCAGTCTCTCTCCCCTATGGTGGCCCCTGTACACACTGCATATAACGCAGTCTCTCTCCCCTATGGTGGCCCCTGTACACACTGCATATAACGCAGCGTCTCTCCCCTATTGTGGCCCCTGTACACACTGCATATAACGCAGCGTCTCTCCCCTATGGTGGCCCCTGTACACACTGCATATAACGCAGCATCTCCCCTATGGTGGCCCCTGAACACACTGCATATAACGCAGTCTCTCTCCCCTATGGTGGCCCCTGTACACACTGCATATAACGCAGTCTCTCTCCCCTATGGTGGCCCCTGTACGCACTGCATATAACGCAGTCTCTCCCCTATGGTGGCCACTGTACACACTGCATATAACGCAGCCTCTCCCCTATAGTGGCCCCTGTACACACTGCATATAACGCAGCGTCTCTCCCCTATAGTGGCCCCTGTACATACTACATATAACGCAGTCTCTCTCCCCTATGGTGGCCCCTGTACACACTGCATATAACGCAGTCTCTCTCCCCTATGGTGGCCCCTGTAAACACTGCATATAACGCAGTCTCTCTCGTACACACTGCATATAACGCAGCATCTCCCCCATATGGTGGCTCCTGTACACACTGCATATAACGCAGCATCTCCCCTATGGTGTCCCCTGTACACACTGCATATAACGCAGCATCTCCCCTATGGTGGCCCCTGTAAACACTGCATATAACGCAGTCTCTCTCGTACACACTGCATATAACGCAGCATCTCCCCCATATGGTGGCTCCTGTACACACTGCATATAACGCAGCATCTCCCCTATGGTGGCCCCTGTACACACTGCATATAACACAGTCTCTCTCCCCTATGGTGTCCCCTGTACACACTGCATATAACGCAGCATCTCCCCTATAGTGGCCCCTGTACACACTGCATATAACGCAGCATCTCTCCCCTATGGTGACCCCTGTACACACTGCATATAACGCAGTCTCTCTCCCCTATGGTGGCCCCTGTACACACTGCATATAACGCAACATCTCCCCTATGGTGGCCCCTGTACACACTGCATATAACGCAGCCTCTCTCCCCTATGGTGGCCCCTGTACACACTGCATATAACGCAGCATCTCCCCTATGGTGGCCCCTGTACACACTGCATATAACGCAGTCTCTCTCCCCTATGGTGGCCCCTGTACACACTGCATATAACGCAGTCTCTCTCCCCTATGGTGGCCCCTGTACACACTGCATATAACGCAGTCTCTCCCCCATATGGTGGCTCCTGTACACACTGCATATAACGCAGCATCTCCCCTATGGTGTCCCCTGTACACACTGCATATAACGCAGTCTCTCCCCTATGGTGGCCCCTGTACACACTGCATATAACGCAGCATCTCCCCTATGGTGGCCCCTGTACACACTGCATATAACGCAGTCTCTCCCCTATGGTGGCCTCTGTACACACTGCATATAACGCAGTCTCTCTCCTATGGTGGCCCCTGTACACACTGCATATAACGCAGTCTCTCTCCCCTATGGTGGCCCCTGTACACACTGCATATAACGCAGCATCTCCCCTATGGTGGCCCCTGTACACACTGCATATAACGCAGCGTCTCCCCTATGGTGGCCCCTGTACACACTGCATATAACGCAGCGTCTCTCCCCTATGGTGACCCCTGTACACACTGCATATAACGCAGTCTCTCTCCCCTATGGTGGCCCCTGTACACACTGCATATAACGCATCTCTCCCCTATGGTGACCCCTGTACACACTGCATATAACGCAGTCTCTCTCCCCTATGGTGGCCCCTGTACACACTGCATATAACGCAGCCTCTCTCCCCTATGGTGGCCCCTGTACACACTGCATATAATGCAGCATCTCTCCCCTATGGTGGCCTCTGTACACACTGCATATAACGCAGTCTCTGTCCCCTATGGTGGCCCCTGTACACACTGCATATAACGCAGCGTCTCTCCCCTATGGTGGCCCATGTACACACTGCATATAACGCAGCGTCTCTCCCCTATGGTGGCCCCTGTACACACTGCATATAACGCAGCGTCTCTCCCCTATGGTGGCCCCTGTACACACTGCATATAACGCAGTCTCTCCCCTATGGTGGCCACTGTACACACTGCATATAATGCAGCATCTCTCACTTATGGTGGCCCCTGTACACACTGCATATAACGTAGCGTCTCTCCCCTATGGTGGCCCCTGTACACACTGCATATAACGCAGCGTCTCTCCACTATGGTGGCCCCTGTACACACTGCATATAACGCAGTGTCTCTCCCCTATGGTGGCCCCTGTACACACTGCATATAACGCAGCATCTCCCCTATAGTGGCCCCTGTACACACTGCATATAACGCAGGATCTCCCCTATGGTGGCCCCTGTACACACTGCATATAACGCAGTCTCTCCCCTATGGTGGCCCCTGTACACACTGCATATAACGCAGCGTCTCCCCTATGGTGGCCCCTGTACACACTGCATATAACGCAGCGTCTCCCCTATGGTGGCCCCTGTACACACTGCATATAACGCAGTCTCTCTCCCCTATGGTGGCCCCTGCACACACTGCATATAACGCAGCCTCTCTCCCCTATGGTGGCCCCTGTACACACTGCATATAACGCAGCGTCTCCCCTATGGTGGCCCCTGTACACACTGCATATAACGCAGCGTCTCCCCTATGGTGGCCACTGTACACACTGCATATAACGCAGTCTCTCTCCCCTATGGTGGCCCCTGTACACACTGCATATAACGCAGCCTCTCTCCCCTATGGTGGCCCCTGTACACACTGCATATAACGCAGCATCTCTCCCCGATGGTGGCCCCTGTACACACTGCATATAACGCAGCGTCTCCCCTATGGTGGCCCCTGTACACACTGCATATAACGCAGCGTCTCCCCTATGGTGGCCCCTGTACACACTGCATATAACGCAGCATCTCCCCTATGGTGGCCACTGTACACACTGCATATAACGCAGTCTCTCTCCCCTATGGTGGCCCCTGTACACACTGCATATAACGCAGTCTCTCTCCCCTATGGTGGCCCCTGTACACATTGCATATTAGGCTGGAGTCACACTAACCTGCGCAAAATACGGTCAGTATTTTACATGCGTAATACGGATCAATGACCACTAAATAGTGGTCCGTAGGTCATCCGTAAGCAAGGTGAGGTCGCGTATTTTGCGCATGTGTGTATCCGTATGTAATCCGTATTGCGAGATTTTCTCGCAGCCTTGCAAAATGGACATTTAACGGTTTTGAGGCCTGCAAACAATTTAAATCATTAGCCTGCACCCTATTTAGACACTCAGAAACAGGTGGCTGCCTACATTCTGTACATTTCTCACCTTGCTTTCACGAGGTGTGTTGGTGTTCTTTGTGCAGCATGGCCGAGGGTCTGACATTCAATACAACCGAGCAGGTTCTCTTTACCTGGCTTTTGTCACGGCGCTTTGGCCAACCATATCCTGTGATAGTGGATCCGCGGAGGAGGAGACGCATGTGGGTCCATCCACTTTTGAGGCAACGACTCACAAGAGGTCATTTTCACCGCCTCTATTCGTCTCTGCGGGAGCATCCAGACAAATTTTACCAGTACTGTCGAATGAGCATTTCCACATTTGATCGCCTCTTGGAGACAGTGCGCCCTGGGATCACCTTTCAGGACACTAGGATGCGCAAAGCCATATCTGCAGAGGAGCGACTTCTACTCACAATACGGTATGTACTCCATGACCACATTCTCTATGTTCATAATGTGTGTGTTAATTTATGTTTTTTGGCCTTCTTGGACAAAGTTTAATACCCTCATCTTACTCAAAATATGTTTCACCTGACACAGCAGAATGTTACATCTAATATGTACTGCATATCACTTAGTCATTGTGCCACCAAATATGTGTGTGTTGTTCTCTCTCATTCCCTACCAAGTTTGGTCGGCATGTAACTGATTTTTTTTTACTTTACCCATTCTAACCTGCACTATTTCTGTTGTTCTACAGCTTCCTGTCCACTGGCCTGTCTTATGCCGCCCTCCACCATGAGTTTCTCATTGGAAAGTCAACCATTTCAGGCATAGTGAGGTCTACATGTGCAGAAATCTGGACAAGACTCCATCAGGTGGTCCTACCCGAGCCCAGGATGGAAGACTGGTTAAGGATTTCAAGGGACTTTGAGGAGGACTGACAGTTTCCAAATTGTATTGGGGCCCTGGATGGCAAACATATCAGGGTGCGTAAGCCGCCGAACTCAGGCTCCCAATTCTTCAATTATAAGCAACACTTTTCTGTTGTATTGTTGGCTCTGGTAGACCCTCAATACAAGTTTATAATTGTTGACATTGGGGCCTATGGAAGGACGGGAGACTCTAGAGTCTTCAATACTTCCATAATGGGTCGGCGGCTACGCACCAACCAGTTGGATCTACCACCACCACGCCAGCTACCAGGCTCCCCCGAACAATCAGTCCCTTATGTCCTTGTGGCAGATGAGGCCTTTCAGTTATCACGTAATGTCATGAGGCCATATCCCCGGCGCAACCTTGACCACAGGCGCAGAATTTTTAACTTGCGCCTATCACGTGCTAGGCGACTGGTGGAGTGTTCCTTTGGGATTCTTTGTGCCAAATGGCGGGTACTCCAGTCTGCCATTCAGTTGAGTGAGCAAAATGTGAAAGAAGTTGTCAAAGCCTGTGTTGTTCTGCATAACTTCACCAGGATACATGATTGCTCCTCCTCTGATGGTGTTGTACGTAGGCCGTACAATGTGCGCAGGGTGAGACCACCTATCATCCCTCAACGTAGACCGCTCTCTGGCCTCAAAGTGTGTGATATATTCACAAATTACTTTATCTCACCTGAGGGGGCAACTTCTTGGCAAGAGAATGCTGTGTCTATGTTATAATTTTTTTTTTTCAAAGTGTGTCTAAATATATATTACTCAAGCCTTTTTATGATTCTATGAGTGTTTCTTTGCATTGGTTGGTGTCTGTTAGCATGTTGTGAGGGATAGTGAGAAATCACACAGAGACGTTAACTAGAGTAGACAAATTTTTAGTTTTGCCTTTTTTTTTTGGGTTTTGCTTAAAGGCAAACATAATTTTGCCATAACACAAATTTGGCAATGGCCAAAATGACCCTTTGGGCCTTCTTTAACTTGGTGTAACATTAACATTACAGAAAAAAACTGCAACAAACATTATGCAATAACAACATTGCTGCATGCCTACATTAACCTTGATTAGGCAACAAAGGGTGAGCTCCATCACCTAAATAAAGTCAATAAGATAACACTCACATTTCCTCATAATGTTTTCCAATCATAGAAAGCTTCCACCATGACAGGCAAGGCTACCTCACATCTTTCACACAGATATTACCTGTCTGTAGAACAGACAATATTTAAGCATGCTATACTGGAAAGGATGAAAATACAAAACTCACTTGTTAAGACATAGAGCGTTATATTCTGTATGCTGGTCGCCTCAAATTGTTTTACTAGAGAATGCTAATAACAAAGTTGACTACTTAACTAAAGGCAAGCACGCCTTTCCTATGCATTAGCAAGTGATTAGTGTATTTTCATCCTTTCAGGTAACAGTATAGCGCATTTAAATATTCTCTTTTATACACACATGTAATATCTGTATGAAAGGCGTGAGGTAGCGTTGCCTGTCATGATGGATTGTTTCATATGTTTGGAAAACATTGTTTAAAAATGTGAGTGTTAAATTATGTTCTAAATGTTGGTGAAGGAGAACACCTGTTTTTTTGACTAGATTAAAAGCACCAGTTACCTGTTACTGGACATCTCCAAACTTTTGATTCATAAGTCCTCATATGTAGGGGAAGGGGAACGGGGAGGAACAGCCTGTGGGTGCTGCTGGACATTGTGGCCAACATCGCCCTGTGTGGGGCCATACAGTTGCCCATGATGCTGTTGTTGTCCAGCCTCCTGGGCCTGTTGGTGATACTGGCCAGAGTAATAATGATGATGGTGAGGGGCTTCTTGTTGGCTCTGGTAGGCCCGTGGCTCATACCCACCAAGATAGCCAGATCGTCCCCAACCAGGTTGGGACCAGCCTCCAACACTGGGTGGGTACAAGTGGCCATATTGGTGGGGTTGGCTTGATGAAGACATTTGGGGCTGCAGAATAGAAGGATGGGTAGGGGGAGGAAGAGGTTGAGGTGTTGGCCCACGTATTAGGGGCTGTTCAGACCCTGCTTGAGCAAGCATCTGTGTGGATGGTCTCATGCGCATTAAATTTCTTGGTGAGAGCTGCCACCTCTCCAGAAATTCAAACACCTCATATGGGGTATTGGGGGGGGGTACTTGCATCAAGCAGGATCTGAATACACCCCCTAATACGGAGCCTGACCTCAAGGGTAAGGGCACGGAGATAAAGGGTGAGGCTACGTGCATAGGCCTCCTCACCATCATCTGTAGTGACTCTGGACAAGTAAGTCAGCACCCCAGTGTCCACATTGGTCCTGCTCTCTTGAATGGTGACCTGGCGCCTTCTTCTTATTCGCCGTGATGCTAGAGCAGCCTGTGGGGAGGGCCTGATCTGGGCAGTTGGGCTGCTGCTCAAGTTGCCCATCTCTTCCAGGATGGGTGAGGTTGCAGCTGCAGACCGTCCTGGTGGTGTGTTGTGTAGGGCAGCCATTGTGTGTTCTGGTGATGCCTCCTCTTCAGCCATCCTTCTTGTAGGGGGAGAAGATGGGCCAGCCACCTCATCCCCTACAGGATCTATAATGGGCTCTGCCTCTGAGGCCGTTCCTCGATCCGTAAGGTTGGATTGAGTTCTGTTATGAAATAGAACAGAGGCAAAAATACATCAATATTTTTGTCCCTGTAAAGTATTTGTGTAATGTTTTTGTGTCATGTGGTGTGAGGTATGTACTTACGGTCTCAGAGCCAGAATTGGGGCGAGGAAGTTCAGCCGGTCATAGTAGATATATTTGCGCTTGACATGGCCAGCATCCCCACTCCTGGACCGCTGCTGGCGTTCCCGGCGGAACTGGTCCCGGATGCTTCGCCAGCGTTTCATCACATCTTCCACTGCAATGTGACAGGAAAGATTGTCAAAATCAGATATTTGAGAGGTCACATTTTCAAACAGTAGTATAGGCATGGGGCCTTATGGGGTGTGCGTTCTACCCATGGTGGCATATGTAATTGGGCCGATACCCAGGGTCTTATTAGCTCCCCTGAAACTAATTTTAGTGGCTAGGAGGATGAGGAGCTTGTGGCCTAACCCCTAATTATGGCTGTGTGAAGCCACGTGTCACATCCCAATGTATCGGCCTCATGAGGCTAATAAAAGTACATGCACAGGAAGGGGGGGGGGCTAATTGTAGATTCATTTTATAGCGCGCGCTAATGTTAATTATATTTTTATGGTTGCACTTACGAATTTTATGCTGCTCATCACGTGGTCTGTCACCAAAGTCATGGTACATCTGGCGACAGATGCGCCTCCATGACGCCTCCTTTCTTGTGCGGTTTGCATAGTTTGCGTCGCGTGGGTCCCATATTTCTGGACGCTCCTGCACCAGCACAATGAGCATCTCTACATTAATATATGTGGACGCCATGCTGCTGCTGTACTCCGTGGAGGCGTACTTCCTGGATGTCTGGAGCACTTTTTGAGCTCATTTGCATGTCTAGGCTTCCTGATGATGGATTGGCCCATTTCCTGTTCACCAGCCAAAAGACCTGCGTATTGCTCGCAGGTCACACGTGTGTTCCGTGTGTAATGCGTATTTTTTGCGCACCCATAGACTTGCATTGGCGTACTACGGGCGCAGTACGCTGACAATCGCAGCATGCTGCGAGTGGCACGGAGCGTAGGATACGGAGGAGAAATATACGCCTGGTGCGAGTGACCCCATAGAGAATCATTTGTCCGTGTCTAATGCGTGCTTTTAGCGCCTCTCACTCTCCCGTATTCCTCGCCAGTGTGACTCCGGCCTTACGCAGCATCTCCCCTATGGTGGCCCCTGTACACAATGCATATAACGCAGCATCTCCCCTATGGTGGCCCCTGTACACATTACATATAACGCAGCCTCTCTGCCCTATGGTGGCCCCTGTACACATTGCATATAACGCAGTCTCTCCCCTATGGTGGCCCCTTTACACACTGCATATAACGCAGCATCTCCCCTATGGTGGCCCCTGTACACACTGCATATAACGCAGTCTCTCTCCCCTATGGTGGCCCCTGTACACACTGCATATAACGCAGTCTCTCTCCCCTATGGTGGCCCCTGTACACACTGCATATAACGCAGTCTCTCTCCCCTATGGTGGCCCCTGTACACACTGCATATAACGCAGTCTCTCTCCCCTATGGTGGCCCCTGTACACACTGCATATAACGCAGCCTCTCTCCCCTATGGTGGCCCCTGTACACATTGCATATAACGCAGCATCTCCCCTATGGTGGCCACTGTACACACTGCATATAACGCAGTCTCTCTCCCCTATGGTGGCCCCTGTACACACTGCATATAACGCAGTCTCTCTCCCCTATGGTGGCCCCTGTACACACTGCATATAACGCAGTCTCTCTCCCCTATGGTGGCCCCTGTACACACTGCATATAACGCAGCCTCTCTCCCCTATGGTGGCCCCTGTACACACTGCATATAACGCAGCATCTCTCCCCTATGGTGGCCCCTGTACACACTGCATATAACGCAGCATCTCCCCTATGGTGGCCCCTGTACACACTGCATATAACGCAGCGTCTCTCCCCTATGGTGGCCCCTGTACACACTGCATATAACGCAGCATCTCCCCTATGGTGGCCCCTGTACACACTGCATATAATGCAGCATCTTACCTATGGTGGCCCCTGTACACACTGCATATAACGCAGTCTCTCTCCCATATGGTGGCCCCTGTACACAATGCATATAACGCAGTCTCTCCCCTATGGTGGCCCCTGTACACACTGCATATAACGCAGCATCTCCCCTATGGTGGCCCCTGTACACACTGCATATAACGCAGCGTCTCTCCCCTATGGCGGCCCCTGTACACACTGCATATAACGCTGTCTCTCCCCTATGGTGGCCCCTGTACACACTGCATATAACGCAGTCTCTCCCCTATGGTGGCCCCTGTACACACTGCATATAACGCAGCGTCTCTCCTCTATGGTGGCCCCTGTACACACTGCATATAACGCAGTCTCTCTCCCCTATGGTGGCCCCTGTACACACTGCATATAACGCAGTCTCTCTCCCCTATGGTGGCCCCTGTACACACTGCATATAACGCAGTCTCTCTCCCCTATGGTGGCCCCTGTACACACTGCATATAACGCAGCCTCTCTCCCCTATGGTGGCCCCTGTACACATTGCATATAACGCAGCATCTCCCCTATGGTGGCCACTGTACACACTGCATATAACGCAGTCTCTCTCCCCTATGGTGGCCCCTGTACACACTGCATATAACGCAGTCTCTCTCCCCTATGGTGGCCCCTGTACACACTGCATATAACGCAGTCTCTCTCCCCTATGGTGGCCCCTGTACACACTGCATATAACGCAGCCTCTCTCCCCTATGGTGGCCCCTGTACACACTGCATATAACGCAGCATCTCTCCCCTATGGTGGCCCCTGTACACACTGCATATAACGCAGCATCTCCCCTATGGTGGCCCCTGTACACACTGCATATAACGCAGCGTCTCTCCCCTATGGTGGCCCCTGTACACACTGCATATAACGCAGCATCTCCCCTATGGTGGCCCCTGTACACACTGCATATAATGCAGCATCTTACCTATGGTGGCCCCTGTACACACTGCATATAACGCAGTCTCTCTCCCATATGGTGGCCCCTGTACACAATGCATATAACGCAGTCTCTCCCCTATGGTGGCCCCTGTACACACTGCATATAACGCAGCATCTCCCCTATGGTGGCCCCTGTACACACTGCATATAACGCAGCGTCTCTCCCCTATGGCGGCCCCTGTACACACTGCATATAACGCTGTCTCTCCCCTATGGTGGCCCCTGTACACACTGCATATAACGCAGTCTCTCCCCTATGGTGGCCCCTGTACACACTGCATATAACGCAGCGTCTCTCCTCTATGGTGGCCCCTGTACACACTGCATATAACGCAGCCTCTCTCCCCTATGGTGGCCCCTGTGCACACTGCATATAACGCATCTCCCCTATGGTGGCCCATGTACACACTGCATATAACGCTGTCTCTCCCCTATGGTGGCCCCTGTACACACTGCATATAACGCAGTCTCTCCCCTATGGTGGCCCCTGTACACACTGCATATAACGCAGTCTCTCCCCTATGGTGGCCCCTGTACACATTGCATATAACGCAGCGTCTCTCCCCTATGGTGGCCCCTGTACACACTGCATATAACGCAGTCTCTCCCCTATGGTGGCCCCTGTACACATTGCATATAACGCAGCGTCTCTCCCCTATGGTGGCCCCTGTACACATTGCATATAACGCAGTGTCTCTCCCCTATGGTGGCCCCTGTACACACTGCATATAACGCAGCATCTCCCCTATAGTGGCCCCTGTACACACTACATATAACGCAGTCTCTCCCCGATGGTGGCCCCTGTACACACTGCATATAACGCAGTCTCTCCCCGATGGTGGCCCCTGTACACACTACATATAACGCAGTCTCTCTCCCCTATGGTGGCCCCTGTACACACTGCATATAACGCAGCCTCTCTCCCCTATGGTGGCCCCTGTACACACTGCATATAACGCAGCCTCTCTCCCCTATGGTGGCCCCTGTGCACACTGCATATAACGCAGCCTCTCTCCCCTATGGTGGCCCCTGTACACACTGCATATAACGCTCTCTCCCCGATGGTGGCCCCTGTACACACTGCATATAACACAGCATCTCCCCTATGGTGGCCCCTGTACACACTACATATAACGCAGTCTCTCCCCTATGGTGGCCCCTGTACACACTACATATAACGCAGTCTCTCCCCTATGGTGGCCCCTG
This sequence comes from Dendrobates tinctorius, assembly GCF_039654945.1. Classification (NCBI taxonomy): domain Eukaryota; kingdom Metazoa; phylum Chordata; class Amphibia; order Anura; family Dendrobatidae; genus Dendrobates; species Dendrobates tinctorius. The sequence continues at coordinate 21,188,787 of NW_027361770.1, read as the reverse complement.
TACACACTACATATAACGCAGTCTCTCCCCTATGGTGGCCCCTGTACACACTGCGTATAACGCTGTCTCTCCCCGATGGTGGCCCCTGTACACACTGCATATAACGCAGTCTCTCTCCCCTATGGTGGCCCCTGTACACACTGCATATGTAGGGTCGGTGGGCCGAGCTGGGGGGGGTGGTCCCTCTTCTTACCGCGCAGAGATAAAAACAGAGACACGATGAGGCAGATTCTGGGTGCAACAGGTCCAAGTTTATTCTCTGGCCATCCACTTGACAGCCTTCACAGTATACCGCACTTCCAAGCAATACACTTTCCCTTGATGGCCCTCCGTTTCCAGAGCCGTTTCTCACACCGTACTTTATGCTGGGGACGTGTCTGCACACACCGTCCCCTCCTCACTCGTCGACGCTCCTGACAGGTCCGTCACTGTGGCCGCCTTAGGCCTGTAAACCAACAGCGCTTCCACTAATAAGTCGTCGTGTCAAATACGGTGTCTCACACCCAGTGCCTCGTCCCTTCTGCGGTTCTTCCTGTCAGGACCACCCCCCTGACGTTCTCTCTCCTCAGTCCCCCTGGTCTGGATTCACCTCACAGCGCACAGACTGTCGCAGTCCTCCTGTCACTGGAGCTCCCCCTGGGGACTGGAACTTTCTGGAACCCTCCCTCAGTATTTATAGCTCTCCCGGTCCCCTGTCACTGTAACCACGCCCCCCATGACCAACGGTTTCTAAAGCCCTAAGCTGTTGTCAAGTCCTTTGCTCACACTCCTCCCTGCCATCTAATGGTCAACCCAAGGTACTGCACGTCCACTACACTTTCCTAGCTGTTTCCCCACTGTAATAACTGACACCTACCTACACTGTGCAAACCTTTCCTTCTTCACTCTGACTAGTCCGTCCGTCCGGTCACCTTCCCTACACTCTCCCTTCCTTTATCCATTGTCGTCCTCGACAATCGTCATCCCTGCCTTCGTCGTTCTGAAGCTACACCTACATTCTGTTGTCGGACCAGCTGTTGAGCCAAATCCACTATCTGCGGGGGGCCAAACCATACTGGGAGCACTATGCTCTGAGCAGCCTACTGCTACTCACCAGCGCGCACGCCACATGACAACGTCTTTCAAATTGGGCTAGGTACACCCATATTCTCTCTATGGCGAGTACCTTCCCCTACTCTACCCTACTGTCACCTTCCACTATTCGGTACGCCATGATCGAGGTCTCTTACCTTCCAGATCATTACCAGCGCCCGCCTTCCTCCTTCAGGGGTGTCCGTGGTGTTGGAGACCTGACCTAGGACGGCTGTCTCTCTCACGTCTTCCAACTCATTTTCCTTTCTTTCAATAACATGTCATGGTCGGCGTCCCGGTCTCCCAGACCTCCTCAACACTTAGATCACTACCGGATCTCACACTTTCCTTTGGTCCCGCAGACCTTCCCTTACCCGGACCTGTTGCATTTTACTTTGGCATATTATACATTAAACAACTTTATAATAGCACAAGTACCCATTTTTATATTTTTTTTTTCCATTTTCTTTTGCTCATTTTAAAACCAACATATAACATAACATTGCATGTCTTCTTTCTCCCCCCTTCCTTGGACCTGAACACTCCTCTCTTCTAAGTATCCCCGCTCTGTCAGTCTAACAAGTAAACATGGACTATCCTGTAAGAGGAACATAGAAAAACAGAAATAAAAATCACAGATAAACATTTTTTTTTTTTTTAAATCTGACCGCGAACTGTCCTTTTGACTTGCACAACGGTGCAACGAACTCTTGACAGTTCAATCCTCCTTTCGGTGGTCAGTAGTAAGGGACCCCACAACCGTGGAGCTCCCAGGATGCAAGAATTGTCCCTTTCTGCAAGTTAGTATAATCGAGCCGTCCCGGGGGTCGTGCAGCCGCCATGCCAGCCTCTCTCCTCTCATGGAGCAGGTTCCAGACTTCTTGCCCCCTGGCCCTCTTCTTCTCTATAACTCCTGCGACCCAAACAGAGGGTCCGGCATGAGCCCTGGAGTCCGGTGGGCGGGACTTAACCGAGGAAGGGCGTGGATCAGAGGCGGCCGATGATTTTTGCGGCTCAACAGCCACTGGGGCCAGGTGGCAAATGGGGACAACCGGGTCCTCGGAGGCTGGAATCACAGGGCCCACTAAGTCGGCAGCAGTCGACTCCAGCAGCGACATAACCGCGGCCTCAGGACAGGCCGCATCCACTACTTCCAATGGAGCCGGAGTAACGGCCGGTTCCAACGACGCAGCTGCTATCAGCAGGGGGAACGCAGCAGCGTCTTCTTTGGATGACTTCCGAACTGTCGGCTCCAGGCCGAGTACCTCAGGGACTTGAGCAGGGGCCTCGCTCAACTCTGCATACACCACCGGGCCCGATGTACCAAGGCCTTCCGTTGCGCAGGGGGCAGCGTGCTGCGGCGGAATGATGAGGGCCGCTGGCAGAGGCACTGGTGGTGCCGGGGGTACTCTCACCTTCCCCAGCGCTGCGGCCTCCATCACATCAATACGCGGCTTCACCCGCAGCCTCCGTCCCTCGCTCCACTGTCCCGCGGGATTTTCCCCCAAACTCGGGGGCTCCGTTGAGAAGTCCTCTGCTGGTATTGGTGGCGGCCGTTCTTGCTGACTCCGCTCAGGCTCCGCTCCCCAGCTCAACATCCCGCTGCTCTCCCGTGGCTCTGAGGGCGACTTCTGGCACAGCTCCATCCCCTGCCGCCACTGCCACTCTAGGCGGCCGAGGCCACGACACATGCAGAGTCTCATACCGTCCGTTGGGCAGCACTCGAATGGCATCAGACAGCCGCAGCCAAGTTTTTCTTCTGTGCCACTCCCTTTGTGAGGTGAGGCGTCGGCAGGCCTCTCCACCCTCCTGTCAGGGTCCAATATATGGAAGCGTCGATCTCCAGGCACATACTGCTTCCTTTTGGGGTACGTTGGAGGGGGTCCCAGTCCATTCTGAACAACTGCAAACACCTGGACCTCTCCTCTGCGCTGAAGCAACACCGCCATACTGCACAGTACCTGGTACCGCCCCGGATCATAGAATCATAGAATCATAGAATCGTAGAGTTGGAAGGGACCTCCTGGGCCATCTGGTCCAACCCCCTGCTCAAAGCAGGATTCGCTAAATCATCCCAGTCAGATGTCTGTCCAGCCTCTGTTTGAAGACTTCCATTGAAGGAGAACTCACCACTTCTCGTGGCAGCCTGTTCCACTCATTGATCACTCTAACTGTCAAAAAGTTTTTTCTAATATCTAATCTGTGTCTCTTCCCATTCAGTTTCATCCCATTGCTTCTAGTCTTTCCTTGTGCAAATGAGAATAAAGTTGATCCTTCTACAATGTGACATCCCTTTAGATATTTGTAGACAGCTATTAAGTCTCCTCTCAGTCTTCTCTTTTGCAAACTAAACATTCCCAAATCCTGCAACCTTTCCTCATAAGACAGGGTTTGCAGACCGGTCACCATTCTGGTCGCTCTTTTCTGAACTTGCTCCAGTTTGTTGATGTCTTTTTTAAAATGTGGTGCCCAAAACTGGACACAATATTCCAGATGAGGCCTGACCAAAGAGGAGTAGAGGGAAATAATGACTTCACGTGTTCTAGACTGTATGCTTCTGTTAATACATCCTAGAATTGCATTTGCCTTTTTTGCTGCTGCATCACACTGTTGACTCATATTCAGTCTGTGATCTATTAGTATACCCAAGTCTTTTTCACATGTGCTGTCACTTAGCCCTATTCCTCCCATTCTATATATGCTTTTTTCATTTTTATTGCCCAGATGTAGTACTTTGCATTTCTCCCTGTTAAAAACCATTCTGTTAGTTGCTGCCCACTTCTCCAGTTTATTTAAATCTTTTTGAATCCTCTCTCTCTCTTCTCTAGTATTAGCTATCCCTCCTAGCTTTGTGTCATCAGCAAATTTAATCAGTTTACCCTCAATTCCTTCATCTAAATCGTTGATAAAGATGTTGAACAATACAGGGCCCAGGACAGAGCCCTGTGGTACCCCACTTGAGACATTCTTCCAACTGGATGTGCAGCCATTTACGACCACTCTTTGGGTCCGATCACTAAGCCAGTTATGAATCCACCTAACAGTTGCCTTGTCCATTCCATACTTAGTCATTTTTTCAATAAGGATTGTATGAGAGACTTTGTCAAATGCTTTGCTGAAGTCAAGATATACTATATCTACAGCATTTCCTTGATCCACCCAATCAGTGATCCTCTGCTGGCCACACAGATCCGCCACAGCATTCCCCATTTGTATTCCACAGGTAGGTAATTTGTAATCCACAGGTAATTGTAATCCAAACAGAGTAGTCCAAGTCCTTTTCCATTCTTTAAGGCAGGCCTGCCGCAGAAGATGATGTATTAGCGGCGGCGATCCTGCCGACTACGCCAAATGTAGGGTCGGTGGGCCGAGCTGGGGGGGGTGGTCCCTCTTCTTACCGCGCAGAGATAAAAACAGAGACATGATGGAGGCAGATTCTGGGTGCAACAGGTCCAAGTTTATTCTCTGTCCATCCACTTGACAGCCTTCACAGTATACCGCACTTCCAAGCAATACACTTTCCCTTGACGGCCCTCCATTTCCAGAGCCGCTTCTCACACCGTACTTTATGCTGGGGACGTGTCTGCACACACCGTCCCCTCCTCACTCGTCGACGCTCCTGACAGGTCCGTCACTGTGGTCGCCTTAGGCCTGTAAACCAACAGCGCTTCCACTAATCAGTCGTCGTGTCAAATACGGTGTCTCACACCCAGTGCCTCGTCCCTTCTGCGGTTCTTCCTGTCAGGACCACCCCCCTGACGTTCTCTCTCCTCAGTCCCCCTGGTCTGGATTCACCTCACAGCGCACAGACTGTCGCAGTCCTCCTGTCACTGGAGCTCCCCCTGGGGACTGGAACTTTCTGGAACCCTCCCTCAGTATTTATAGCTCTCCCGATCCCCTGTCACTGTAACCACGCCCCCCATGACCAACGGTTTCTAAAGCCCTAAGCTGTTGTCAAGTCCTTTGCTCACACTCCTCCCTGCCATCTAATGGTCAACCCAAGGTACTGCACGTCCACTACACTTTCCTAGCTGTTTCCCCACTGTAATCACTGACACCTATCTACACTGTGCAAACCTTTCCTTCTTCACTCTGACTAGTCCGTCCGTCCGGTCACCTTCCCTACACATATAACGCAGCATCTCTCCCCTATGGTGGCCCCTGTACACACTGCATATAACGCAGTCTCTCTCCCCTATGGTGGCCCCTGTACACACTGCATATAACGCAGTCTCTCTCCCCTATGGTGGCCCCTGTACACACTGCATATAACGCAGTCTCTCTCCCCTATGGTGGCCCCTGTACACACTGCATATAACGCAGTCTCTCTCCCCTATGGTGGCCCCTGTACACACTGCATATAACGCAGTCTCTCTCCCCTATGATGGCCCCTGTACACACTGCATATAACGCAGCGTCTCTCCCCTATGGTGGCCCCTGTACACACTGCATATAACGCAGCGTCTCTCCCCTATGGTGGCCCCTGTACACACTGCATATAACGCAGCGTCTCTCCCCTATGGTGGCCCCTGTACACACTGCATATAACGCTGTCTCTCCCCTATGGTGGCCCCTGTACACACTGCATATAACGCAGTCTCTCCCCTATGGTGGCCCCTGTACACACTGCATATAACGCAGCGTCTCTCCCCTATGGTGGCCCCTGTACACACTGCATATAACGCAGCCTCTCTCCCCTATGGTGGCCCCTGTACACACTGCATATAACCCAGCATCTCCCCTATGGTGGCCCATGTACACACTGCATATAACGCTGTCTCTCCCCTATGGTGGCCCCTGTACACACTGCATATAACACAGTCTCTCCCCTATGGTGGCCCCTGTACACTTTGCATATAACGCAGCGTCTCTCCCCTATGGTGGCCCCTGTACACATTGCATATAACGCAGCTCTCTCCCCTATGGTGGCCCCTGTACACACTGCATATAACGCAGCATCTCCCCTATAGTGGCCCCTGTACACACTACATATAACGCAGTCTCTCCCCTATGGTGGCCCCTGTACACACAACATATAACGCAGTCTCTCCCCTATGGTGGCCCCTGTACACAATACATATAACGCAGTCTCTCCCCTATGGTGGCCCCTGTACACACTGCATATAACGCAGTCTCTCCCCTATGGTGGCCCCTGTACACATTGCATATAACGCAGCGTCTCTCCCCTATGGTGGCCCCTGTACACATTGCATATAACGCAGCTCTCTCCCCTATGGTGGCCCCTGTACACACTGCATATAACACAGCATCTCCCCTATAGTGGCCCCTGTACACACTACATATAACGCAGTCTCTCCCCTATGGTGGCCCCTGTACACACAACATATAACGCAGTCTCTCCCCTATGGTGGCCCCTGTACACAATACATATAACGCAGTCTCTCCCCTATGGTGGCCCCTGTACACACTGCATATAACGCAGCCTCTCTCCCCTATGGTGGCCCCTGTACACACTGCATATAACGCAGCATCTCCCCTATGGTGGCCCATGTACACACTGCATATAACGCAGCATCTCCCCTATGGTGGCCCCTGTACACACTACATATAACGCAGTCTCTCCCCTATGGTGGCCCCTGTACACATTGCATATTACGCAGCGTCTCTCCCCTATGGTGGCCCCTGTACACACTGCATATAACGCAGTCTCTCCCCTATGGTGGCCCCTGTACACATTGCATATAACGCAGTCTCTCCCCTATGGTGGCCCCTGTACACATTGCATATAACGCAGCGTCTCTCCCCTATGGTGGCCCCTGTACACACTGCATATAACGCAGTCTCTCTCCCCTATGGTGGCCCCTGTACACACTGCATATAACGCAGCATCTCCCCTATGGTGGCCCCTGTACACACTACATATAACGCAGCGTCTCTCCCTGATGGTGGCCCCTATACACTGCATATAACGCAGTCTCTCCCCTATGGTGGCCCCTGTACACACTACATATAACGCAGTCTCTCCCCTATGGTGGCCCCTGTACACACTACATATAACGCAGTGTCTCTCCCCTATGGTGGCCCCTGTACACACTACATATAACGCAGCATCTCCCCTATGGTAGCCCCTGTACACACTACATATAAAGCAGCGTCTCTCCCCGATGGTGGCCCCTATACACTGCATATAACGCAGTCTCTCCCCTATGGTGGCCCCTGTACACATTGCATATAACGCGTCTCTCCCCTATGGTGGCCCCTGTACACAGCATATAACGCAGTCTCTCCCCTATGGTGGCCTCTGTACACACTGCATATAGCGCAGTCTCTCCCCTATGGTGGCCTCTGTACACACTGCATATAACGCAGTCTCTCCCCTATGGTGGCCCCTGTACACACTGCATATAACGCAGCGTCTCTCCCCGATGGTGACCCCTGTACACACTGCATATAACGCAGCATCTCCCCTATGGTGGCCCCTGTACACACTGCATATAACGCAGTCTCTCTCCTATGGTGGCCCCTGTACACACTGCATATAACACAGTCTCTCTCCCCTATGGTGGCCCCTGTACACACTGCATATAACGCAGTCTCTCCCCTATGGTGGCCCCTGTACACACTGCATATAACGCAGTCTCTCCCCTATGGTGGCCCCTGTACACACTGCATATAACGCAGTCTCTCCCCTATGGTGGCCCCTGTACACACTGCATATAACGCAGTCTCTCCCCTATGGTGGCCCCTGTACACACTGCATATAACGCAGTCTCTCCCCTATGGTGGCCCCTGTACACACTGCATATAACGCGTCTCTCCCCTATGGTGGCCCCTGTACACACTGCATATAACGCAGCATCTCCCCTATGGTGGCCCCTGTACACACTGCATATAACGCAGTCTCTCCCCTATGGTGGCCCCTGTACACACTGCATATAACGCAGTCTCTCCCCTATGGTGGCCCCTGTACACTACATATAACGCAGTCTCTCTCCCCTATGGTGGCCCCTGTACACACTGCATATAACGCAGTCTCTCCCCGATGGTGGCCCCTGTACACACTGCATATAACGCAGTCTCTCTCCCCTATGGTGGCCCCTGTACACACTGCATATAACGCAGCATCTCCCCTATGGTGGCCCCTGTACACACTGCATATAACGCAGTCTCTCCCCTATGGTGGCCCCTGTACACACTGCATATAACGCAGTCTCTCCCCTATGGTGGCCCCTGTACACACTGCATATAACGCAGTCTCTCCCCTATGGTGGCCCCTGTACACACTGCATATAACGCAGTCTCTCCCCTATGGTGGCCCCTGTACACACTGCATATAACGCAGCCTCTCTCACCTAGGGTGGCCCCTGTACACACGGCATATAACGCAGCATCTCCCCTATGGTGGCCCCTGTACACACTGCATATAACGCAGTCTCTCCCCTATGGTGGCCCCTGTACACACTACATATAACGCAGTCTCTCCCCTATGGTGGCCCCTGTACACACTGCATATAACGCAGCATCTCTCCCCTATGGTGGCCCCTGTACACACTGCATATAACGCAGTCTCTCCCCTATGGTGGCCCCTGTACACACTACATATAACGCAGTCTCTCTCCCCTATGGTGGCCCCTGTACACACTGCATATAACGCAGTCTCTCCCCTATGGTGGCCCCTGTACACACTGCATATAACGCAGCATCTCTCCCCTATGGTGGCCCCTGTACACATTGCATATAACACAGTCTCTCCCCTATGGTGTCCCCTGTACACACTGCATATAACGCAGTCTCTCCCCTATGGTGGCCCCTGTACACACTGCATATAACGCAGTCTCTCTCCCCTATGGTGGCCCCTGTACACACTGCATATAACGCAGTCTCTCTCCTATGGTGGCCCCTGTACACACTGCATATAACACAGTCTCTCTCCCCTATGGTGGCCCCTGTACACACTGCATATAACGCAGTCTCTCTCCCCTATGGTGGCCCCTGTACACACTGCATATAACGCAGTCTCTCTCCCCTATGGTGGCCCCTGTACACACTGCATATAACGCAGCCTCTCTCCCCTATGGTGGCCCCTGTACACACTGCATATAACGCTGTCTCTCTCCCCGATGGTGGCCCCTGTACACACTGCATATAACGCAGTCTCTCCCCTATGGTGGCCCCTGTACACACTGCATATAACGCAGTCTCTCCCCTATGGTGGCCCCTGTACACACTGCATATAACGCAGTCTCTCCCCGATGGTGGCCCCTGTACACACTGCATATAACGCAGTCTCTCCCCGATGGTGGCCCCTGTACACACTGCATATAACGCAGTCTCTCCCCGATGGTGGCCCCTGTACACACTGCATATAACGCAGTCTCTCCCCGATGGTGGCCCCTGTACACACTGCATATAACGCAGTCTCTCCCCGATGGTGGCCCCTGTACACACTGCATATAACGCAGTCTCTCCCCGATGGTGGCCCCTGTACACACTGCATATAACGCAGTCTCTCTCCCCTATGGTGGCCCCTGTACACACTACATATAACGCAGCCTCTCTCCCCTATGGTGGCCCCTGTACACACTGCATATAACGCAGCCTCTCTCCCCTATGGTGGCCCCTGTACACTTTGCATATAACGCAGAGTCTCTCCCCTATGGTGGCCCCTGTACACATTGCATATAACGCAGCGTCTCTCCCCTATAGTGGCCCCTGTACACACTGCATATAACGCAGCCTCTCTCCCCTATGGTGGCCCCTGTACACACTGCATATAACGCAGTCTCTCCACGATGGTGGCCCCTGTACACACTGCATATAACGCAGCATCTCCCCTATGGTGGCCCCTGTACACACTGCATATAACGCAGCATCTCCCCTATGGTGGCCCCTGTACACACTGCATATAACGCAGTCTCTCCCCTATGGTGGCCCCTGTACACACTGCATATAACGCAGCATCTCCCCTATGGTGGCCCCTGTACACACTACATATAACGCAGTCTCTCCCCTATGGTGGCCCCTGTACACACTGCATATAACGCAGTCTCTCTCCCCTATGGTGGCCCCTGTACACACTGCATATAACGCAGTCTCTCCCCGATGGTGGCCCCTGTACACACTGCATATAACGCAGTCTCTCCCCGATGGTGGCCCCTGTACACACTACATATAACGCAGTCTCTCCCCTATGGTGGCCCCTGTACACACTGCATATAACGCAGTCTCTCCCCGATGGTGGCCCCTGTACACACTGCATATAACGCAGTCTCTCCCCGATGGTGGCCCCTGTACACACTACATATAACGCAGTCTCTCCCCTATGGTGGCCCCTGTACACACTGCATATAACGCAGTCTCTCCCCGATGGTGGCCCCTGTACACACTGCATATAACGCAGTCTCTCCCCTATGGTGGCCCCTGTACACACTGCATATAACGCAGTCTCTCCCCGATGGTGGCCCCTGTACACACTGCATATAACGCAGCATCTCCCCTATGGTGGCCCCTGTACACACTGCATATAACGCAGTCTCTCCCCTATGGTGGCCCCTGTACACACTGCATATAACGCAGTCTCTCCCCGATGGTGGCCCCTGTACACACTGCATATAACGCAGTCTCTCCCCGATGGTGGCCCCTGTACACACTGCATATAACGCAGTCTCTCCCCGATGGTGGCCCCTGTACACACTGGCAGCCTTTCTCACCCTCTCCTGCAGCCCTGCGATCTCGGCCGGGGAGAAGTTTCCGCCCTGTGTGAAGCATGGTCGGGCAGGAGAAGCGTTTGATACTGAGAGATTCTTAATCATTCAGCCATAGCAAATGCAAACACACCGAGGAGAAGACGCTAAATTACCAGCGCTCTTTACACGGAGCCGAATGAAGCTGTAATCAGCGACGCGTTACTTTTCATTAAGCGACTCTGACAGCCGCAGCTTCAGCCGCGACAGGGGAGCAGCACGGAGGAGCGGCCGCTCCCAGCCCGGAGATCATTGCTGGAGCCATTAACAACTCGTAGCCGCAGGAAATGGCTCCTGAAAACAGCTCCACATCTAAAAGCTTTATCGACCTCGCAAACCTCCGCTGACGCTTCCATTATTCTGGGCGTCCTGCAAGGTATAGACACAACTCCTTCTCCACCAGAGAGCTGCAGGAAACCCGACCCGAGAAAGGCGGCCAATTAAGGCTTGTGCTAGCCACCATGAGCCCCTGGAGGGTGCACATTATGTCTGACCACATCAGAATATGCAAATACAGACATTAGCATAGGGGGCTTCTTCCAGACATGGGGGCGCACAGGGCACCGGTTACACTTGGTTCGGTTGTATTCTTGGGATCGCTAGCATCAACACTTTCACCATTACTAGCCTGAGATACAGTTGTGGCCAAAAGTATTGACACCCTGCAATTCTGTCAGCTAATACTCAGTTTCTTCCTGAAAATGATTGTAAACACAAATTCTTTGGTATTATTATCTTCATTTAATTTGTCTTAAATGAAAAAACACGAAAGAGAATGAAGAAAAAAGCAAAACATTGATAATTTCACACAAAACTCCAAAAATGGGCCAGACAAAAGTATTGGCACCCTCAGCCTAATACTTGGTTGCACAACCTTTAGCCAAAATAACTGCGACCAACCGCTTCCGGTAACCATCAATGAGTTTCTTAGGCTGTGTGCACACGCTGCGGATTCCGCTGCGTTTCCGCAGCGGTTTTGGCCGCTGCGGACACGCAGCAGTTTTAGCTGTGGTGTACAGTACCATTCATTTGAATGGGAAAAAAAAAACGCTGTGCCGACGCTGCGGAAAAAAATGCGCGGATTTGCTGCGGTTTTGAATCCGCAGAAAGAATTGCATGTCAATTCTTTCTGCGGAAACCGCTGCGGGTTCCTATCTCCACCATTGTGGAGATAGTGAATCCGCAGGACCAAACCGCAGGCAAAACCGCAGATAATCCGCAGGTCTTTGGACCTGCGGATTATCTGCGGTTTTTGCAAAATCCGTGCGGATTAATCCGCAGCGGATTCCGCAGCGTGTGCACGCAGCCTAACAATGCTCTGCTGGAATTTTAGACCATTCTTCTTTGGCAAACTGCTCCAGGTCCCTGATATTAGAAGGGTGCCTTCTCCAAACTGCCATTTTTAGATCTCTCCACAGGTGTTCTATGGCAGTGGTCCCCAACCTTTTTTGCACCAGGGACCGGTTTCAAGCAAGACCATTCTTCCATGGCCCGGCAGGGTGGGGATGGAGGTGTGGCAGGGGCGGGGCTTTGGTCATAAGGGGGCGGGGCTATGGACGCAGTTGTAGTGTAGCAGTGCATACTTATAATTAAATAACATTTATAATGTGACTCAACTCACCATAGGTTTTGAATGAGTGCTCCATCACCCCATTCTTGCCTGCTCCATCACCCCATCACTCCCTTCTCCCCATCACTGCCATCTCTCCATCATTGCCTTCACCCCATCACTGCCATCTCTCCATCATTGCCTTCACCCCATCACTCCCTTCTCCCCATCACTCCCTTCTCCCCATCATTGCCTTCTCCCCATCACTGCCATCTCTCCATCATTGCCTTCACCCCATCACTGCCATCTCTCCATCATTGCCTTCACCCCATCACTGCCATCTCTCCATCATTGCCTTCACCCCATCACTCCCTTCTCCCCATCACTGCCTTCACCCCATCACTGACGTCTCTCCATCATTGCCTTCACCCCATCACTGCCGTCTCTCCATCATTGCCTTCACCCCATCACTCCCTTCTCCCCATCACTCCCTTCTCCCCATCATTGCCTTCTCCCCATCACTGCCATCTCTCCATCATTGCCTTCTCCCCATCACTGCCATCTCTCCATCATTGCCTTCTCCCCATCACTGCCATCTCTCCATCATTGCCTTCACCCCATCACTGCCATCTCTCCATCATTGCCTTCACCCCATCACTCCCTTCTCCCCATCACTCCCTTCTCCCCATCATTGCCTTCACCCCTTCACTGACGTCTCTCCATCATTGCCTTCACCCCATCACTGCCGTCTCTCCATCATTGCCTTTACCCCATCACTCCCTTCTCCCCATCACTCCCTTCTCCCCATCATTGCCTTCACCCCATCACTGACCTCTCTCCATCATTGCCTTCACCCCATCACTGCCGTCTCTCCATCATTGCCTTCACCCCATCACTCCCTTCTCCCCATCATTGCCTTCACCCCATCACTGATGTCTCTCCATCACCCCCATCATGGCCTTCTCCCATTACCCCCTCATGGCCTTCTCCTATTACCACCTCATGGCCTTCTTCCATTACCCCCTCATGGCCGTCTCCCATTACCCCCTCATGGCCTTCTCCCATTACCCCCCTCATGGCCTTCTCCCATCACCCCAGGCATCATGGCCTTCTCCCATTACCCCCCCATGGCCGTCTCCCATTACCCCCTCATGGCCTTCTCCCATTACCCCCTCATGGCCTTCTCCCATTACCCCCCTCATGGCCTTCTCCCATCACCCCAGGCATCATGGCCTTCTCCCATTACCCCCTCATGGCCTTCTCTCCCCATCATGGTCTTCTCCTCATGTCCCCATCTCCTCCAGGGCCAGGCTCCACCTACACAAACACACACACACACACACACACATACATGTACACACACAGACAGACATACATACACACACCAACTCTCACCTGTCGCAGCATCGCCCGCGCTTCCTCGCTCTGACACAGCAGCGGCGCGCTCCTCTCTGTGTCAGTCAGAGACAGGAAGCGCGGGCGGCGGGCAGGAAGCTGGACGGGTCCTTGCAGCTCCGCTCCTGCTATTCCCTCTTGCAGGCAGCGGAGCTGCTTGATCGCTCCCTGCCCGCCGATACACGCAGTTTAAGAACTTCTGCGCGCCACCCCAGCCCCCGCTACGCCACTGACCGCCCCTGGCTCCCCTTGTGTCTGCGGACCGGCAAGGGCACTGCAGCGGCCCGTTGCTGGGCCGCGGACCGGCGGTTGGGGACCCCTGTTCTATGGGATTCAGGTCTGGACTCATTGCTGGCCACCTTTGAAGTCTCCAGTGCTTTCTCTCAAACCATTTTCTAGTGCTTTTTGATGTGTGTTTTGGTCATTGTCCTGCTGGAAGACCCATGACCTCTGAGGGAGACCCAGCTTTCTCACACTGGGCCTTACATTATGCTACAAAATTTGTTGGTAGTCTTCAGACTTCATAATGCCATGCACACGGTCAAGCAGTCCAGTGCCAGAGGCAGCAAAGCAACCCCAAAACATCAGGGAACCTCCGCCATGTTTGACTGTAGGGACCGTGTTCTTTTCTTTGAATGCCTCTTTTTTTCTCCTGTAAACTCTATGTTGATGCCTTTGCCCCAAAAGCTCTACTTTTGTCTCATCTGACCAGAGAACATTCTTCCAAAACGTTTTAGGCTTTTTCAGGTAAGTTTTGGCAAACTTTAGCCTGGCTTTTTTATGTCTCGGGGTAAGAAGTGTGGTCTTCCTGGGTCTTCTACCATACAGTCCCTTTTCATTCAGACGCCGACGGATAGTACGGGTTGACACTGCTGTACCCTCGCACTGCAGGGCAGCTTGAACTTGTTTGGATGTTAGTCGAGGTTCTTTATCCAACATCCGCACAATCTTGTGTTGAAATCTCTCGTCAATTTTTCTTCTCTGTCCACATCTAGGGAGGTTAGCCACAGTGCCATGGGCTTTAAACTTCTTGATGACTCTGCGCACGGTAGACACAGGAACATTCAGGTCTTTGGAGATGGACTTGTAGCCTTGAGATTGCTCATGCTTCCTCACAATTTGGTTTCTCAAGTCCTCAGACAGTTCTTTGGTCTTCTTTCTTTTCTCCATGCTCAATGTGGTACACACAAGGACACAGGACAGAGGTTGAGTCAACTTTAATCCATGTCAACTGGCTGCAAGTGTGATTTAGTTATTGCCAACACCTGTTAGGTGCCACAGGTAAGTTACAGGTGCTGTTAATTGCACAAATTAGAGAAGCATCACATGATTTTTCGAACAGTGCCAATACTTTTGTCCACCCTCTTTTTTATGTTTGGTGTGGAATTATATCCAATTTGGCTTTAGGACAATTCTTTTTGTGTTTTTTCATTTAAGATAAATTAAATGAAGATAATAATAACAAAGAATTTGTGTTTGCAATCATTTTCAGGAAGAAACTGAGTATTATCTGACAGAATTGCAGGGGTGTCAATACTTTTGGCCACAACTGTAGGTTCTATGGCCACGTTCACACGGTCAGTATTTGGTCAGTATTATCTGTAAGCCAGGAGTGGGTGATAAATACAGAAGTGGTGACGTGTTTCTACTATACTTTTCCTCTGATTATTCCTCTCCTGTTTTGTCTTACAAATACTGATGTAAAAGACTGACCAAATACTGAACGTGTGAAAATGGACTTAAAGGGAATCTGTCACCTATTTTTTTGCATATAAGCTGCGGCCACCGCCATCAGGGGCTTATCTACAGCATTCTGTAATGCTGTAGATAAGCCCCTGATGTAACCTGAAAGAGAAAAAAAACGAGTTATATTATACTCACCTGGGGGCAGTCCAGTCCGATCCGTGTCGCGGTCTGGCGCCTCCCATCTTCTAGCGATGACGTCCTCTTCTTTGCTTCCCGTCGCAGCTCCGGCACAGGCGCGCTGCTCTGCCCTGTTGAGGGCAGATTAAAGTACTGCAGTGCGCAGGTGCCAGACCTCTGACCTTTCCCGGTGCCTGCGCACTGCAGTATTCTGCTCTGCCCTCAACAGGACAGAGCAGTACGCCTGCGCCGGAGCCGCGACGGGAAGAAAAGAAGAGGACGTCATTGCTAGAAGATGGGAGGCGCCGAACCACACCACGACACCCATCGGACCGGACCGCCCTCTGCGTGAGTATAATATAACTCGTTTTTCTTCTCTTTCAGGTTACATCGGGGGCTTATCTACAGCATTACAGAATGCTGTAGATAAGCCCCTGATGGAGGTGGCCGCATCTCATAGGCCTAAAATGAGGTGAGAGATTCCCTTTAATGTTGCTGAAATGGTCGTTCTTTGGGATTTTTAGTAGACTTTTTTCCTGAAGCATTTTTTTTCAGCTTTCTGATTGGACAGTACATAGTTTGGAGAGGATTCTATCAGAACTGACATGGATATTCTTTTTTTTTTCCACCAGGTATTTTTCAAAACATGAAATTGGAAAAAAAACACTGAAAACATTAAAACATTAAATATATGAACAGCAAACTATTTTTGTTTTTATTTGAAATTATTTGGAGAGATAATTACAAGTCATTTTAGTGGTTTTTAACTGATTTTTCAAATTTTTTTGGAGCACATCTGGTTGAAAAAAAATCCCTGAAAAAAACCTGTGTGCACAAACCCTCAGGCCAGGGTCAGACGTGCGAGAAACTCGAACGAGTCTCGCACGTCAGTACCCGGCACTGCTGCCGGCACTCAGACTGGAGCGTTTAGCTGCATGTATTTCTATCATTTTTTTTTTACCATGTTCATTTAATGCTAAAACTGACCTGCCATTATGATTCTCCAGGTCATTACAAGTCCACAAACACCAAACATGTCTAGGTTCTTTTTTACGTGGTGAAAAAAAATTCCCAAATTTGTTAAAAAATGGCGCCATTTTCCGAGAACCGTAGCTTCTCCATTTTTCAAGATCTGGGGCTGGGTGAGGAATTATTTTTTGTGTGCCAAGCTGTGGTTTTTAATGATACCAATTATACGCTTCTTTTCCT
This sequence comes from Dendrobates tinctorius, assembly GCF_039654945.1. Taxonomy (NCBI): domain Eukaryota; kingdom Metazoa; phylum Chordata; class Amphibia; order Anura; family Dendrobatidae; genus Dendrobates; species Dendrobates tinctorius. The sequence continues at coordinate 21,171,996 of NW_027361770.1, read as the reverse complement.
GATATCACGCCTGCCTTTTTGGAAAACACCAGCGATTGTCTAAACGCTGTGTCTAACATCATGTCCTCATTATATCTGAAACTGAACCTGTCAAAGACTGAACTGCTTGTGTTTCCTTCCGCTACTAATGTACCTATAACCAACATTGCCATTTCTGTGTGTGGTTCCACTATTACTCCCCAGCAACATGCCCGCTGTCTTGGGGTCATACTTGACTCCGAGCTTTCATTTGCCCACCACGTCCGATCACTGGCTCGCTCTTGTTATCTTCACCTCAAAAATATTTCTAGAATTCGACCTTTTCTTACTTTTGATTCCGCAAAAACTCTTACTGTTTCTCTTATTCATTCTCGTCAGGACTATTGTTACTCCCTTCTAATCGGTCTCCCTCTTACCAAACTCTCCCTCCTTCAGTCTGTCTTGAAAGCTGCAGCCAGGATCATATTCCTTGCCAATCGTTATACCGATGCCTCTACCTTGTGCCAGTCATTACACTGGCTACCCATCCACTCCAGAATCCAGTACAAACTTATTACCCTCACCCACAAAGCCCTCCATGGCTCAGCACCACCCTACATCTCCTCCCTTGTCTCAGCCTACCACCCTATCTGTGTCCTCCGTTCTGCTGATGACCTGAGATTATCATCCTCAATAATCAGAACCTCCCACTCCCGTCTCCAAGACTTTACACGTACTGCGCCAATTCTTTGGAATGCACTTCCCAGGTCACTACGATTAGTCCCCAATCCCTACAATTTTAAGCATGCCCTGAAAACGCATTTATTCAGACTGACTGGCCTACCGCCTCAACACATTAACCCAGGGTTCCCCAACTCCAGTCCTCAAGGCCCACCAACAGATCATGTTTTCAGGATTTCCTTAGTATTGCTCAGGAGATAATTGCATCACCTGTGCAATACAAAGGAAATCCTGAAAACATGATCTGTTGGTGGGCCTTGAGGACTGAGTTTCGGAACTATGCATTAACCTAACTATCCCTGTGTGGTACAGTCAAAAGTTTTTACCATAACCTGGTTCCCCGCATCATGTTCCCACATGCTTTATGCACCCAATAGCCCTCTGTGTCTGTACTGTTACACACTTAACATTATGGCTGGTCCATACAATCAGGGTAACTGTTACCACCCACCTTTCGTGTCTACCTCTTTCCTCATAGACTGTAAGCTTGCGAGCAGAGCCCTCATTCCTTTTGGTATCTGTTATGATCTATGTGATTATTGTTATGCTGTAATGTCTATTGTCTGTACAAGTCCCCTCTGAAATGTAAAGTGCTGCGGAATATGTCGGCGCTATAGAAATAAAATGTATTATTATTATTATATTATACCACTTTGGTGTAGACACGGTCTTTTGATTGTCCATTATTGCATTTTATTTCAATGTAGCTGCAACCAAAAAAACACAATTTTGGAGTTTAGAATTTTTTCCTCGTTACGCCATTTAGCGATCGGGTTAATACATTTTTTACATTGATAGATCGGTCGATTCTGAATGAACAATATATGTGTAAGTTTGATCTTGTTTATTGTTTTATTTTGAATGCAGCAAAAGGGCGTGATTTGAAATTGTATAGATTTTTTATTCTTTTAAAAACATTTTTTTTTTACTTTTTGCATGCTTCAATAGTCTCCATGGGAGACAAAAAGCTGCACTAATTTGCTCGCTTCTGCTACACACAGGCGATGATCAGATCGGGTGGCGCTCATAGCATTCTAGCAATGACAACCATAGAGGTCTGCTGCAGCGCAAGTTAAATGCCATTGTCAGAGATTGACAGCGGCATTTTAATAGTTAATATTGCAAGAATGAATCTCATAGCTTGTAGAGATGCAGATCTTTTGAAATTAAAATTCACTGATTTTGAAGAATTTTCTCAAAAAATATAATTGATGTGATTAAATTCTCATTACTTTAAAGCTTGTAATTACTTGGAAAATAAACATGAGGAATGCTAGATTGGCTCCCACAGTCCCTAGACCTCAACCCAATGTAACACTTCTTGGTTCAGTTGAAGAAAAAGCTATATACAGGTGCTTCTCACAAAATTAGAATATCATCAAAAAGTAAATTTATTTCAGTTCTTCAATACAAAAAGTGAAACTCATATATTATATAGAGTCATGACAGAGTGATCTATTTCAAGTGTTTATTTCTGTTTATGTTGATGATTATGTCTTACAGCCAATGAAAGCCCAAAAGTCATTATCTCGGTAAATTAGAACACTTTATAACACCAGCTTGAAAAATGATTTTAAAATCTTAAATGTTTGCCTACTGAAATGTATGTTCAGTAAATGCACTCAGTACTTGTTCGGGGCTCTTTTTGTATTAATTATTGCATCAATGCGGCGTGGCATGGAGGCAATCAGCCTGTGGCACTGCTGAGGTGTTATGGAAGTCCAGGTTGCTGGAAAATGAGAAACGCCTTAACGTGGCTTCCAGGTAATCATAAATTGGCCATTTTTTGCGCTAAGCTTTCTCAATTTTTCATATTTCTAATGCAGTAATGCAATTAATTTTTCATATTTCATGTTTGCATGCTATGGCGCTACAGTGTGCTTCCTTTTTTGTTTGAGTTTCAGGTTGCTTTGATAGCAGCCTTCAGCTCTTCTGCATTGTTGGGTCTGGGGTCTTTCATCTTCCTCTTGGCATAGATTCTCTATGGGGTTTAGGTCAGGAGAGTTTACTGGCCAATCAAGTACTTTAGTTTTTAAACCAGGTATTAGTACTTTTGGCAGTGTGGACAGGCGTCAAGTCCTGCAGGAGAATTACATTTCCATCTCCAAAAAGCTTGTCCGCAGAGGGAAGCATGAAGTGCTCTAAAATTTCCTGGTAGACGACTGCGCTGAATTTGGTCATGATAAAACACAGTGTAACTACACAAGCAGATGACCATCACTGATTGTGGAAACTTCACAGTAGATCTCAAGCTGCTTGGATTCTGTACCTCTCCACTCTTCCTCCATACTCTGGGACCTTGATTTCCAAATGAAATGCAAAATTTACTTTCATCTGAAATCAACACCTTGGACCAATGAGCAACAGTCCAGACCTTTTTCTCCTTGGCCCAAGGAATGTAGCCCATGTCCAAGATACGTCTGTGTGTGGTGGCTCTTCAAGCAATGACTCCAGCAGCAGTCCACACCTTGTGAATTTCCCCCAAATTTTTGAATGGCCTTTTCTTAACAATCCTTTCAAAGCTGCAGTTAACCCGATTGCTTGTGCACCTTTTTCTACCACACTTTTTCCTCCCACTCAACTTTCCATTAATAGGCTCCTATACATCACTCTGTGAACAGCCAGCTTCTTTAGCAATGACCTTTTGTGGCTTACCCTCCTTGTGGAGTGTGACAATGACTGCCTTTTGGATATCTGTCAAGTCAGCAGTCTTCCCCATGATTGTGGAGCCTACTGAAACACTCTAAGGGACCTTTTTAAATGCTTAGGAAGCCTTTGCAGGTGTTTCTTGTTAATTATTCTAATTTAGTGAGATAATGACTTTTTGGTTCTCATTGGCTGTACACCATAATCGTCAAAATCCCAGGTAATGACAGTTTAGTAGTGAACATTTCTTCCAAATGTTTAAATTCTTCACAGACACGTTTGTTACAAAAAGGTCTGTCTTTCTGCCCGACTTATAAATTTAATTCTTTTCAATTGGATATTGATCTGCAAAGGTTTTACAGAAATCTATGACTTAAGGCTCATTTTAGTGATCCAAATAACAGAATTTTACCAGTGATCCATCCAACACCAATAAACCTGACTGACTTAGGCTTGAGAACAGGAAGTACTTTTTCACCACCTAAAAATAGCCATCCTATTGAAACTTTCATCACATTAATTGATAGAGAAGTATCTGACTACACTAAAAGGATTACTAGGGGTGAATTTACCTTTCGGTCTAATCTTGAACAGACTGACCGAGTGGCATTACGTGCTTTGATAGAGGACAAAGATATTATAATAAAGCCCGCCGATAAGGGGGGAGCGGCAGTTATCATGGATAGGTCCCTTTATATTAATAAAGCTCTATCTCAATTAGCTAATCGAGAGGTGTATCAACCACTTGCTAATAATCCAACCTCTTTAATTCGAGAACAGATAAGTATTGTCCTAGAGAGAGCATAATCCTCACAAATTATTGACAAGAAAACAAGAGATTTCTTAATTAAAAATTATCCATTGATCCCAGTATTCTACTTAATACCTAAGATCCACAAAAAACAACTTGACAAGCCCCCTGGCAGACCAATTGTGGCGTCGACGGATTCAGTCCTTTCTCCTCTATCAATCTTACTAGAAAAGGTTTTAACACCCCTAATTAAAAATACGCTGTCTTTTCTCTTAAGGGCATGTCACACTAAGCGATATCGCTAGCAATATCGCTATAACTTGTGATGTTATAGCGATATTGCTAGCGATCTCGCTGTGTGTGATACTTACCTACAACCCGCTCCCCCGCTGGTTATCGCTGATCACGCGAGAACAGGCTGGACTGTTTCTCTTCGTCAGCTTCCTGCGGCGCTTCCTGCTGTGACGACGAGCGACGTGTGGAGCCGGGCGGGAGGACGCAGGATCGCCTGGTGTGACAGGAAAGTAGCGACCCCCGTCCCCAGCGATGTCACTGGTGAGATCTGCCTGTGTGGCAGCTCACTAGCGACCACTTAGCGATGTAGCAGCGATCCTGACCTGGTCATATCGCTGGTCGGGATCGCTGGTACATTGCTAAGTGTGACAGTACCCTTAGACACAGGAGCATTTTTCAGTTAATTAGGGATTTAGGCCAATTACCGTAAGGTACTTTATTGGTAACTTTCGATGTAAGCAATTTGTACATGTCGATTCAGTATCAAAAGGGCATGAGAGCAACCAAAAGATTACTGGAAGGGTCCTCCTTTGATCCTTCAGTAATCATGTTTTTAATGGAATTGTTGGAACTTGCCCTCACAAAATTTTTTTTATTTTTGAAGACACCTTTTACCTTCAAACGCAGGGTATAGCGATGGGGTCCAATGTGGCCCCCCCATATGCAAACTGTTTTATGTCTTTCTTTGAACTAGATCATATTTACTCAAATGAATTATATCGGTCTCATTGCCTATTATTTCGCCGTTATATAGATGATGTCTTTTGTTTATGGAGAGGTACAAATGACAGTTTACATCAATTTTTCAATCAGATCAATCAGTTTTGGCCTGAATTGACTTTTACTTTGAAGTTTGACAGAAATAAAATACATTTTTTGGATACTAATGTACTACAAGACGACGAAGGTAACCTGTCATTGGATCTTTATGTGAAAGACACTGACCGCAATAATTTATTATTGTATCAGAGTTGCCATCCCAGAGCAGTAAAGAGATCTGTCCCACTCTCTCAATTTGAGAGAGTGCGCAGAATAGTCAGTGACCCTACAATATGTTCACAAAGAATGAAGGAAATGGAAGATAAATTCTTACAAAGAGGTTATCCCCAGCAATTACTCCGACAATGTCGAAATAAAATTAACACCACCATCAGGTCCTCCGTATCTAATCGCATTCCTCTCATTCATATATTCCATCCCTTAATGTATAAATTACATAACAAAATTCAAAAACATTGGCACATTCTGCGGGACAGTTTTCCAAATATCCCTGAATTCCAGGTCCCTTTTCTCCCTTGTTTTAGAAGACCCAGCAATATAAAAAATAAAATTATTAGAGCAGATATTGGTTCAGCTCACATAATCCCTAGACAAACATTTCTTTTGACACAACGTAAGGGTGCGTTCCTTTGTTTACAATGCGCTCAATGCGCGAACGTCCTTAAAGGTTCTAAGATTTCACTTCCATGCACAGGTGTGGATATCCCTATTCAGGGTTTCCACACCTGTGATTCAAAATCTGTTATTTATGCTATTAAGTGCCCCTGTGGTAAAATGTATGTAGGGGAAACAACTCAAGCAATCAAAGATCGTCTATCACATCACAAATCGGATATACGTTGTAAGAAACTTCATCTTCCGATCCCCCTTCATTTTTCTACAGCTGGTCATACAAATGCACAGTTACGGTTTTTGGTAATGGAACAAGTCAATATTAATAGAAGAGGTGGTGACCTTATTAAGAAACTTCATTTAGGAGAAGTGTACTGGATTCATTACTTGCAAACGTTAGAACCCAAGGGACTCAACAGAGCATATGACATCACTAGTCTATTCTAATCTATTAACTTTCTTTTTTCAAAAAAGGAAAAATACATAGGAGGATATTTTATCCTTAGTATTTCATTTGCATATCGTTTATTAATATGTCCCATATACCCATGGTTCACTTAATTCTCCAGATATAAGGTTGAATATGTATTTTATGCATTATATGTCTCATCTTTATATTTTAATAATCGCATATACAGTATAACTATAATACAGATTAAGGAGAATGTTTTGTTTACAAAGTTTATTTAATGAATTCTTTCTGATGTTTCCTAGGTCACATCTTGATTTTTCTTTGATTTCCATGATACTTACCTGTCTAAACATGTTCCAGCGATGAGCCAGCCCATATTAGGAATTATGGACCGCCTCCTGCACCATCTTCTTCCTGTTTGCGTTCCACAGCAGCGTTCCACTGAGCACCAACTCTTCCTAGATGGCTCAGTGACGCCCTTCCGCTCAGCTGATTCACCTGTGTTTCACTTGCGCTCCATAGAGGTTTCACATGTCATTTCCGGAACTTCATATCCGGACACGCTACTATATAAGAGCACACCGGTTCACCGGTCCTTTAGAGCGCATTTTTCATCGGCTCCCACCTGTTTCTGCACAACGCTTCTGCACCAGATTGTCTCGTATGACCTATTCATGGTAAGAATCTTCCTGACATCCTGCTGCGCTCTGCTTTCTCCTTTCTATCGATGCTGCATATCCCAGGTCAGTTACACAGGGGGCCTTTTTACTTTTACTTTTAGATTCTCCCGTTATTTCTCTCTTCTAATGGGCTTCAATCTTAAACCGGTAAGCGTCTCTTTCTGTGGTTAATCAGGACAGGTCTTCTCATTTATTACATGTAGTTTTCATTGTAAACAAATTATTACATATGGTTTTCATAGTAAACTCATTATATTATTTCTTTTAGCATCAGATTTGCAGTAAAAACCTCCATTACCATAATATAACACAATGTATCCCTATGACACACTATTTATGTGCCAGGAATTTATATAGCATTTTTTCAATATATGTCTTATGACATCGATCATGATTTTCATATTACTGTATTTTTTTCAGCTACATTGTGTGCATATATGCATGTGTGTGTATACACACATGTGTATATGCTATATACCCTATATTTGTATACATTGCATATTATATATCTCTTTAGGACTATATGTACATATATTACAACTATATGAATTTGTTAATGATAATTCCCTGATGTATCTGATTTCTTTAAAAGACAATGATATATACTTTATATTGATTTGTATTATTGTATTTTATTAATCCTAGTCTGATGAAAGTCAATGAATAGACCGAAACGTCATGTTTTTTGGATTATGCCCTCTGAAAAATAAAATATTCATTATTAGCATTGATCTTTTGAGTGCCAGATTAATTTTTTACATAATCGTCAAAATAAACAGATATAAAAGCTTGAAATAGATCACTCTGTTTGTAATGACTCTATATACAGTAATATATGAGTTTCACTTTTGTATTGAAGAACTGAAATAAATTCACTTTTTGATGATATTCTAATTTTGTGAGCAGCACCTGTGTATACCCAAGTAAGTTGACCAGTAGAGTTGAGCGACTTTTGTTTTTTTAGGGTCGAGTTTCGTTTCGTGAAACCCGACTTTTCCGAAAGTCGGGTTGAGCAAGATCGGCCGATTATAGGGAAAAGTTGGGGTCGTCCCGAAACACGAAACCCAATGTAAGTCAATGGGGAATAAAAGTCGGCAGTGAGAGGAGGACAGGAAACACACCTACAGTGCCCATTTGAATTCCAAAAGCATCAATTCTTCTTACTTAAGCTTGTCAACCTTAATTAACTTCATAATACAAGTTACGCACTGAAAAATGGAGGTTATTTGGCTAAAGTTGTGGGGGGTAGGGCTGGCTCCAGGTTTTCATGTGCCCTGGGCGAAAGAGCGCCCCTTTAACACATACCACAACTCATCATGCTCCGATACGGCAGAGAAATAGCGGTATAGTACAATGAAAAATACCTCACTTTTTACATCTCATGACGAGGCCCATCTATTTCTCCATACAGAATCATTGGTCCCATATAATGTTTGAAACAGTATATGATGAGCTCCACATAATGCTACAGTATATGTTGGTCCCCATGGATGAAGCTCCACTGTCTTATGGGCCCAAATAATGCTCCAAACATAATGGGCCCCATTTCTAATGCTCTAGTGTATAATGGGCCCTGTAAATGCTGCTCCAGTGTCTGATGTCCACCTTTGGAATGTTCCAGTATATGGTGGGCCCCATCTATCATTCTCCAGAGTATAGTGCTCCCCAAAAATTGCTGTCCCAACATTGAAAACAATCAAATAAGTCTCCTCGCTAGGGAATCCCTGTACTAGTCTGGACTCCTCGTCGTCCCCATCTTCCATCTCACTGCACAGTATTTCAACCTTGCAAGTGCTGTGATCCTGAGCAAGCAGGGGGGGCCCACTCGTTGGTGACGGCACTGGCACAGGGCCCCTGATAGTACGGTGGTGTGTCTGATGGCGGGTGGGCCGAACCTGCACTTTCATCTGCAGCTTCCTCTTTGTCACAGCGTAAGATGGAACTGTATATGGGAAGGGTAACCTGAGTTTCATCAGGGTCAGATTCAGGCCGTGTAGCGTGCGAGGGGAATGTAGTGGTCTGGGTCAATGTACCAGCAGATTCATCGAGCAGTGGCTGGGCATCAGTGCACTTGTGTCGCCCCAGGAGTACAGTCGCCACAGTGTCATTACCTTCCTCCTAGGGAGTGTGATGTCATGCTTGGGAGCAACGAAGGATCTCTCTAGCAGGTTAACTGATTGGGCGGCGTTATTCCCACGAGTCATGACCCTCCAAACAGCGTTCATGAAGGCAAAGTGTTTGTTTTACGTGGGCAGTATGGTTTCAAAGCTGAACCTTAAAGGAATGTCCACAAGGGCACCACCAGGAGTGGAGCCTACGGTTAAATTCGACTCCACCTGGGAAACCTCAACTATGCCAGCTACAGAACAGATGCACACATTGCAAGCTTAATTCCGTTAACGAACGAGACTCCGTCATGCCCCGCGGTCCGAGTCCGGCTTACTAGAGAGACACGTGAGGCTCTGGCACATGAGATTGGCCAATAACTGGTGTGTCATGCCCTTACATGTCCGTGGCTGCATGTGCGCTACACGGAAAAGGCCAGCGTTTGTCGCTTACAGGTGCAGATAACCCGCTGAACAACGTTAGTGATGGGGATCACTGATTACAATTATTACCCGCGAACGATGATTTCCCAGTAAGTGCAGGTCAACCGCAGTTCCAGAATTAGGCCTAACCGTCATTCCTGAAAAAATGAAAAACTTACGTGTGCAAACCACAGGTGCTGTAGCTTGCTTAACAGCTCGCCAGCCGTTCTCACGCCCAGTATGGATTACACGTGATTGCACAAAGGTGAGAAAGGGTACCGTATCCCAGGATAAAATGTATGGATAGCGTACACATTCAAAATATATGTCTATACATCAGGAGGCAGGCTCAGACGGTGTTAGGCCCAGTATGGCTTGCATGTGATTGCACAAAGGTGAGAAAGGGTACCGTATCCCCGGATAACATGTATGGATAGCGTACACATTCAAAATATATGTCTATACATCAGGAGGCAGGCTCAGACGGTGTTAGGCCCAGTATGGCTTGCACGTGATTGCACAAAGGTGAGAAAGGGTACTGTATCCCCGGATAACATGTATGGATAGCGTACACATTCAAAATATATGTCTATACATCAGGAGGCAGGCTCAGACGGTGTTAGGCCCAGTATGGCTTGCACGTGATTGCACAAAGGTGAGAAAGGGTACCGTATCCCCGGATAACATGTATGGATAGCGTACACATTCAAAATATATGTCTATACATCAGGAGGCAGGCTCAGACGGTGTTAGGCCCAGTATGGATTGCACGTGATTGCACAAAGGTGAGAAAGGGTACCGTAGCCCTGGATAACATGTATGGATAGCGTACACATTCAAAATATATGTCTATACATCAGGAGGCAGGCTCAGACGGTGTTAGGCACAGTATGGCTTGCACGTGATTGCACAAAGGTGAGAAAGGGTACCGTATCCCGGGATAACATGTATGGATAGCGTACACATTCAAAATATATGTCTATACATCAGGAGGCAGGCTCAGACGGTGTTAGGCCCAGTATGGCTTGCACGTGATTGCACAAAGGTGAGAAAGGGTACCGTATTCCCGGATAACATGTATGGATAGCGTACACATTCAAAATATATGTCTATACATCAGGAGGCAGGCTCAGACGGTGTCAGACACAGTATGGATTTGACGGCCCAGACTACACAGCGGAGGAGCAGGGAGAGGTAAAGATTGCAAATGCTGGGGCCCTGCCCAAGCAAGGGGGGCCCACTCATGGGCGTCGGTACTGGCACTGGGCCCCTCATAGTACGGCGGTGTGTCTGACGGCGGGTGTGCACCACCACCGTCAGAGACACTTGATTGCACTATGAGGGACCCTGTGCCAGTGCCCGCGCCCAAGAGTCGGCCTACCCACCTGTCCAGGGCAACGGCACTCGCACGGTGTCGTGCGCTAGGTGGTGACCCCGGCCATGGGGGGGAGGCAGCACAGTTAGGGAGTTTTAGAAAGTGGCATATGTTGATGTTGGACATTCAGCTGATGCAAAAGGCGAAATAGGTCAAGTCCCAGGAAGAGGTGGACCAAAGCAAGCCATTTTTCTGTCACCCTATGTGTCATCAGGGGAAGGTGGGACAAAACCCTTGGAAACCCATGCATGGTTCATTTTAATCAAGGTTAGATCATCCATATTTTGGGTTGACAGACGGGTCCTTTTTTCTGTCAGGATTGATCCAGCTGCACTGAAGACTCTTTCCGATATCACACTTGCAGCTGGGCAAGCGAGCTCCTGTAAGGCATATTGTGCCAATTCAGGCCAGGTGTCCAGTTTAGCGGCCCAATAGTCAAAGGGGAATGACCTGTGTGGGAGAACATCGATATGGGAGGAAAAGTAGTTTGTAACCAAAGTTGACAACTGCTGTCTCCTGTCACTTTCCATCGATGCAATATTACCAGTTGTGTGAGCGGTACTTGAAAAATCAGTCCACAACATTGTCATGAAACCCCTGTCTCCAACGCCACTTCTGCTGTGTGCACCATGAACACCTCTGCCAAGCTGCCCCCGGCCCGTACGGCTCGTGTGAGAACCATCACCGCTGCTGTGTGCTGGGAATGCCTCAAGCAACCGATTTACCAGAGTTGCTTGTTTATTAGCCAATATTAGGTCAAGGTTCTCCTGTGGCATGATGTTTTGTAATTTGCCTCTATAGCGTGGATCCAGGATGCTGGCCACCCAGTAGTCGTCATCATTCATCATTTTGGCAATGCGGGGGTCCCTTTTTAGGATCTGCAAGGCATAATCTGACATGTGGGCCAATGTTCCCGGTGTCAATGATGCACTGCGAGTGCTGGGTGGAGGAGCACTTTCTGGCAAATCCACATCCCTCCAGTCACGCACAAACCCTGTACCAGACCTTGCCACGCCAACATTTTCACTTGCCCCACGAGATGCATCCTCCTCCCCTAAGTAATCATCCTCATCATCATCCTCCTCCTCCTCTTCTTCCTACACCTCGTCCAGGAGAGGTCCCTGAGCAGACAATGGCTGAATGTCATCAAGGATTCCCTCCTCCTCTTCCTCCTCATCAACATTGGCTACAGACGCCTGCTCCTTAAGGTGCGTCAAAGTTTGCATGAGCAGACGCATAAGTGGGATGCTCATGCTTAGGATGGCGTCGTCTGCGCTTACCAGCCGTGTGCATTCCTCAAAACACTGAAGGACTTTACAGAGGTCTTTCAGCTTCGACCACTGCAAACCTGTCAACTCCATGTCTGCTCTCAAAGTGCCTGGCCGTGTATCCTCCCACAAATGCATTATGGCCTGCCTCTGCTCGCACAGCCGCTCCACCATGTGCAGGGTGGAGTTCCACCTTGTTGCAATGTCGATAATGAGGCGGTGGTTGGGAAGGTAGAGCAATTGCTGCAGCTTCTGCATACGAACGGAGTGTACAGGCGACCGGCGGATGTGCGCGCACAGTCTTCGCACCTTCTGGAGCAGGGCTGTTAACTCCGGATAATTTTTGAGGAAGCACTGCACCACCAGGTTCAAGGTGTGAGCCAAGCAAGGTATGTGGCTGAGTTTTGAAAGGGCTATGGCTGCCACAAAATTACGGCCATTATCACTAACTACCTTGCCTGCCTCAAGATGTACACTGCCCAGCCATGACTCAGTTTGTCGCTTCAAGTACTCGGCCAGCACCTCGGCGGTGTGTCTGTCGCCCAAACACATCATCTGCAACACAGCCTGCTGACGCTTTCCATTAGCTACTCGATAGGGGGACACCTCGTGTGCAACAGTGGCAGCTGCAGATGGAGTGCTCGTACGACTGCGCTCTGTGGACGAGCTTTCGCTTCTGGAGGAGGAGGAGGAGGAGGAGGAGGAGGGTCGAACGCCTACAGCCAACTGTTTCCTATACCGTGGGCTAGGCAGCACTGTCCCACCACCGCTGTCCCCTGTGGACCCTGCATCCACCACATTAACCCAGTGCGCAGTGATGGACACGTAACGGCCCTGGCCATGCCGACTGGACCATGCATCAGTTGTGAGGTGCACCTTTCCACTCACTGCTTGAGTGCATGGACAATGCGGTCTTTTACATGATGGTGGAGGGCTGGGATGGCTTTGCGAGAGAAGAAGTGGCGACTGGGTAGGTCATAGCGTGGTACTGCATAGGCCATGAGTTCGCGGAAAGCTGCGCTTTCCACCAACCGATAGGGCATCATCTCAAACGAGATTAGTTTGGCAATGTGGGCGTTCAAACCCAGTGTACGCGGATGAGAGACTGAGTACTTTCTTGACCTACTCATAGTGTCTGGGAGGATGAGCTGGACTTGAGAGCTGCATATGGTGGAAGTAGCGGTGGACAGGGCGGACTGAGAGAGGGTTGATGATGGTGATGGAGTTGGTGTTCTTTCTGATGGCCTAGATTCAGTATTTCGTTGATATAACAGTGGGATTCCCTGACTGCTGTGGCCTTGCAACGACACCTCAACATTTGCTGCTGTGCTAACCGGTGGGCTTACAGTGGGGGAAACAATGTAGCGTTGTTGACTACCTTCTTTGTGATCAGTTGCACATGTGGTACTTGAGGTTTGGTGTTGTGTCCACGCTTGCAAGTGCATGCTGGTTAAATGTCTAAGCATGCAACTGGTATTCAAATTTTTCAGATTTTTCCCTCGGCTAAAGGTCTTTGCGCACTTCTTACAGATAACCTTGGCCTGATCATGAGGATTTTGTTCAAAAAAGTGCCACACTGCACTCTTCCTACTTTGGCAGACATTTTGCGGCCTAGCACGCTGTGATCTTTTGACCGTCTGGACAAGCTGTCCAGCAACTCTTTTGATTTTTGGAACCTGTCTTTGGAGTGCTCCGGGCCTGCCAGATAACAGCTGTTGCGATGTCGATGTCTGCTGTGGATGCTCCTCCTCATCTGAGTTATTGGAAGCAGCACCCTCTTCCCCCAATGGATGCCAATCTGGGTCAACAACTGGGTCATTCATCACCTCCTCTTCAATGTCATGTGCACCTTCCTCTGTGTCACCGTGTATGGTGGTATAGTGTGCGGGAAGGGGCACCTGAGTCTCATCAGGGTCAGAATCTGGCTCTGTACACTGAGAGGACAATGTAGTGCTCTGAGTGAATGTACCAGCAGAATCATCTATCAGCGGCTGTGCATCAGTGCACTCCATGTCAGATTCATCTTGGCCTGGGTAATTCACCATTTCACTTGATAATCCAGGCATGGTATGTGAAAACAGCTCCATGGAGTAATCAGTAGTATGGCCTGCGTCATCCTTCAATCTTGGTTGGGGTGAAGGACACAAGGAAAGGTGTGGTTCATGAACATGAGCCTCCAATGATGACTCAGTGCTTTTATTTTTTACAACTTCAGAAGAGGAGGCGATAGAGCTGGAGGCTGAGTCAGCAATGTAAGACAAAACTTTTTCCTGAAGCTCTGGCTTTAAAAGCGGTTTGCCAACTCCTAGAAAACTAAGCCTTCGAGGCCTTGTGGAGCCAGACGATGACGCAGGCTCAACACCTCCTGCATTCGGTCCTATTTTGCTTTTGCCACTACCATCAGATCCACCACCAACACCATCATTACCAGCTGCCAACCCCTGCCCAATTCCACGGCCTCTTCCACCAGCCTTCCTCATTTTTGGTAGAAATGTAGACAAAATCCAACAAACTATATAGTAATGTAAAACAAGGTACAAGGTGTCTATAGGACAGGGGAGATTTTGAATTTCTGCAGACACTAGTGGACACTGGACACTTTTGGATTGTGTGAGGCCCACTGAATATCAGAGCGCTATGTCACAGGCTCGATGGCACAGGTGTGAAAAAAGTGACTACAGGATAAGGGAGATTTTGAATTTCTGCAGACACTAGTGGACACTGGACACTTTTGGATTGTGTGAGGCCCACTGAATATCAGAGCGCTATGTCACAGGCTCGATGGCACAGGTGTGAAAAAAGTGACTACAGGATAAGGGAGATTTTGAATTTCTGCACACACTAGTGGACACAGGACACTTTTGGATTGTGTGAGGCCCACTGAATATCAGAGCCCTATGTCACAGGCTCGATGGCACAGGTGTGAAAAAAGTGACTACAGCATAAGGGAGATTTTGAATTTCTGCAGACACTAGTGGACACTGGACACTTTTGGATTGTGTGAGGCCCACTGAATATCAGAGCGCTATGTCACAGGCTCGATGGCACAGGTGTGAAAAAAGTGACTACAGGATAAGGGAGATTTTGAATTTCTGCAGACACTAGTGGACACTGGACACTTTTGGATTGTGTGAGGCCCACTGAATATCAGAGCGCTATGTCACAGGCTCGATGGCACAGGTGTGAAAAAAGTGACTACAGGATAAGGGAGATTTTGAATTTCTGCAGACACTAGTGGACACTGGACACTTTTGGATTGTGCGAGGCCCACTGAATATCAGAGCACTATGTCACAGACTTGATGGCACAGGTGTGAAAAAAGTGACTACAGGATAAGGGAGATTTTGAATTTCTGCAGACACTAATGGACACTGGACACTTTTGGATTGTGTGAGGCCCACTGAATATCAGAGCGCTATGTCACAGGCTCGATGGCACAGGTGTGAAAAAAGTGACTACAGGATAAGGGAGATTTTGAATTTCTGCACACACTAGTGGACACTGGACACTTTTGGATTGTGTGAGGCCCACTGAATATCAGAGCGCTATGTCACAGGCTCGATGGCACAGGTGTTAAAAAAGTGACTACAGGATAAGGGAGATTTTGAATTTCTGCAGACA
This sequence comes from Dendrobates tinctorius, assembly GCF_039654945.1. NCBI lineage: Eukaryota > Metazoa > Chordata > Amphibia > Anura > Dendrobatidae > Dendrobates > Dendrobates tinctorius. The sequence goes on along the minus strand of NW_027361770.1, from coordinate 21,156,330 downwards.
CTAGTGGACACTGGACACTTTTGGATTGTGTGAGGCCCACTGAATATCAGAGCGCTATGTCACAGGCTCGATGGCACAGGTGTGAAAAAAGTGACTACAGGATAAGGGAGATTTTGAATTTCTGCAGACACTAGTGGACACTGGACACTTTTGGATTGTGTGAGGCCCACTGAATATCAGAGCGCTATGTCACAGGCTCGATGGCACAGGTGTGAAAAAAGTGACTACAGGATAAGGGAGATTTTGAATTTCTGCACACACTAGTGGACACTGGACACTTTTGGATTGTGTGAGGCCCACTGAATATCAGAGCGCTATGTCACAGGCTCGATGGCACAGGTGTTAAAAAAGTGACTACAGGATAAGGGAGATTTTGAATTTCTGCAGACACTAGTGGACACTGGACACTTTTGGATTGTGTGAGGCCCACTGAATATCAGAGCGCTATGTCACAGGCTCGATGGCACAGGTGTGAAAAAAGTGACTACAGGATAAGGGAGATTTTGAATTTCTGCAGACACTAGTGGACACTGGACACTTTTGGATTGTGTGAGGCCCACTGAATATCAGAGCACTATGTCACAGGCTCAATGGCACAGGTGTGAAAAAAGTGACTACAGGATAAGGGAGATTTTGAATTTCTGCAGACACTAGTGGACACTGGACACTTTTGGATTGTGTGAGGCCCACTGAATATCAGAGCGCTATGTCACAGGCTCGATGGCACAGGTGTGAAAAAAGTGACTACAGGATAAGGGAGATTTTGAATTTCTGCAGACACTAGTGGACACTGGACACTTTTGGATTGTGTGAGGCCCACTGAATATCAGAGCGCTATGTCACAGGCTCGATGGCACAGGTGTGAAAAAAGTGACTACAGGATAAGGGAGATTTTGAATTTCTGCACACACTAGTGGACACTGGACACTTTTGGATTGTGTGAGGCCCACTGACGCTGTATGGTGTGAAAAAATGCACGCTCAGTACCTCAGCAGGACAAAAAAAAAATTGGGATTGCTTTTAAAAAAGCAGTTTGCAGAGCAGTGGGTAAACAGCAATGCAGCTGTCAGGAAGCCTTAGAAGGCAGCCTAACATCCAACACCGCTGATCCACCACAATATAGCCTCCCCTTGCACTGCACACACAGTGACTGATGTGTTGTACAGGCAAAATCGCTAGCAGCAGAAGCAGTTTTTTTTTCTTCTTCCCTGCCTAACGCTCTCCCTACAGAATCAGCAACCTCTCCCTATGCTAAGATCGGCAGAAGTAAGATGGCGGTCGGCGTGCACGCCCTTTTATAACCCCTGTGACGCCCACCAAAGCAAGCCAATCACTTGCATGCCCTTCTGAAAGATGGTGGTGACCCCTGTCTATGTCATCACGTTGCCCACAGTGTCCGTGGATCCTGAGTGGCTGAAAAAGAGCGCAAAACAAACTTTTGAAATGCGACTTTGGCGCGTAAGTCGCCGACCTCGTGGCCGACCTCATCCTAGGGTCGGGTTTCGTTTCATGAAACCCGACTTTGCCAAAAGTCGGCGACTTTTGAAATTTTTCGACCCGTTTCACTCAACTCTATTGACCAGTATGCATCAACTTTGGGAACTTGTTGAAGAGATCGGGGAAAAGATTTCGGTCAAGACATGCTTCAATCTGATCAAGAGCATGGCCAGAAGGATTCAGGCAGTGGTAAAAGACTAAGGTGGATTTACAAAATTATCCAAATTTAAATTTATAGGAGTAAAGCAGAAACAATGCAGTGACATGACAAAAATCTGCATAACTAAAAAATAGTGCAATTCCACAATAGTTTTTTTATTTACCATGTTCACTAAATGCCAAAACTGACCCACCATTATTTTTTTCCAGGTCATTTTGAGTTCACAGACACCAAACATGTATAGGTTCTTTTTTATTTAAGTGGTAAAAAAAGAATCCAAAGTTTGCATAAAAAAGCGCCATTTTCTCAGACCCATTGCATTTCCATTTTTCAGGATCTGGGGCTGTGGGAGGGCTTATTTTTTGAGAGCCGAGCTATCGTTTTTATTGATACTATTTTGGTGTAGATACAATCTTTTGATCACCTGTTATTGCATTTTATTGCAATGTTGCAGCAACCAAAAAAACGTAATTCTGATGTTTTGATTTTTTTCTCATTACACCGTTTACCGATCAGATTAATTCTAATTAATTCTTTCTATATTTTGAAAGATCTGCTGTTTCTGAATTCGGCAACACAAAGTATGAGTATTTTTTATTTTTTTGAAATTATTTTGTGATTTAAACTTTTATATTTTTTATTTTTTTAAATATTTTTAAAAACATTTTTACTTTTTACTTGCTTCAGTAGTCTCCATGGGAGACTAGAAACAATGATCATCCGATTGCCTGTGCTATAAAGAGCAGAGCTGCAGCCCTGCTATATGTAGATGAAATGATCATCTGCTGTGAGTGCTGGCCACATAGTGATGCAACAGTGACAATCACTGGGGTCTCCTGCAGACCCCGAATTGTCATACCAACCCATTGGTGACCGGGGGTCATGTGACATAGGCAAAGTTTATGATGCAGAGATTGACATGTTAACAGCCGTGGGTGGATTGCAATTCCACCCGTTGCTGATAGGGGCACATGACAGCTGACATGTGCTGGAAAACATGCGGGCTCAGCGCTGGAGCCCGCATGGAGTGCGGGGATACGACCTTTGACTTTTATGTCCAAGGTCGCTAAGGGGTTAAGCAATTTAGGCTACTTGCAATGTAATAATTTGTGTTTTTATCATGTTTTTGACACTGTGTTTTTAGTCTCTTGTTGGCGCATCATGTTTTAAACAAAGCTGTTTTGTGTTTCATACTTTTTGGTACTTGGCTTTGACAAAACTTTATTTATATAGTCATGTGAGGATTGCATATTTTTTTATGCATTTCCACCACAGAAATGCACTAAAAATTTGTGTGTTTTTTACCTGAGGATTTTCCGCAACTAAGGCAAATTTGTGGGAAAAATCCACATGTAGGGTGATAGCAGGAACGCGGAATACAGTGACGAGCAGGAGGCAGAACAAGGGTTTCAGTGTATTTTATGCAGGGGGTAATTGTCAATCAATACTCCACGCAGGGAGTTTGCATAAACACAATAATGTGAATACAAGAAAGGTCAATAACAAAGAAACAACAGTAATAACGATCGGTAAAGAAATGGATCAACTTACCAGTCTGTGGCTCCCGGAAGGTAGGGTTTGAACGATCCCATGACGCCGACGCAGGTGACAAGAGAAGTCTCTGAACTGGTCCCGGATGAAGTCGAAGCAATGTCTATGTAACGAAACTGTGGTGGTTCCTGGCTTTTCCAGATCCGATCTTCCGGTCCTGGTACACGGTGTTACACGGGGAGTAGAAGGTTGTAAAACGAGTGTGACACAAAGTTCTGGAGAGGAGGTCGCAGAGAGGCCTACAAAGTCGGCGTGCTGCGCGAGGTCAGTTTGGTAACGATGGTCAGTCACTAATAAAGGTGCTGACGAGTCTCGACTCTTAGGTATGGCAGTCTGCCGAGGACTCTGCTTTATGTGTTTGCAGGCTGTGTGCATAGTAGCCGATGAGCCGCAGAGTAAGCCTGCAGATTGGCGGGACATTGTAGAGACGGAGTCAACCTTCTCCTTCTCTGTTCTCTGTCTTCCCGTCAGAAGTTCCCCTTTCCCGCGATCAGCTCCTTTTATCACTACCCCGCCCCCTGCAGTCAGTTGCAAAGGTCTGTTCTGGTCAGAAAGTGCTTCCTGCCGCAACAATGGTGACAGTCTCGATGGTTCCAGCCCAGACACACAAGAAGCTGCCCTAGCCCGGTCCATCTCCCTGCACACACAAATCTTAGCATACCCGCAAGAGAAACTGACAGGCTGTGGAATTGAGGGAGCCTGGCTTTGTATGCGGGGGTCCACTGACTGGCCAGCCGTGGGTAGGTGGAGACAGTTTGCCTTCTCCTTCTTTTCTAGGGGCGCATGGAAAGGGTTAAAAGATTTGTTCCCTTACCTTAATGGGGATACGCTCATTGGCTGATGTAGGGTCTCTTCCGGTTCTGGGTCCGCCCTCTCAGAGGATATAAATTGAGGAGCTTGGGGTCTTTCGGCCTCTTTTACTCATGTGGAATGAGAGCGGAGGTGTACTGTGAGTTACAAAATGTCAGCATGGGATACCGAGATTTGGGACCGAATAGGCAGGGAGGGCGTAGGGTGGATAGCAGAGTTAATGCAGCAGCTGGTGGCGAGCTCTATTAAAAAAAATGCAGCTCCGGGAGGCCGGCGGTCGGGGCGTGGGTCCCACCCTTGTGAGTGGTGGAGTCCGGCGGTGACTCAGCCTGGGCGCGTGTGTGGCACTGCCACGTCTGGTGCCGGCATAAGTGAGGAGCTTGCTGAGGAGGTGGAGGGGTTGGATGTGGCCCCTCCCCTTGTGTGTAAAAATAAAAAAAGGAGCGGGAAAGTTACAGGATGTGGCCACAGTGCATCTCGCAGCTCAGTAAAGAAGGGTCTGGGTACATAGCAGCTCTCAGCTGTTATCCCGCTCGGAAGGGGGGAGGGGTTAGCTGAAGGACACACCGCTTTAACCAGTGAGGAAAAAAGTGCCGCTGCAATGGGGTGTGCGCAAAGCAATAGTTCCTCAGCAAGTGAGGAAGGGAGAAAAAATGGGGAGGTGGAGGGGCAACACAGTGCTATACAGCAGAAAAGGGGAGCTCAAGCGGCAGTGGAGGCGGGTATTAATGGGAACCAAGTACTGGGTAGTCAGCAGTTGGTCCCTATGGTTCCCATGCTGGACATAGCAGCAGCGCAGCTGGTTCAGACGCAAATGGCAGCAAATTTGCAGGCACAGTCGTTGCCCCATATGGCAATTGCCTCACAGACAACCATCGTTCCTTCAACAATTTTGGCACCGTCTATGGCGGGAGCTGACGGTACCTCACAGGCAGCTGGAGTAGTGTTTTCCCCGACACAAAATCATTTGCAGATGGGCATGTCGGTGGCAGAAATAGCAGGCAATTCAGCCTTTGTTAGTAATATTGGAGCATGGGGGATCTCACAGCAGCAGGGTATGCTGGCTGCTCCCACGGTGGGTTTGGTCCCTTCACGACTAGCTTCTAGGGAAGCTTCTGCTGATCCATGGAGCCGCAGGGGTGCGGGAAGGAGGCAAAATGACAGATCTTCATCCTCTTCATCTGATTCATGGAAAGGGCCTGGCAGATGTCATAGTCGCCACAGTTATCGTAGGAGGAGGAGAGCTGAGTCACGGTGCAGTCGAAGGTCAAGATCTTTGTGTCATCATTCGCCGTCGTCATCAGAGTCTCATGGCCGGAGTTGGGCATCGACTCGTCAGTCAGACCGTCGCCAGCAGGAGCAGCAGAGTGTGCACGACAAAGAAGAGGTTGTGGCGCAAATGACAAGGCCGGTTCCTGAGGCGTCGAGTGGTGAGTTTAATTGTGTGGGAGCCTGGGGGTGGCTCGGTAGAGAGGTTTGTCACGATTGATAATTTGAGGAGCATTATGGAGGGTAAAAATTTGGTAGTGATCCCGAAATTACTAGCTCAAGCTAGAGAATCCAATACTCCGGCACCTTCGCGAACGGATATTCATAGGGACGCGTTTTATTGTGGTGTAGCTCCGTTAGGTGCTCATTTAGGGCAGGAGACCATAGAAAAAATTTGGGCGAATGATTATATATTTGGTCAATTATATCTACAGAACAAAGCACAGTCGATCGTGAGCGGAGAGTGAGTGACAGACCTTATGAGCATAGGCCGAAGGTGGCAAAAACAATTAATAATTGGCTCCAAGTCTTTTTCATACTAGGATGCATCATGGGAAAAAAGCACCCTGAGCGTTGTTCGGAGCTGTTTTTATACATGGATACTATTTACAACTCATTCAAGACTCATGGTGGGGCAGCTTGGTGGAGATATGATGAGGATTTTCGGCAGCGTTTAGCTAACAACCCGGGATGGGAGGTAAAAGCTACGGATTCGTGGCTGTGTCTCATGATGTCACAGAAGAGCAGTCAGCCCTTTCACTCTGGGGCCCTTAGCCAGCAGCCGGGTTTGGGGCCAGTTGTTGTACGAAGGCCGGGAACCTGCTGGTTGTTCAACGAAGGTCACTGCAGGTTTTATGGATTATGTAAATTTAAACATGAGTGCTCATAATGCGGTGGTGTGCATGCAGTCTCAAAATGCCCACGTATCAATGCAAAAGGTGCATTCGCCAGGAAAACAGCACAACATGAAAGTAAGGACTCCGGTGAAAATCAACGCGATGGAGCCATGGTTAAGCAGGTATCCCAATGAAGTAGCTGCAGCT